>NC_140520.1:11095000-11797500 GCF_964339955.1 Pipistrellus hanaki
GCTGCTGGCCCTGGGCAGACCTCAGGGAGAGGCTGCGGTGAGGCCAGGGCAGTCATGAGCTCCAGGATGAGGAGGGGGTGGGAGCAGCTTGGAGCCACCTACTCCACCCTAGGCCTCCCTTTTGCTCCATGACCTCGACCTGTAGGATGCTCAGGGCTGAATGTCATGCAGAGCCCACAGGACCGTCTTCACGTGGGTGGTCAGCCCGTTGCTGCCCCCCTTCAGCCTGGCTTTGATTGAAAATGTTTAATCAAAGCTGCTTCCTTTTAGGGAGCCGACTGCGCACAGCTTAGAAACGAAGGAGACCAAAGCCGGATGCCCAGCGCTGCGTGCTTCCGGGCTCTGCCCGGCGGGTCCTGGAGGGTCAGCGTCAGGCTCCCCACCGGACTGCGAGCTCCCAGGGCGGGTGGGCACGTTCCTTATCTGTGTTCCTCAGGGGCTGGACACGGTGGCCTGCAGAGGGCAGGGCCTCAGTCCCCGCTGTGACATACATGGGAGCTAACGAAAAGCATATTTTAACAGAGACCAAGACTGCAGAGCCGAGACCAACGCCCTCACCTGCCTGCGACCCCATTCTGGCCGGAGAACAGTGAGGCGGAGCTCCACAGAGGCCTCGTACAGGCTTCCTAAGAGCAGAAATGATCCTGGTCTCCAGCCCTCCCCCGGCCGCTTCTGGAACTGTCCCCGCTTCGCATGGAGGGCCTAGCCAGGCCGACCTGGAGGGCACCCACACACCAGGCCGAGGAGGCGGCTGTCATTCTGAGCAGTAACACGGCGCAGGGAGCTCTGAGTTGACCATGACCCCAGCCAACCGAGGCAAGAGATTGTGGGCATGACGCCCGGTGTGAGGGCGGGTGCTGGGGGTGGCAGGCGTGGCTGTGGGGCAGAGGACTGTGGCATGGCCCAGAGCTCACGAAAATCACCACCACTCCCCACCCCACCTGGGAGGCCGTCCAGCCCCTGCCGGGCCGCGGGCCTTTGATTGTGATCTGAAGCGGATTGCAGCAGGAGCCGAGCCCTGCGCGAGGCACCTAAAGCCCTTCACCCGTGTCTAAGCCGCTCCCGCTCCTCTCATCCGATCCCATTGGCTTTGTGCGCCGGAAACCGCATTGGCGTCGGAGGGACGCGTTGTTACAGGCACCCGCTCCCCTCGGAGGAGGGGACTTGGAGGAACCTCAGCAGGAGGGACGGGACAGCAAATGCCGGCGCCGCGCATGCAGAGAAGAGTAAGCCCGCTTCCTGAGTGCGCGCGTCACTGTCCAGCCCGTGCCTGGACCCACGGGGCACACGGTGGCCTGGGGGACAGCTTCTGAGGAGGTGGCAGGTGGCATGACCCTGAAGGGTGAGGAGGGCTCTGCCGGGGGCAGGAGGACCCTGTCGGCAGGGCAGGCACAGCTCATGGGGGTGGGGAGGGCTCTGCAGCTTCCCAGGGAATGGGAACTAAGGGGGTGACCCTTCTGAGACACCGAGGAGTTAGTCACCTGCCCACGGGCAGCATTACTCGTGAGGACTATGACACCAGAGTCGCCCGGGGGACTTGAGAAAAGCAGATTCCAGACTATTCCACAGGTTTCCTCCTGTTCCTCAGCCTCACCCCTGGGTGACAGACAGGGGCTGTGACGGGGCCACACCCCCATCCCCCTGAGGCTGCACTAACACAACTCAAGCAGCACAGACGGCCAGACAAGTGAGCAGGGCCCAGCTCAGGAGGAACCAGAATCCTCATGACCAGAAGGCCCCCGAGCAGCTCGATGACCGGAGAGCCCATGACTCACAGGCCCGGCCAGCCCTGCCCCGGCCGCTGCTGGGAAGCATGACATGTCCGTCTAGCATGGCCGGCTCTCTGCTGCCTAGGGAGGTGCCACCAGCCTTTAAACAGGACACGGTCATCCTGCCAGGAGGTCCTAGCAAATGAGTGTTCCTGAAGAGAAAACAAACGGATTCTATTTTTGCACGTGTGGCTCAGAAACTCGGCGTGGGGTCTCCTGAGCGTGCCAGACCCACTTCATCCCCGGATGACAAAGCCTAAGGTTTGTGTCACCTACCTGGCCGGCCTGGTGAGCAAACATCGCCTGTCCTTATTAAAATACTTCCTTTCCAGCCACTCAGTCATGTTCCAGACACTCGTGGGCACCTGTGATGTATCAGCACCGCGTCTAGACGCTGGGGACATGGCAGAGATGGGACAGACGTGCCCTTGTCCTCATGGCCCGGAGGGTCCTTGGAATCACAGAGGACGCAGCAAGTACGGCACAGCGGCTTCCCATCTCCCTCCCAGGTGTCCTCCCACCACTGCCTGTGACTTCCAGTCAAGATGCAGCAACATGCTAGGAACTCACAGAAGGACAGAGTTGAAATGGCCTGATCAACTGAGATAAACCCTGGCTGCTTGGAGTGGAGAGGAGGGGCCGGGACCTGGCCCCACCAAAGTTCCACTATTCTACTGTGAGCTCCTTGAGGCCTGGGGCTCTGCCTTATTAATTCCAAAACAAGCCCAGTGCCTGGGATAAAGCTGGTGCTCCATGCTTTGTGATGGGTGGATGGGTAAATTGGGCTCAGATCGGAACCCGTGTTCTGGGCAGGCACTAATATCTGGATTTTCTTTTGGTTCACTTCAGTGACAGACAGGAGGCAAACTGAGACTATGTACTCTGTCTGGAATATTTACTTTTCTAGAAGCTCCAGAAGCATTTTTTTCTACATGGGCAAACTTGCAAAAGCAGAGGTCAGGATGAATGCTAGCTTCATCCCGTGGCCCCAGATCCTCTAGATTCTGTATTTGGGGGACTATAATATATAATATATAATATATAATATATAATATATAATATATATTGTAATATATAATATATAATATATAAGTTTGTGAACAATAATTCATCCTATCTGCTTCTCTTCAACTCATGAGACCTGGAGCAGGGAGGTAACTAGACCTGGACCAGGGAGGTAGTTAGACTGGAGCAGGGAGGTAGTTAGACCTGGACCAGGGAGGTAGTTAGACCTGGACCAGGGAGGTAGTTAGACTGGACCAGGGAGGTAGTTAGACTGGAGCAGGGAGGTAGTTAGACCTGGACCAGGGAGGTAGTTAGACCTGGACCAGGGAGGTAGTTAGACCTGGACCAGGGAGGTAGTTAGACTGGAGCAGGGAGGTAGTTAGACCTGGACCAGGGAGGTAGTTAGACTGGAGCAGGGAGGTAGTTAGACTGGAGCAGGGAGGTAGTTAGACCTGGACCAGGGAGGTAGTTAGACTGGAGCAGGGAGGTAGTTAGACTGGAGCAGGGAGGTAGTTAGACCTGGACCAGGGAGGTAGTTAGACCTGGACCAGGGAGGTAGTTAGACTGGACCAGGGAGGTAGTTAGACTGGAGCAGGGAGGTAGTTAGACCTGGACCAGGGAGGTAGTTAGACTGGAGCAGGGAGGTAGTTAGACTGGACCAGGGAGGTAGTTAGACTGGAGCAGGGAGGTAGTTAGACCTGGACCAGGGAGGTAGTTAGACTGGAGCAGGGAGGTAGTTAGACCTGGACCAGGGAGGTAGTTAGACTGGAGCAGGGAGGTAGTTAGACCTGGACCAGGGAGGTAGTTAGACCTGGACCAGGGAGGTAGTTAGACTGGACCAGGGAGGTAGTTAGACCTGGACCAGGGAGGTAGTTAGTCCTGGACCAGGGAGGTAGTTAGACTGGACCAGGGAGGTAGTTAGACTGGAGCAGGGAGGTAGTTAGACCTGGACCAGGGAGGTAGTTAGACTGGAGCAGGGAGGTAGTTAGACTGGAGCAGGGAGGTAGTTAGACCTGGACCAGGGAGGTAGTTAGACTGGAGCAGGGAGGTAGTTAGACTGGAGCAGGGAGGTAGTTAGACCTGGACCAGGGAGGTAGTTAGACCTGGACCAGGGAGGTAGTTAGACTGGAGCAGGGAGGTAGTTAGACCTGGACCAGGGAGGTAGTTAGACCTGGACCAGGGAGGTAGTTAGACTGGACCAGGGAGGTAGTTAGACTGGAGCAGGGAGGTAGTTAGACCTGGACCAGGGAGGTAGTTAGACCTGGACCAGGGAGGTAGTTAGACTGGAGCAGGGAGGTAGTTAGACCTGGACCAGGGAGGTAGTTAGACTGGAGCAGGGAGGTAGTTAGACTGGAGCAGGGAGGTAGTTAGACTGGAGCAGGGAGGTAGTTAGACCTGGACCAGGGAGGTAGTTGGACCTGGACCAGGGGGGAGAGGAAGATGTCTGGGGAAGGTCAGCTCAGGTTGGGTGTTGAACCAGGAGCAGAAGGAATAACTTCCAGGGTCAGGGACAGTCATTAATGATGAGTGTCCAGAGAAGAAATGCCTTCCTGACCACATGTGTGTGTAAGTCTGTGACAACATTTCCTGCTTCTCTCACCTCACTATGAGCTCATCAGTGGTTGCACACTCCCTGATTCACCCTGTGCAGTAACTAGTAACCATCAGTCACTCATTCATTCACTCATTCATTCAACAAATATAGGAGAACAACAGTAGAGAAGGGAAAGGGCACCATATTAGGGCACATGGAGGTATATCTGACTTTGATATACCTCAGGAGCTTATAGTCTAATAATGCAGATTACTAAACATAGACAGAATAGGGATGATAACAGGTAGAACATAAAAAATTAAAAAAAGTCCAAGGGCCATGAGGGGTCAAGAGAGTGGGGATTCATTGCCACTGGGAGGCAGTATACCAGTGGGGTTGACATATCAAAGAAACCCAGAATGACGCTTTAGTAACTGTGTGACCTGCGGCAAGATACTAAACCTCTCTAGATCTCAGTTTCTTCACTTGTTGGATTTTTTATGAGGGTTAAATGAGAAAGAGTGGATGCCACCTTAGCCCCGAGCCTGACACGCAGCCAGCCAGTGCACCTGTAGGCTTCAAACACCACGGATGCCCCGGTGTGGTCGTCAGGATTCCTAGACTGTAAACATGATACCTACTGTGGCCAACATGATGCCAGCCAGAAGTTCACTGGGAAGACACGGAAAGCTCACGGAATGGAAGGAAAGCAGAAGAGCCCGGCCTAGGAAAGGACAAGACAGGGCGCTCCAGGGTCTCCGTGCAGGTGTCATGGGCATTAACTAAAGGGGCCTTGCTGGAGGAATCACTTCCACAAATCCCTCCTGGCTTGCTGTACCCGGGATTCCATCCCTGTGATTGTGTGGGAGGCATTGCTTGGCCTCTTGGTTAGAGGCATGGGGTGCACCGTCCCTGACACCCCTTTCAAGCAGGAAAACGAGGCGATGTCACCTGGACTGGTCACGGGTGTTGGGCAGGTTAGAAATAACAGTTGTTCACAGCACAGTACCCACCCTGTGCCTACATCATGGGCATCTACGTGTAACTCATGGACAAATCTACTTTTAAAACCACTCCACACGTAATCCAGAGACACACCAAAGCTTGAGAATCACGGAAAAGTCACTAAAAGGGGAGGAGCACCGTTAGCTCCTTAGACACAGAGGGGAGGTGGGTACAAGGCGGAACAACTCTCTTCAAAACACATCTCTAGAAGCTGGCAGTCCACTGTACCTGGCATGGCGGGGTTATAGTAAGCGTGGCCCAGCCCTCTGGCTTCTAGCGGAGGAGACAATCCTCTGACAGCTACAAGGGTATGAGCCACAACGGGAGGGAGCCTGCACTCTCTTCCAGACAACTATTCTGGTCTCCAAGATGCCAGCTGCACCAAGGTCAGTCCAAGGCCCCCAGCAAGCGAGTGGACCAAGAAAACAAGGTGCAACCACTGACCCAGAGAGACGGCCTGTGAGTCATTCCCAGAGACACCCTGCTCCCTGGTCCCAGGCTGGCCTCTGCCATGGGGGGCCTGGGCACCTGCAAGTTGACCTGTGGGAGGAAGCTGCCCTTCCTGAACTTCCTGTCGTGTTGGGGAGGGAGGAGGCAGCAGCGGGCCTGGAAGCCAGCCAGGGGGCCTGGAATCATGGGAATGGGCCTGCCCAGCTCTGGGAGGCTTCCCAGCCCTGCTGGACGTGAGCTCCGGGGTCTTCGAAGCCCCGAGCATTGCTCTAGACCCTTTGCGCCAGGCCCATTAATCCCGATGACAGGCTCCCAAACTGCAAAGGGGCTGCCCTTTGCCAGATCGCATGTATCTATAGCTTGACATGAACAAACCGAGTTTGGCTTTTCTCTGTATAATTGGCACCTAAATATAGCTGAAGCAAGAAAAAAAGAGGAGAAAAAGAGAGAAATTTTTGGCTTCCTTACCAGTTTAAAAATTATACCGTGACATCTATTGCTTCCAGTATCCAAAAATGTCAGTTCAGAGCAGCCTCTCAGCCTCTCTCTTTGCAGCCCCTCCCCCATTTCACAGTCTTCCCACGCCGATCTCAGCCACGGGTAGCTCTGGTGCCTGGAAGTGCCACTGTCCCTCTTCCCCACCGGGAGGGACTCTGGGCAGGGGTAGGCTGTCCAGGCACCTCCAGGCTCTGTCTAGAGGGCCCGTGAAAGCTCAGGGAGTGTAGGTTACTATCTGCCTAGCTTTCATTCTCCAAAGAAAGGGTCGATCCCTTCCTAGATGTCTTCAGGTTCCCTCTCTGAATTTGGCTTTCTTGAAGAAAGGACGCCTTTTAATGTGGGAATGATCATCTATTATATGTTTTTTCTCTTTTTTGTTTTGTGGTCGATCACGTTTTTCTTCCTCAGAATGAAGAACAATGCTTAGTAAGGGAAATACAGGAGACAGCCGATCAATGTTTCTATTTCTCTCTCTCTGAAATCAATAAAAATAAATAATAAAAAAAGAACAATGCTTAATGCAAAGGAGGAAATCTTTAGCTGCGGGCAGCACCACTGGTGTGAGGAACTCCTTTGTTTGGGGAGGAATAGGGAAACCCTGGTTGGTTCTTATAACAAAGACCAAGATGGCAGGGACTTTGTCAAGCAGAGCCGTCTTCCTTCTTCACAGGAAGTTCAAGCCTGGGCAGCTGGGCCTACGATACCCGTTCACGGGATCTGGGACCAAGGATCTTTCTATCGCCCTGCCTGGCCCTCCTCCAGAGGTGTCTCCACCTGGTGGTACAGGAAGCCTGTTCTTTGCAAACATTTTTTTTTCCTCTGTCCACACCTAAATGCTCCAGTTTGCCAGAATGCTGTCACTGGGGAACATGGGCTCTGCAGCCAAACTGCCTTGCCTTATATTTTAGCCCCACACTTTATGAGCTGTGTGACATCAGGCAAATAACTCCAGGCCTCAATATTCTCATCTGCAAAACTGGGATAATAATAGCACCCACTGCATAATGTCATTCCGAAGATTAACTGAGGTTATATCTATATAAAACAGGGTCAGGCACACAGTAAGGGTTATATGTTAACTCTTACTATTATGACGGCACCTCTAGAATCAGCCAAACTAGACCGAGAACCTAAACTCTGTGTATTTGAAAGTCTCACAAGGAAAAAAGCAGCAGAGTCCACACCATTCAGCAAGCCCCTGAATGTATCTTTCTCGGAGCCACTCTCCCCAGGAGATCCCCCAGGAAGGCACCCCTGCTCACTGTGTTTTCCAGTCAGAAAGTTGGGGCGTCGGACTTCAAAGAGGATCCCTTCTCATTAAGGGAAGATAAATGGCATTTTCCACATTCGCAAAAGCACAGCTCAGCATTCTCAAAGGCCTCGCATGCATCTTGCCCTCCTCCCGATTAGTCACAGCACGTAAGACGCTGAGCCAGACAAGCGTCCTTTGTGGACTTTTGCGTTCCGGCGCTTCCTGTTGGAGTTTGGTACAACTGTATGGGCTTTGAGATACACAAACCCAATTAAAGCGTGTCTGGCTCTTTAGAAAGCAGAGGGGGAGATTAGGGTTCTGAGAGCAGCTTTCTCATTCTATGCTCTTTACCGGTCCACTTGACTTTTGGCCACTTCATTCCTAGCAGCTAAATCTTGGGTCATGTGGGTGGGTGACCCGCCGTGAGGCTAAACGCCCCAGCTCGAGTCGGAAAGCAAGCTAATTTGAAAACAAAACCCACACAGACATAGGCATCTATTCAGTCCATTTCTCCAAAGATGTGTTTGGGGAGTTCGAAGTTCTTTTTTTTTTTTTAATATATATATATATTTTTTTTATTGATTTCAGAGAGGAAGAGATAGAGAGCGAGAGAGAGCAAGAGAGAGTGAGACAGAGAGAAAGAGAGAGGGAAACATCAATGATGACAGAGAATCATCCATTGGCTGACTACTGCATGCCCCACTCTGGGATCGAGCCTGTAACCCAGGCATGACCGGGAATCCAACCGAGACCTCCTGGTTCACAGATTGATGCTCAGCCACTGAGCCACGCCACCAGGGCTAGAAGTTCTTAATAGGGCATTTGAGGTGAGCAGCTCAGTGCCCCCATCCATTTCCATTTTTGCACTAAAACCATGAGAAGTGGCCATATTCAAAAATAGAAGACGAATGAGCTATTTTGGTAACATCCCCTACAACCAAATACTACTCAGACCTTCAAATATCTGACCACACCACAAGTCTTCTCCTTGACTTTTCATGAAGATAGAATGACAACGTTGCAAAGTTTCTTTTCTAGGGCGGTCCATCAGAAACAAGTATTTCTTGTTTTCTGCACACCTTCTGTGTGAGCAGCCTGCCTTAGATGCTCCATTTCTTGTCCTGCCATCAGTCACTGACTTCATGAGATAGAGAGATGGAGGACCTGGCTGTCCCAGCCTGCGCCCCAGCCATATGGCCGAGTCACCAAGCCCCAGGTGACTCTAGTTCCCAGCCTTTGAGCCACAATTGCCATGCTAAGTAGGGCAGAGCAGGGGAGAGCTGTCCCTTGTGAAGGCCGATGGAAGGTTTGTGAACAAAGTGAATTTTATTCTTATTTTAATCTCCGTGATTTGGAATAGTTTGTTACATAGCCATCCCATATAATAAAAGAGTAATATGAAAATTGACCCTAACGGCAGAACGCCCAGGAATGACTGGTCGCTATGATGCACACTGACCCCCCAGGGGACAAATGCTCAATGCAGGAGCTGCCCCCTGGTGGTTAGTGTGCTTCCACAGGGGAAGCACCTCTCAGCCAGAAGCTGGCTTATGACTGACCAGCACAGTGACTATAGAAGGAGCCTCTCCCGCTTCTGCAGCAGTGCTAAGGATGTCCACTAACAGCTTATGCCTGCTCCCCTAAGCCATTAGTTAGACACCCAGGATGCCAGAGGGATGTCTGACTGCCAGCTTAGGCCCAATCCCCCTCAGAGTGGGCCTAAGCCGGCAGGTGGACATCCCCCGAGGGGTCCCGGACTGTGACAGGGCACAGGGCAGGCTGAGGGACAACCTCTCCCCACAGAGTGCACAAATTTTCATGCACCAGTCCTCTAGCAGATAATAAGAACAATGACCATAAAAATACCTGCTTTGCTTATAAGGTTGTTGTGGAGCAATGAGAGGATGTATGTGAAAACACTAAATAATACACAAACACGAAGCGTTATTACAGGAAGATCCAGGTACCACACGAGCATATCGATCTCTGTATAGCAGAGTTTCCAGCCACGGATCCAATAGGAACTGGATTTCTAGATCTGACCTTGGCTGGGACTTCTCAGAGGCTCCTGATACAGTGAAACAATGAAGTCAGGCCCCAAACAGATTCATAAACAGTATGCGGTACATGACATGTTTTATAATGAAGGTGTCGATAGTTTTATTAAAAATATAGTTGGGATATCCACACTATGACCAAAGGATTGATGAGAAAGGAATTCCTAGGGCACCACAGATGGCCCCGCCCAAGGATGATGCATGTTTAGGTAGCAATGATGACTGCCTCCCGGTGTCTGTACCTGCTCATGCGGAAATAGCATCACATGTCTAAACGGGAAGTGCGGTGAGTGAGCGTTCTGGACCACAGGCCAGGCCTGTGGCGAGCCCTGAGCTGGGCACCCCGGCCTGGCACACCCACTTCCGCTGGTCTGGTCCTCTGGCCCTGGCTGGCTGTGTGGCCCCCAGAACTGGTGTGTCTCTGGAACAGCACCTGCTTCCTCGACCTCTCCCATCATCCAAGGAGCTGTCCTCCTTGGCTGCCCAGAATCTAGGGAGCTGAAAATGCCCCTTTCCTTCCTCCTCTTTGTCCCTTCCCAGCCTTCCTCTGTCCAGATCTCACAGGTTCCTCGTGGAGCCATGTGGTCTCTCCTCCTGTAAACAAAAGTGCAACCAGAACAATTCACATCTGCCCAGTGAATTGTAGTTTGCAGAGAATTTTCAGAGGCAACCTCTCATCTGAGCATTCCGTCAGCTAATGCCTTCTCATCCCCATGTGGTTGGTTATGGCTCTGACTGGAAGCTCACACGGCAGGGACAACGCTCTTAGAGGAGAACAACTTGTCTGAGATTAAATGACCCGTCCGGGCCTGGACGCGGACGCAGGCACTGAGTCTGACCTCCATCCCCTGTCCACTCCGTCCAGCCGGGTGCCTGTGGGGAGACAGAACGGCACCTCCTCGCACACAAGTCATTATCGAGATAATTGCTGCCATTGTTCGCACAATGTGCCTTCGTGTTCTTTCCCATGAAATAACTTTGTATTCGCAGACTAGGATTATGTAATGGAAACCTGCTGGGAATTAGTGTATATTTCAAACCTCCATTTGCCCATTCGTTTCTAGCTTTTCACTATTTAAAAATGTAGTCATTATATAATAATAACTGGAATTACAATAGTGAACAACAGAAGTTGACAGTATTTGCGATTTAACTGTTTATAAGGTACTTTAGCATCGGTGAATTCATTTGATTTTCACAACGGCCCAGCAAAGTGAAGTAAAGTACGCAGAATCCTATTGTATAGAGTAAGTGACCGAACTACACTGAGGTGAACTGACTCCACCACACAGGAATTAGTGCCTCGTCCAGAGAGCTCAGTACGATGGCAATAGGGATGAGATTTACATAATATCCTGTGGCCATGGTGCCCACATAAAACAGATAAAAACTGCCCTGTGATTGGCACACAAGTGTTTCACTTGTTCTGTACCTCAGCCAGGACCACGGATGTGGCATCCTGGGAGGGGGAGAGAGCACTGCCTACTCTGTGTCCTCAGGTGGTGCCTCTGGGACGTGACCATGCGTGGGAACCACATGTGGGCACTCAGATTCCTGGGCCCAAACACCTGATCCACTAGATCTGAGATTGCGTTTCTAGCAAAGAGCAACTTGGGCGGGGACCCGTGTTGCTGCTTCCTGTCTGTGGACAATGCTTGGAGTAGCGCTGAGACATAATGCACCCCTAGGACTGTCATTCCATCACCTCTAAAGGGACCTAACAGTATTACCTTCCTCACAGGGTCATAATAATGGAGCGATGTGTGTAAAAGGCTACTGTGCTCTTCTTGTTATCCCCCTCTCACAACGTATAGTGCAAAATACACTTGAGAGCTGGAAAAATTATATCAAAACCATTCCTCCCCAGTGCTCAGGGGCGCTGGCTGCATCACAGTCTGTGGACCTGGTGTCCGGGATGTGTGCAGGGTGGTGGTATTGGCTGAATGAGACCTGCTCTGTTTGGTGTGTTGCTATGGACTTCCACTTGGGGTTCCCTTCTAAATTCAATCCCAGCTGGGGACACCCACCTCCCAGTGATACTGGCTCCCCGTCTTCCCCCTGTGGGGAGCACTGGCAAGGGATGGGCAGAGAGAGGGGAGAGACGGGAACCGGACTCCTGTCCTCATCCACAGCCATCACGGGCTTCCCTCCGCACCAGCCCCCAGAGCAGCCGGACTGCAGGATGGGTGTTCCCTCCCTGGCTCCAGCGCAGGGGCCCTGGAGGTGGCAGCATGCCAGCAGCGGGGGCACAGGGGGCACAGGGCCCCTCAGACCACGTGCTGGGCCCCTCCCCTCTGAGCGAGGGAATCAGCCCCCTGAGGGGTCACTCATTCCTGCTCCGTGGAGTCCATGTCAGGGTTAGATCCAGCTCTGGCCCGGGTTAGCAGCGTGGATTGGTGTGTTCCTTTGCCTCCCGGAGCTGCAGTCGCTTTGCTGTGGAAGAGGATGAATTGGATCCCACTGCTCCGTGCACTCGGTAACTGGCAGCTCTGATGGTCATTAACATGAATAGTCACTCAACAGGGATGGATTGTGCATGTCCTGTGTGCCAAGCATGTTCGGCCCTGGCAATGCAGAGATGGATATGGCATCACACCCGTCCCAGAGAAGCCTACAGGCCAGGGTGGAGACAGCACAAACGCAACACATGGGGCAGGGGCTGCTGGCCGCACATGTATGAAGGCCGAGGCGAGAAGGGAAACGGGCAAGGGAGAGGAGGGTCCTCTCGGTGAGCAGCCTTCTGACTCCTCAGCCCTTCCCGGCCACATGCCTCCTCGGGGGACATGTCCATCGTGTGAAGGACAGTCCTGGAGAGTGTCCCAGGTCGGGGCTCTCTCAGCATCCCCATCTGCTGCCCGACGGAGGCGCTGCCAGCCGCGAGCGACGCCCGCTGGGGCCATGTCCGCGCTCCCCTCGGCGGCCCCGTCCACACGCGCCTCTGCGCTCAGGTCCGGAAAGCTACAGGCTTTTCTTTTTTCTTCCCCCAACTGTTTGATTTCATTCCTTTTAGGATCCGTGCCCTCGTTGTCTGGGAAACTTGTGACCTCTCTGTTTTTAATTAGATGTCATTTTTTCCTGGCAACCTGTCTCGAGGTCCTAAATAGAAAATCCGTAAAGCCAGTCTCCCTACGAAGGGCCGAGCCATCGGACCTAGAAGGTCAGTGCCCGGGCTGGCGGCTCACCCCCGGGGTAGGTGCCCCCAGCTGAGGATCACCACCAGGGACTCCTGCTCCGGGAGCCGGCACCGCCGTGGGCCCTGCCAGGAACTGTCTTGGTTTGGACTCATAAAACCCAGTTCTTGACAGTTGTTTTTTGTGTGTTTTTTTTTTTGGGGGGGGGGACACTTGCCCTTTCTGATGACATGGGAACAGAATCATGTCAGCCATGAATTATGGTCTCTCCAGGGTCAACCGCCCATAGGTAGTAATAACAGAAGCCAGAAAAACACTGATGGGAAGCCGTTGAAACCAACCCAAGCTCCACAGCGGCCGAGGCGGAACTGACCTTCCCCCTCCGGCATCTCACCTCCTAGCGGGTCTCCAGGAGGCGACGAAGGAAATAGCGAGATTGTGCACCACGCTTTGCATGTCAGCACTGAGGAAACAGTAGTTAAATCATTTGTCGGGGGAAAAAAAAAAAAAAAAAGTGACCAGTTGGGAAAAGGCCCCGCATTTTGTAATTCTGGCTTTTCTTTTTTAAAGCGTCGCTTTCATTCATGAAGGCAGACATGTTGGTAAACAACAGTCCCCGTGACCATGGCGATGATACAGATGCACTTCTGAATGAAATGGTAGAACCATCTGCCCAATCCTTCCTCTGGAGAGAAAGAAGGGTACCACGAGGAACCCTAGAGCGACCCTTCATTCGGGGTAAACGGCACCGAAAACCCGCTAGGTGTGAGGCACCGCAGCAACGGGCAGCTCGCATGGACAGCTCAGCGTTTGCGGGAACTGTCAACCTGCCGTGCATGTGTCAATGAAGGACTCCTGATGCCACCAATACCTTTCTCTCATCGAGTGCTTACTACGGGGCCAAGGTCTGTCCTGAGAGCCTTCGTGCCCAACTGAATTTATATTCACTTTTGTTTTCCCCACTTTGCGAATAAAAAATAAAAAAATAAAAAAAAATGGAGGCCCGGGGAGGCTGGGTGACTTTGCCAAGGTCACAGTCTGGATCTGAAACCAGGCAGTATTGGCTCCAGTGTGTCTGTGCTTATGAGGGCTATAAATATTCCTTCTTGTTACTCTGTGTACGGAAGTTTCTGGAACCAGGGAAGCATATTTCACACGCTGAGCTCATTCCCGCCTCAGGGTCTTGCATTGGCTGTTCCCTCTGCCTGGCCTGCCCTTCCCTACACCTGTGGCTGACTGACTCATTCTCATCTCTCAGGGCTCAGCTCAAATGTACTTCTTGGACATGCTTTTCCTAAGCCCAAGCCAGGGAGCCCTCCCCATCCAGAGCCTAAGGCACTCCATCTCATGTTCTGGTTTGGGTTTTTATTGTTTTGTTTGTCTGTTTTTTTAGCCTCTTGTCAGTCACTGCCCTGCCTCTGATACATAGGACATCTCCTGGCACAGAGTCAGGCACTTAGTCCTATGTGTTGAATACGTGAGTGAAGCACAGGGATACTGGATTTTGACTTGAGCACCAATTATGATGACAACAGCATCAGTTACAACAGCTTCAGCAATGCCAGTAATTCTAATAGGAATAATGACTTAGTGTTTATTATGAGTCACACGCTGAGCTATAAATGCTTCTCACCAATCCCTATGCGGTAGACACGATTACTGTCCCCATGTTACAGACGAGGACCCTGAGACTTAGGGAGGGTGTGTGATGCCTGGGCCCCCACAGGCTGAGAAACCTTCAGGGACACGCTTACACACCGACAACGAGAAACAGGAAGTTGTGGTTAGTGAAGCAAAGGGTGCAGCCCGTTGGCACACACCATGGCGAGCCCCCAAGCCTCCTGGGGCCTCCATTTCCTTCTTGGTTCCAGAGGGAAAGTTGAGGTTTCATAATGAAGAAGTCGAAGGGTCTAGAATTAGAGCATGGTATGGCAGACAGAACCCGGACACTGGCTTTAGAATACTGGGGTTTACACTCTGTCATTGGCCCTGACAAGTTATGTGACCCTGGATAGTCTCTTGATCTCTTTACACCTCAGTTTCTCCATCTGTGAAATGGGATAATAGCCCTACTCTGTGCAGGGACTAGGTGAGAGAGTGTATGTGAAAGCAACCAGCACTGTGCCTAGTGCAGAGTCAGCACTCCAGAATGTCTTTTCCTCCTCCATTCCTTTGCTAAACTCATTCAGCATTTATCCCCCTAAAGACCCTGTGATTTCTGGATGTTTGAATTCCATGTCCTCAAATTAAGTCAACACTCTGTGAGTCACCTGTGGCCAGATGGCTGTCATTGGCCTCATTAGAGAAAGGATGCTTGGAAAGTAAGAGGGGAAGACAAAAGAGCAGGACAAAGATGTCAAGGAAGGAAACAGAAACTTTCTGATGGGGGAAACGCATGGGAGGAGAGCACACGGCAGGGACCACAGGCCAGGAGAGCCGGGCTGAGGAGAAATGGGGTCCGTCACTGAGGCTGTGGCGTCTCCATGTGGAGGAGGCGCACCTGGGAGGGAGTCACATTCTACAGCTGACGGCACCTAGAGCCTGCGGCCTCTCGCCCTCTTCCCAGGCCTGAGAGCAGATGGACACGTTAGAGCCCACGTGAGGGGCAGCGGGCCAGCCTCACCTGGCAGGTGACCCTGAGCTGAGGCAGGGGCGAGGGTCCTGCCTGGTGCCGCCCCCTCTGCCCCACACCGCCCACACTCAGCGGCCTTTCAGCTTCTGAAATGCCTCGCAGCCCTCCATAGTTCGAGAGGTTCCACGTGGTCATGAAAATGTGAAGTCAAATGGTAACATGCAAGGTCCATTGGCTAATCAATTCTGAGGGCTCACTCATTCCACAGAGTGGCTGTGGCAAATGGTTAGGTGGGTATTTAACTGATTCCAATATAGATTTTTGTTTTCTACAGGAAGGAAGGTTTGGATAAAACTACGCCTCCCCGTAAAGCAGTTCCCAGAGTTCACTGAGGCACAGAGGGCCTCTGGCAGCTCTGGGGAGGAGGCAGGCAAGGATGACTTTGAAGACTGCATGGAGTTTCAGGCTGGACAGATGAGAAGGAAGGGAAAGTGTGTTCTGGGCAGAGAGAATACAGGCCGTGTGTGTGTGTGTATGTATGTGTGTGTGTGTGTGTGTGTGGTGGATGAAAGGCAGAAGTCGCACCATGAAGGGCTCTAGATCTCACACACAGGAGCTTATTCTGTAGCCGGTGAGCAGCTAGTGGAGAAGTTGAGCAGCGGAGTGTTGAGGTCAGATGCGAGTTTCTGTAGGGCCCCTCAGCGATTGTTGGCAATGGAGGGGGAGGGTAAGCTAGAGATGGCTGAAGCAGAGAATGAGAATGAGAAGGGACAGGGGGCAGAGCTGAGGGATACTAAAGAGAAAGTCAATAGGCCTTGGTGATTGTTGGATATGGAACAAGAGAAAGAAGAGTGCTAAAGATGTGGCGTGCCAAACATGTGGAAATGTTTAGCAGACAGTTGGGTGCATGAGTGGGGTGGAGAGTGATCTTTGCTTACATAACAACCATTCCCTACAGCCCACCTTCCTTCTGCTAGAATCCCAAATTATTTAGTTACTAGAGGCCTGGTGCATGGATTTGTGCACCAGTGGGATCCCTTAGCCTTAGCCTGGCCTGTGCTTTCTCTCAATTTGGGACTCCTCAGGGAATGTTGAACTGCTAGTTTTGGCCCGATCCCCACATGCCAGGCTGAGGGACCCCTGGTGCACAAACCCATGTATCGAGCCTCTAGTATGCATGAAGGATCTTTGGTTAATCTCTTCCCTCCTTTTCCCTCCCCACTTTCCTCTGAGATTCACCAGTCTGTTCCATAGTTCCATGCCTGTGCATTGAGCATTTTCCCTCTGGTGCTCAGTGCGTGTCATAGCTACCAGTCGAATGGTCGAATGGTCGGATGGTTGCTTAAGCTTTTATATATATATAGATAGGAAGGGGTTCTTAGATATTAGAAGGGTGTAGGCCCAACCTCTATGAATGAATGATGATTGATCTAAACAAGTTGTGCTAACCTTGGCCACTGAGTCAAATCATGGGCAAGTGACTCATTCATTTTGACTAATGGAACATAATGAAATGAAGAAGAAGAAGAAGAAGAAGAAGAAGAAGAAGAAGAAGGAGGAGGAGGAGGAGGAGGAGGAGGAGGAGGAGGAGGAGGAGGAGGAGGAGGAGGAGGGGAGAAAAGAAAAGAAAAGAAAAGAAAAGAAAAGAAAAGAAAAGAAAAGAAAAGAGAGGAAGAAAGAAAGAAAGCAGAGGAGAGAGGAAAAAACACAATGAGGGCCTTTTCCTTGATAAATCAAAACACAACTGAGGAAATAACCCTTTCCCCATTTCTTCCTCTTCCTGCCCAGAGATGAGCATAATTCCCATATTCAACATCCCCTTGTAGCAGCCTTCTTGTGACCATTGAGAGAAAGCTAATGAGGATGGTGTAGCAGAGAGTGACAGCCTGGTCCCTGGGTGGCATCCTTAAACATCTGAGTTAAATGCTAGCATCTACTACCTCTGAACTTCCTGTTTAGTATGAGAAAAAGTTCTGTTAGCTTAAGGTATTTGTGTTCTTTAGGATAAGATCTATTATGGTAATGAATTGTCTCCAAAAATGATTGCTTCTTATTTCTCAGTGGTCCAGGCTTGTGGGGAGGGGGTGGAAAGCTCAGGGACAAGAGTTAATGGCAACTCTTCTGTTTTCCATATGTAGCTGCTAAGGCTGCTTGGGTCACAGAATCACACTTAGCAGAGAAGGGAGAGGACAGAGACACCCTTTTGAGAGGTTTTGAGGGCCTGGCCTGCAAATGGCACAGGTCGCATCCACTCACATTCTATTGGATAGAACTGTGTCTGAAAGCCAGGGAAACCAGGGTACCCAAGAAACCATATTCCAGCTTCTCTGTATGTTAGGCTGTAAGTTGAATATTACTGTTGTTCCTTGCAACTAAAAGAATTCCTAACTAGTCATATAGGTCTGGAGCTTAGGGAAAAACTTTTGGTGAGTTATATAGAGTTTTCCTTTAACTGTAGTATCTATATTTTTCAAGATGGATCATTTGTGATAGATAAAACCCAATGGCATGAATGACCTCACCTAAGAAGAGAAAAGAGAATAAGAAGACACAGAGATAGCCCTTTAAATTGTTCATCTGGACCCAACGAATGACTGAAACATCTCAGGGGGCTGGAGGGACTTGCCTTGGGTTGAGCAGACTCATGACTGAGAAGTAAGAGCAAGTCTGTGGATCAAGGTTGCCAAGTAGTTTTGTGTTGTGGGGCTTCTGGATATATAGTCCAAGCAGGGCTGTCTTTGCCTCTGTTTTGTTTCTCCAAGGCATTAACTTCCACAAACAGCTGGGAAAAGCTTTCAGTGAGATGTGTCCAGTTTCCCCTTTTCTCTGCTGAGGATATGTTATGTGGACGCCTAGCAACCCAGATCCCGAATGTGGGAAATGCTCCCAGTGAGATTCCGCTTCTTCCCCTCTTCCTTGTCCCTACTGCAGAGGCTTCAGGTGGGGAGACTGTGACTTTTCTGGTTTTAATAATACAAAGCCATTGGAAAGGCACTAGATGCACCCACTGGGACCTTCCTCCACCAGGAAGGATGTTCCCATCAGGCAGTGGTCTTTCCTGACAGCTTTCGCCACTCAATAGAGATGGTACTGCCAATCCCTGGAACCTAGAACCTCCACTCAAAGTGTCCCTTCAACTTCCTCACCTCAAAGCTCCCACCGGGAGTGGCTAAGCAAAAAGAATCTCAATTGGGGCTTGGTCTGGAAACCTGGGGATGTAGGCACTCATTAGCTCGAGTCCTATCTATTTCATAGTCAAGTAAGTTCTATGAGGGCAGGATTATCTCTGCACCCCTACCCCTGCCATACTCTGTGAGATGAGGATGATAACTAGCATGCATGGCATTCACGCTTGATGTTGAGCTTCATACTTTGTGTTTGACCAGAGGTATCCTGTTTAATTTTCACCAGAACTTTATCAGAAAGGTAGTAGTGTCACTCTTTTGTCTTTATAGATGAGGAAGCTAAAACAGGGTAAGTAGTCAATCAGGTCACAGAGTTCACAAATGGACGAGGCAGGATCCCAGCCCAAAGGTCTGAGTAACCCTACACCAGTGGTTGCCAACTCATTAGTCAACAGAGCCAAATGCCAACAGTACAACGATTGAAACTTCTTTTGAGAGCCAAATTTTTTAAACTTAAACTTCTTCTAACACCACTTCTTCAAAATAGACTCACCCAGACCCTGTCAGTTTGTGGAAGAGCCACACTCAAGGGGCCAAAGAGCCGCATGTGGTTTATCGATCACTGCCCTACACCATATCCCATAAATCCTTGTTGTAAGGATTAAAGACCTAGGTGGGGTACCTGAGCACCCTGCTGGCATCCAGTAAGTGCTCAATAAATGACTGCTGTCACCGTGCCATCATCCTTCCTAATGGGTGAACATTGTACAATTTTCTTATCAGATTCAAAGCAGGCTTTAGACTGGTATTCTTGTGTCTTGTGTGACTGTGAGGAAGCTATCCAAGATGACGCCTTTGTTAGGAAATGTGGGGGTTTCGTGACATGACAGCTGAGGTCTTGGTGACCTGGCTCAGAGAGAGAAAAGGTTCCGACAGCCCTCTTGGTGTTCTCATTTATAAGACTTCAGTCACTAGTAGTTCTTTCAGAATCTGAAGACTATAAGATTGACTCAACTCATTGTCATTCTGATCATTTTTCCTTAATAAAACTTATTTGTCCAAAATAAAAATATTATAAAACTTGGAAAATGCAATGAAGGAAATGGGGGGGGGGGAAATCAATGTAACTTGATTACTCTCACTAACATTTTTTTGTTCTAATTGACATTTTATTCATATTTTTATTTGTTTGCTTTGTTGATAACATGAGAGACCTTTGAATTCCCATGCACTGGAGTCATCAAATTTTAAAAAATCTGGTCCCGTTGGCTTGGGACACAGAGAGGTCCTGCCACTGGCCGGTTCTGAGACCTCGAGTCCCCGGGGTGCAGTTAGATGGATCCTGGCAGGGCAGTGGTCAGCGGGGCCCCTCAGGGCGGGGTGACAGAGGCCCTGATATCTCAGGGAAAAGCATTCAGCTCGGAGCCAATATTCTGCACAAGGGTCGACTCAGTCCAGGAGGAAGTTTTCCTGGGCCCGGTTCCCACCCTTGTGGTCACATCTTGGTGACGCAGCAGGAAGCGGCCTCCCCAGAGCCCAGGTCTCTCACAGGAAAGTGTTGTCGGAGGCCCTGCCGGGCAGGAGGGCCGTGCACACTGGGCTTGCAGCAGCCTCCCAGCCCAGCCCGCAGTGTTTGCTGACAGGCGGGAATGCCGGCCTCGGGCTGCTGTGGCATTTCCTCCGCCTGGTCCTCATGCTTGCGGTAATGCCTGCGCCGGTGCCATAAATCAGCTCTGCTCCGTGCCTGCCCTGAGGGACCTCCAAATGGCTCGCCCCCCAAGCAGGCACCATGAGATCCCTCCTTTTAGATGCCATGTACCACACAGCGATTGAGCAGAGGAAGTCGACTTCCCAATGGGAACAAATACTACTCTGAGGCCTTGGACCTGTTCTTCCTTTGGCATGAGTGGCTTCTGGTGGCCATGGAGAGGAAGGGGAGGTGTCTGCACGCATCTTCTCTCCCAGTGGGACTTGCTTCTTTGTAGAGATAGAGAACACTGGTGCGCTGTCCTGTTGATGTCTCCTCACCTTTCCTTACTATATGTCCACACGAACGATGAGTCACCCTCTGAGGTTCCCCCCGCACCCTCCTCAGCTATCGGATGAGCAAAGGAATGGGAGCCCAAACACCTGCAGGTCGGCCACACCTCCTGCTTGACAAAGGACCCTTCCCTCTCTGAGCCCCGAGCTCCCTGGCAAGTTGATTCTCTTAACTGACATTCCTTGCATGTGAAGAAAATAAAAATAAATGAAGAGACATAGCATATTCATGAGTTGGAAGAGCCAAGTTAGTAAAGAGGTCCATTCTCCCTATACTGATACACAAGTTTAATACAATTCGTATTAAGTTCCTTGAAGACCCTTTTGTAAACCTAGACAAGGTTATTCTAAAAGCCATATGGAAATGCAATGGAGCTGGGATAGCCAAAACAATTGTTAGAAAGAAGAGTCAAATGTGAGGATCCATCTACCCTGCACACGTCAAAGGGATAATAAAGGAATATTACAAGTAATTCTGCATATGTAAATGTAATAACTTATGTGAAATGAACTTATCTCTCAAAGAGCACAAACTAACAAAAATCACCCAATATGCGATAGAGTTAACTATTAAGGAAATCAAATTCATTATTTAAAATCTCCCCCTAAAAGAAATCTCTGGATCCAGATTTCTATCAAATGTTTAAAGAAGAATAAACTCTACAAAATACCTTATAGGAAACAGAAGTGGAGGGAAGACTTCCCCCTTATCTTATAAAAGTATTACTATGACACTAGAATCAGACATTGATAATACAAATTACACACACAAACTATAGACCAAAATACCTCATGAATTTAGAAGCAAAAGATTAGCACATGGAGTTTAATAACATATAGAAAGAATTATATTCCATGAAAGTGGGATTTGTTCCAGAGATGAAACACTGATTCATTATCTGAAAATCAATCAACATAATCCACCTTATTAATAGACTAAAGAAAGATCACAGGGTCATCTTAATTGATGGTAAAAAAAAAACGTTTTTGACAATATTCAACACCCCATTCATGATCAAAACTATCAGACTAGGAATAGGAAGGGACTTCCTCATCTTGACAATGAGCACTTACAGAAATATCTATAGTTAACATAATTCTTAGTGATGAAAGACCAAATGCTTTCCCTCTAAGATCAGAAAGAAGGCAAGGTTATCTTCTATCATCACTTTTATACAATATATTTCTGGGAATTTTAGCTAGAGCAGTAGGCAAGAAGGGAAGTAAATGCATATAGATCAAAGGAAGGAAGGAAGGAAGGAAGGAAGGAAGGAAGGAAGGAAGGAAGGAAAAAGTTTTGCAGATTACATAATTGTCTATGAAGAAAATCTTAAGGAATCAACAAAAGAAGTACCCTAGCAAACCAATATGTGTATTTTGCAAAGTCACAGGCTACAAGATAAACATACAAAAATTAACTATATTTCTGCCCGCCTAACAATGAACACATTGATACTGGAATTAAAAACACCACACCATTTACAATCACTTAAAAAAAAAATGAAATAGGTGAAAATATAACAAAGATGTAAAGGACTTGTATCCTGAAAACTACAAAATACTGATCAAAGAAAATAAAAATAAATGGAGAGACATAGCATATTCATGAGTTGGAAGAGCCAAGTTAGTAAAGAGGTCCATTCTCCCTATACTGATACACAAGTTTAATACAATTCGTATTAAGTTCCTTGAAGACCCTTTTGTAAACCTAGACAAGGTTATTCTAAAAGCCATATGGAAATGCAATGGAGCTGGGATAGCCAAAACAATTGTTAGAAAGAAGAGTCAAATGTGAGGATCCATCTACCCAATTTCATGACTCGTTATAGAGCTAGGGTAAGCAAGGCTCCGTAGTGCTTGTGGAGGGATAGGTCAAGAGAAAAGCATCAAGAACCCAGAAATAGACTCAACCAAATATTCCAATCTGATTTTGACAAAGTGTAGAAGCAATCCAATAAAGGGAAAATAGCCTTTAAACAAACAATGTTGGAACAACTGGTCATCAAAGGGCAAAATAATGAACCTTGATCTAACTCTCATACCCTCTACAAACATAAACTCAGAATGGATCATGAGCTTACATGCAAAATGTTAAACTATGAAAATTTTAGGGGGGAAAAAACGAAAATGAAAAAAAAATCTTTGGGATCCAGGCAAGGCCAAGTTCTTAGACTTGACACCAAAAGCATGGTCCATAAAAGAAAAAAAAAATGATGAAATGGATTTAATAAGAATTTAAATGTTGGCTCAGTAAAACACCTTTTTATGAGAATAAAAAGACAAGCCAAAGGCTGAAAGGAAACATTTGCTCAGCACATCATCTAACAAAAGACTAGTATCTAGAACATATTTTTTAAATCTCTGAAAGCAGAATCTCAAAAAACAGCAATCAGCCTATTAGACACGAACAGACCTTTCACGAAAAAGGCCATCCACATGACAAGTAAGCACATGACAAGGTGTTCGACAACATCTATCATTGGGGAGATGCAAATTAAAACCGCAAGAGATAACACTACACACCTATCAGGATGACTAAAATAAAAACTAGTGACAACATCAGACGATGACTAGGGAGTGAAGAAGTTGGATCGCTCAGACACCGCGGGGGAATATGCAAAACGGTACAGTCATTAAAGACAACGGTTTGGCAGTTTCCGTAAAATACAAGCGTGTGGCTACCATGTAACCCAGCGATTGCACTCTGGTCACTAACTCCAGAGGACGGAGGATCTTAATAGTATATATACAAATATGTGTATACATATACAAATCTTCATAGTATGTGGGTTTTTTGTTTGGTATGCTCCAAACTGGAAACAACCCAGATACCTTTCAACAGGAGAACGGTGGAAGGAAATGTGCTACACCGTGCTGCGGATTCCTTACTCAACACCAACAAAAAGGAATAAATTGGTGATTCATGCAACAACCCGGATGAGTCTGCAGAGAACTATGCTGAATAATAGCCAGCCCCAACGGTTATAAATCATGTGACATTTTGTTATGGCAACCCTAGCAGACTAAGACACTGGGTAAAGGGGACACAGGCTCTCTGTTCTTTCTTTCTTTTTTAAAATATATTTTTAATTGATTTTTTACAGAGAGGAAGAGAGAGAGATAGAGAGTTAGAAACATGGATGAGAGAGAATCATCGATCAGCTGCCTCTTGCACAGCCCCTACTGGGGATGTGCCCGCAACCAAGGTACATGTCCTTGACCGGAATCAAACCTGGGACCTTTCAGTCCGTAGGCTGACGCTCTATCCACTGAGCCAAACCGGTTTCGGCTCTGTTATTTCTTACACCTGCATGTTAATCTTAAAGAATCTCAAAGCCTATTAAATTCTTTTTAGCAGCGTAGAACTTAAACAGCTCTATCGGAGAACTACCTGAAAGACAACAGAGGCCTCTTAGCTAGATTTTCTGTCTCAGGTCTGTCAGGTGCCTCTTCTTGGTATACCCATGATGCCTTGCGCTTATCTCTCTCACTGCCCCGATCTTATTGTTCTACAATTAGCTATTTTCAGACCTGTGCCATGTCTCTTCTAAGTGCACAGAACATGCCATGTCTCAATCATCTTCTACTTAGCATGCAGCCATTTGTTTGTTGCCATGATGTCTGGCACATAGTAGGTACTCAAGAAAGTTGGTTGCATGGGCAAGTCATTGAATGCCTATGTAACAGCATTCAGTGACAGGCTTTTGTACTGGCTTATTTGGCACAGAACATCTGAGAACAAACCTAAAGATGAGACCAAACACAATGAAGACACTAACACATCTTTCTAAGGGAAAAAATTTTCTATTGTAAATTCACTTAAGAAAATTTCTTTTTTCCCCATTTTTTAAACTAAGGTATTATACGTATACATACCTTACCATTGAAGAAAATTTCTTATAAGTAGTGATAAAACATTCCAAAAATTTCCATCATCCCTTTCATTTTATTGAAAATATTTTCATTAGGATTAATGTTTTGTATTTAATAAAGACTTGATTTGCTTATTGATTTTTTCTCTTGTAACAACTTTTACTCTACAGGGTTTTAGCTTCGGACATACTAAGGACATAAGAATTGTTCGCCGTTATTGTTATGCATCCTTTGTTGAAAAAGAGTGAGAATACTTGGGCGCCACAAAGACAGAGTGAAAACTTGAGGCTAGAAGTACCCGGCTCCACCAGTGGGAGATGGAGAGGGCAAGGGAGGCCTTTGACACACTTCAAATCTTACCTCATGGGAGACTCTGACCTCCAACGTATGAGGTTGGCCCTTTCCACAGTAACCTACCAAAGAGAAATGCAATCTTTTTTTCCTTAAAAAAATTTTTTTTTATTGATTTCAGAAAGAAAGGAAGCGATAGAGATAGAAACATCAATGATGAGAGAGAATCATTGATTGGCTACCTCCTACACACCCCACACGGGGGATTGAACTTGCAACCCAGGCGTGTGCTCTGACCTGGAATCAGACTGTGACCTCTTGGTTTACAGGTTGACGTTCAACCACTGAGCCACGGTGTCCATGCAAAATTCAATATTTCTATGACCTTTTTTGTTTTGTGAGCACCTGAGTTCAGTCATTAATAACGTCTGGGGAATGTTTCCCCCAATCTTCCCCACCTGCCAGCCTACAGAAGACCACGGATGCCCAAAGACCTCATTCAATCAGCAAAGAGCACCAGCAATGGCCACCTTCCACTCACAGGCGGGGCGGCTGGGAAAAATCTGCCATAGAGACTCTCTTGAGTTTTAAACTGAGCTGTGGAAAAGAGTCCTGAGAAATCCCTTTGGAAAGAATGGGAAAGAATCCACATACAAGATTTTATTGCTTATGACAAACTCCTACTGCTCATATAAATTTCTTTATAAACCAGACTAACATTATAAATATGCAATGTAAACACACACACACACACCCTGGCTGCATTTACAGTGTGCTCCCCGGAAGAAAACATGGATTTTCGTCTAAACATCATTAAATGCAAATGGAAAAACAATTTTAGGAATCAAGTTTTCAAAGACCTTCCCATTCTGAGGTGGACTCGCCGTCCCTCCCTATTTCACTCTGCATAATTCTTCTGCTTTCATAAACTAGAGCAGACATTTCTGTTTTATTTAATTTGCAGATATGCTACTTCTTAATTTACCAGAACATCTTTGCTACCCCTCCTTTAAAGAGTGGTGCTTTGCCGAAACCGATTTGGCTCAGTGGATAGAGAGTCAGCCTGCGGACTGAAAGGTCCCGATTCGATTCTGGTCAAGGGCATGTACATTGGTTGCTGGCACATCCCTGGTGGGGGGTGTGCAGGAGGCAGCTGGTCGATGTTTCTCTCTCATCGATGTTTCTAGCTCTCTATCCCTCTCCCTTCCTCTTGTAAAAAAATAAATAAAATATATTTTAAAAATAAATAAAGAGTGGTGCTTTGTAAAATGCTCAAGATATTTTATATTTAGTATATCCTTTGTTTCCCCAATATTCCTGGGGGTAGTTTTTTTTTAAAGGGCTAACAAGGTTAGAAGCAGGTTTATTCTCCCCATATTACAGATGAGGAAACTGAGATATGGGGGAGGAAATGGACTTCCATTCATTCATTGATTATTTATTGAGAGTCCCTGCCTTTAGGGTTATAGTAACTGTCTGAATCCCTCTTCTCTTGGAGCTCCTAGTTATATGGGGGAGTTAAATGGTTACTTTTCAAATGCAAATCCAATCATGTCACATCTCTGCTTAAATTATTTCTGGGTCTTTTTGGTGTGTATGTTTTGTGTTTTTGTTTTTGTTTTTTAGCAAATCTCAGAATAAAGATTAAAATTCTCATTATAGCTTACAATGTCACATGTTCTTACCCTATATCACCTACCAGCAACCTCATCTAATTTCTGTTCATGCTCCCACCAAAGTTTCAATTCTTTCACCCAAGAGATTTTTACGTTTTTGGTTTTTGTAAGAGTATTTCAGTTTTTATTTTTATCAAAGTTTTAAAGGCATGTAGTTCAAACAGTTGATACTTTTTCAAAAATACACTTATTGATTTTTCAGAGAGAGGAAGGGAGAAGGATAGACAGCCAGAAACACCAATGATGAATCATCAACCAGTTGCCTCCTGCAGACCCCCTACTGGGGATGTGCCCACAACCAAGGTACATGCCCTTGACCGGAATCAAACCTGGGAACCCGCCCCTTCCTTAGTCCGCAGACAGATGCTCTATCCACTGAGCCAAACTGGTTTCGGCAAACAGTTGATATTTTTAATAATCTTATTACAAAGGATAACAGAACCCTTTTCCCCAGACTCCACCACTTTTAAGTCGCCAGTCGAATCTTGTGGTATTTACCTCCTTATCGCTCGATAACATTCTTGGATTGCCACATCTCTGTTTTTCAGTGTGGAGTGCTGTCCATTGACTTCACACGGAGGAGTAGCAGGCTTCAGTTTTATTTATACTCCACCCCCTTCTGTTTCCACCACTGCAGACTGCCATGGCTTCTCATTCTGAATCCAAATTTCATAATCAAAAGCAGATTTTCTGTGCTACGAATTATAGCATAAAGTTACATTTATTTGTTCCCGGTTCCGAAACCCCTGAATAGAAGGCTCAGTGCAGGGGGGAGACAGATAAAAGGCATTAGCTGGATTTTTTTCACTAGAAGGAATCTTAGGGATCATTTCTTCTGCTCTTTTGACTTCAGACATATTGATATCTGGGTTCAAGGTCAACTGGGTGACAGGCGGGGGACTAGCAGGCAGTCCTCAGTCATTTCCAGGACAGTAAGCAAACTTCCAACGAAGATGAATTTCGAGCTGATCCCTGAGAGTCAGGAAATTTATTTTTATTTTTATTATTTTTTAAATATATTTTATTGATTTTTTTACAGAGAGGGAATAGAGAGTTAGAAACATTGATGAGAGAGAAACATCAATCAGCTGCCTCTTGCACACACCCCATCCGGGGATGTGCCCGCAACCAGGGTACATGCCCTTGACTGGAATCAAACCCGGGACCTTTCAGTCCACAGGCTGACGCTCTATCCACTGAGCCAAACTGGTTTTCGCGAGAGTCAGGAAGTTTAAACTGTTTGTCTGAAGGTACCCTACTGGGCAATCCCAGCAGAAGTTACTGGGCTGGATCTTGAACCCAGCTCCCACACTTTCCCTTTGTAACTGACACCATGTTGCTTCTATATTTGTCAGACCAAGACCACTGTTCTTTCTTGGCGCCTGAGACTACCTGGCCTGCCGTCAGCCTCATAGGCCTGTTGTAAGAGTTGTAAGGGCTGAATAAGTAGATATAGATATACTGTACCCTGTAAGCATGCCTGACAGGTGTAAGCACCCGTGGATGTCAGCTGCCATCATAACCCCCTCCTCTTCCCCTATAATTCCCTTCCCTTCCTTCTTGCCGACAAACCTTGGTTCGTGGGCCTGACAAATACCCTTCTTTTCTGTGACGGCCCTCATGAAAGATTCCCACTCGATCTCTTTCTTGCCTTTGTCCACGCAGAGTTTGAACGTTCATCCTCTCGTCTAGTTTTCTTCACTTTTTTTTTTACACTTGCCTTCCATTTGTAATTGGCTGCAAGTGGCCCTAGAATTGTCCTCTTTGGGTTCCGCTGCCCCGGTGTTCCTCAGCATCCGTTTCTCTTACCAGCCATCCCGTTCCCAACCCTGTCAGTCCCCCCCAAGGAGTGCTCCCTGGGCCAGCGAGCACTGTCCATCACACCTGGGGAAGATCACAGCAAATGAAGGCTGTCTTGCACCCATCCCTCTGGGGATAGCCATTTGGGCCGGGGAGTGGGGGGGGGGGGGGAGAGTAACTAAACACCTTCATATCTCTACATCCACTCCCTGTAACAAAATCAGCAAAACAAGACTGTTGTCAAGACGTGGGTCTTTAGGGGTGACTTCTCTTCCTTTAGGGTGACTTCTCTTCCTTTCTTCTGCCTTCCCCTTCTGGCCCCACCTCAAGATCCAGGGAGAGCTTCTCAAGATCGGAAATTCTGCTACATCCTGTCTCCTTAAACAAAACTTTCCCCTCTCGTTATTATTTTAAATACCCCCTTGCCCAATACATGGCAAAGAAAGAAGGGATTAAAGAAAGTGTGAAGGAAGAGCGAAGAGAAATGAAATATTAGCTTAGCATCCAATGTATGTTAGGCCTTTCATGAGTTACTTACTATGTGCTGTTCAGTTAATAACGGTAACAACCCTGCAAGGTCACTGCTATTATCACGGCTCACGGTAGAGAAGAGGGAGGCTCAAGGGGGTTAAATTGTCCACTGTATTGTCCGCTGTCGTACTGGTCCAATCGGCTGTAGTCAAATTCTGCTGGACTCCAAAGCCTGTGCTCTCATTCCCCCCACCTTTTCTCTATTGATTCTTCATGGCTGCTAAACAAATCGCCACCAACACTCAATGGATTAAAACAACACATCTTTTTTTTTTTTATATCTCACAAGTTCTATGAACCAACGATCCAGGGGCAGCTTAGCTGGGTGCTTCGGACTCAGGGTCTCTCAGAAGGGGTCAGAGGGGGCCAGCAGCAGCTCCAGGGTCACTCGGGGGGCTGCTGGCAGGCTCAGCTTCTCGCTGACTGTGGGCTGGAGACAAACCTGTCTCCCCAGGGGCCTCCCCACAGGGCAGCTCACGGCATGGCAGCTGGCTTCCCCAGGGGGAGGGAGGGAGGGAGAGCACCCAGGATGGAAGCCACAGCCTTTCTGACCTGTCCCTTCTGCATTCTGCTTCTTAGGAGCAAGTCAAGGACCACACAAGACTGTGACCATATTTCTGAGCTCATTTTTATGTCCTAGAATATTCTTTGCTTTACAAAACTATATTTCAACCACCCCTCAGGTAAAACTAGCACCCTACCTGTGTTTAGCAACTTTCACAAACTTTCTTTTCACTGTACATTTTCAGGAAAATATTATATTTCAGAGAAATATATATATATATATATATATATATATATATATATATATATATATGCATGCTATCTTCATTGTGGCTAGAATGCATAAAATATAATAATAAAATAAAACCAAATGACGGGAATAAACAACTTTATTATGCTTATATAAGCACTACTTTGCAAAAATTGTCTACAATGATGTAATGGATTAGAAATACCTCAGCAGCCACCTCCCCATGTGCATACCTGTCCCCTCCTAAGTGACATCTCATTAATGTTCCCAATTAGCCAAGAACACCTGCTGACTCTGTACTAGGAACAGAGTCCTTCGTTCTGCTGCCCACACAGTAAGTAAAGTTTTTGGTGCTCCCCCTCCCCCTCCAAAGCTTTAGAGTCCAATTGACGAGGCCGAAATAGCTGGACCTCATAGGGTCTAAAGGGGAGAGGCAGTATGGGTGCACCTGCCTTTGAAAGCCATGGAAACAGGGCCCTGGGTCCCAGAGACCTAGCTTCAAAGGTCTGCTTTCTGGGGCAAGTTCTTGGGCACGTGCTCTTGTCTGGAACTAGGTAAAACAACGCCAACCCACCTGACAGGACAACCATGAGGAAAGGCAGCTTAGCCACATGGTTTAGGCACGCGGATTGCAAAGCCAGGCTGCTTGGGTTCAATTCTTGGCTCTGCCTCTTACTGTGGGAAAGCTCTTAACTTCTCTGCCTCAGTTTTCCCATCTGAAAAGTGGACGGAATGATGGCACCTACCTCCTGGGGCCGGTGGGAGGATTGAGTTAATATGTACAAAACACTGAGAGCAGGACTTGGCATTGGGTAAGTGTTAAATGAATAGGGATACATGAAGCTGTTTGTGTAAAGCCCTTAGCATAGCACCTGGCATAAAGCAAGGAAATACATTCGTCTTGATGTTTTAACCTTTCATTGTCTTTCATTGTCTGAAGATAATAAAACAAAATAAAATAAAGCACCTATCGGTTTGCTGTGCCAGGATACACATGACTATTAAGGTTTATCATATTCTGCTGCTGTGCCAAATAAGGGGTAGCTATTATTATGATAAATATTCACCAGCAATTGTCCAGGTCCCAATACATGGCGGGGAGGAGGTAGGGGGGTGGGAATGCCAGATAACTCAGCGCAAAACCGCTCTCAAGCCCAGAGGTCAGTCTCAGCGCCCCATGAGCGCCGTGCCCCGGGGTGACTACGAGATGTTCCTTCCAGCCCGGCCAGTGCTCTCTGGCATTCCGCCGGGGCTGTGCATGTCCAGGGACCTCGGAGTCTGAGAATGATTTCTTCTGGTTTCTGCTTGGTATTTTAATTGGCACATTAAGTTTCTTATCTACTTGTCTTTTGTGTTTTTAATAATACCCCTTTGTGGCTGCAGGCGGAGCGCAGAAAGAATGTATTCGAAAGCTAGCAGAGAGAAATGCCACAGACACACTGGGAGCCTGTAGCTCTGGGATCATCCGGTTCCGAGCGGAGGGAGGTGGCTGTCTACCCTGTGAGCAGTTTCCAGAAGGCCTGGCTCACGGGGAGGAACGAAGAGGGGAGCCTCGGGGGCACCCAAAGGCCTCACTGAAATGCTCTCGTTCTGCTTTCTCAAGGGCCACCGCTGGGCCTTACCCTCTCCTGAGAGCCCCGCTCAAGAGCACCCCGTGTCTTGGGTCTTTCCTGCAAGGCCCAGAGGGGTCGTTCATAGGTAGCATCAGCTTGGCTAGAAAAGAATGCGTTTCTCAGAAACATCGCCCTGCCTGTGACCCTGCTAATGACAGCCACAAACCGAGGGGAAAGAAAAGCATTTCGGAGCTGCTTCTGGGAAGCATCACCCCCTGGCCTCCTCCCCAGAGCCGAGCTCCCGCGATCAGACTGAAGGCAAACAACAGAACAGGACGGTGGGGAGACACCGTTTCATGACTAACCGGCTGTAGGAGCACAGCACAAAAGAAAATATATAAACAGCCCTCTGAGCTTTCAAAGCAAACACCACTAGGACCACGGATTACTCAGAGAGTCTCGTTTTTATTAGGAATGCCAACCTCAGTGGCTATCACCGCCCCACCCTAATGCTGAGCTCGTGAGGGTTGATCATGCACTATTGCTGACCATCTTCAACTCGGTTTGCATTCTACTCCTTTCGGATCCCCGTTTCATGGTTGTACCTGGAGGCTTTGGAGAAGTCTCGGCAGAGTTCACCTGGCAATATTTTTATGTGTCTTAAATCAAGTGCGTTTCATGTAAAAGTCCTAACTTTCATCGCCTTTCAAATTGCATTAGCTTCTCTTTACGCTCCTGAGTCGGAGGATCTCAGTGCTCAAGGCGAAGTTCCTGGGATCTGTTATCGACTCCCGGCTTGGGGATTACGCGTGTTTTTTCATGTGGGATATAAACATATCTGGGTAATTCTCCGGAGCTTCACTTGTTGACATTTGACATGGGTCCTATCACTCAGTGATGGCTGAGCTCCCGGAAAGCTTTCCTGGCACCTCTCTGATGGCGGCCTGGCCTGCCCCGCCAGCGCACACACTCATTCCCAGTCCTGACCTTCCCCTTAGGAAGGAGGCACAGCTAACGGCAACACACAGATTAGGGACATTCCGTCTCTGAAGACTATCTCAGATTTGTGTGGCTGGGGGCTGTTAGCCATGGAGGTCAGAAGATCAGATAGGTGGGTTTTTCTGTCCTCCTGTGGTAGGGTGTACGACTGCCTCCCTCATATCACCTCCTGGCTACTCCCCGCATGCAACGTGTTAGCTTTCCTCAATGTCAGCGTGTCCTAGGGATCACGTTTGTCTCCGATGCTGCCGACACAGGAGCTGCTGCCTTCTTATTTAAAAACTCCACAGTTGCATACAGAAACAGCAGGCTGAAACTAGTGGGAAAGACCTGAGTGTGTGTGTGTGTGTGTGTGTGTGTGTGTCCTCATGTGAGATATTTGCAACCTGCAAGGATCAGACACTGGTCCTAGCAGTCAATTTCACTTCACATTAGAATCCTTGCTCTTCTACCATGGGGCATTTTCTCTTTCTTTGTGAATAACCAACCGCATTGTGTCTGGGAAATGTATACAACCTAGCTCTTCAAGTATTTTTTAAAAAGTGCTTTTTTGTACCATTTGCTGATGTTCTTGGTATAAAGACTCCCGGCACGGTTGACTTTGAGATACCAAAGTCACCGGACAAGGACTTGGGAAAAAATGCACACCAGCCCAGCGGGATGGAGAAGGCCGGGGAAGATTTGCAGAGCAGGACGTTCTTGCACTAGAATCTAGAAAGATGAGTGGACATTTCCTGAATGGATGCAGTCACAGGGAGGAAGGCGAGTGCGAACAACTTGGGTCACTGTCTGAGTGCATATGTGAGGGCGTGTGCACTGGTGTGCGTGGTGCGTGCAGGGATGCACTGGGGAGAGGATGCTCTCACATGGGCCATCTGTGGCTCCAGCACTGAGCCTTCACCACCTCCCCGATGCCCTGGATTAAATGTGGCATCTGTAGTCTTCTCAAGACCACTGGTTCCAAACCGGGAAGAAGGTCCTCCCCAACAGGACTCCTGGCAAAACAGAGTTGTTTCAAATGACCCTTTGGCTACAATAGCCAGTGTCAGAGTGAAAGAGGCATGACCGCAGGAGCCAACATCAATGCGTTATTATTGCAGAGAACGGTCACACAACTGCACACAGCCGCCCCAAGGAAAAGGGGATCTCAGGCCGGGAGGCTGTGAAAGGTCAGGCTGGGATTGGGTCTGCAGAGGAAGTGGAGAACGTTTAAAGGCGAAGAGTGATGCATTGATGTGCGTCAAAACCAGAGCCCTGTGTAACAAGAACTATTCAGAGCCGTCTAATTACCAACTGTCCCCATCCCATCAGTGTGCCCTCCATTGGCTGCATTTCCGTTGTTGCCTCCAAGGGCAATTCAAAGGCTTGCTTCAAGGCAAGAAGCTTTTTTTATTCTGAACCTGAGCACTGGGGAGGGGGGGTGTCTCATCTCCCTCAGATGAGACAAATAATCAACAAATACCGATGGAGTGCCACTCAGCCCATGATGCCAGGCTGCCCTTTATTCTTCCCATAGCTACCCCAGGGCTCTGAATGCCCTTCTCTCGCCTGCCTTCACTGGCTTCTTCAGGAAGGAAGAGAAAGAAGGAAATCGCTGGAAATTTCTCATCAGCTCCTTGGCCTCCTGCTCATTGACCCGCAGGGCAGGCTCCAGGGTCTAGAGGTTCCCAGACGCTCCATTTCTCTGGCTTCTTTCTCTTTTATGAGGATTCCATCTTCTAGCTTCTGTAATTCACTTAACTCTTGTTTGTATGCTCTAACTATATTTAAGCATGTAATTCAACATAACCAGACACAAAATACTATAAATGTAACTGTAACTGATTTAACTATATTTTATAATATGGACATGTTCTAAAGACTTTAAAAATGAATCCGAAAAAGTCACCACAATTCAAGAGCACAAATTGAGTTTCTACTTATATTCTCTTTAAAAAACAACAATAACAAAAAGAGCTTGCCTTTAAAAAAAAAAAAAAAAAAAAACTATGGGAAAAATGCTAATTTTCTTGCACAAGAAACTTTAGCCATCCAGTTACAGTGAATAGTAAAAATGGGTTCCTAGTGGAAATACATTAAGAATTGAAATAAGACCCCACCGGAAGTACCAAATATCAGCTAACATTACATGGATAATAATGAAGACAGAAAAGTTCTAGTAAGAGGCGGAAATAGGAACTGGGAAGCCCTTTATTGCCTGTCACCATTTTGCTGCCTGGCCCGTGTTGTTTAAATGACGTTACACCAGGATAAACATGAGATTAAGGCTTATGTCATCCTGCTGTTGCTTTCAACGGACAAGCTTTAAGATGCAGCTTCCTCTTTAGTCACTAAGTCATCACTCAGAAAATATCTCATAGCCAAGTACGCCCATTGGGAGACACTGCCGCCCTAGCACAGTGAAGGGCATATTATTGTGAATAAAATACATACGATCACAATTGAGAATAGGAAAATAAAGGTTTAAACGCCACAAGATTGGTTCAGAAGGAGGCTCTGAATGAATGCCCTATGAAAGCCACTCCTTTTCTAAGAGCATCCTGATCATCCAGTCACAGCCACTTCAAGCCAAACCTCATCCCACAGGCAGAACGAAGATGGGACCGAAGTCACTCTCTAGAGCTCTGAGCCCTGGGGCCGAGGCCGGCCCCATCCCCGTGGTGACTTAGGGCTCATCTCTCCCCATCTCGCCTGACCTGGGGGAATGGCAGAGCCAGGTCTTAAGGGAGTCTCAGGGACATCACTCAGAGAGAGGTGACCACACAGTATGGCAGGACACTTGGCATCCATCGTCAGAGAGCAACCTCTTACCAGGCGAGTGAGCTGGTGGGCTGCTTAACCTCTCTGAACCCGTTTGCTCATCTGCAGAACGGAGCTAATCATACTTGTCTTGCAAGCTCATCTGAAGGGTTAACTTAAAGAGGGGTGGAAGGTGTCTGGCCAGAGTAGACCCCAGTCAATAGCGGCTCTCAGCACACCTCAAAACTACGGGGAATCCTTTCCACGTGGAGTTCTTCTTCCCCCTCCCTACAACTTCTAACCCTCCACCCCAAGACGAGGAAAATGGCTGGCACGGCCTCTCCTGGCCTCACCACACACACAGGCCAACTACAGAGTGATCTGGGTCAGGCTGGTGGAGAGGAGCACCCCATGGTGGAGCTGGAGCAACTCAGAGCCAGCTCTGGAGGAGCTGGATTCTCAGAGGTCGCAGGTTGCATGGTGAGGCAGGAACAGTGTTTAGGGACATGTGCTCAGCCACGTCACAGAGGTCTAGGTCCCCTGTTCTGAGAGGAGAGGCAGCCAACAAGAGGCAGAAACATCCTGTAACTCTCCACCACTTGGCTGGGATGCAGAATACCTGAGCTGTCCAATGTTATCTTTGCTGCACCCCTTGTGTCTGTCTGTCTGTCTGCCTGTCCTCCCGTGTTTGTTTTCAGCGCCCCAGCAGATTGGATCTGGGTTCATGCTGCGTGTTGTGTTTGGCAAGAGGAGGTGTTTTAATATCCATTCTTCACCGGAGCTATCTCTCTGCCGATGAGTTCAGTTCGTTTGAATAATGTAAGTCTTGCCCCATGTTTTTGCATAATTGTAACAGAATGGTTTAACTTTAAATCTGAGTTTTCTCCCTTAGGAAATACTCACTGAAATAACCACAACGGAAATCTTTCCCACAGGTTCTCAGAGCTCTGACCAACTCTTGGACAGACCGTGCATGCCAAAACATACTTGTTCTGGGGACTTATCTGAGCGATAATCTGGGAAGCTGATATCGACAGAGCATCCTTCGCCCATTCCCTTAACCTGCCTTTGTATGTGTCTGTAATTCTGCACCTTAAATGGGGGAATCAGCGAAGTTTTCACCATTATCTCATTCCGCGTTTCTGGGATTTATATTCAGTCCACCACCCCAATTGAAATAAGGCTATCTTTATTAATTAATTGATTCACAAATATCTTATTGCATCCCATTTGTCCCAGACACTTTATAAGCACTGGGATTACAAGCAAGAATGGTCCCATCTTCCTGAAGGACTCACTGTTCAGTAGAAGAGATGGTGTTTGGGACATGTCAAGGATCCAAATGAGAGCAGTAGTCAATTCTATGAGGATTAGAAACCAGGAGAGACTTCATGGAATACGGGGCCTTTTTTTAGGATCATGATTTCATATCAAGTAGTCTTTACTGATTTCCAATTCCCATAGAATGGACCACTCCTTCATGATCTGAGGATTATCCTGGCAGTCAATGATAACCAATCACATTTTGACAACTTTTCTAGCTTGTTATTATCCACATAGATAATTAGAATGTTTTTATTGCTTGTTATTATCTAGTTTTTAATGTACTTAATGCTTGTTATTATCTCGTTTTCTAATTATCCACATAGATAATTAGAATGACCCAAAATTTGCAACATTGAATAGTCAATGATTTTATGAAGTCATTGAGTCAGCAAAAGAAACTCTGCTTTGATATTTGACAACCTTGCCTTGGCCAGGCGGCTCACTTGGTTGGAGCATTACCCTGAACACCAAAAGGCTGTGTGTTCAATTCCTGGCCAGGCCACATACCTTGGTTACAGGTTCAATCCCCAGTCAGGACATGTATAGGAGGCAATCAAGTGATATTTCTCTCTCACACAGATGTTTCTCTCTCTCTTCCTACCCCTCTTCCTCCCCCTCTCCCACTCTCAAATCAATAAACATATCCTCAGGTGAGGATTACAAAGAAAAAGAAATTTGACAACGTCAACATTTCTAGCCAATTGACCCATGTGATCAAACTCTATAAATAGAGGTATTTGGGAAAAAGTAATTTCGGAAATTATACCCTCTGTTTATAGCTCCTCTCTTTAAAACAGTGAAAGTTTAAAAGTTGACATTTTAACCTGGCCCATGTGACTCAGGGATTTAGCACAGACCTATGAACCAGGAGGTCACGGGGCCTGGCTTATGGGCTTGATCACCAGTAGGGGGTGTGCAGGAGGCAACCGATCAATGATTCTCTCTCATCATTGGTGTTTCTATCTCTCTCTCCTTCTCTCTTCCTCTCTGAAATCAATATATAGTTGACTTTTTAAAAAGTTGGAGCTTCACATGAGCTGCCTGATAACAAAGGGGAATAAGAAATGGAAAAACCTGAGTATCAACCCATTGGCAGTGAGCATGACCTCCACTATTTCTCACGCCTCCACCTCCACGTGATGATGTCTGAACTTCCACTGGTAGACTCCCTTTGCTTCATCCTGAGCTTTGATCCTATTTAAATCATAACTAATCCTGTGTTTGTCTCGTATAAATAAATTTATCAGATTATTTCGTGAGACTGGTAGCACCATGAGTGAGGAAGGAATGCTGCAGAGGTGGAAAGAGGGGAGGAAGAGAGAATGAGATAAAGGCTGGGGCTACCCCGAGTTTTCTAACTTGTAATTTACTGAAGACCAGCCCAGGTCACAGTGTAGGAAAAAACACACACACAAATTCAGAAAAATGGTGCCCAATAGCTGATATTCTAAAGAGCTGCAAGACAGGCGCGTTTGATAGTGTTGATAGTCAGGACTACTACACCCCACCCTGAGTCCCCTGTCTCAGCTTGCAGTTACCAGAGCGTTTCTGGTCCAGAACCAATCAGATTGCGGCGGGAGCCCGGTGACATGGCAGGATGTCACCTGTGCCCGCAGCACTCTGAGAAAACTGCTGCCATCGTAGTTCCTCCACCAGGACGTTCAGAGTCCTATTTTGCTCTTCACTTGTTTCCAGTTTTATTTGGCTCTACACTTCTTGTGCTCAGGTCTCACTGTTGTGCAAAGCGCCTCTGTCTCACTCCCCACCCACGGGCCAGTGCGGGCTTGCCAGGGAGATGAGTCAGTGTTTCAAAGCCCCGGTGCCGTCACCAGAGGAACCTTCCTTTCCTACCTGGCAGAATGCTGGAGCCTGTACACGTTCATTCAGAAGTATGAACCGAAAACCGTGCGGCATCCTGGACTCGCTCCAGGACAGATAGCAGAACAGTATCGGACAGAATTCTGATTTTGCTATGACAAGACATTTTAGGATCATGATGTATATTTCCTGCCCCAGACCTGGAATCAGCCATTTCTGCAAGAAGCCCTGGTTCCTTACAGTGGGGAATTGTATTTATAATATTGTGAGTTCTAGAGGTGCTCAAGGCTACTGAGTTGCTCATGATACCTAGGTCTTTTTTTTTTTTTAATATATTTTATTGATTTTTTTACAGAGAGGAAGAGAGAGGGTTAGAGAGTTAGAAACATCAATGAGAGAGAAACATCCATCAGCTGCCTCTTGCACACCCCCTACTGGGGATATGCCCGCAACCAAGGTACATGCCCTTGACTGGAATCGAACCTGGGACCTTTCAGTCCGCAGGCCGACGCTCTATCCACTGAGCCAAACCAGTTTTGGAACATCTAGGTCTTTTTGATGAGCCAGAAAAACTATGACTTTCTAGAGAAACCTCCAGTTCCAATCCAGGGCTGCAGGGTTTGTACTTATCCTTATTGTTCTTACCTCTGTATTTCTTTCCTCTCACACCCCAAATCCTGTTCCCAATGAAACATTATAATTATAAATTTGCTTTATCCCATATATATCTTTAAAAAACAATAGTAGTACCACAATAGATGACTGAAAATAGCTTAAGATCTTTTTTTAGTTTTTTGTTTGCTTGTTTGCTAAGGATGCACAGTCAGATCACTGTGCTTCTAAGTCATTTGGAACAGTCCCGACCAACTAGATCCCCAACACTTCCAGCAAATCCTATGAATGACCCATGGGATCCAACATGAGGTTCATTTGTTTCATTTTGCTTTTAGAGACTGTTTTTAAATCTTTCATTCTGGTATACAATTATGTAACATAGTCACAAGGTTACAAGGAAAAATGTGCACACAAAAACAATTTTTTTAAAAAAAATCTAGCTTCTTTCCCTCTTCCCTATTTCCTCCCATCCAATAAATAAAACTGAAAATTTTTATGACAGTTTTCCAAATTTTAAATATAAACATGTGTGAATATGTACATGTACACACACGTGTGTGTTTGTGAATCCTCCATTCCTAGGTAAAAGGTGGCATGCTAAACACATTTTTCTTCACTTAAGCCTTTTGTGACTTCACAGTATCTCTTGGAGTTCACGCCTCTGTAGTGTAGCCATGTATGGAGAGGGACTCTGCTCTCTTATCCAGCTGTAGAGTGCTCCATTAATGGACACCACATACTTTATTCAACCAGGCCCCTCGCAATGGCTGTCTGAGTTGTTTCCGTCTTTGCTTTTACTAATGGTTCTATCCACAGTGAATTGCTCTGTGCATGTATCTTTTCATAGTTTCACAGGTGTACCTTAGGGAAAATGTTCTAGAAGGAGATTGCCAGGATAAGGGGTAAATGCATAAATAATTTTACTAGATCTTGCCAAATTCTCCTCTGAAGGGTTCAGACTTTCATATTTCCACCAACAATTTTTGAGAATGCCCATTTCCCCCAGAAACCTGCCAACAGACTTTGTTGTCAAACTTGAATTTTTGCCAGTCTGATAGATGAGGCATGATATCCCAATATGGTTTAATTTTCATTTCCCTCATCGTAAGTGGTGTTCAGCATTTTCCATAAGAGCTATTTCCACCTTTTTTTTGTCCAATAGTCTATATCTCTAGCCCATTTTTCTACAGAGTTGCTGGCTTTTTTCATCTCTATTCTATAATTTTAGCATATATATTATAAATATTAGTCATTAGCCTGTTGTAGGTTGCAAATATTTCTCCTAGTTTATCTCTTCTCTTTTACTCTTTTTTTTATGTATGCTGTATTTTTTTCCACATGGAATTTAAAAATATGCAGCCACATTCATTAATCTTTTCCCTTAGTCATATTTAGATATTGTTTTCACTACTCTCACATTATAGAGAAACTCAACCATTATTTTTGTACTTATATTTGTATGACCCATTTGGAATTTTTCCTAGTGTACAGTGTGAGGGATGCATCTGATTTTAATACTTTCCATGTGACTCTTCAATTATCCTAATACCACTTATTCAAAAATCTGATCTTCCTTCCTGATGATTTGAGATGTTGCCTTTATTATACACTACACCTTCACATGCAGTTGGAACTATTCTTTAATTTTTCCTTTTGTTCTATCTGTCTGTCCCCTCATGCATTGACATCAATCTATTTTCAATATAAAGGCTGTATATGCTTTTGTGTCCAGCCTGGCAAGCCCAACTCAATACTCTTCTTTATCAAGGTTCTCTTGTCGATTCATGCTTATTTGTTCTGCCAAATGAATTTTATAATTTTAACCAGATGGCTAAGTCTAGAAAATAACCTGATGATATTTTATTGGGATTACATTACATGTAATAAATCAACCTACAGAGAACTGACATCTTTATAAAATTGAGTCTTTCTATCCAAGAACATGGTATATCTACACTTAGCATTTCCACTCCTAGGTGTCTAGAATTCTATATCCAGCAAAAAATATCTTACAAAAGTGAAGTGAAATAAAGTTTAAAAACTCCCTCAGAATTTTGTTGCCAGTAGATGTACATTATTACAGTAAAGTTTTTAAAAGTTCTTCAGGTAAAAGGAAAATAATAATGATAGAAATTGAAATTGTGGCCAAGGAATAATGATCACCAGAACATAAAGATAATTTTCTGGTTTTAAAAATCTATTTAAAAGGTAATAGAAGATTAAAGATAAATTAATATTATATTATTGTGTTTATAACATACGAAGAAATCAAATATATGACAATAGTATAAAGGAAAGGGGTTGAAGGGCAGTATATAATAGTAATCTTTTTATAATATACATGAAGAGGTCTAATATTATTTCAAGGTAGACCATGACAAGTTAAAGATGTGCATTGTAAACTTTAGGACAACCTCTAAAATAATGAAACAAAGAAGTATAGGTAATAAGCCAATAGTGGAAATAAACCGAATCATTAAAAATGCTTGCTTAATATAAACAAAAAACAGGAAGAAAAAAAAGAATAAAGGACTGGTAGAAAAAAAAAACAGAAAACAAATAGCAAGATGGTAGATGTAAGCACAACTATATAAGTAATTAAGTTAAATGTTATGGTCTAAGCACTTCAATTAAAATGTAGAAATCCTCTCATTTTACTAAAAAAACAGAAAAACAAAATCTAACTATCTGTGATCTACAAATTACTCACCTTACATATAAAGACTGATAGATTAAATGTAAAATAATAGGAAAAAGTATACCATGCAAACATCAAACAAAACAAAAAAAAACTGGAATCTATTTAATAATTTGATTTAGAAAAAGAGATAATACCAGGTATAAATATGGATAGTTCAAAATAATAAAGGGGGCTGGCTTTAGCTCAGCGGTTCCTTCGAATGCAAAACTTCAAAATGATAAAGGGATCAATTTATCAAGAAGACATACTGATTGTAGTAATAATTTTGCTATATATGTATATCAAATCATCATGTTGTACACATATAATTTTTATTTAAAAATGCTCATCCAGAAAAAAGACATACAATTACATTTGTGCATGCCTCATAAAAGAGATATAAAAAACATGAAACAAAACCTGGTAAAACTGAAAGTAGAAATAGATACCCACGATTATAGTTGAGACGTTAATATTCCTTTGTCAGTAACTGATAGAACAGATGGACAAACCACCTTAATTGATGTTTATAGAACACATCAGCCAACTAGAGCAGAAAAAGATATTTTTAAGTACAAATAGAACATCACCTACATCAGCGGTAGCCAACTGGTGGTCCGTGGACCACTGGTGGCTCATGAGATCTGAAAGGTTGTAGACCACTGACCTACATCATATTCTGGGCCCAAACATAAATCTCAATAAATTCAAGATTGAAATCATACAAAGCATATTTTCCCACTACAGCAGAATCAATGCAAAAATTAAGAACAGAAAGTTAGCTGGGAAATCCCCAAATATTGGGAAATTTAAGCACACAGTTAAAAATACACCAGGGGTCAGAAAAGAAATCACAGGGGGAAATCAAAATATTTTGAACGGAAATGAAAATGAAAACACGCCATCTCAAATGTTGTGTGATGCTGCCAAGATCATGCTTAGATGGAAATGTATAGCGTTCAATTATGAGTAAGGAATTCTTAACTCACTTCCCTAGACTTCCACCTTAGGAAGCAAGACAAATAAGAGCAAATTAAACTTGAAGTAGGCTGAAGGAAAGAAAGAATAAAGCATGAAACCAATAAAATGGATGAATGATAGAGAAAAGGTTAAGACACTAACGTTGGTTCTTCTATTCCTTCCTCACTTTGATAACAAAGTCAACTTTTAACTTTTGGGGATGATGGGACCATTTTACATATGTGAAGGGGCACAATAGGGGGCAGTGGCGGCAGAATCTTAGTGACCCTTCATTGAGCTCTTACCCTGGGCCAGGTACTGCAATAAGACCTTCAAATGTGGTGTCCCATTCAAACTCCAAAATATCCATTTGGGGTGAATCCTATTGCTTCCCCTTTATACACACAAGGGAACTGAACCACAGAGAGTTTAAGTAACATATCCAGTCACTTCACGGGCAACAGGTCTGACTGATCCCCAGCTTATGCTCTGATGGACTTATCTCACAATCTGCATGGAATGCTGTTTTCACACTTGCTTCTGTCTGTGTTGCGCAATGGTCCTCTATATATATTCCTCACCCGAGGATATTTCTCCATTGATTTTTAGACAGAGAGGAAGGGAAGGAGGAGGGGTAGGAGAAGGGGGGGGGGGGGTGAGAGACAGAAACACATCGATTGGTTGCCACTTTCTTGACCCCCAACCAGAGCCAGGGATTGAACCTGCAACCGAATTACATGTCCTTGACCAGGAATCAATGCTCTAACCACTGAGCAAAGCCAGCCATGGCCAATACCAGTATTTTTTTTTATTATAACCTGACCCTTTGCAATATAAGCTTGTGAGGGTATGACACTATAGAAACAAATGGTTAGAGTATTTTAGTCTAAATGGAAGTCCCCTGAATTAACCCTCCCCCAGCCAACTAGGAGAAGACGCTTGCGGTCCTCCTGCGTGCTGCAGGTTGTGTGTCCTCTGGAAGCAGCTGCCGAGATGGGATGGAAACTCTGCGACAGTGTGAATGGAAGGGAGAGAAAGCAACCTGGGGCAGATGGACCAATCACACCTCAGTGTAGACCCAACAAGGTCCTGGCCAATCAGGTGGGAGCTCTGGGGCAGTAGTGCCCCACTCTGGCCCACATTGGATAGAAATGGCCGTGCTGTTAGATTCCCCCTCACTCGGTCACTGGCTGAGGATTTCCCCAGGAAGGGTGGGGCTCTGTAGCAGAGGCAGCCTGCAGTGGTCAGCATTCTGTAGCCAGATAGCAAGTCCTCCCGGAAGTGGGCATCTGAGCATACACCCCATGGCACTGCATGTTACTAAGTTATCCCAAGTCCTTGCAGAGGTCTCTCTTTTTAAAAGCAAGCACCATTATTTCAATGGACATATTGATACTTGCAAAAAGTAAATAAAGTCCAGAAAGTGTTGTCTTAAAGAATTTGACTTCATGATTTAAATTAAAAACCATTTAGGTTCTGGCCAGGTAGCTCAGTTGGTTATAGCGTCATCCTAATATGACAAGGTTGTTGGTTTGATCTCCGTCAGGGCACATACAAGAATCAATCTAAATAAATGCAACAATAAAACTCTCTCCTCTCTCTCTCTCTCTCTCTCTCTATCTATCTATCTATCTATCTCTATCTCTCTCTCTCTCTCCAGTTAATCAATAAAAAAAAAATCTAAATTATAAACTAACAAAAACCATTTAACATAATGTCAATGTTTTACGTGTAACTAAGTGCTACTAAAAGATAATAAACCTGTTTTGTTTTGTTTTTATACAACTCCTCTGTCCATTCATTTTTTTAAATCATTCATTTATTCATCTGAAGTGCATCAGGTTCTCTACTGACCATTGAAGATATGAAAATGAATACAATATGGTAAAAAAGAAATACATCACAGAAAAGACAAACTTCTAGTCCTCCAGGAGCTTAAAATGTTACCATGTGAGGACACGGGAATCAAGTGACAGTAACACAGTGCTGCCTGCTCGGCGCAGAGCAGGAAGAGAAGGTTTTGCAACCTCTGAGCTGGGCCCTGAGGACGAATGTTGGAGTTGGATGGAGAAGGGTAAAAGGACATCCCCGGCAGAACTGGAAATACAAGCCAAGTCAGAAGTGCGAGTGCTTGAGTGTGAGGACTGCGTAGGGTTGGCAGATTGAGGGGACAGAGGCCTCCAGGGCCGATGGAGAGGGATTGTGAGTGGCCTTTACGCCATGTGAGGAGGCAGGAGGAATCACCTGACGGCTCAGGACAGACCAAGGCAAATCCATTCCTGTGACTGGACAACTCAGTGCATGTGTCCTTCTAGGCTGACAGGACCCCTTCTGGTCTTTGCTTTGGACCTAGTCTTGCATTGTTACTTCCATGTCATCTCTGACTACAGTTTCTAAAAACACCCTCTCCTATCCCTGTGTTAAGCAAGATGACTGCTCGGGCTTCAGCAAGACCTTGAGCTGCATGAGTGGCTGATGTCAGTCCTACAGTGGAAACCCCCTGAGCTGCATGAGTGGCTGATGTCAGTCCTACAATGGAACACCCTGAGCTGCATGAGTGGCTGATGTCAGTCCTTCAATGGAAACACCCTGAGCCCCTGAGTGGCTGATGTCAGTCCTACAATGGAAACACCCTGAGCCCCCTGAATGGCTGATGTCAGTCCTACAATGGAAACACCCTGAGCCCCCTGAGTGGCTAATGTCAGTCCTACAATGGAAACACCCTGAGCCCCCTGAGTGGCTGATGTCAGTCCTACAATGGAAACACCTTGAGCTGCATGAGTGGCTGATGTCAGTCCTACAATGGAAACCCCCTGAGTTGCATGAGTGGCTGATGTCAGTCCTACAATGGAAACACCCTGAGCCCCCTGAGTGGCTGATGTCAGTCCTACAATGGAAACACCCTAAGCCCCTTGAGTGGCTGATGTCAGTCCTTCAATGGAAATACCCTGAGCCCCCTGAGTGGCTGATATCAGTCCTACAATGGAAACACCCTAAGCCCCTTGAGTGGCTGATGTCAGTCCTTCAATGGAAACCCCTTGAACTGCAGGAGTGGCTGATGTCAGTCCTACAATGGAAACACCATTATCCCCTGGACAGCAGGTAAATGAGCCCACATAGTGGACACTCCCTGCCCTTTGACTGGTGCTGAAAAGAAAAGTTGGCTTTATTGTTCTTTGCTCTCTGGAGTCTTAGTTTTCTCTTGCACTTTTTGTTCTGTCTACGTGTCTACTTCCAACAGGACTGGCTACAAACACTTCCTAGTAATGGCGACATGATCCCTTAGAAATCAAAGAGAAATCTAACAGATTCATTTAACCAACTGCCTGAAAAATCTGCCTCTGAATCGCACAGCTGATTTGCATATGGTAAGGAAAACAGGAATTAGCAAATATTTTCTGAACTTGTAAAATGTTTTAAGACACTCTGATGAGTCAGTGTTTAATCTTTTTCTCCCATAAATAGGATGAAAGATCTTTGCCATGTTTTCCCTTGAGTAAATATGTTTTAAAGCGGTTCCAGTTTTCTTGTCAGCTGTCACAGTGAATGGACAGAGCAGCTGGGATGAAGGATAACACATCTCACCTCAACTCTGAATTTCCTGCCTTTTGTTTTCTTGAATCGTAGCCTTGATGTTGTTTAACTAGCGCTCTGTATATTTAATTTCCTTTTTCTCTTCACAAAGACCAAACAATTTTTTAAAATCACCCCATCTTTCACAGTGGGTTATAAAAGTGTTCTTGAGCTGCCATTGAGTGAGTCTCTTATTTAAACATATAAATATATATTTAGGCATTTTAATCTACTGTCATTTATTTTACTGGTGATGGCTTGGACAGAAATCTATTTGTGCACATTTTATCCAGCTCGCATGCTTTGTAGTTAAAGATAACACAGCTGATAGTGCCTGCTAACATGTGTGCACAGATGGTTGGGCAAAGAACATGCGTAGTCCAGGGTACACGTACACAAAGTCCACTCTTTGCTGTTCACAGACTGTATCATTGACTCCCTTCTGTGTCTCAGAACCCCCCCAAAGTCAAAGGTATATGGAGTTAGAAGTACATTTAAATAATAATTAGCCCAACTATGAAAGCAGGCACCAACATTCTCCAGCCTCTGCTTGCAAATCTCAGTAATAATGCAGTGACCGTCTTGTAAAGGTAGCCCCTGTCGTCACTCCTCTCTAAGTATTAGAAAGTCCCTTCCTTTACTGAGGCCAAGTTTTTTTTCATCTAGCTCCCACCCATGGGTGGTGCCTGTTAGACCTCCACAGAATACACTCAGAGAAGACTTCAGGAGCCATTCTTACACCTTCTCTTTTGGCTTCTCAAAATGGAAGTGTCTCTTTTCCTTCAGTAGTTCCTTGTTCTCTTGATAACTTCCTGTCAACCTATAGCGAGTTATCAACAAGAGACATTTCAGGCATTCTGCATCACCAGGACGCCACCAACTCTGCTATATTTATGCTACTATCTATAATAATAAGAGGGTAATATGCTAATTAGACCAGATGTCATACTGGGCCAGAGTGAAGCTGCCCAGGTCCTTGGTGCCAGCAACTGGGGGAAGGAAGGCCTACTCTTGCATGAATTTTCATGCATCGGGCCTCTAGTGTTTTAAGAAAATGTGTATATTAAAAGCTATCAGTATTTAAGTCTTTGCGGTTTGACTCCTAAGAGTTTTTTTCTATTATACATGATCTCATTGATTTCTTCCAACACTTTATGGTAGATATTACCCCCATTTTACTGATGAGAAAAATACGGGCCAAGGGATGTGGTATTATTACTGTTCACCAATACCCAGTTCTACTCTCTTTGCGAGCACGTGTACATAGCTATGATCTGCCATATTGATAATAGATGTGGTCATACAAATCCTGGCCAATAAAATATGAGCAGAAGTGATATGTGTTACTCTCCACCAATCTTTCCTCCGTCATGGTGGTCATGGAAACCAGAGATGTGGAGCGTTAATGCTGAGCCATCACAAGGGGAACAGCTGTGCTGGAGAGTTGCCAGACCTGTATCAGACTTTGCTGGAGCAAGAAATAAACCTTTTTGTTTCCGGCCACTGAGATGTTAAGACTGTTTGTTACCACAGCATAGTTTGAGCTTGCCTGACTAAGGCAGAGTGCTTCAAAGACTCGTCAAGGTCACAGAGCTGATAAGTAGGGCAACCAGGAATTTGAACCCAGATTGGTATGAACCAAAGCCATGTTCAATAGCTTGTGTAAGAAGGAGAAGATATAGATTTTCATGAGACCTATTATAACAGCTACTGTCACCAGCTTCCTTATTTCACCTTGAATACGGTAAGGGTGGCATCGTCTTTGCAGTTGTGTGCATTTCTCCAGATCTGCACATGTTGGGGGGGGGGGGGGGGGAGAGGCCAAACAGTATATAGCCTTACCATTTATGGTGGGATATGTGTTTTTGACATTACTACTGTGAGAGTAATAAAAAGTCACGTTCAACTTGTGAAGCAAAGAGAATTGGTAGCACAGCTTGAAGGGGGGCTGGGGCATCTAAATAAAATAGTATTAAAAAAAAAAAAAAAAAACTTTTACCTGGCAAGAAATTTCAACCTTCAGAGGAACTTCTGGGAAGCTAATCCAAGATTCCTTGGGAAGTGTAGGTAATAAAATTGGTAAAGCCAGCAGCTAGATCAAAGGCTTTAAAGATCTTGAATACCCAGTTGGGTTGAATGGTTAAAGGAGGATAAAGCAGGCAGAATACAAAAACAGCCATCATATCCAAACTCTGACTGTTAAAACAGCATAAAGCCCTCTATTAACTGTGACAGGGACTCCATAACTTGTCAAAGAATCCTACACCACCGGGTGAATGACATATTAAATTTGAGTATGGCTCCTAAATTATGTGAAGAAACTAAAGACAAAAAAGAAAAAGAAATGAAAGATAACATCTTCTTAATGTCTCTAACTCATCAAGCATATTGGGTACTTCTTCGAATCAGAACAAAAAAAAAAAAAAAGAAAGAAAGCAAGAAAAGAAAAAGTAGACAGAGAAGGAAATAACTCCAACTGCCTATTCCCCTACTCTCCCCTCCTAATCCCAGGACAGGCTATTATCATGGTCCAGGCACTTTTCCCTCAGGAATGGATGTGATGGGTGACAAATGAGGTGCTAATGGCTCCATCGGACTCAAGTTTAGATGCATGTGGGTGTTTGCCAAGGCTCGTTCCAAGGGAGAACAGAAGGCACGGAATTGGGTCTTGGTGTGTTATCTAAACAGAGTGGATGTAGCACCAAAGGCAGTTAACCCAGGCCATGACCAGGGTCCAGCATCTCCTAGTCCCTTCACCAACTCTATCCATCAGAAACAGGCCTCCCCCTCATGAGATCATCTCCACCATGGCTATCACATAGGAATTAGAGGCTTTATCAGCTCTGCCTTGGTTGCTTTATCTGATAGAAGATGTTTATGTTCAAGAATGAAGCAATTTGTGTGGTCACAGTTGTGCGGAGCAGTGCAAGGCTGCCTGCAAGCTTCTGGCACTCTAAACTAACGTGAACTCCAATGCTGACCCTACACATGCTCAAAGTAATGCTCACTCTACCTTTTCTCAGTGGGAGATAACCGTAATATTGCCCAAGAAACTCCTCACAATGATGTTTTTGCCATATCTTGGCGGAGTCTCCTTCTGTTGACATTGTAGGTAAAAGAATTTTTCTCCCTCATCATCCTTCGTGTAGGAATAAAGAGAGCCCTATGTACCAGAGGTCTCTGTACCGTTCCCCACCTTGGTGGCCAAAAGCATGGCGCTGGTCATTAGAGACAGAGCATGTTGCTAACTTGGCTTGGGGATGTTCGATTCCCCCAGCTGGATTTCAGAACTTGTCTGCAGTCAGCATGTAACTAGGTCTACCTGAAACTCGGCTATATCTTGCTTTCTCCTGAGAGGCACTGGCATCTTAAAGGTCTAGATGTTTTCCTTCTTTCCACTTCACCATCCACAGTGGCTTCAATGTGTTTCACATCATGGCTGCAGGATGGCTGTTATAAAAGTCTGCATGCTTTTCAGCTCCTATCCATTTGGGGGTTGCGGGTTGGGGGTGGAAAACTGACCTTAGGTGTCTTTCATTGAATAGCAAGAAGCTTTCCCAGAAAACTTCTCTGGCACCATTTTGGCCAGAACTGGGTCACATGGCCACTGAGCCAGGAGGGATGGAAATGTCCTTGGTGTTTGGGGGCCCTTGGGATTTTCAGGGCATTTCATTTCTTCATTACTTACACTCTTACTTTATATTTTTAAAACCCTTAAAACTGGACAGACTTAACCATGTTTAACTATCGATGATTCAAGCTGTGATGAATAATCGATTATAACAGAGAAATACAATAAAATGGATAGTATCAAGTTTCCCAAGAGGGCAGGAGGGAACAGGAGTCAAAGCATAGGTAGGGGAGGACTGGCCTCAGGTAGGAGCATGACCCCTCCCCCATGAGAACAGGAGAGGAGGAGGAGCAGATGGGTCCCAGTCTAGGGAGAAGACTAGCCACCATTGTTCCCTTTGGTTGGCTGAGAGGACTTACCCCCTGCACACTTTCCAGCACACTTACAAGGACAGGTTGGGTTTTTTTGCTTTACAAGTTGCTGTCAAGTCCTGCCAGAGACACTGTTGAAAAGTGCAGCCTTGAAGAGTGCCAGCTTTTCTAGCTGGGCTTTTCCTATCATGGTTGGGCATTGTAAATCATGCGCTAAGAAGCATATTTAGTTTCTTCTTTGGATCATGCCTTCTTCACCAGTCACTGCCACCTCATGACAAGCTCTGGCTCTGTTTTGGACCAAGTGCCCCAGAGTTTAGGCACAGGCTTGTGGGGTGAGATAAATTATGCAAGCCAGGAGTGCACCCTCCATACTTATCGAAGTTCTATGAGGGATCACTATCTATCCCAGACATTTATTCACCACAAAGGGAAAAACAGTAATTCTGCAGCAGAAAAACATGGCAAATACCACTGAACTAATTAATCAAAGTTAGTATCACCAGTTATAAGACACATTGACTTAATGTGCTTCCTAATATGACAAACTCAGAAGTGCATATTACTTCTGAGGTATCCATGCCAAAGATGCTTACCACCATATACACTAGAAAACCAACTCAAATCAAGAGATATTCAACAAAAACTGACCATTAGTCTTCAAAAGATTTGAGGTTGTTCAAATGCTCTTCAACAGGCAAACGCTTAAATAAACTGGGGTCCATCAAACCATGGAATACCCACCAAGAAGAATGAATGGCAACAACTTGGATAGATCTCAAGGGAATTATGCTCAGTGGGGAAAAAAAATCTCCAGAGGTAAGATGCTATTTATATGCCACTCTTGAAAAGACAAAATTAGAGAGATGGAGAACAGATTCGTGGTTGCCAGGGGTTAGGAACCAGGCAAGGAAGAGAGGTAACTGTGGCTCCTTCTTTGTGTATCATGAGGGATATCTGTGGTGGAATTATTCTTTGGTGGTAGTCACACAAATCCACATGTGATAAAATTGCATAGAAATACACACACACACACACACACAGGAGTCCATATAAAACTGGTGAAATCTGCCCTAACCAGTTTGGCTTAGTGGATAGAGTGTTGGCCCATGGACTGAAGGGTCCCAGGTTCGATTCTGGTCTTGGGCTTGATTCCCAGTAGGGGCATGCAGCTGATAGATCTTTTTCTGTCATCAATGTTTCTAACACTCTATCCCTCTCCCTTCCTTTCTGTAAAATAAAAATAAAAAATGTTTAACACACACACACACACACGCACACACACACACACACACACACTGGTGAAATCCATGGATTTTAACAACATCAGGTTCCCAATCATGATTCTGTGCTATAGTTATGTAAGATGTTGCCATGGAAAAAAATCGGGTGAAGTGTATAGAGACTTCTATGCATAATTTACTATTATTGCATGCCAATCTACAATTATCTACTAAAAATAAGAAGTTTCTTAAAAATATGTTAAGGTTGCAAAGGTCAAGAAAAGATTTAGAAACAACCCTAGGTTAGAGGAGACTAAGAAGTCATACAACTAGATGTAATAAGGAAACAGATGGGATACTGAGCCACAAAAATGGACTTTAGTGGGACAAAGTTTGTAGTTGGGTTGATACATACATTAATTTCTTAGTTTTGATCAATGTGATATCTATAATAATAAAAGGGTAATATGCTAATTAGACTGGACAGATGTCCTTCCAGGCATCATTCCAGACGTCCTTCCGGACAAAGCCAGGGCCGAGTGAAGCCTCGGTCCGGGTAACTGCTGGCGGCTTGAGGGAAGCACAGGTCCTCGGTGCCAGATGGAAACCAATGCCGGCAGCTGGAGGAAGGAAGGCCTACTCTTGCAGGAATTTTCGTGCATCGGGCCTCTAGTTTCTATATAAGATAGCAACATTAGGGGAGCTAGGTGAAAGGAACTCTTTGTACTATTATTTGCAACTTTTTCTACACATTTATAATAAATGCTAAATTTTTAAATAATTTTAAATTTCCAGATAAATTTAACTTTAGACATTCTATAAGGAAAAGTTTCTTTTATCCTAACTAGTCAGAAATTTGATAAACGACTTTTTAAACTTAAATTGGAAAGTAAGCAAAATAAAAAACCAAGGGGCATATGTAATTTCTTAATATTCTCACCTATAGCTTTCTTCAAGTGTAGGACCATGTCTAGCAGCTATAATATAAACACCCAGAGTTTAAATATCTCATCGATACTACTTTTCTACTCAATGAGGCTCTATGACTCACTCTATTACATTTGCCTGATCTGAGACTTGTTTCTTAGAGATCTCTGTCCACGAATGGCTGTCATGTGAATAAGCCATCTCTAGCTCCCTTCACCTGCTATCCATGGTGGAGACCAGACCTCATCTTCGGGCCACTTTGACTGGTTCCAAAGATCCCATCCAGGCTGCCTCTAGTCTAGAGGAATGACTCAGCATAACTCAACACTTTTTGCAACACGATTGGTTGAAATGAGATAGATTTCTCATCAGGATGTCAGTGTCACACTTTCAAGGGCAGGGAACTCAAAAGAGACAACCAGCTCCCCACCCAGCACAGTGCACTGCGCAGGCGTGTTCTCCAGGCTCGCCTTCCGCCATCTTCTTAGGTTGAGTCATCAACCATCCAGGTTTTGTTATGCGTGGACTTTTTTTCTTCCTTTAAATAAGTATTTTTCCAAGCATGGAATTCGGAGGAGAGGTCACTTCTTCTGCATGGGAATCTGTCTGCTTTCTTTTTATGGTCATTTCTATATCCAGAAGGTCCCAGGTCCAGTACACCATAAGACTTTCTGGTAAAGCTCCCTGAGCAAGCGTCCCTGTGCTCCCTGGCTGTCTTGTCAAGTCAGACTTCAATCAGAGGTCACTCCCTTCCTGTCCCCTTCAGTCTTGGCTTTTCTGCTCCTTGAGGTTCTCCTTTGGGTTATCTGTGCAGCTCTGGTCCAAGGCTGGGCTGGTCTGCTTTTCATCCATCGAGCTGCAGAGGTTACGGCAGGATGGACAGAAGTTTGGACACAGCAGCCTGGGAAAACTTCTCCCATAAACCTGACTTGATACATCTGTCCCGCTGGCAGCTGGAGGCCCACCAGGCATCCAGCTGGCTCTTCGCCGCCTCCAAGAGGCTCACTCCAACGACGAGCTCCCTGACATCCTTCGCTCTGGCAGGAGCAAGCGTCCTGCTCAAGACAGCCCAGTGGGCAAGGCATATACCACGGGGCCCGGATCACCACGAGCAGTCTCCCGCCCCAGTAGGTGCACGGGAGATCCAGACACCCGGCAGTGAGAGGAAGACGGGAGGACCAACCCTTCCTGCTTTCAGAACCACATTCTCCTGGAAACAAACAACAAAGCCACCACTTTCATCTGTGGGGTTCTGCTAGGGGAGCCCACGGGACATAAAGCTCAGTTCCACGTGTCCTGAGTCAATATGTTTATGATGATACAGGTGATCAAACTAGAGCTCAGGTATTCCAAAGTGGCCTCGCACCAACAACAATGTTCAAGAGAGTCTGCCCCTCCCCCCAAGCCTCACTGGCATGAACCCCGCCCCTGCTAGAGTGTTAAGGAAACCCAGCACACTGATACCTCAGGTTGTGTGGCTGCCCAGGGCTCTGGCCACGAGGGATGCAGTCCGGGGCAGAGGAGGATATGGATGCTATTTCGGGCCTCATCAAGGGTCTCTGTCACTTTGGTAAGGTTACTGAGCTCAGAGAGTTTCCAGGCTTCCTGCAGGCTGAGCTCATCCCACTGGCAGGCTGCGGGTGCTCAGGGGAAGCTGGCTAATGACTATCACATGGCTGGATTAGATCCCCCACCCTGGGGCTCACGGCACACTTCCACCACGGCCTGAGGTGCAAAACAGCACCAGGAGGGGCCCTGCCACTGGATGCTCCCCCCGCTCCCCACTGTACCTCCCGGTGCATCAGAAGGCCCTTGAGGGAGGGATGGGGGGGTTGGGGGTTGGGGTGGCTGCCATGGGCCATGTAGGTGGGGGGAATCATCCATGGAACTCTGTGACATTTTCTTTCTGTTTATTCTTTATATTTTAATGGAATTCTGTGGTCCAGACTCGGTTTCAGTCTATGTGCTCTCAGAGTCAGCTCAAGTACAAAGGGGGGGAGAAAGTAGTGGGAAAAATTAGATTCTTGATTTGTGTCCAGATGGTACTGGACGAAAATAGACTCAGAGATTCTCACTGCAAACTCGCCTCTGGTATGACGCTCCCCTCCCTTCAGTTAAGGTCTTCTTGGTAGAAGAGGGAATGGGAACGGGAAAAACACTGGGAACATTCATTTTTCCCTTTCCCAGCCGCAGATTAAAAGGCTGCACAGGTTCCAGCGAGGGCTGGTGGGGGACAGCAGGAGGCCCCTGCGCAGGGGCCTGGGACAATGAGATTACAACCCACTTGCAGAGACCCCTGGGAGGGGAGGCGGCCTGGCCTGCAGGCAGGATGAACCGGCGCGCCCTACAACCTGTGCCATTAGGGGAAGGGCGGCAGCAGTGGGCATGGCCATGAGGGCACCAGCCTTCCCCGCCCAAATCCCAGCGCAGAGAGCAGGCACCGCCTGGACGGGGTCCAGGCCTGCGGGGAGCAGGTTTCAGACATGCCCATTCTCTCTCACTTCAGGGGGAGACTCCCGGAGGCCTGGTGCCTCTGGGAAGCCAGCTAGAAAGTGGGGGGCACACAGTCCTCTTAGAAGACAGCACGGGGAGCCCTGAGGGCGTCCACCTGTCAGAAACAGAAAACCTCCCAGGCTGAATGGTTCCCCTCAGACACCACAGGCATGAGCTTGACTACATAACCAACGTGACCCCAGGCCCCACCCTGCCCAGCGAGAGGCCACGCCCTGTGGTCTCTCATCCCCGGTTACCCCCCATCACTGCTTTGACGGTCAGTGGGGACACCCCCGGTGTCCATAGCCGCCACGCAGGGCAGGTGTCCTCAAGTCCAGGACCTCCTCTGCTGACAGGTGGCCCAGCAGTGGTCAGTCAGATGCCTATGAAATGAGTAGTGGCCAGAAGGAAGGTAATTTAAAGAAAAATGCACCTTTCTCACAATCAGGTTTCCTTTCAAATGTTTAAATTGCCTTGGGAGACAAGCAGAGTGCCAGGGAGTTCGTCCTTGGGTCTGGGTGCCAGGGCTGGGCAAGGGAGAAGCCAAAAGGATCTCAGACGCAAGGGCCAGGCAGATGCCAGAGCGAAGAACGGGCAGATCGTCTGAGGAAAACACCCACCCGAAGGCCAGGTGGCAAGCTGGGGACAGAGCCCAGGCCCCAGGCAGACAGCATGAGGGAATCACCAGCCAATCACCTCCTTGGGAATGGGGTTCAGACACGGGGGCCTCGTTCTAGTGTTCCCAGGTTCCCTTCCAGGTTCCGATGTCTTTCAGAGCTGTGGGGCCTAAGCTCAAATCTTTTAACTTCCCTAACCCCATTCACTTATATGTTGGGTATTTTCTTAACTTCAAGTAACATTAAGGAAAACCTTCTTGCATGGCAAATATGTTCAAACAGAGACTGATCATATTTTACATTTCATTATGCTTTATACTTCACAAAGCACTTTCCTATTTAATCCCTCATGTGGGCCTCATTATTATCCTTCGAGGCAGAAAGGAGAAGACTGGACTCCACAGGCCATTTGAAGCATGGAGTATTTTGTTCACCACTGCAACCTAAGCATTTAATATGATATATATTCAATATACAAAGTAGATACTCCTAAATATTGATATATATATATATAATTATTTTTTTAATAAAGGGATGGCTAGATGGGTGGGTGGGTAGGTGTGTGCAGGAGAAGGTGGATGGATGGATGGCTTTGCCTCAATTTTCAAGAGGGATTCAATTCCCAATTTCACTTATGAATGTATGGTTTGGTCTAAGTCTCTAAGCCTCTTTTTCCTCATCTATAAAATAGCAGTAATGAGATTGTTCTTGCTACTGCAATAGAAAATAAAGAGACTCGGGCTAACTCAGTGGCATAGTGACTGAGAATAGAATCACGGCCTCCTGAATCCTAGTCCGGTGTTTGTACATTATACTGTGGTGGTGGGCGAATGGAAATCATTGTGTGTTTATCTACCAGGCGCTGTTTTAGAAACTTTGAAGTCCTCTTAAAAGCTCTACAGTTTACAGAGAAATCAAGTGACTTGTCAGGCTCCACAGTGGAGACGAGGTTGAAACCCAGGTCAATCTAACTTGACTGTCCCATTTTCTCACCACTTGCCATATTTTCTTTCTTGCCCACCCCAAGTCCATGGTTGGAGGCCTCCCAGGTCCCATCTACCCTGAAAACAGGACTGGCAAAGGCTGCCAGAGATGCCAGTACCGCAGTGAAACAACCCCGTTTTAATTATTGACCAGTATATACAAACAGTTCAGCGGCACTGCAATCTTTTGCCCAAAAACATGGCTGCCCACTGCCATGGCCCCGATCTTTAAACCACTCACTCTCGGGTTGCCCGGATATTTTATTCCAGACAGTCTGGAAAACAGCAGGGCAGTGGTAACCTTTTGAAACTGGTTCCATGGAACCATTTATGGCCCAACATAAACTCAAAGTACATGAAGATTTATTGTGGAAGTCACAGTGTAGGGAAATCTGGAGGAAAATGAAAACAGAGCTTCATTTAAATCTTTTCATATACTTTCTATTGGAGTAATTGGTTGAATTCACTTCCAGCCAGGAAGCCAGGACACGAAGCAAGTTAGGATCCAAAACTCCAGTTTGGAATGTTCCAATGTGGGGCACACCTGTGCCCAGGAGGCGGCGGGGAAGAAAATTGGGGTGGAGGAGAAAGAAAGAGTTTTAATCCTGGAATAAATGGAAACTCTCAATACGTCTGTCTCCAAGATGTAATTTGCCATCAGTTATAGCTTAGCTACAAGTGACAAAGAGCTCAGCCTAGATTAGTCTCAAGCAATATAGTAATTTATAGGTCCACATTACCCACAAGCCTTGAGGCAGGTTGTTATACATAAAGGTTTGTCTCCTCCCCAAATTCATAGGCTGAAACCCTAGTCCACATTGTGATGGAATTGAGAGGTGGGGACTGTGGGGCTAATTAAATTGGGATGAGGTCATGAGGGTGGGTCTTCATGACAGGATCAGTGACCTTATAAAAGGAGATCAGCCCTAGCTGGTTTGGCTCAGTGGATAGAGCATTGGCCTTCAGACTGGGGGATCCCGGACTCAATTCCAGTTGGGGGCACATGACTGGAGGGCATGTAGGGAGCAGCTGGTCAATGATTTTCTCTCATCATTGATATTCTCTCTCTCTCTCTCTCTCTCTCTCTCTCTCTCTCTCTCTCTCTCTCTCTCTCTCTCTTTCTCTCTCTCTCTCCGTATCCCTTCCTCTCTGAAATCAATAAAAACATATTTTTTTTTAAAAAAAGAGAGAGAGCCTTTTCCCTCTCCCTCTCCCTCTCTCCCTCTCCTTCTTCCTCTCTCTGTCATTTGAGGATATGAAGACAGCCATATGCAAGCCAGGAAGAGAGCTCTCACCACAACCCAACCATGCTGTGAGACAGAGTTTGTTTAAGCCACCCAGCCCATGGGAGTTCGTTAGAGCAGTCCAAACTGGTGAAGGCATAGGTCTAGCTTTTGGCATGGCTGGCTACAGGGGTACAGAGCTGTCATTATTATCTTCTTTTTCCTCTCTCCTTCATTTTATACAGCTCCATTCTCAGAAAAGTTCATGCCCCAGTGAATCAAAAATGGCTCCCAGGTTCAAGTTGGAAGCCAGCCTAGATGGAGTCATCCCCATCTGTCCCAGCATTCCCAGCAAATTCCCATTGGATCTCACTGGCCTTGATGGGGCCCTAGGCCCATTCCTGAACCAACCTCTGTGGTCAGAGAATGTGATGTGCTGATTGCATTCAGTCTAGGCCACACTCTTCACCCTGATCCCAGGGAAGTGGCCCCTCAGAGGAAGTGGGGGTTGTGGATGCTGAAGACACAGAGAGCACACCCTCCCACAGGTTATTGGAGCCCGGCTGGGGGGCAGGCTAGGCTCAGAAACAAGCGCTAGGACAGGAAAAGAGTGACATGGCAAGGGACAGGCACACACCAGCAAACTGACATGTCTCAACAACCTTGTACACTGAGTTTATGATTAAGCCCTAACATGTTTTCTGAGCGTGTGTTTTGTCTTTATTATTGAAAGTATTGCAAATGCCCCCTCATTCCCCCTCATTGCCCTAAAACTCAACCAGAAAGAACATATGCACCCCTATGTTCATAGCAGCATTATTTAAAATAGCTAAGATCTAGAATAAGCCATAAAACGTTTTATCCCAAATAATAAGTTGAATGGTGGAGTTTGCTAAGGTGGAAGCTCATACCTTAGGTAATTTAAGCTGCGAAAGTCAGTTCATGGGATTCTGCAAAAGGGTTGCTTTATCTTATAGAAATGTTTTCTATTTAAATAAGTACAGGGGTGCCCTACTTTCCACGGCTCACTGATTCCTGAAATAATGTGCATAAACTGAACGTGAGACCAATGCATTGTGTTTCCACATGCGGGCACTAAGGACTTTGCAAAATGCATCTACGGTGTGAAAAACCTCCCTTGTTTTCTTTATAAGTTTGGGTTTTGGCCTTTTGGCTTTTTGTAGAGTGAGGCCTAGGCAGTATCCTTAACTCCTTAACACACACACACACACACACACACACACACACACACATACACGCACGCGCGCTCACGCTACTTCAAAAACCCACAGAGCACATAGCAGTACCTGCAGAAAGAGCTTCACAATTTTCCCCCACAGTTTTTTCCCATGAGTCCCTTCTTGTGGGACTACATCTCGAAATCCACTTCCCCAGGCTACGTTCTTCCCTGGACAACAACGCATTCCATAAACAAATGGCCCTTTCGTGACTTGACAGCAGAAAGATTCCAGAAGCCAGTGCTGCCTGAGCCAACAGACAAAACTCTGTTTCAGTGGTGTTTTCACTGACTCTGAGGTCAGGCCCCCATGTATCCCGATGGTACCAATGGGACCCAGGCGGGCAGGGTTAGCCAGGTTTCACTGGCAGCAACCACCCCGCACCGGCAGCCATAAGGACAGATGCCAACGTTAGATGTGTGTGAATTGCTCTGATTTCTTGATTTGTAAATTTTATTGGAACTCTTGGTAAAGGCGGATATTTCATCAGGACTAGGACTAAAGCTGTGCTTATTAGGAATTTTCCCTTCAGCCAGGGGCATTCATGGCAATCTTTTAAGAATGGTTTCTTCCACCTAAAAAGCTCTAGGATTTATGAATATGATCATGACATAAGCCCTGGAAAGTAGGGCAACAAGGGCAAAGAGGACACATGTCCAGCCTTTGCATGTGTTGTCCCTCCTATTTCCCCACCCCCAGCGCCCTCTCAGGAAGCAAGCAGAGGGCACCTTTCCTGGAAGGAGCGGGTACCTCTCTACCTGGTGTGATTTCAAGGGGCACTTGTGCTTCACCCCCAAGGAGCGTCCCCACATGCTCTCCATCTAGGCTGGCCTTCCAATGCTCTTTCCACAGCAGTCACACTGCTCGGTTCCTCAAGTTCAAAGGCAGCCGTTCTGGGAAAGACTGGTTTAAACCACACACATCCCTGGGAGGTGTCAGAGCCTTTCCTGAGACGTGGTACTGAGGACATCAAACTTCCATTTGGGAAACTACCCTCATTGTCTCCCCCAAGCGACTCCAAGAACAGGCGGACTAGTATGAATACCACTGCACAGATGAGCTAACTGACACTGAAAGAAATTAAGGAACTTGCCTGGGTCTCGTAAGGTTTTGAGAAGCGCGGGGATTGGGAAGGGGATAGAAAAATATAAAGTGTGGGTCAGCTTTACCTGCTTCACAATTATGTCCAAGACCAAACCCCCGGACAAGTCATAGCTCAGCTCTCTCTGTATTCCCAAGAAGAGACCAGGGATGAGGTGGGGAGAGGGCAGGGTACCTCTCTACCTGGTGTGATATCAAGGGGCACTTGTGCCTCATCCCCAAGGAGGTGCCCTCTGCTTCTTTCCGGAGCGGGCATAGGATACCCAGAGAGCAAGGTACAAGCCATGCACCCGTCTGAGCAAACACACCCATCATCGTTTTCCTGTAATGGGGTTCCAGGGTGGAAAAGAAAGGATCCCGGTGATTCTCTCTTCTTACCTCCTGTCTGTCATGACCCTGTGCCCATCCAGAGTTCTCACAGGTTGAGAGTAGCAGCAAGCAGGGAAGAGGTTCCCACAGCCCTGGCACAGGATCAGACGTGGACAAAAGGCATCGAGCCCTGAACCAAAAATCAGGGTACCTGATACTCTCCCTGGATCTCCCGCCCTCCCCGCTCCCCTTCTCAGAGGCTGCCAGATGGAACAGATTAAAAACGACGCACAGGCCTCGGTATCTGCACTTTGCTTTGTAACCCTAAACCCGCTCACCGCAGAGTTCCGGTGCACCCTGAGTGGACAGGCCAGGAAACGGCCGATTTCGCCCCGGGTCCCCTCAGGCAGCCACCCACCTGGGAAGGTCTGAGAGGCTGGATGGGAAAGCGCTACAGCATCCAGGGATCCAGATGCTCCTTATTAAGACACTCCGAGTTTGTGCTGTGGAATTAATGTGTCCAATTACAAGAAGAGGTTAGGCACTGATAGCCCTCTGGGCGGTTTCCCACCCTTCAGCGATCAGATTCCTCTACCACACACTGGTGAGGATCTGAAAGATGCGACTTCCACTTAGCGGGTTGCTGAGTCTGTCGACTCATTCATTTGACACATCTCTATCGAGCACCTACTGTGTGCCTGGCCTAGGGCTGGGCGTTCAGAGTTCTACACTGAAGACACATGATGACGATGGCAAGCAACCAGTCTGCGAGAGGAGCAGGCATGCCCACCACCGTAGGCGCGGAGTGCAGGGTCAAGGCCGCCACAACTGGGGCTGCCTCGCTGATGAAGTGTTTGTCATTACGGGGCGGACTCGGGTTTCCGTCTGCAGTCTGGGATCCATTCCTGTGCCCAATTCAATGTGCAGCAGGACGCTTTGCAGGGAAATGAATCCACTCCGCCCCTCACACATCATTACATGCAAGGAAGTGGCAAGTGTTTCAGGGACCGGAGCATGCGCAGTCTGGCCTGGCCTGTGCAGGGGAGCTGGCCCCTCAGCCCTCCTCCTCGTGCGGAGGCCTGGGGACCCCAGTGGTAAAGCAGGATCTGGAGCAGAGTGAGTGCCCGCCTGCTGGATCTGGGCGTCAGTTGGTCAAGCAGTGAGTCACTCGCTCAGGTAACACATGTTTCTGCTGTGCCTGCTGTCACCAGATGCTGCTCCGGGGCCAGGGCTGAAGGAGGACAAAACTCACTGCCTGTGGAGCCGATGGCCTGTGCAGACCAGTCAACAACTAAGACCAGCAAATGCTGTTACTGTGCGCCAGCCCATTCCTAGGTGCTGTCCATATTCCATCTTACCACCACCCTCAAAGGTAGGTCTTATTATTCACCCCAACTTACAGACAAGGAAACTGAGGCAGAGAAGTCAAGTAACCTCCTCAAGGTCACCAGCGAACAAGTGGAGGAATCATGGATTTGAACCTAAGTAATACAGAGCCATGCTTTCAGCCATAGCATTCTACCACAAAACAAATGTCAGTTATATGTTATATTAGCAGGTGATACACTCAGAAGGAAAAACAAACAAAAAGCAACAGGAAGCAGGGCAGAAAGTGCTGGGGTGTATGTGTGGGAGGGTGGTTTATATTTTCAATGATGGTGGTCAGGACAGTGCTGACCACCCTATGAAGGGGCCACTGGAGCGAAGACCTGAAGGAAGTGAGAAAGTTAGGGGAGCAAACATCTGGGGCAAGTGCATTACAAGGAGCAAAGGGCCTGAGATGGAGGAAAGGTCCTGCCTGGAATTCCAACATGGGGGGGGTGGGGGGGGGGGTGTCCACACCACCCAGCAATTCTCTGAAGCCAGCCGGAGGTCCTACAATTCCACTCAGGTCTGACTCTCTTCACCCAGAGGCAGCAACAGAGTCCACATTCTAAGGGTTCAACCACACAAGACCACCCCTCCCCATCACCACGTCAAAGACCAGTAGCAAACCCAGTGTGTCACCCATGCTTCTAACTGACCAGCTATAGATGGCACACTCCAATGCTCACCCGCCCAACTCCGCCTTCCTAAGGTTTGATGAAACTGCTGGATGGCTCACAGAACTGAGAGAGACATTTTACCTGCCGGGTTATTACAAAAGCATGTAACTCAGACACAGTCCGAAGGAAGAGATGCACACGGTCAAGTATGGGAAGAGGAACGGAGCTCCCACACCCTCTCTGAGCACGCCGCTCTGCCCTGATCTCCATGTGTCCGCCAACCCTGCGGCTCTCTGAGGCCTGTCCTTCCACATTTTCAGGGAGACGTGATTGGTTAAATCCTCAGCCACTAGGGACTGATTCAAACTCCAGCCCCTCTTCCTCCTGAGAGGTCAGGGGCCTGGGACGGAAAGTTCCAACCCTTTCATCACAAGGTTGGCTCCTCAGTCAACCAGACCTCATCCTTAGGTGTAGTCCAAAAGTCGTCTCATTAATATAACAAAAGACACATTTACTGTTCTCATCACAGGACATGCCAAGGGTTTTAGGAGCTTTGTGCCAGAAAGGGGGTGAAGACCAAATTACAGGGGTGGGCAAAGGTAGGTTTACAGCTATTCCTGTGTGGAAAAAGACAGTAATCGATTAACAAGTAATAATACAAGAATAAACTGTATCTCATGTACTAGTACTCACAACTATAAACCACCCCTGTGCCTATTTCTTATGATAAGTCACAATTCCTCAGGGAGCCTCCTACAGTAAGAGGCAGCTGGAATGGGGGGGGAGGGGAGGGGGCGGGCGGGCCACAGTAGAATGAGATGAGCCCAGAGTGGTAAGGGGGCTGGAAGTCATCCCAGGCATGATGAGAACCTGGGATATTTTCAGAGTGACATGAGGAGCTACGGTACCCATTATGTTTTCTGACAAGTATCCCCCCTCTGGCTATGTGTGGCCACGTGACTTGTTTAGTCAACAAAATGGGAGCAGAGGTGATGTGGTCACTTTCAAGCAGAAGCTTTAAACAAGAAAACAAGGTTTGTTGGGTTAAGCCACTGAAATGTCGGTGCTGTTTGTTATCTCAGCACAACCTTGCCCAAACTGACTGATACAGATTCCAAGAAAGATTTTTTGGAAAGAGGAGTTCTGGTAGGACCGTTCTGACAGCTGCTGGTGTTCAGAATAGACCCAAAGCAGAAAGCAGAGAAAACAATTAAGGAAAGATTGCTTTGATCTAAGTGAGAGATTAAGATGATGGTCTAATACTGGAGGTAATGAAAAGTGGTCAGATTCTGGATACATCAAGTTGAACCACTAGCATTTGCTAATGAATTGAATACTGGATGGAACAGAAAGGTTTTTGATGTGGGCAACCAGAAGTTTTGAAAGAGCTGCCAGCCTTCCAAACCTCCCACCACCATGCAAGAAAAACACACTTCAAAAAAAGAACTAAGTTTTTTGTACGGCAGGCAGAATGCCTGAATTTTCACCGTGGAAGAGTTATTCCTCTTGGAAAATCAATGCCCCCTTTTCAAGGAGCTTATTTCACAATGGAAATGCCCACTAGAGAGGTTGCTTACTGTGGATTGAACTTACAACTCAAAGACACCCTTGAGACCTGGATGGTATGGCTCAGCGGTTGAGTGTTGACCCAGGAACCAAGAGGTCACCAGGTCAATTCCTAGGCAGGTTGCGGGCTTGATCCCTAGGAGGAGGCATGAAGGAGGCAGCCAATCAAGGATGTTCCTCTCTCATCGATGTTTTTATCGCTCTATCCCTCTCCCTTCCTCTCTCTCTAAAAATCAATACGAATGTTTAAAAAACAAACACATCCTTGAAATCATTTAGTCCAAGCCTCGTGTTTCACTTGAAGAGACTAAGGTCCAGAGGGGTAAGCGATCTTGCTCAAGGTCATGTAGAAAATTAGAGTTGAGCTGATATCTAAAGAGGACTCCTGCCTCCCAGTGTATCGCTTTCTCCCTGGCTCTTGTCCGGCCTGGGCAGGGGGCTCCTGGCAGTACTCGGGTCTTGGAGGGGATGCAGGGAGAAAAGGAGCAGCAGGTAAAAGGAGCGCTGTCTCCTTCAGTATTTTGTATGGACCAGTCCTGAGCCAGACTCCAGTCCACCTTCCTTCAAGGTTGCAAATCCTTCCATCATTTAACCTTGGCTATGCTTGTCCTGAACCCAAAAAACCAAACCCGGGAAGAAAAATTATTTTTAAAAATGAATAAAATGCAGTTCAACTGTGTGTGTGTGTGTGTGTGTGTGTGTGATGGGACACATTCCCTCTCTGGACCGCAGTTTCTTCGAATGAAACACGAGGCTTGGACTAGGTGATTCCAAGGGTGTGCTTGTTTTTATAAATATTTGTATTGATTTTTAGAGAGAGAGGAAGGGCGAGGGATAAAGAGAATGTGCTCCCTCCATCTTCTCTGTCGTCTTCCTGCCTGCCAGCTCTGTGCCACCCTCCTGCACAGCGTTCTTTGAGCTGCTCCCCATGGGTCGGGCACAGCTAAAAGCAGCCAGAGCCGGCACTCCTCTCCGCAGCCTGGCACACCGGCTCCTGGCATGCCAACCAGGACCGTTTGTATTACGCATTTTTAATGTCATGCTTCAAATCTACAAGCGCCTGACTATCATTTTTATTAGGTTTTTATTATTAGTTGTACCTTTTAAAACCGCTATTTGAAACCTTTCACACCGAACCCCTCTGTGGTTTCTGACAATCTTCGACAATGCCCATTTTTAGTGACTTTTGTCCTAGGCTTTTCCTCTGGGGTCCGGGAAAGCCACGCTGCCTTTTTAGGTCATTAGGGACCAGACCTTCCCCGTGAGTGGCAGAGGCAAGAGGCAACAGGAGGTGCAGACCTGGGTCCCCCCTTCTAACAAGAGGTAATGAATGATCTGCAGAGAAAAGCATTGCCGGAGAGATTTGCAGTCTCAGGGCCCGCATAGCAGCCCAGAGCCAGGCAGCCGAGTGGCAGTGGGCAATGGTTACCAGGCCTCAGTTTTGGAAAAATGCGCAGGATAAACCGAAATGGTGTTAGTTTTTTCTTCTGAAGTTTAGATGAATATTTGCATTACATAAAAGTGCCGAAAAGCATATCAACGCCTATAAAAATGTTAACTAAGACAGATGATTTTGCTTTCACGGGGGGAAAAAATGTCCCCATAAAAAGGCATAATCTGAGCCTCGTTCCCCCGCGGAGAGGTCTGTAGTGCTGTCCTCCATGTCCCGGGGGAACCTCCCTTTCTCCCGATGCACACGGCCCCTGTCTTTCCTCCCGCACATGAGACGAGCCTGGGACGCCTGCTGAAGCCGCACCCGGGACCATGTGACATTGTGCGCCGCTTCTCGGCCTGTTTGGTGTATTAACGTCTAAATCCCATTAATGACAATGCCAGATGGGCTACCTGCAGTCTTTCCCTGCCTCTATACCTAACAGATGCCAGCTATTATGAAAGAGCAGTGCTTATGTTTCATTAGAACAGAGATTTCTCTGGAACAAATATCCTGAACGATGGCCCATTGCTCAGAATAATCGCACATGCATCCATGTCATGACCACGATGGAAAAAAAATTCTGCCGGGTACTGTAGGGGCTCCGATCTGCCGATGCAGAGATGGAAAAAAGCCACAGAGCTGGTCTCAGGGGGCCCGATGTTTGAAATGACAAGATCCCAACACAACAAAAGAACTGTAGTTGGGACCTCATCTAGAATTCCAAGTGGGGATGGTAGGCTCACCCTATGGGGGTTTTTTTGGTTTTGTTTTTGTTTTTTTATATATATATTTTATTGATTTTTCACAGAGAGGAAGGGAGAGGGATAGATAGCTAGAAACATCAATGAAAAAGAATCATCCACCAGCTGCCTCCTGCATACCCCCTACTGGGGATGCGCCCGCAACCAATGTACATGCCCTTGACTGGAATCGAACCTGGGACCTTTCAGTCTGCAGACCAACACTCCATCCACTAAGTCAAACCGGTTTCGGAGGGATTTTAGTTTCGTTTTGTGTTTTTCATTTCTGCAGCTCTTTGGTCAGGAGCCTAATGGCTTCTAGGTCCTACCACAAGGATGACAAACAGTCCTCCAACAGTCTCCTTTTCTCTGTGACAGCGCAGACTCACGTCTAAGGCCTCCTCCTCACCTTCATCACGCCAACCGGATCTGACAAGGAGACCAATAGTGACACCACCGGGTGGACCAGGGCTTCCCTGCCCCGGAGCCACATCGGACACAGCGTTTCGGCCAGCTCTCTGCCCACCTGCGGACCCTTGTTGCGAAGCAGCTCTCTATTTCCTCTCGGTCCAGTGGGGCGACATCAAAGACAGGAGCTTTTCTTCGGGGGCCTCTTGTGCAGGCATTTTTTTTTTCCCCTCACCGCAAAAGGTTTTGTGGCTTTTTTTTAAAAAATGACCTTGTTGCTCCCACCGGCTTGGTCTCTGGCTCTGGGTCCAGAATGAGGGTAATGGTGAAGCTGAAATGTGTTTCTGGATTCTGCGGTTTCAAAGCAGTGACGCTTTCCAAACCAGAGCGGGCCCCGCACAGACTGTCAAGCTGGCGAGGTCGGCCCCTTCCCGGCTCGAGCTGAGCAGGAGGAGATGCGTCCATCCTGATCCCCGTACGGAGCACTCGCTGTGTATCGGGAAACGCCCCCAAAGTGCTTCGCCTGCCTGTTTCCGTGTTTCCAGGTGCACCTCTGATGGGGACCTGCCTCCTCTCAGGCATCTGATGCTCAGAGAGGGTAAGGAACTGGCCCAAGGTCACACAGAGAGTGACGGGATAAAGGACCACAGGATAAAAGAAACGTGAAGGCCACAGGCCCGATCTCTATGCCTCTACAGTCACGTTCTTTCTGCTACATAATGCAAAGGCATGCTGCTTTCTAAAAAAGGCAAGGAAGAACATTTCTTGGAAAAATATATAACTTAGCTTCAGCCAAGGTATTTCCAGTCCTCCCACCCCATCCCAGAAGCCCGGGACTCCCTTCCTTCCTTGCTGGAGGGGTTGCCACTCGGGGGCAGCGGGGCGAACACCTGCTCGGTGGCCAGGGCAGCCTGCCAGACATATGCCTTCCCTGACGCACGTCCTTCTTCATGGAGATGACGTTTTGAAAGTAAAATTGTACCCTGTGCAGAATACGCAGGACGGCCGTGGCTGTGATTAATCTGCCAGAGACTGTACATGTGATGCAAAGAGGAAGAAATACACTCCCGCTGAGGAGCAAGTAAAATGCTTGCCTCCAACCCCAAACAGGGGAGGCACTCAAGAAATGCTGTGGTTGCCGAAACCGGTTTGGCTCAGTGGTAGAGCGTCAGTCTGAGGACTGAAAGGTCCCGGGTTAGATTCCAGTCAAGGGCATGTACGTTGGCTGCAGGCACATCCCCGGTGGGGATGTGCAGGAGGCGGCTGGTCGATATTTCTCTTTCATCGACGTTTCTGGCTCTCTATCTCTCTCCTTCTCTGTAAAAAAATCAATAAAATATATTTAAAAAAAAAAAAAAAGAAAAGAAAGAAAGAAATGCTGTGGTTCTGATGCTGATGATTACACATTGGTGGTCCTGATGTTATTGCAACTGAGGAGGGCCACTGTTGCAATCAGCACGCCAGCAACCGGCCTCCATCTGGGACGCAGAGCGAGGGGGAAAGGGGCTGAGGACAGTCCAGCCCCAGAGCACCTGGGGACCTGGACAAGCCTGCTGCTTTGCAGCCTCGTCTCCTGTTGTCCCCAAGCATCTGCCAGTCCCTCCCTCTTTAGCCTGTATGTCACCCACGCACCGCTACAGACCCTCCAGCTCAGCCCCGGAGCGGCAGCAGGCTGCGCGGGCGCAGGAGGAGCTGAGGACTGACCGGCCCCAGTGGAAGAGCAGCGAGAACCGCAGAGGTGTCTGAAGACACCACCCGTGAAGACCCGATCTCACTGTCCACCTGGTGGGCCATCGTGTCATTGGAGGTCTTTGGGGGACAGCGTTGGATGAGTCTGAGAACTTGGAGGCTCACCCGTGCTCGGGTCGGGAGAGCGGAGGACAAACTCTGATCAACCAGCACCTGGGATCTCATCACCTGCCTCCTTCCCACACCGAGCTCACCGAAACCACTATTTTTTTTCTTTTTTTGCTCTGGGCCTGGCATACAGGGTGGGGCAAAAGTAGGTTTACAGTTGTGAGTATGCAGAGCACAAATTATGCTTGTATTATTAGTGAGGAATTATTGCATTATTTTCCATATGAACAACTCTAAACCTACTGTTGCCGCACCCTGTATAATGCACGCTACATTAATACTTATTAAATATTTCCATAAATAATGTCAGATGGAGGGAACAGCTTGAACTTTGGGCATGCACTTATTAGAACTTAAGCTGCTGTGGCTACAGGATGTTTCGTTCCCTTGCTGAGTCCCCAGAACCTAGAGAAGGCGCTCAAACCTATTTAGTTAATACAATGAGTAATACGATTGTAAGTAATCGTAGTCATTACAGCTCAACAAGGACACATCTTTCTCCCACGGCCACCCCACCTCAGAGGACAGATGAGTTAGGTGAGCTACATCTTCCCCCCTCCACGCTGATGGCTTTCCTGGGCTGCGGCGCCCCTGCTGGAGAAGAGCGGAACTGCCCTGGGCCCAAGGAGACAGGACCCTTTCCAGAGATGAGAACCACAGGCTGCTGAGTTAAGACGGAGGTCAGAGGTGAAGCTGGGGGTGGAATCATAAGCATAGGAGGAATCTCCAGGAAGACTGAGAGTGGAAAAGAATGCAGACTGAGCCACAGAAACTTGACGGAAGTTTCTCCCTGCAGGCCGTCCTCAGGAAGGAAGCTGAGGGCTGGCAACGTCTCGCTGAGCTTGGCTGGAAGAAGGCTCAGTGTTGGACAGCCAGAGCCTCATAGGCACCATCCGAGTCTCTGCCCCGCCATTGATGGCCGCCAGCCAGCCATCTCAGTGGCTTTTGCTGCGTTAAGAGACTTTCCCCTCAATCAGGACTTCAGTTTCCTTATTTACAAATAAATGGGCACTACCTGTTTATAGGGCAGGTAAAATGCTTACCCCCAACCCCACACAGGGAAGGCACTCAAGAAATGCTGTGGTTCTTATGCTGATGATTACGTTGGTGGTCTTGATGTTATTGCAACTGGTGACCTTTAAGAAGAAAATATCCCTTCGGTGGGAAGGGGAGATGAAAAAGATGGGACTCAGATAGCAGGAAGCTAAGGGGCCCCAAAGAAACGGTGGGCGCTGAGGAGTTGAATAGTGCAAGCAGGTGAGAGGTCCAGGGGCTGGGCAGCGGGAGGGCTCCTAGTTTCTTTAAGAGAAAAGACAAGCCGAAACCGGTTTGGCTCAGTGGATAGAGCGTTGGTCTGCGGACTGAAAGGTCCCAGGTTCGATTCTGGTCAAGGGCATGTACGTAGGCTGCGGGCACATCCCCAGTAGCAGGTGTGCAAGAGGCAGCTGATCGATGATTCTCTCTCATCGATGTTTCTAACTCTCTATCCCTCTCTCTTCCTCTCTGTAAGAAATCAATAAAAATATATTTAAAAAAAAAAAAAAAGAGGAGAGAGAGAGAGAGAAAAGACAAGTGAATGGGCGCAGCAAAGGGGAGGGACTCTGTAACGGTGAGAAACGGAAGCTGTCAAGGAGAGGCAGAGCCAGGAGCAGGCAGAGATGGCCCCGAGAGGAGAGGGGGAGCCGTGTTCTGCACCCCGCCTGCCTTTGCTCCTTTACCAGCCGCACCAAAGACCGCGGTTGGAGGTCTTTTTGTTGCCTCTTCCAGAGAGTGAGGCCAAGAGCGGGCTTGCCTGCAAGTCAGTAGGCTCCAGTTCTGCTCTGACTGTGGCCACTGGCACTTGGCTGAGCCCCAGTCCTTCCTGAGCTCTTGTGTCCTCCTCCTGGTGGCCGGAATGATTATCTGGGTGACTCTGCAGCCATGTCATCACTCTGAGCTTTATAAAATATTTCCTCTTCTGAAGTTTTTCTCCACTCTGATTAGGAGGGAGGAAAAACAATTTTTGTGCTGAAGCTATTCCTTCTTTCAGCAACTGAGACAATATTTCTGTTTTCAGACATACTGCCAGCAGACCCGGCCACAGCGTCTGCACTGGCGGATCGCGGCTGAGCCTCCGGGCGGGTGACATAGCATGAGCACTTGGCCTTGGCTTCTGGGACGAAGCAAGAGCTTTGTGCTGGGCTGCATGCTGCTGTGGCTGCAGGCTCCGGATCCTCGGAAATAACAATTCCTCTGCACCCCACGCTCTGTCCACCATGGAAGCGAATGCAGCGGCGGCCGGTTATTTTGATACCCCGGATAAAAAGCTCTTTCGAGAAAATCCTGTTCAGAAAAACATCCTTATCCTCTGCTTGTCTGCACCATTCCCTCCGCCCGCTGCCCTCCCAGCTGCTTCTCATTCCTATAAACGCAGCTGGTCCAAGCTTTCAGGTCCTTCTCTCGGTGCCCCAGGAGAGGGACGTTCCTGCTTGGACCCATCATGCACGTGGAAGAGGCAAGAGGAGAGACCCCTGGCTGTGGGCTCTGTACTATGCCGGCCTTATCCGGAACCCGCTGGAAACCATGCCAGTGTGGATGGGCTGCTTGACAGTCACAGATCGGCTCTGATCTTTATTGGATTCACTAAGCATTTACTAAACACCTACTGTGCGCCAGGTCCGGTGCTAGGACCTGGGGAGACCCTAATACACATGGCCAGGGCCTCATAATTAGCCTCCACTCTCTGAGAACAGGCACCTCAGCCATCTCACAGTACCTGGCACATAGTAGGTTCTCGTAATTAATCTTTGGAGTATTTGTTTGTTGCCTACATATTCTTATGTTCATGTTCTTATTTAAGTTCCTTAAAATTCGGGGACAGAAACAGAGCTAGTCACGGATGGCAAGGAGCTCTTATTAAGCCAGCATGTGCCGCTAGAATACAGTCAAGAATTTGAGGAGGGCGTCTAGGCTTATAGTCTGCTTACATCATTTCTACATTTCCCTCTTATACACCACCTAAAAAGAAAAGCCACAAGTGCCCTGAATCCTTTTGTCCTTCTAGGTGATGCCACAAGGGCATATACCAAAGCTCTGCAATCAACAACTACGTTCTCTATTATTGTAAAATTTTAAACTTCATCCCTAAACTTCTCAGGCAGCTGTTATGCCAGGCTTACGGCTAGTGCTTTCCAACAAGTTTATACATGACATGACTGATGAGTGAATTTGTCCTATTGTCTGGACATTTCTTCGTTTGATTGACGATGATGAATTTCCTAACCAGTCACCCCGACTCTGGGACTGCTTCTGCACTCACCTCCAAAGGGTGCTCACCCGCCAGTCTGTACTGAACGACTCAGAAGTGGCCAAGCCTTTGCTGCAAAGGAATGAGGCCATGCCCAAGCCAAAACTGACCTCCAGTTCCGGGGCGTTCTTCCTGCCTCATCCTTCGCAGACCAGGCACAAGTGGGGTGAACTTGGGGCAAAGGGGAAATGAGGAAGAAGTGGTGGCCTCAGACCAATCTGTGTCCAGGGCCTCGGAAGTGCCTAAGAGGAGCCTCAGCTTGCTCCAGTGCCTTCCGCTGGGACTTACCACAGGAATCCCTGAGCCCACTACACCCAGGTGCCCGAGGGTGCCCTTCTCCCTCTCTGCCTCCCTCCCCACATCCCGTTCTGCCAGGTGCACCTGGCACAGGGCAGGGGCTCAGCACACAGTGTGCCAGGGAAGATGCAAAGACATCAGAGTTCAACACCAGAAAAAGTGGGCTGCGACTCTGAAAGACCTGAGTCCCCCAGAACATGATTACAGTTGGTGAAATATCCGACTTCAGGGGTATTTCTGACTTGCTAGTGTGGGGCTGGGGCAGGAGAGGGCAGGCTCTGAATCCTTCTAGCCCATCCGGTTCTAGGAGCCACTGCCCTCCAGTCACAGGAGCGCCCGCACCTGCATCTTATGGGGCTCCTCTGGGTGCTTGCTGGCTTCTACCGGGGTTACTGGAGGTGTCCCAGGTAACAAGCCCCCTGGCTTCTCTCTCTACGGTGAGGAATAACCATGCCTAAGGCAGACCCCCAGACACTGGCTGCAGGCAGAGTCGGTGGGGGCGGGGGCGGGGGCAGCTCCTGGGCCCATTGGCCACCTTGGCCAGCACCCCTGCCTGGTGCCCCAGAAAACCCCCGCCTGCGCTCAGGATGCGAGGGCCCTTCACCCCCCACCCCCGTGCGTTTCCATTTGACCTCTGGGGTTTGCACCTTCCCTGGCTGAGCGGAGCAGCCCTTTGGGGAAGGACTGATTGCTCGTCCCCAAGACCATCTAACGCCGGGCCTCACCTTGGGGCCCAGACAGGTGTGGGGCTCCGCTGGCTCGAGCAGCGATGGAGTCGGGACGGATTTGGAGTGAGGAGGAGTCTGGGAGGAGGGGCTAAGGGTTTCAGACAGTGAGTGTAAAAGCTGCTCGGGAGGCGCTCCCGCTCGGCAGAGAGCGCCGGGACGGAGCGGAGCGCAGGGTGAGTGCACGGCGAGCCCCGCGGGGGCGCAGCGCGGGGACCCGGGGGGCGGGCCGGGGCCCGTGGGGCTGAGCTCCCGGGACGTCCAGGCCGAACGGAGGAGACGAGACCTCCGTGCACCCGGAGGCTCTTCAGAAGAGCGTCCCCAGTGGGAGCTGGAGCGCAGGAGTCTCGACAGGCGGGCGGGCAAGTCGCGGGGAGCTGCTGGGTCTCTCTGGCGGCGGAGCTCGCGGTCTCCCAATGGCCCGGAGTGCGGAGGCCACCCCGGTGCCTGCAGGAGCCGCGTGGCGGGGCCGGGGACTCTCAGCTCCGAGGCCAGGAGGGGACAGCGCGCCAGTGAGGGAGAGGAATGAGCGGCGTGGCGGGAGCGACAGGGATGCGCGGGCGGGAGGGGGAGCGCCTGGACCAGCGGAACTCGGTCTGCACCGGAGGGAGGGCGAGTGCACGGCGCCGGCTGGGTTGTGCACCGAGTCTGCAAATCCCCCAGGTGAGGGGGCCAGAGGGGCCGTGCCAGGAACTGAGCAAGTGTCTGTGGGCTCTTCCGCTCGTAGCAGAAGGGCTGGGATTCATGAGGTAGATCCCCCGGAGCTTTTTTGGAAGCCTGCATGCCAAGGGGCCTCCATCAAGCAGTCCCGACTGACCCGGGCTCCTGGGTCCGAGGCCCCCTCTCCCCCCAAGCTGTCTGCTGCTGCCAGGTGTGTGAGAAGCTGGCCTGGAGGGGTGGGCGGGCAGCGCCTTGGTCCAGGCATCAAAGACCCAGAGGACTCAGGGGGCAGAGAGCGGCATCTCTCAGCCAACGCCAACAAAAGCCTCTGCACTTTTCTCATGGAAGGTGTTTTCTGCTTGAACTTCTCTCTTCTCCTGTGAATTGGGATTGGAGAGGAGCCTGCTTGCTCGGCTGGTTTTTCCAAGTTGCTCCAGGTTGGAAGTTGTGAGAGGACGGAGGATAATTTATGGGTGTTCCGTGCGCCGAGGAGTATCGCGGCGCAGCCTTTTGGGTGCTGTGGGTATTCCAGAACAGCTTAGCGCGCGCGTGTTCCCAGCTGGAAAGGGAAAGCAGTGCTCTCCGGGGTGCCTGCGCCCTGTCTGTCATCCTGGGGAAAAGGCACTTGATTAATGGCCTGGCTCCATCCTCTGGGCGGTGCGCACCCTCTGCCCGTGCCAGCCCCTCCTCCCCCACATGTGCCGCCAGCTGCCTTCTGCAGAGCCAGAATCCTGCTGGAGGGCCCCCCCGTAGCTCATCTCCAGGGTCTTCACACGCGGGAAGCCGTCAGTGAAGGCTGCCGGTGGGGAAGTTTTTTGCACCTGAAACTCTGCCTCTGCGGAGAGAGCCGCAGGAGAGAGTCTGGAGAGTCCACCTGAGGTCTGGATGGGTCTCTTCTGTGGACTGAGTCGCATGTCAGCCTGGGCAACCCCACTGTCACTCCATGACGGGAAGCGTTCCCAGAGGTGTTTTTTTTTGGGGGGGGGGAGGGGCGGCAGTGAGAGTGGTCTGGGGGCTGAGACTGGCCCTGCAGGCAAGAACACACTGAAGAAATGAGTGTTCCCCGCATTTGCGTCCTTGGAGAGGGGCGGGACTAACAGCACATGCAACCAAACCTCTCCCCCTCGCTTCCCCATGTTTGTATGCAGGTGAAGAAAAGGGCAGCTTCGAGGGGGACAGTGTTAGGAGGCACCAGGTCAATGGGCATGGGGATACGAGCTTGAGAGAACCGTAGGAGTAACAGAGGATTTTATAACCAGCTGCTGCTGCCACACCTTCCCCCTGCAGCAGCCCAGCCCCACCACAGAATTGGGAAATGGGTCCACTCGGGGCAGGCACCCTAACACTGTACCCCCCTTAGCCGTCCTCAGAGCTCCTCCCACTGCCCTCCCACATCTACCCAGAGCACCAGAGGGAGAGGAGATGGAGCTTCACACTCCCCTCGCTCCCATGGAGAGATCTGTGCCTCGGCCAGGAAGGGAGCCAGCTGCAGACACCAGCAGGGAGGGCAGGGCAGGGCAGGGCTGCAGCCTCGGGGAAGTTTCTCATCCTGCTGAGATAGAACTGATGAGAATGAGCATTCCACTTTCAAATGCATCTGAGCAGCGCTCCTGCTGCACATCCCAGGAGCGCCCCTCGCCATGGGCTGATTGAGCCGCAGAGAAACTACAAAGGAGACTCACTCCTGCTCCTCCGGACCCAGCATGGAGCCATGCAGGTGCCACACCAGGCACCAGAGCCCGGCCATTTGTCTTCTCCCAAAAAGACCTTGTAGAGGCGTCAGGGCCCAGAGCAGGTAAGTCTTGGAGACCTCTGCTGGCAGCCAGCACTTCCTGCTCTCAGGAGGCAGTGGCCGGCTTGCTGGGGATTCGCTTAAAAATGCCTGGACATCCCTGAGCAAACAGCCCGTGTTCCCAGAGGGTCTGTGTTTCTGTGACTGGAGCCTCTGATCTTCAAACCATCAGCTAACCGTCAGCTCGCAGGCTTAGCTGGTCTGAGAAGCCAGCTCCGTGATGGGCCAGTCTTACAGAACAGCATGCGGTGGTGGCGTGAAGCAAACGCATGGAGATGGAAGACCCTACCCCAACCTGCTCCCAGGAAACTTGCTTCCTGACAGCAGAGACACAGTTAACATCCTCATCCCAAAGAGCAGCACGGCCAAGATGGTCCTGAGGCAGGAGCGCGGCTGGAGAAACAGAGGCGCTGGGGCCCCCCGGCCTGTGGGTGGATGTGCCCCAGGATGGTCACTGTTGGAGCCGAGGAGGAGAGCTCTTCAGCCACAAAGTTTGGCCAAGACCAGAATAATGGCGGCTGCGATAAAGAAGAGCTTCTCGTGCCCCGCGATGCTGCCCGTATTCTCCTAAGGGCTACGTTACCTGCCTTTAAGAAGTCTCTATAGACTGCTGGCCTCCGGCACAGTAAGAATCAGACTGAAACATCGGGATGGTCTCTTGATATTTTCCTCCCGTATGTTAGGTGACTTTCTGTGGTAGTTTCCTGAGTTTTGAAACAGGAGGGAAAGTAGCTTTGTGACTTTTTGAACGAGTCACTAAGCTTCTCAGGCTTCTGTGTCCCAATCTGCAGGACCCGTGCATTGAATTACTAGTGTTCCTCCATGGGGCTAGTGGCAGTTGGGGGCGACTCTTGGGTACGTGTGACCTACTTACCTAGTGCGGGGAGTGTAGTGTCCCTACCTTCTCTACTACATGATGGAAGTCAGGGTGACAACCAAAGGTCTCCCCCTCCCCGCCATGCCATATATGGTTACATGCTTATTAAAAGGATATTTTGCTCCCAGTTGAGAACTCCCTTGGAAATTACCCACAAGGCCCTTCCTTCCAGGCCTTAATGTTGGGCATCTATTTATCACCGAGGACGGAGCCGGCCTGGGCTCCGCTCTCGGAAGCCACTGGCAGGAACGGCAGTGCTGTCACCCCACCAGGCCTCCTCCTTTGCCTCTGTCAGTGGAGTGTGACTACAAATGACCCCCATGAACACAAAACCGAAGGGAATGGGGAGAAAGGGCCAGGGGCTTTTAGAGCGTGGCAGCCTCTGTCTGTGCCATCTGCTACTAAAAACACAGGCAGGCTGTTTGCCCGGGGTGCCCACAGCTCTGGGCAGAGACCCTTCTCGCCTTCCCTAAGTGGATCACCCTGTGGCACCAGGAGGTTCCTCCCCCAAATGAGAGGATGAGGCGGCAGACCCGCCCAAGTGCGGACAGCACTTCATACCACGTGGGTACATGCTGCTATCAACTTAATACCACTGGGCCCACGCTGTGAGAATAAGTGGGAACCGATCATGTGACGTTTGAGCGAAAAGGGGAGGCTAGCAATGCTACCTGAGGGACGGTGCTTCTAGCGCTGGGCTTATCCTCCAGGAGAACAGCTCCCATGATCCTCACCTCTGACCCAGCCTCTCGCTGGAGGGCAACAGTTAGAACCCTTTGGTTATTCCTAGTGCCAAGGGCCAAAAGGAGTGTCTTAGGGGATATTACAGGGACACCTACTGGCTACTCACTCCCAAGTGGAAGGAGAGAAAACTACCAAAGGGGGAGGGCTGATAGAGTTTGGAGAGTTGACTTCTAATGAAGTAAAAAAATAATAATAAAATAAAATAAAACAATTAAAAGGCTGGGAGGCCTAATGAGATTCCCAGGGAGGAGACTGGCTGATACCGTGGTCTGTCACAGGGGAGTAGCAGGTGCTTTTTGAATTGCCCATGAGTTTGGCCAGCCCCGTTCCCTTGTGGAACATCCTTTTCTTTTCATGAGCAGCAGTAAGTCAGAGTCAGTCAGGGTTTCCCTGCAAACCCACCACCAGGCTCAGCAGAGGCGATGTGTGGGCAGCGCGTGTGGTGGCCTCTGCAGGGGGAGAGGGTCTGGCTCTGGACGCCGTGGGAAGGGACGCCCCTCACTTCACACAGAAGCCCTGCCACGTGGAGGGAGTCACAGCCCATGGCGACGGGACCCTTTCCCAGGAGCCACAGAGCATCTGCTGTTGGGTCCCGAGGGGCTGCCGGGCCGTTTTCCTTCGGCTCTTGGGTCAGTAGCCAGGGTCCATGGTGCGTATCACCTGTCTGCTTGCGGCTTGCTGCTCCAGGGTGAGCCCAGGAGGACTGCCTGGTGGAAACCTGGTGTGCTCAGCCCAGGTAGGGGGACAGGGAGGTGCTGTCTCAGGCTCTCATCGCTGAGGATGGAAGGTGTGGTTACAGTGACCCGAGGGTCTCATTTGCCCCGTCTGTGAAATGCCATCACATGGTAGGGCCTGAGCTGACCTGGCTCGGAGGGGAACACACGGGGTACCACAGCCTTGTGTCAAGTCCCCACGGAGATGGGAGATGCCAAGGGCGTCAGGCCCCCTGTGGCCTGAGCTTTGGAAGGGAGGAGCAGTCATGCTGGGCTCTGACCACAGGGAGGATGTTGGACCAGGTGAGCAGAGAGAAGAGATGAGCACCAGGGGACAGAGATGCAGGAGAGCATCTCTCGATCCCAGTTCCTCTTCTGGAAAAGAGAGAACAGTAGTACCTTCTCTGCCGGGCCGCAGTGCACAGTGGGGATGCTGCCGGCGGGACTCCAGCCCGGGCCCGGCGCACAGTGGGCACTCCGTAACCCGCCATCCTACCCCTCTCGGCAGAGCTGATCTGAGGGGGGCCTTTCTTGATGCCTTTTCACTTCAGGTCAGACAATACCACCTTTGCCTTCTTTAAGTCTACACGTTGACCTTCCGTGATGGGCATTCTCATTTAGACAGAATTTTAACCGAATTCTTCATCTGCGTTTCCTTTGCCTCATAACGTCCGGGTGAAAGGGGACCCGTGGACACTCCGGCGGCTTTCTTTCTGAGGCAGCTTCTCCTCAGGCTCTCACTTCAGAGAACGTTACGCAACGCTCTCTAAATAAGGCTCTTCCCGAGTGGGGCCGTTCGTCCTGGCAGCATTCAGAGTGTTTGGTTCCTTCCCCGCATCACGGCTCCTCCTCCTCCTCCAACGACTGGTGGCTTTAGGACTTGCTGTGTGTCTTATGGACTTTCCAGGAGAAGGAAGGAGGCGGCTGTGGACTTTTCCACGAGAGCAGGGCATCCGCACTCTCCAGGCCAAGGTCAGGGGCTGAGCAGCTGCTGCTGAATGGCATATCGCTGTGGCTGTGGTTAATGCGGGGACAGTCCCACCCCCTGGGGAGGGAGGTCCCCCCAGCTATCAGGCCCCTATGGCTTCCCTTCTCCCAATTAGCATCTTTATCACTGTCCTCACCAGGGGAGGCATGACAAATATAAATCGTGATCCTGCCCAAGGAGCTTGCAGTGGAGCTAAAATTAAAAGACCGTTAGGGCCGCTCAGGTCACGTGACTGAGGCAAGGCCACGGGCTGGTGTGGTGAGTGCAGTAAACTACAAGTGGGATGGCCATGGAAAGGGGACAGGCCCTGTGTCCCCTTTGCTTTGCAGGGTGCTAAGTCCAGTGTGGCCAGATCTTCCAACCTTTTGAGAGAAATCAAAACTCTGAGGTTGGATGCATAATTTCTTCACTTTCCAAACATCTGCGCGGCGCAAACAGAACCTGTCAGCAGCCTTTATTGCCGTCTCTTCTAGACTCGGAGCAATTGAGAGCAGTATCGGGGGAGCGAGCTGAAGAGGTGCTGACGGTGTGGCCATAAGACCTCAGAGCAGGGAGAGGTCTGAAGGAGGAGGCACCCTCTAGGAAGGCTTCCGGGGGGAGGGGCCGTGAGTGCCCTTAACAGGAGGAGCCAAAATCAGATTGTATCAGTACTAGGACACATACCATAACCCTTCTGAGCCTCAGTTTCCTCGTCTGTAAAAGGGAATCATAGGTCAGGCTCGGCGGTCATGGGTTAGGGTGAGTGAGAGAGCGCTGAAAAGCCCCTACTAAGCCCAGAGATCGATGGAGCAAGTGCCTGAGCTCACCTGCCTTTCCCTGCCCCGGGAAACGGACAGAAGGTGTAGGTGACCTTTCTCCTCCCCAGCCCTCTCCCTGCTCCTCCCAAGACCTGCGTCCATGTGCCCACTGGTCGGAAGCCTGGTACCCCTTTAAAAATCTGGCCTGGGCCTCCGCAGAGAAACACAGCTCCTCTCAGTAAGAAGGAAAAGTACTCCAGGAGGCTGTATAGACACGCACGGCAACTATTCCAGGAATTCTTAGGAATTAAAAAAAAAAGTCGTAACTGGATTTTTGCATGAGGCCATCCCGGGAACATGTTTTCTCAATTAGTGTGCACATTGCTCTCCGTGAAGTCACCGTGGCTGTGGCTCCTCGGGGCCGGCACACGCCGGGCCACCTGATCCGGGCTTCACTTTCCATGACCCACATCTGATTCGGCCAGGCCTGGCACTGCCCCCCGCCGTCAAAACCACATCACTCCCCGAATCCACGGGCAGAGTGGGGGCACACGCACCCCCCTGAATGATAATCTGGTTTCAGGTCCTGGGCACGCTCACCAGAAACTGAGAAAGACAGCCCTAGTGTTGGCGGCCGGTTGGCCGGTCTCTCGTCCTTTGGCATTTGTGTCAGATGGTGACTGTGCGTTGCCCCATCAGAACAGAGGAGACCGTTAGGTTCTGGAAACAGCAGAGGGAATAGTTGCTTTTGCGAAAGCATGCATCCACCGCCTAAAATATTACTCGTCGGGGTCTGAGATCAGCGATTATGTTTTCTGGATGGTTTCCTGGACTGACTCTTTTCCAAGCGAGCAAGTCTCTGTCAGATATTTGTAATTTCGGAGATATTTGATTGATGATGGCCCCTGACCAGAGGGACGGTCCAGAGTGCACAATTAGCAACATGCCTCAGAAGCAAAGGTGCTGCCCAGCATCCAACGAGATCTTGAAAACATTTCAACTCGGCTGTCAGAGGCCAGAGGAAAGGAAAATGTTGTTCAAAGGCCCATATGGAGATGTGGAATCAATTTACTCATCTCTCTCTCTAAATGAAAGAAAGGAGAGTATGATTTTCAACAATTAGTGGGCCCTGCATGCAGCAAGGGAAAGTATTCATGAACCTTGCTTTAGTTGTGTTTATGTTACACATATACATGTGCACACTGGATCGGGATGGAAATGTATTTTTTCACTCGGAGTCCTGGTTTTAAAAAAAAAAAAAAGCTTACAAGCTACCGGTCTAGATGACAGCATGGTTTAGGGAAAGGCGTGGCTCTGAAGCCGGGGTGAAGGGCCAGCTCTGTGGTTCCTAGTCGTATGACCTTGGGTAACACATTCTCGAAGCCTCAGTGTATAAGGTCAGAACGATGACCCCTCACAGGGCTGGTGTGTAGAGTCACTGACCAAGTTGTGCAATGTGGCTGGTACTGTGCCTGCCACCAAGGAGGCCCTGAACCAGTGAGAGCTGCTATCCTTGCCTGTCCTCCCCTCGGCCTTGTCCTCCGTCTCCTCTCTCCCTCTATCTTCTTTCGGACAAACTCAACATCATCACAAACGTGACTGCCCCAAACGCTTTCATCCCTGCGGTTTGGTGTTCTCTGGCAAGCCCAGTCATCACATCTGGTCTCTGTCCCCACCTTCCATATCATCTTCCTCCCACTTCATTCCTGCAGAGACATCTTTCTGCGATTCTGGCCCCTGGACGCGACCGTGACAGCAGTTGTCCACGGGGCACAAGACATCCTCCTCCCGCCACTGGAGTGGCACCATGGCCCTTCCTGGCCTGGGACGGGATAATCGTGTTGGTGCTCCTGTGGGTGCAGTTGCTCGGGGAGGAGCTTCTGTCCCCGCAAATGGCATCCCTTCCCCCTCAGTATATTTTTGTAAGGACGGCAGAGCTAAGATGCCATTAAAATGTTGACATTGTCAGATTCTCAAGCAGTCCCTGCCCAGAGCAGAGAGCCTGGCATTTTCTCACGAGGGAGGCTCCAGGCTGCTGCAGCGTCGGGGGCTGGGGGTCGGGGTCAGGGGGCGGTTTAGGCTTCTCCCCTCCTGTAAAAAGCTTTAGGCTCCTGGCGTGGACCCTGGACCTGACACCTTCAGGGAAACCAAACCCTAATCCTAACTCCAGCCCTCAACCCAGCTGCAGTCTGTCAGCGACCCCAGGCCTGACCTTCCCTCCCCAGAGGAGGGCGTGCGAAAGAGTGACGCACACCCAGCGCGGGGCCACAGAGGTGACCTGTCCCAATTTTCTGAGAGCCCGGCTCACACAGCCCCTGCAGGCAGATCAGTAGTGACAATCCATCGCCTCTTTTTGGAACAAGGAAGCTTCACCTTCTCCCCTCTTCTGCATTTCCCATGCTCCCCTGGGGCTCATTCCAATCCTTCGCTGGTAAACCCTTCCCCCCCCCCCCACACCCGGCCCCATGCTCACCACCGCGCCTCAGAGAGGATTACTAGTGACATCTCCTCAAATGCTGAATTCCAGTCCAACCAAAGTACAAACGCTCCTCTCTAGGCAGCTAAGGCTTCTCTATGTGAGGTTACCGGGCGGTGGGCCCCAAGGGGAGAAAACAGATTTGTTTCCAGTGTGATTTTCGTCTCTCTTGAGTATCCCTTTCTCCTAGCCACCGCTCAGGCCACTGCTCCCCATAACACAGTCATCAGGCCAGTTGCACCTTCCAGTAACTGTTTACAGCCCTTTGTCCATCACACCCAGGCCCCGCCCCTCCACGCGGGGGACTGTATTGAACCTGAGTGGAGCGCACGCAAAGCAGCCAAGAGGCTGTTTGAATTCATCTCTGTTGCACCTTGGTGGTGTTGGGGTTTTTTTTGGTTTGTTTTGCTTTAAAGGGAAAAGCAAATGCCAACTTAGGTTTTCTGTGCCCAAAAGGGGTGGGGAGAGAGGGGAAAGTGTATTTCCACTTTCTGAAACTCATCATGACAAATGGAATCAATTGTCCCCGGACACGACACACCACCAAGAATGCCTCCTAGGCATGCAACGCATTACCTTCTTTTCTCCCTGGCTGGAGAGTGCGGTGTCTGCCCTTTGATAGGGAAAGTGTGAACACTTAGCAATGTTTTTCTGTTCCTTTGTGAGGCGGCCACACAGCAAACCGAGTCCAGATTTCATGGCCGCGTGTCAGCATCTCTCTCTGTGATTTAGAAATGGAAGGAACTATTTGGGGGTGGGGCTTTTAAGCAAGCATTGGTGTTTTTCATTATTTCTGAAAAAGAACTGGACGTGTCAGAAAGTGGATGACTTAATAGAGCAACAAATATGTCTCAAAGGTTCTTTTTAAAGCACCTTCATGATTAAGGGGGGAGAAGCAATCTTAAAATTTTAAACTTTCAACTCTAGTCATTTCAACTTCTTAAATGATTATGGACAGAACTTGGACTAGCCATGCTCGGGCTTGGGAAAATTCCACGAGCCTGTCTGAAGCTTATTTCTTTTATGGATTGGGAAAGTTGTATGTAAGACAGAATAACGGTTAAGTCAGGGATGGGTTATTTATTTCGACACAGGAATACTGCAATCCAGGAAAACAGTGATTTATTTCTGGCTCAGCCTTCTCCTCACTGTGTAATGCGGGCAAGTCACAGAACCCCTCTGAGCCTGTTTCTTAATCTGTAAAATAAGACTGACCATATCGCCCCGGCCTACCGAATGGGCTGCTGCACTGACTGTGGTTTGAGCTGGGGAAACACCTCGGCTGTAGACAAGAGGTACGATGTGAGAGCCCTGGGAGAGGAATGTCAGACTCCAGGTGCCAATGCTGGACCTTGGTGGCTGAGGGGCCTAAGCAGTCACTTGCCCTACATGAGGGATCCACGCTCCTGCCTGCCCATCCCGTGCAAGAGGTCTGTGCTAGGCACTGAGTGGGCCCCTGGCCAAGGACACCATGGACAGAGTCTGAACATGGAATCAGACTCCCCACGGTGCCAGGCCCAGGAGTGATGGGGGGTGAGGTACCACAACTCTCTGGGTGTCTGTTTCCTCGACTATCAAACGGGATGAATAGCGCTTGTTAGTGTCAGGATTAAGCCAGGTGGTGTCTGTGAAGTCTTCCAGTGGCTTGGATCCTGGCTTTGGAATGGCCAATGATGTTGAACATGAACGCATGCCCAGGATCTGCCCAATTGCGTGGTACCTGGCTGAGGACAGTCCAAGGCAGACGGAGTTATAGGGCCAGGATGCCTTGGGGATGTGGGGCTTTCCTACCGTCCCTCTTTCTCACTGGCCTCCTCCACCACCTCCTTTGCTAGCTTCTTCTTCTCCTGACCTCAAAATAGAGGGGTGCCCTGGAGCCACTCCGAATCCTTTCTTTTCTGTGTCACTCTTTTTGTAGATGACTTCATGCTCCACAGGCATCAAACACGACCTACAACTTCTAGATCTCCATCCGAATGTCCATGGCCACTTGGATACTTAATAGACCTCTACAATGTAGGATTTCTGACCCCCAAACTATTTTTCAAGTCTCAGTTCAGTCTTAATGACATCATTATTCCCACGGTTGGTCCAACCCCAAATCTAAAAAGCATTCTTGGTTCTGCCTTCCTCATCACCTTTCATAGCTAAATCATGGGCAAGTTCTGGCGGCTTCATAAGAAATTCTGAATCCAGTCACTTCTCCCCATCCCACTACTGCTTCTTAGTCCAAACCAGTGTCCCCTCTCTTCCGACAACAATGACCACAGGAACCTCCTCCTGGGTCTCCCTGCCTCCGTCCTTGTTCCCTCACAGCCTTTCAGCCCAACAGCTGTCAGAGTGCCCTTCCAAAACCGTAAGTCACGTCACGTTATTTCCCGGCTCCCCACCCTCCAACGGCTTTCCATTACACATAGAATAAAATCCACATTTTTATCATGGACTTAGTTCAGTGTTTCTTAACTAGGAGTGAATTTTGCCCCCAGGGGACATTTGCAACAGCTGGAGACATTTGTGTGTGTGTGTGGGGGGGGGGGGGGGGGCGGGATGCAGTGATACTGGCATCTTATGAGTGGAGTCCAGGGCTGCAGCTAAACATTATACAACGCACGGGGCCATAACCACCCCCCACCCGTGCCAACAAAGAATTGGCTCAAAGTGTCAGCAGGGTTGCGGTAGAGAAGCCCTGCCTTTGTATGACTTGGTGCCGACTCCCGCTCCAACAGTCTGTATCATGCCTGCCTGCTCTGCGGCAGCCACGCTGACCTTCTTGCTATGTCTTCCACACACGGGTCTTGTGACTATCTCAGGGTCTTGCATGTGCTGTTTCCTCTGTTTAGGACATTCCTACCCACAGATCTGCTTCACCACTAAGTCTGCTCAGATGACCCCCTAGTTTAAAACGTCTGTCCCCATCCCCACCAAACCCTGCCACCAGTAGACTCTGTTCCCTAACCCAACTTTATTTATTGCTTAGTACTCCATTCGATTATGTGGTTTCTTGTGTTAAGAATGAGGGTGGGAACTTCTGTGTTCACCATGCGCTTCATCAGGTAGTGGGAGCTCAGTGAGTGTGTGCTGAACGAATGGATAAGCATGGCGCAGACAAAGACTACAGAGGTTAGAAAAGGAGATTAGTAGGGTGCAGCATTGCGGGGAAGGCTTCCTGGAGGAGGCATGCCATGGGTTGCATTGCAAGTTTTTGGAGTCCCTGCCCCTACAGCTAAGCTAGCCCCAAAGCGGAGCCGGGCTTTGGATGTGCAGCTTCCTCTCAAGCATGAGCGTACCTTTGGGCCGGCCGTCTTGTAGATTAGAGCCAGCTGTGGACTTTAGTATTCGGTTTAAAGAGCAAAGCTGGAGGACTCAGAGGCCCCAAGATGTGTGATGGAGCAGAGGAGTTGGGAAAGAGAGGTGAGTTGGAGTTGGTTCAGTAGGGAAGGAGGGGCCTGGGAGGGAAGAGCAGCCGCCTCCAGGGGAGAATCTCTGAGCCAGCTCATCCTGAGGGGCTCACGGTAGTTCCTGGGGAAGGAACTGGGAGGTCTTTCACCATCATTTTCCAGGAGTGAGCGAGGGTCCAGGAGCATGAGTAAGGCCAGGCAGAGACTGACCTGAACAGAGATACTGACCTATATTGAGTTGGGTCTATGTGAGATCATTAGGAAAAGCATGGTTCCCTATGAGAGAGTCTTGATTCCAAACACTCTGATCCAGTGTCAAACATTGGCCCTTTGCTTCAGTCTAAAAAAGTAATGCCACCTGTGATAATATATAGTTGATGTTCAGCATGTGCCAGGCAATGAGTGGGTACACAGCCCATCCCAGGTCAGCCCCCAGTGCCATCTCACAGAACTGATGTCCAGTTCTTGAGCAAGATTGATGGGGGAGGGGGCTAGCCATGGCTCGTTTTCCCAAGGCCTCAGATTTCCAGGGGATGCAGATCGCTGAGCCTCTCTTGAGAGGGGAATGCCTGGTCCAGAGACACAGGTCTAGTCATGCCCACACCTCCTACGAATGACACAGTGTGGGTATTTTAGGGTCTGTGCCCACAGGGCTACCTCAGGACACTTACTCATAACCCTGGTTCATTTTGCTGCCTGGATACTCATGAGGGTATGACTATAGGAGACGAGCTGGCCAATGCCTCATTTTATTAGTCTATAAATGTAGATTTAAAGTAATACACCTCAGATGTAGACGGCTTACTCCAACCTACCAAAAATATCATTACAAACATTTACAAGGTCTGAAGAATGATATAATGGCGATGAAATTCAGATGTGGTGGATTACCCTAATGTTTAATTTAGCCCTGACTCAGTCCATGAAAATACAGATTTTCCCGCAAACGCCTTCTCATAGCTGCCGAGGGGCCCTGTGTGCCTCGTAGGGCTGAGGTGATGAGGCTGTCCATCACACAGCCTCGGAAGTCACACCCCTCGCTGACCATCTCTCCTCTGCTTCCTCAGAGAGCTGCTGGCATGCCCCTGTGGCTTTCTGTTCACAAAACCTGCCTGCCAACTTGTCACCAGGCCCACTTTGATCATCAGGGCCTCTGCTTGGTACACAGAAGTTTAATGTCGTCCAACTTCTACTCCATCAAAATGTGACCTCTGACCCTTCATTCATAAGCAATGCATAGCTGATTGTGACTCAGCTGCTGCTTCTCCCAGTGGCGACTGCTTTCAGTAGCCATCGAATTCGGTCAGAAGGCGGCGGACAACGGAGCAAGCAACAGGCTAGCCTTGGGCCTTCCTTCCTACTGACTGTGAGACTTCAAATACATTATATAAACGCCCCCTGATTCTCAGTTTCCTGAACTATAAAATCAGAATAATAGTGATACATCCTTACAGAGTACAGGCAGTCTTTGGGTTACATCAGACTCAACATACGTCGTTTGGTGGTTAGTTTGCCATCTCCCATTTATTTATTTAAAAAAAGAAGTTCCATCATTTCGATGTATGTACATATGTGCTTTATGTGTTTTATTATTTATTTACCACAAGGAAAGGTCAGGAGTTGTTAGCTTTCTTTTAAATTTTCTGTACTGTTTCACTTCGTTACTGCGGTGGATGGGCTCCATGTGAGTGACATGGGTGCTTATGTAGGTGGGTTCCAACTTTCAGCGAAAATCGCATTACATCACCGTAGGAATGGATCTCCGACATAACCAAGGACCTACTGTAGTGCTTAAATGAGAGAGTGTAAGTAGCAGCATAGTACCTGACACATGAAAGTCATTCAACAAATGGCAGCCGTCCTCATTATATTAATACAGCCTTGGAGGCAACTTTCCAACATCAGTCAATGACTCAAGGGGATGTTTTAGAGTGTGAGGTCCTTGTACAGTGAGAGGAAAGGGAAATGAGGTTTAAGACACTGGAAGGAAATCTCTAGACAAGGAAGGTACAGGTTCAATGTCATAGTATCACTGTGATCTACCGCTCATTGGTGGGATAACTCAGTGAAGCCACGTATAATTAGGTGGCTGTGTTGATTAAACATAATAATGGTTATAAAACGAGTAACACTGCACCAGGCACATAAACCTCGAAACTGTTAGTGTTCTCGTCATTATTGCTGGCATTGCCACAACCCATCTCTCATGCTAGTTCCTCTACAGCTCCTTACACAGGTCAGCAGCTTGTGCACAGACAGATCCAACCCGGGTTCCTGAGCACTGACCCAGGACTGAGGCCGGGACAGCTCCCCCCACCTCCAGCGTCTGTTCCCGTCACGGGGCATTCACAGGCAGCGGAAACTCCCTCGCACACATGTCTGGGATTCTCTCCACGCTGCCTCCATGTGGCTTTGCCACGTGGAAAGGCAATGTCAATGTCATGCTTTGCACGATCAGGGCTCCTTTCCTTTCTTCCATGGTCTCTGAGATGAACTTACGCCGCCCAAGGGAAAGGGTCCAGAGCTTTGCTTTTGCCGTTGGCCTGGCCAACAAGAGCTGGACCGGGATGGAAGAGAAACACCAGAGAAAAGAGCCCTCTAGCTCGGCTGGACTCGGGGAGAGATAATTGCAGGGTTGTCTCATTTGTGATCAAAGCTACCAAACTTATAAAACGTTCTGAAGCCGTGTCTGCCCATATGTCCCTAAGTAAACACATAAAAATGGAGGAACTTTTGGGCCCACCAAAGTTCTTAATGAGAACCAGTTCTGACTGCCAGAGTGAGGTCTGTCTCAAGGCTCTCTCTTCAGTGGTTTTTACTGAGTTCTCCCTGCCCTGCACTGCCCTGGCCATTAGCTGCATTTAGGACATTTACGACTTAGACCTGCCTGCAGGGGACCTACAAGCTGACTAGTCCTTTTCACAGTCCATTTTAACTCTGAGGAAGCCTTCAGCCTTTCGGGGAAAGAATCACTGGGATGGGTCTAATACCACAGGGTCAGGAGGATTCTGCTATGACCTGGTAGCCTTGGCCATAAAAAGGGAATGAAGGTCTTTCATTATAAAATGCTCTTCTCCCCCTTCCGCAGGCTTCTTCTGACTGCCCCTGTCTACCCTCCACCATACGCACACACTCACACTCCACCACCCCCCCACACGCACATGTAACCACACGCACACATAACCACACACACAAAAATAAAGACATTGCTGAGGCAGCTGCAAATATTCAAGACCTGCACAATCATTCTGATTCAAAGATCCATAGAATCCTAGCATCGAGAGAATCATGGGAAACCTGCATGGGGAAGATTTTAAATTATCATGGGGAGATGGGGAAATAAAGAAAAGAAGACAAAAAACTAGTGGATGAAGTGCCTCACCTAAAATCAGAGTTAGCAGCAAAGCCCAGCTCAGGTTCCTTCCTTCCTACTTCCTTCCTTCCTTCCTTCCTTCCTTCCTTCCTTCCTTCCTCCCGTTCTCCCTTCCTTTCTTTCTATTTTACTCACCAGCTATTTCTCAAGCACCAGCGTTGTGGCCGGAGCTGTGCTAGGCACTGGTGAGACAGGTGGACAAAAACCATACACAGTTCCCTCCCGCACGGGGCTTGCAGGCTGGTCAGGAAGTCAGTGACAGAGGACCACGCAACGGAAGGGGAGGTCCCACTCCAATCAGGGCCCCGAGAGAGCCATTCCCTGTATGCTGTCTGAGAGGCATATCAGGCAGGCAGGGAGGGCTTCCTGGAGGAAGGCATGGTACTCCTGAGATCTGAAAGGTCGACAGGAGGAGGAGAGATGCTCCAAAGATACAGGAAGTCCTCTCTCCTCCCGGGCCATGTGGCAGACAGGACGGGCTAAAGCAGCTCCTGCAGGCTCACGCCTGCTCCACTAGGAACGTCTCTTCTCTCCACGCTCATGAGAAGCTTGAAACTGGCCACAGTGGGAGTACTTGCACCTCAGAAAGCAGCAATGCCTCAGAGCAGGCCTACGCTCCCAGTCAGCCTCCCTGCCTTGGGAGAGGGAATGACCAACTCTACGCAGGCTGAATGAACGTCACCTGCTTCCTAGTGGGCAGCACAGACCCTGCGTTAAGTCCAAGCCTAGTTTCCTGCAGAAATTCCATCAAGTACCTGTTCCCAGAAAGGCAAGGGCCTTGGGCCTTGGGGCTGTTTATTTCAGACCCTGGGCCACTTGGCTTCTCCCAGGACCCAGGACATCCCAGCAAGTGAGCAGCAAGCAACTAAGAAAGAGCCCTTTCTTGGGGTCTTCGTCACCCCTTGCCATCTCACGATATTTATCCACCGCCCACACCTGCCCAGCGCTGCGGGAGACACGCTTGGCCAGGCCGACCTCAAGTCAGGCTGTGACCCCTCAGGAATTCGGGGCCTGGCAGAGGCTGCCAGGCTGACACTGTTCTTCCTTAATATAACTCGGCTGCCCGGGGCACAGGAACCAGGGCGGTGAGCCCAGATGAGGGCACCGGATTAGGAGGTGGCCCCACGGCCGTTTCCCCCAGTCTGTGTCTAGGCTCAGGAAGCACCAGGTGAGTGGAGGGCAGAGCTCACGATATATACGATTTGATCAAGTTTAAAAACCATGGATTCCACTGACCTTGCCCTCCCACTGAGCCCCGGTTCTCTGAAGAGATTTGCCAAGCAAAAAAGTAAGTTTTGAGTTTTTACCAAGACGGGCAGGAAGCAAGGAGGGGTGGGCATCCCAGAGGAAGGGTGTTGCAATGGAAGCATCTTTGTTTCCAGGACATGTGCGTGTCTCTCTCTCTCTCTCTCTCTCTCTCTCTCTCTCTCTGTGTGTGTGTGTGTGTGTGTGTGTGTGTGTGTGTGTGTTTGGGGGGAGGGGTCTGCTGTGCACACAGAATGTTGGGGAACAAACAGTGACTGGACAGGGTACAGGGTATCATGAGGAAGCCAGGCAGGGCGGTGAGATGGGGAATCTTAAAGGCACAGAGCAGCCATGGGGTCTGGCTGGGAAGAGAACCTGAGCTCTCTAGATCAGTGTTTCCCAAAGTGTGGTACGCGTATCCCCAGGGGTACGGAAAGAGTTTGGTGGGGGTACACGTTGCACCAGAGTTTGGTGGGGATATGCACTGCACCGTGCTTAGCTGCACCTAATTCTACGTTCTCATGAGTATGAGGTGTACTCAGCGTTACGAAAATTATAGAAGGGGTACACATATGTCAAAAGTTTGGGAAATACTGCTCTAGATCAACAGACATATTCCTTTCCCTCTGATCACCTCTCGGCTCCTGGGCAGGCGCCGGGACTATTACTGACCAGGACTAGCTTTCCTGGCTGGGGAGGGCACCCCCTGGACGATAGAAGCTTAGTTGTCCTGGATTTGAAAGCTGGGTGACACCAGTCAGTCTTCCCACCAGGCTTCTTGGTGACAGCCAGGCATGAACATGCAGGGGCTGGTTTAGAGGTCCCGTGAAGCTCCCCGACATTCTGTGCCCAGGGCACCACTCTGGGCACTGCCACCTGGTGACAGTGAGTCTCCAGGAGGCGTCCCTTAAACGCAAACCCAGGAGCAATCAGGGTGGCACCGCCAGTTTCTCACAGCTGGACTGGAATCCACTTCTCGGGGGCTGGGGCTGAGCGCAGGGCTGGGAGAAGGGCTCCCCAGACACCTGTGGGAGGGCAGGAGGGAGAGACCAGCAGGTGGGCTGTGGTGGGGAGGCGGTGAGCGGGAGTGCCTGCTGTTTGCAGGTGCCTGTGAGTGGAGAGCGGAGGAGACAAAGGAGAGAGGGCGGCCGGAGACCACAGGTGTGGGAAAGAGGCTGGCACAGGGTGAGCCACCCACAGCACCGCAGACCAAAGCTGGGTGGGCGTGAAGATGGCCCCCAGCTGCCCTGCAGAGATGCTATAACCCTCCCTGTTCCTTTGCCGACACTGCCTGGGAGCCCAGGGCTACCTGTGGACCCTCTGGCCCCGGGCGGCAATTCAGGGGCCAGGGCCGGGCACTGTGAATAGTGAGGTGTCCGCAGCCAGCCTTGTCCAGTCATCGGGAGGGCGCTGTGGCGGTGGTACAGGTTGTATCCTGCACAGAGCATCTAGCCGAGGGGGTGAGTCAGGGCCACCGTCCCCCTGGCACAGAGCTGAATCTGCCTGAGAAAAGGGTTTTCGTTCTGCTAATTCACACGAGGGTTTTCATTCTGCTAATTCATGCGGCCCAGCTACAGCCCGACTCCGGGGAGCCCCCAAGGGTCCTGGGAGGGAGCCCCGAGAGAGGATGGAAAGCCCAGAGGAGCAGGGAGGCAGCACTAGGGAGGGCCAGAGGAGGGACAGAGGTTGAAGGAGGGCAAGGTGAAGTCTAGTGCTACCCACTTAACCCGGCCTGCAAGAGCCAGCCCGGGGTTACCCGCTCACGCCGCTGAAGTAAACGCATGCGGTCTGGAGATGAAGGGATGTTTTCCTTATTAACATTGAAATAATTCACTTGTTTATGTTCTTGTGTTCGTTGTCTAAATATTGTTAAATAAAGTATCTCATAGCTGATAAGTAGCCAAACATGGCAGTGAGCACGGGCCTGCTGCCAGCCGCAGGGCTGTGCTTCCCTTAGACAGTGAGCGCCACTTGCTGCCCCAGTCGCTGGGCTGGGTTCTGGCTGCGGCTGGGCTGGGTGATGGCTCTTTATCAGTCCCTGGCGAGGGGCACTGGGAGAACGTGCCAGTTATTCTCTGTGGTCACGTCCCCAAGCCCGTGGGTGACAAACACAGTGGCATTGTTTCCGTGAGTGAGTCTTGTTTTCCACGTGTGGGCGGAATTCCAGACTTGAGAATTCTGCATCCAGACTTCCATAGATTTCTTTATTCTAATTGAGACAACACAACTAATCATACAGAACAATGCCAGCCTGGCCTCTCTATGCTCCAGAAGGCTCCGGGTCAAGAGCTGACCTCGGCAGGGACTGGACAAGGTCCAACAGCAACCTCTGTCTTCTGTTGTCACGGGAGGAACCACGGCGCCACGAGGCCCACGTTCCGTGGGCGTGTGGGGTGTGGAGACAGAGCAGCTGTGCCCGCTGCCAATGTGCTATAGGACAGAGCCGCTCTCCGGGCTCATTGAAATCAGATGCCCAGCACTCGGAGCTGCCCTGCAGACAGATGGTGGCTCCGGGCAAGCACCACCCCATTGGAAAATTACAAGGCCCGTGACTCCACCTCCTCGCTGCCAGGCCAAACTCCATTTTTACCTACTGGGCAAGAGAGAGACCTCCCTTCTCCATTCACACGCTCCGAGGGGCCAGGCCTGTGTCAAAATAAGATCCTTTAGAAAACCAAAGCAAAGTATAGAAGGGTGCATTCTAAATGTAACATTAGTTATTCCTGAGTTAGCATTAGCTATCTCTGGATTGGAAAAAAACACGATAGAATATCTGGAATTTTGCATACTTGTTTGAGAAAGTCACACTCAATCCCAAAAAATATTCCATTTGTCATAAACAAATCTTGAGGTTATGGGGAAATTATGTGTGTGTGTGTGTGTGTGTGTGTGTGTGTGTGTGTGTTATCCGTTGATAAAAATTTGCCCTAAAATGCTAGTTAGGTAATAAACTATTTCAATTGCTCTAAGATATAGAAGTTTAATCTCAGTGTATTGACACTCTGAGATTTTCTAGGTTAAAATGATGTAATCCGGGTAAAGCACTATTAGAGTGTATCTGTTGGTTAGTTTGTTTATGAAATTCAGCAAGGCAAACATATATATTACCTCAGTTTCCTCCTCTGTGCAAGAAAACAACTGTACTCATAGAGCTAGCATGAGCATTAAGTGAGATCATCCATTTAAAGTATTTACCAAAATCCCTGGCATATACACAATATTTGATACATCTTAGTCATATTTGATAGCTATCATTAGTCATATGAAAATGAAATATATATATTCATTGAAATAAATATGTATATTTTAATTTTCTTTTAAAGATAAGAAAAAAGTGGGCAGATGAACAGATATCAATTGTCTTCTCTTCAGAATTCACCTGAGGTTGATGTGAGTGTGGAAGGAAGATCCAGGGTGAACTCAAGTCCTCCCACCCTAGCAGGTCTTAGATCTCTTCCCAGCCACCCTACAAGTGGTGCTTTATTTGGTGAGGCAGGGATCAGTGGCTCACGAGCCACATGCGGTTCTTTGGCCCCTTGAGTGTGGCTCTTCCACAAAATACCACGGCCTGGGCGAGTCTTTAAGAAGTGGCGTTAGAAGAAGTTTAAGTTTTAAAAAATTGGCTTTCAAAAGGAATTTCAATCGTGGCACTGTTGATATTTGGCTCTGTTGACTAATGAGTTTGCTGACCACTGGTCTAGACCATTGGACAGATGAGGAGACTGAAGCCAGAGATGTGGTGACATTACCCAGCGTCCCAGAGTAAGGGAGACAGGACTGGACCCTGAGGCCCTTGCCGCCTGTGAGTCTCTTTCCTGACAGATGGTCCCTCAGTTTCTCTGCTGGTTGATGTATGATGAGACTGACTCCCCACTGGTTCCTGATCCCACCCACAACATCACAGCATGAAGCACAGCCCTGGGTGTATGTATAGTAGGTGGCATTCCAACTTCGCCGTGGTTTGTGGGCTTTGATGTGACAGGTGCATGCATGGCCGTGTAAAGGTTTGGGAGCTAATTAAGACAGAGTCTCTGCTTTCAGGAACCTTCCAGAGACTTACCAGGGAAGGTGCAATGGCAGTTAAGGGGGGGGAATCTCATAGAGGGGAGACTTGTTCAATTTCATCTACAGAAGAATGAAGTCAGAAATGGAATCCCATAATAAACCTTGGTGCCCTCGTTCTGCAGGCTCCTTAACCAGATGAGTTCCAAAGCGAGGTATTTCCAAAATGTAGCCCTTGACCTCTCTGCCTGATCCAAATTTCTGTATTAACTGCCTACTCAGACTCTCCCCTTGTATGTCTAGGGATCTCAAATTTAAGATGTCTAAACCTAAACCTGTCATTCTGCTCTTTACAACGGCTTCCTCCCCAGTGTCTCCATCTCAGCAAAGCACACCTCCATCCAGCTGGATCCTAAAACCTTGGAGATCTTTGACTCTCCACTTCCCCACTTTTCTACATCACTTAGGGAACCCTATTCTTCCTGTTCCTCCCACCTACCCCCCTTACAATGTCCTTTCACCTCCTCGACACTGCCATCCTAGCCCAGACCGCCACCTCCTCTCACCCAGATTATGACAAGAGCCACCTAACCGATCTTCCTGCTTCCACTCTTATCTCCACCGTGTGGGCTCAGCCAGGGTGTTCCTTTAAAAGCGTATCAAGACAACTCATTTCCTGCTCAACACCATCTCATGGCTTCCTTTCTTCTTTAGAATAAAGCGCTCGCCAGGATCCCTAAGGTTCTACAACAGCTGGCTCTGTTTGAGTCTCAGATCTCAACTTCTGCTACTCTCCCCGGTGGCGATCATCTGCCCCAGCCTCAGGGACATGGCGGATGTTTCTGCCACACATGCTCCTGCCTCAGGACCTTTCCACTGGCCACCCTCAGCCACGTTTCTGCAGAGCTGTCTCCCATACTTCATTCAGGTCTCTTTATAAATACACCCCATCCGAAAGACCTTCCCTGACCAAATCAGCACATCCTCAACTTACAATTCCCAAATCCTCACCAGGCTGTGTTTTTTCCACCAACTAACTTTTGGTTGCTCATTCGTCCTGTGTTTTCTGTCCACCCCACTTAGAATGTAAGCTCCCTGGAAGCAGAGACTCTCCCCACGCTGTTCACTACTGTATCCCCACATCTGCAACAGGCTATTAACACACAGTAGGTGCTCACTATATATTTGCTAATCAAGTGAGTCGATAGTATACTTTCACTCTGATTCGGGTTAGTTGTTTGTGCTTCTCTTATTACCCCGCCCGGACCAGCCTCTTCCCCTCCTAACTCCTTCACTTCCCAGCATGCTGCACCTGCGAGGCCCAGGTGCTCATTACATGTTTGTTGAATTCAGTTGAACAGGTGCCAAGCACTAGCCATAAATTACGTGACTTAAGACCAGTTCGTATTGTCTACAAGAGGCATTGTGTCCAAAGGGCGTGTACATTCTCTGAGAGACGGTCTCTGTGTTTCGTTAGAACCCTGGACACAGGAGCAGCCCCAGCAGAGCAGTGCACAGTGACCTCCTGTCAGGCCTGAGCAGGCGGAGCCCAGCTCTGGGGATAGCAGCGAAGTAAATGTGACTAAAGAGCTGATGGGAGGGTCACAGGGGCCGTCTTAAAGGGGAGGGTGTGCCATACACCCACAATCGCAGCAAGTAGACAAATCTTGGTGAGTTAGACTTTTGCTCCTGCCTCATTCTGCCACATTCCTAAAGAAATTGACAACTTCATTCCTCAGCGTTGGAATCACATCCAATGATTCCCAGGAACGGACTGGGTGGAGTCTTTCTGTAATGCCATCCTCAGGACTCATGCCCCCAAGGCCCAGTACACAGGTGCTATAACTGGCTCTTTTGTCAGGGGTCCAGGTATAAAATTCATGGGCACAAGTTGGGATAGAACATGACACAATGTGCTAGGAATCATTTTACAAATTTATCTTAAAATCAAAGCTACTTTGCAAAAATGGGTTTAGCCCTGACTTCAACTGTACCCTCAGGCTCAAATGTTTAAATAGAAATAATTCATAAAATGTGTCACCGTCTGCTTCTATTTGCTCCTGATGGTAATAGAATGTTACTCAACTCCCCAGTTCACCATCAATTATTTTTAAACTGCTTTGTCTCTTAATAAAAACCCTTTTGGGGTCTGGAAGACTTATTTCAGAAAGGAAAAATAACTGTACGTTTGAAAGATATATTTAAAAAGGAAAGCATTTTTAACAAAGGAACACCATCAGACCTGTATTTTTTGCTTTTACCTTTCTAGAGGCTTGGTCCCATAAGGGATCCTCATAATGGGAAGCCATGGAAGGAAACCTACCCAAATCAAAGCAAGCGCAGACTTACCGAGAAACAAACAGCCGCTCTCTCTGCGGCCAGCAGCCTGCTGGGAAGTTATCAAGCCCCGTTGAGCAGTTCAGGGCAAAAGACATTTAAAAAATAAAAGTACAAGCCCAGTGGGAATATTAAGAAAAGACTCGTCCAAATTTTTAAAAAATGTGTGTCCCAGGCTCAAGCCATGGCCACAGGCCAAAGCAGGGCTCGCTAAGCCAGAGCTACAGAAGGGCCGTTGAGAAAAGCTACTTAGGGCGGCACAAAAAGTGCCCTGGTCCTTCCTTCATACAGGACTGGCCCCAAAGGACAGGCTTCCTTTGTACTCTCTCTAGAAGATCCCCAAATCGTAACTCTTTGAGCTCCGGCATACTAGTTTTCAAAGCATTAGTCAACTCAAGAAACTCTTTTCTTTGGATAGTTAGACTAATAATTCTCAACGTGGATTTCTTGGTATCTTAAGTCAAATTTATGTTACCAAATATTTAATAAGATATGTTTCCATGACCCCAAGTCCTTCTAGACCCATATTAGAATATGGGAAGCTCTGATTAAAGAGAGCTATTTCTAACCCAGCAATTCCCAAATCCATTTGGCCATGGAACCCTTGTTTTACCAAACCTCTTTGGACATCCCAGGAGTGGGAAACATCGGTCGAGACATTCCTGTGGCTTCAAGGCCAAGATCAGGTCCATTTCCCATTGAGATCATCCATTCACTTATTAAATGGGCATTTACTCTATTTGGCTTCCACAGGCCAGGCTCTGCCTAGACACCAAGACAGAGACAGAGAAGAAAGTGCCTTCTAGGTTCCTGCACTCAGGTCGCTGTCCTTGCAAGGGTTCAGGTACACAAGTGAACAAACATCAACGATCTTATGGGATACACCTTCTCTGAACCCCCATCAGTGCTGACAGTCTGCACAACACAATGTAGAACCCAAGTTATTCGCTAAATAAATACTTCCTGTGCACTTGACTTATCTCCTCCCCGTATTGTTTATTACTTGAAGGCAAAATTCATCTTTATACTTGCCTAGTATTCTCTATGGTACTGAGCACGGTGTTGGGCACATCGTAGGTCATCCAATGAATGCTACTTGATCGATTAAAGACTAAATTAGATGATCCCTGAGTCCTTCTCAGTTTTGCAGCGTTTCTAAGAGTCTTCCTCAAATACTGTTACAATTCTATGCCTCAAAATTATGGTGAACCACAAAAATATTGGCTAATTCATTAACTCCGGTTTTCCAGGGGCTGTCTTAATGACATGGAAGGAGCAAAATCAGTGCACGCGCCCCCTTCCAAATAAGCAAGCCACAGCAAACTAAAGCAATTTACACTCTGCGCATAGACACAGCTGAAGTGTTAAAACTTAGCGATTTGACCCTGTCATCGGAGAACAGCCAAGTTTCCGATTTTACATATGGGAATCCCGAGTGAGACTCCGCGAATGTTTAGCTGTTCATCGTAGAATTTAATACAGATTAGGGTTAGCCACAATTGGTAACACTTGGGGAGTTGTTAATTTCTCACTGGCAATTTCACTGTGAACTCCCCTCATAAATTTCAGAGTTAAACTTGGCACTGTCATGCAGATTTTATGCACACTTATTTGGTTTACATATGCTCAATGGTTCCTAATTGTATGGCCAAGAAACGATGCTTTCTATCTTTGAGGATTGTTCAGAGCCACGGAAACTTAACTTCACAAGTGAACAGAAGGTGACTTGAGTGGGGTGAGTTCCATTGGGTTCTATTACGATAGGATAAGCTTTCTCCACCTCAGCTCTATTCGCATGTTGGCCCAGATGATTCTTCACTGTGGTAGGCGGTCCTGTGCACAATAAGATGTTTAGCAGCATCCATGGCTTCTACCTACAAGATGCCAGTAGCACTCCCCATCCCCATCAAAAATGTCTCCAGATGTTGCCAAGTGTCTCCTGGGGTGGTGCGGGGGGTCAAAATCACTCCTCGTTGAGAACCACTGGTGGTAAAAGAATCCCCGGTGATTAAAGTCAGTTCTAGGCTAATGGCCAGTGATTTGTTTCACTTTGTGGGCTATCTGTCAGTCTGTGCTTTGGGCCTAGATCACTCCTTTTCCTCCTGTGTGGCCAGCCACAAGTTACCGTATCTCAGCATCTCAGTGCCCTTGTCTCTTGGACAAGTGTCAGTGAGCGACACCGTGAAAGGCCCCTGGTATATGGCTGGGCAAGTGGCAGGCACGGACTGAATGTTGGTGGTTCCCCTCCGCCTCCTCCCACTGCTCCTCCCACTGCTCTCCCCCAAAACTGGGGTGTACAAAACCAAGCGATATGCGCTACAAATAGCTTGGTGGTTTGTTTCCAATTTCTTCCTCCCATGTAACAGATAATCAGAAGCCGACATTATATCCAAACCTTATGTGAGCTTTGGAGTATGCAGCCGCCTCCGTCAACAATAGATAAAGGAGAATCTGGGTCCTCAACCCTTCACGTTCATGGCCAAGAACTGCCAAATGCAGGGAATGTGTCCGCAGACGTCCGAGCCGTCCAGCGGTTTCTCATTCTCTGTTCAACGTGATAAATCTGTAACTTGAGGAGACAAAGAGGCTGCTCGCAGGTTGAGCGCGTCCGCCACCTGCACCCGCCAAAAGCCACGGAGTAAACCTGGGGACTTAGTCAGCGGCGCTGGCCGAGCCGCTGCAGAACGAAGCAGCTTAGACCAGGCACCAAGGGGCGAGCCCTGACGTGGGAGGGTATCTGGTGTCGCCCGAAACCTGAAGGGTTTACAGAAAGAACATATGGAAAGGTTTATGGACTTTACTTTCATTATAAAGACATTATAACAACATTATGAACCACTTGGAAAATGAAGGCGAGGAGGCGATCGCCAGACCCTCTAACACTCCCTACAACTGGTTTCGTTTTATGTATTTACTTCCAGGCCTGGCTCCTAGGCGCATGTGATTTCCCTGGGCTGCAATGATTTCAGTCTTCCCGAACCTGCTTCTCCCTCACCTCACACTACAGCACAAGCGTGTCTCCTTGTCCCTATTGTCTTCACCGTGTTTCGTATTTAATGACTACAGAGAAGTTCCTGAGAATTTCCACAAAGTCACTAACTCACAATCCCATTATTGAAGAACACTGGGGGTCCGCTTTTGCAATTATAAATCGTTTACCAACACACACAAAAAAATCACGAGTGTATCTTTTTCCCTTTTAAGACTATTATATTAGGATAAAGTCTCAAAAGTGGAATTCATAGGTAAAATCTATGGGCATTTCAAGAGTTTTAGATAGAATAGTGTCAAAGTATTTTAAAATACATTGTTCTGATTATAAAAGCTATTCATGGATCATTGCAATAATTTAGAAAATATGGAAAAGAATAAACAAAAATTACCCATGATCCTCTAACTCAAGTACCGCTAACATTTGCTGCATTTTCTTCTAGTCTTCCTCCCCCCAACCCGTGTCTGCCTTTAACATATGCATCTACTTAAAATTAGCCTTATTATAATATTACCACGATGAGGCGTCCTGGATGAGCAGTTATGTATGGCACCAGCCTCAGTGAGGACAGTCAGGTGAGGAGCTTGAGTCTGCAGGTCTCCACCTCCCAGGCTCACTTTGTGGAACGTGAAGAATCACCCCCACGGCTGACGCTATGATGCATTTTCTCTTTCCCTCCTTTCCTTCTTCCTTTCCTGCCCCCTTTCCTCCTTTTAGTTGTCCTAGTTGCTTATGATTGAATAGACTTTTAGTTTAGTACTCTTTTATAAGAGGCCATTCTCCCACACTGAACAGGGCTCATGATGGAAATCCCAGCTCAGTAGGCAGTCCTTTTGCCGGATATTCTCAGATCCAGCCCTCATGTGCTGAAGACCCCAGTTCTGCTCATTCATCCCAGTTGTGTCTCCCAGAACGATGGAGAGCAGCTCTTCCCCCTCCCCATGTGAAAGCTTTCCTGCATCTGTACCATCCCTACTCCATCCTGTTATTACTGTTAGGGGGTGGTTTCCAGGTGCCCACCTTCCTGGTTTGCCCTTAATGCTTGCGGTGCCAGGAAGAGAAGGACTCACTCACTGGCCAGGCAGCAGTGCCAGGGAAATGGCAGTGGCGCAGGCAGGATGGAGACGCGGCCTGCACCCCAGACTTACGCATGGCACCTGGTGGAGCGATGATGCAAGCCCAAAGTGAAAGCCAAGTACATCACCATTTATCTGTGCTTGGCTTTGGTCTGGGGTTTTATTCATGACAGAGGACTTGATGGAACACAGTTTACACTCTAAGGAACTGCAGCTGGATCGGAGCATCAATGGGAAGCTCCAACACCCCTCGAGTTGTCTTTTTATCCTTTCCACTTGCCATTTCTTTCCGAGGAGTTTTCTCTGAATCTGATAACAGTGAGGTCATTTCATCTCATTTATCTTAAGCGCCAGTCTGGCACACCCAGCCCGGCGGCCCTGGGATGGAGGACTCTGAGATGAGCATGCTGCGTAGTATCCTGGGACGTGGCCTTGTCCTAACCTATGGAATGAAGTCACTATGTCACTCTGCCAAGCAATGTTATCACTGGGTTTGGGCTCACATGGAATTTTTCCAGTAAAAATCATATCCTAATAGACTGTTAATTGAAAAGTATCAGCAGGATTATCTGGTATGGTTTCCAGAAGCCAGTTTGACTAAATCGGGGTTCGTTGGGGGAGTTGTTAGTGGCTGTGTAGCTGTTGCTCAGGCTGGTTCTCTAGGGACACCCGTAGTCACATCTCAACACACAGACGATGATCTGTGCGAGGGTTTCTTCCACTTTCCTAAACTGAGGCCGAGGCCATCTTCAAGGTCCGTTCCCAACTCTGCCTTTGTTTTCCATTTCCTTCTCTTGCTTGTTCCTCTCTCGGCTGCTCCCCTCTCTTTCTGTTGCTCTTTTGCCTGTTGGGTCTCTCTCTTCACCCTCCTTTCCTTGATCATTCATTGTCATTTTGTTGCCCTCTCTCACCCCTCCTGTACTGTTCTTATTCTTTCTCCCACTCCACTCCTCTTCAATTGCTGTGTACTCTAGGCCCACCTTCCTTCCTCCACATCTTCAATTTCCCTCCACCATGACATCAGACTTCCCAACAGCAAGGCAAATCCCAGCTCAGTCAGCTCTCCCAGTGCCTCCCAGTGCCTCCCAGTGCCTGCAGGTGTTGGGCTGGTCTGAGTTCATCTGTTCAAGACTCATCCATTCATGCCACAAGCACTCAGCACACTCTAAACTGATCGGAAATGAGATAGGTTTCTCCCTCTGTCCCTGACCTGGGCTCAGCCCCAGGCTGGCCCCTAATTGGAAGCAACAGATCCAGCCCAGAGCCAGGGCCATCCTTGGTGCCAGCATTACTCAGATTCCATTGGTGCCCTGTGGGACGGGGCCAAGCCACATAATTCATGGCCAGTGTGTGCCCTTCTCATATGTCTGCCAAAATGTCACTGTGGTCCCATAGGTGACAGCCAGTGCTTCCTGGTGAAGAGCCTTCTGATGACTTGTCCCTTCCTGCTCACGCTATTCCTTAGACGTTCAAAGGCAGTGGCCCTGTCTCTTTCAAAGAGTGTCTGGTGGCAGTAGGCTGGTGGGCCAGGTTTTCACCCCAGACCTTAAAGCGGAAGTCACCATTCTGCTGCACTCAAAGCAGCATGATTCCTAATCTAAACCATCTCCTCGACTCAATATGACAAATCAGAAGGAACCGCTTCTCTTCTGTCTAGGTGTCCTGTCTCTTTCTCACAGTCTGAGATTCTCATTCTTCTAGAAAAGGACTATTTTCTAGATGATGAAACAATGCAAACAACTATGTCTTCCTGAAAAATACACAGATGGTAACTCAACTTTCTCCTCTTGCCTTTGACTCACTTCTGCTCTATGAAGTGCTCACTGCCGAGAGCACAGAGCCTGGATGAGGGAATCCTGACCGAGTGATTCACAGGGTCCTGGGAAATAAAGGCAACGATTCACCAACTGAACTCGCTTCTGAATGCCCGTCCACTGAGGCCCTTCGGCACTCCATCTCTTTGCATCGCTGCTCAGTGTTTATCACTTCCCTCCCATCCCTCAAACCAAACTCGTCGCTGGGTAATTTCTTGTTTTAGAAAGTGACAAACAGAGCAGGCAGAGAAAACACTGTATATTTTGGACTAAAGATGAAATCATTAGGGTAAGTTTCTATTCTCGGCGCCTGGAATTTTACTCTGGTTCTGATTAAACTCAACAAAGATATTACATTTGATGTTTGCCTGTGAATGCATGAGGTGGTTTTCTAGTGCATGTCCATGAATGGCAATAGTAACAGACCCCACTTGGCTCCACCAGCCTCAGGCTTGGTCTTCACGCCCAAAATGCCAACCAGCAGAGAATCCCACCCCAGTCCAGAGTGAACAGATCCTGTCTTGGCTGCCCCCCTCCCCAACCCTCTCCCTGGTCTCACAATTCACAGTAAGTCTTACCCAGAAAATGTAGGAGAGTAAATGGAATAGCCACATTCCTATGTTTACAAACTGCCCAGTAAGAAACAACCCCACGTTCTAAGCATCTCTCCTCTGTGCCTACATTTCTGCCAGAACCGTGGGTCTTCCAAGAAGCTGTTTCCGGGGGGATAGGGTATCTCGGTGAGGAGGGAGCATGGTCTGTGGTCACCCTCAAGGTTGTAAACGAGAAGGGTCTGGTGACAGACAAGTGGAGGAGTCAAGGCAAATTACAATTAGAAAATCGGTACTAGATTCTAAAAAGAAATGAGTCAAGTCAAGAATAGAAAACATGCAGAATCCTGTCCATACATTATCCATATCACAGAAGCAGAAATGGACCCTCGGTTGCAAAACCCAGAGAACACAGACATTGCTCCTTTGCCTGGTCAGATTTTGAACAGTCCAGAGCGGGGTGAAGGGGAGAGGACCAGAGAGTGAGAGACCTGGGCTTTTTCCATCCTCCCCTCCCCTAGGCAGGGTGGCTTTGCACTTCCCCTCTGCATGCTAAGTTGAAGCTCCTTACCTATAAAATGGGGATGATACTGACCTCAGAAGATTTTTAATAAGTATTTTAAAAGAGGATATATAGAAATCCCCCAGTATAGTGCCTGGCATGTACAACACAATAAATGTTGTTATCAGTGGTAGTAATTGCATTCACTTCTAGCCCACAGTTTATTCTAGGGAAGTTCTTAACATATATTTTAACACATCATATTACATTACATTGAACTTTACACCTAAAATATGGGGTAATTCTCTCCTAATCACTACCTCTCAGACAGCCTACGGGGGCTCCTTGGGGACTTCTATCCCACCCCTTCCCTTTCTCCCCCAAGTTCAAGCTCAAACTTCCAGTGTTGGCATACTCACCCTCATGGCCCTACAGGAAGAAGCTCCCCACTCAGTCTGAACAAGTGGCTGAGAAAGAAGCCTGCCTCCTGGGCCAGTTAGCTGGTGGGTCTATATCCCAGCTGGGACAGAAGGGCCAGGAGAGAGCCTGGCCTTTAACTCTCAGGAAACGCCCCTCTTTCAAATGGGAGCCAATCACTGCCAGGGAGTCAGTCTTGTCGGGGCCAAGGGGAGGGGTGAGAGAGAGCGTTCCTTCCTGCAGACCTAAGCACAAATCCACTTGTCTCCAGGGGCAAAGACGCAGAAAAACTCAAAAGTGATTGGCAGAAATTGTGCACTTCTCCTTAACTCATTGCATCAGGCAAACAAAAGAAGCTGCCTCGTTTTGGAGGACCAAGGCCCATAATTCCTCATTTACCTTCTGGAGTGTGTGTGTGTGTGTGTGTGTGTGTAAACATAATGTCCTTGTGACAGTCATAGATATTCCTCTTTGGAGATAATTGTATCAAGGTCTAAACTGAATAATGTTGACATCTACATTTTGGGAATACAAAGTTAACACAAAAATATATCAGGAGAAAGAAAATTTAAAAAAAAAAAAAAAAAAAAACACAGCTTCCAGAATGGTTTCTGCATGTACTATAACAGAATATATAGGAAAGCAATGCTTTCATGAATAGGCCCAGTTCAGTTGGGTGTTACATGGACCAAAACTGTTCATCTACCTACTCTGGAAGAGACTAAGTGACCCCCAGGCTTGCTCATTCTATTGACAGCTTAAGAGAAGGCCTTGGGGAACGAGTTCTCTAACTCCAGGAAGTTCTTTAATCCTTTGGTTGTGGTGGTGGTGGTGGTGGTGGTGATGGTAGTAATGGTGATGGTGGTTTTGAAGGTGGGAGTGGTAATGGTGATGGTAAAATGGTGCAAATGGTCATGTTGGTGGTGGTAACAAGTGGTGATAGCATGGTGGTGGGAGGAAGTGTTGGAGCAGATGATGGTGGTGATGATGGTGAGGCAATGATGGGGGTGGAGGTCATAGTCATGGTGATGGAAGTGGTTGATGGAGATAATGATACTATGCTCTATGGATCTGAACTGGGCGAGTATAAATGCTGTGGTAGATTTGAGGCGGCGGGGGGGGGGGGGAGACTCAGACTTACTGAGCACAGAGCAGTTGGCAGGAGGAATCTTGTCCGTAACTATAACATGTGCCTTTGGAGGTGATTCAGGGACATGACAAGCCAAACAGAGATGCTTTGGCAAATCTATCCTGTTCTACGGGTTGTGGGTTTTGGGGGTTTGTTTGTTGGAATTTTTGTTTGTTTGTTTTACTTTTAAATTTTTATTTTTGTTTCTTATCCTTAAAAAAAGTGTGAATCTATATTTTAGGATATGGAAACCAGGTCTGTGGGTTAGAAAGCAAAGTAAAAACAGTTAAAAAGAAAGCCGGGCTGCAAGTCCTGGACACGAGAGGTGGACAGGATGCAGACTAGAGAGGAGAGACCTTCCTACACAGTGAAAGGAAGTGTGGCTTAGGCAGAGCTTGGCAAGAACCGAGGTCAATGCACCATCACACAGGAGGGGGAGTGCCCTGGGTGAGACCGATGGTGAGAGCTGGAGATGGCCTGGTGGCTGTGGACGAGGTAGTTGGGGCAGTCAGTCAAGCCCCCTCCTTCCTGGGGACAGAGGGTGACACTCCTGACAAACAGGGTGGAGCGGGTCCCTGGAAGGCCCTGGAGGTGCAGCGCCCTCGCAGACAGAGGCCTGGTGCCAGCAGCTCGGCCGGTTCACAAAGGAAGGAGTGAAACACTAGCAACTGGTTTTCATTATCATCATGCAGCCTCCACCCTCTTCTGTATGTGTGAGCTCTGCTTTCTTTCTCGCTTTTTTTTTTCATCTTTCCAGGGGTGGTAACTAAACAATGAGGTGATTGCCATCCCAGTGGACCGCACATTACCAGCGGCTGCGCTGGAGCAGAGCTTGCTCCAGAGAAATTCTGGACAAGAAAAATAAGCAAACGGGAAACAGGAAGGAGTTGGCTTTGTCCAGCACCTGTGAGTGCTGTGTAGTGCCCGTGATGAAGGCGGAATGAGGATCTACTGAGCTCAGCCTCTTAGCACCTCAACAGTGCACCTGCCAGCCCATCGAGGGGGCGTGCTCCTTCAGTGAAATGGCACATTGCCAGGGTGGTGGGGGCTCACCCAGTTACCCAGGAAGATAAAGTAGGGCCACGTGTTCTTTCCCAAAATAATATGAAGTAGTAACTCGCTCTGAATAAGCTGGGTGCAGCTGTGTGAGGAGTCTTCAGTTTTGTTCAGTAAACAATCATTAAGTGCCCAGTCCAGGCCCATGATAGAAAAACACCAACGACCTCAAGAAGTCAACCATCCAGCTGCTGCCTAAATGTGTCCCAAGTCCCTGGACCGTTGAGCATACATTTGACAATGAGGACACTTTCCTGATGTATTTATTCCCTTGGAAGGCGGCAATTGCCTATGCTAAGATGCTGTTAACTCTATGGCTCCTGGCAAGTGTTTGCGTTACCCAAAGAACACTGTGCTGCCGCCATTACCCTTCCCCACACCCCCCTCCCCCCCATCTCCCCAACTAGCTATAGCGAGCAGCTTCCTCTGTTTGACTGCAACAGGGCTGAAGGAAATAGATCATTTCAAAGGCAACTGTTTCAGTTTCCTACTCAGCATCTCGGTTGGCAAATGATTGCCGATTATTGTCCTGCAGCTGCAGACGGGGCCACTGAGCATGTGCGCGGCCAGCCACTACGGCCACGACTGGGACGCGAAGCACAGAGACAGCCAGATGGGGACGCGGGCTGGGCACGGGCTTCACTTCTGCTCTGCGCCCAGCCTGCCAGGAGCTCGCTGCCTGATGACAGCTGACTGTCGTTAATGATATTAAGAATAATAGCTAATACAGGCTGTCCCCAAAAATGTTTACCCACTTTGATTATAAAGTCAGTGTCTAGTAACATACAGTTCACTGGAAACATTTAAAAGAATCCACAGAAAGGGATAATTTATTCCCAGTGTCTTCAAACGGATGACCGCTCTGGTCCAGGCACTGCTGCTGACGTGTAAAGCAGTGGAATCACAAGCATTGAGAATCACAGTGTTCAGTATGTGTGTGCCCTCGATTTGTGAACTGCTGCCGTTTTTGTCAATTTTATCTCTTATGTATCCCCATAAAAGAAGTCTAGTGCCAAAACCGGTTTGGCTCAGTGTATAGAGCACATGTGTCAAACACAAGGCCCGCGGGCCAAATCCAGCCCGCCAGGCCTTGCAATGTGGCCCGCACCGCGCTGTCATCACTGCACTCCGCTGTCAGTTTATGACATTGTCAGTTTATGACTGTTCAGTAAACCATTCGGCCCGCGATTTAGGCTGGATTTTAGATTTTGGCCCCTTCTCTGATTGAGTTCGACACCCCTAGTATAGAGTGTCTGCCTGTGGACTGAAAGGTCCCAGGTTCGATTCCGGTCAAGGGCATGTACATTGGTTGTGGGCACATCCCCAATAGGGGGTGTGCAGGAGGCAGCTGGTCGATGTTTCTCTCTCATTGATGTTTCTAGCTCTCTATCCCTTTCTCTTCCTCTCTGCAAAAAAAAAAAAAAAAATCAATAAAATATATTTTTTTAAAAAGAAGAAGTCTAGTGGCACTTTAAGATAAATTTTCTTTGTTTAAAGCTTAGCGTGGTTTCACCCATTATTTCAAACCAGTTAAACCTGAAAAGGAGTGAAAATTAAGGGAGTTGTCAGCTGTTAAAGTGTGTGTACATTTTGGGGGACACCCTGTATTTAAGTAGCACCAGCAAGGTGCCAAGCACTGGGCTAAATGCTTATCCTATTTCATCTTCTCAAGAGCCCAAGGTGGAAGGTATAATTCTTCTGATTTTTGAGTGGAGACATCGAGGCACAGAGAGGTTAAGTGACTTGCTAAAGGTCACCCAGCTGAAAACTGGTGGGGCTGGGATGAAACCAGCTCCAGGCCTCGAGCCTCCATTGGCCATCTGTCAGGGGGAACCAATGGACTGCAGAGTCATCAGTGCCCTTTCTTCACGGCTCAAATGTCTAATTATGTAAAAGAATAACGGAGGTTCTGAAGTTGGTTTCTATTCTTCTGAGTCTTAAACATCCAAGCTTACCTCTTTAGAAGCAACAGGGTGAGTGGCTGAGATTTCTCTCTCTCTCTCCCCGCCCCCCTCACTCTGTCTCTGTCTCTGTCTCTCTGTCTCTCCCCACCGCCCTCTGCCACCACCACCATCACTATCATGGTTGCGTGGGGAAAATTTCTGCCCACCCTGTGACTGTCTAATTGCCCACAGTGTGCCGGGACCCTGGGGACAGATGCACTCTGTGGGCCTCTTGTAGCTCCGGAGTGAATTTCCTAGTGTGGAGTGTTTATTCTGTTTATGTCACGGTCAAGTAAAACCTAAAGGGAGAAACACTAGAAGACTGGGAATGTTCTGAAATGTAATTATGTGAGACTCCAGTGACTTTAGAAGGGATGGCAGGATTCCACCGCCCCGACCTTTCCTCCCGATAGAGCGAGGTGAAACTCCCCGAGAGAAGCTTAAGGATGCCCATCAAACAGCCCTTCGGGGCAGCTAACCACATCGATGGCATTCTGACAGTATCTCTTCAGAGGTGTGTGTCCCTGTGTGGTAGGATCCCATTGGGACTGGGGTAGTTTCAAAGCCATCCACTGGGAGCAGGAGTCACGGTGGCATCTGGCGTGGCCTTGGGACTTGGTTTCCCCTGGGGATGTTTGGGGCTGGCTACTGTGGTCCTTGTCTTCTCGGAGGCAGGCTGGTTGAGATGCACCAGTTTTTGCAGTGACCCAGAAATGCCCTCGCCTCACGGACATTTTTTAAAAGTAAATGTGGGATTTTTCTGGAATCCTTATATTCGAGTCCCATAGCTTGTCCCGCATCCCTCTTTTATTGAAGGGTGGACTGCCTGTCTTTTTTGAAAAGCCCCAGAACACTGTGTCTGTGAAACCAGGATTTTCCCTGGTCTTCCTCAGGACTATGAACCTTCAGCTTGTCTGACCTTCTTAAATTACAATACATCTGAGTTGCATTATAGACTTATATGTTGTAACATGGCTTGACCCATTGCTTGGAAAACATACCGCACACTGAGAGGAAGAGGTTAGCTCAAGAAGAGCTGAGGACATTTAATCCTATAAAACAAATAGGATAAAGAGCTTGGGTCTGAGTTCACGTTCACTGGCAGCGTTGTGTTTTCATTCATGTACATATCCCATCCCAGGGGGTCCCCTGAGGTCCGCAGTGGGCTGGGGACCCCGATAGGTGCTGGTATTATTGGATAGACACTTTGACTCCAGCCAACCTGAGAGTCCGCTTTCCCCCCCAGTACTTCTGTGTGCGCCAAGTCCCAAATATGGGAACAACAGGCAGCGAGAGGCCAGAAGCAGAGCTGAAATGGATCTTTTTCGTGTGGTTTAAGGATCAGCCAGTTGGAACCAAGGAGATGTTTTCGGAGGGTCACAGACAAGTTTAAGAAACTATTGGGTTGTTTTGGATACTCCAATGGAGATTACAGATTTATTACTGGAATTCGCTAACTTGATGGGCTGCCCCACAATGACTGTTATTTAGCAGCATATTCCTGCAAAAAAAAATAAATAAAATACTGCCCTCAGCTCTAGAATAGAAGGTCGCTGTGTGTTTGATGTCTATTCTTCGACCACGTTAATGCTGTCAGGTACCCACACGGTGAAAGTCTTTCTGTGGTGCTGGCATTGCACAGCTCAGGAATTCAGCCAGGCAAGTGCCACACAGGCTGGCCCACCACACACCCCAGAGTGTCACACATAGTCCTAGCAAACGCTCTTCGATTCTGAAGCTCAAGGTCAACCAACCACGATAGCTTCTTCCTTGAGCTGCTGGACTCCCCTGGGAAATGGCAGGAAGGGTTTTGTACTTCATCCCAGAATCTCCGAGAGATCCATAGAACCTCTTTTTCAGGGAAGTGTGTGGCAAGGCCCTCTGGAACTGTGCTGATTGAAATTTCCAGTGAAAAGGAACGGTGGTTTTGCTGAACTTGACTGTCTTCCTAAGTCTTTGGTGCCAGGTGCACTATTTTCCTACTGGATGGGCCAAAACCACTAAATAGTTAAAACACATCAAATCATCTTGAAATGGCCAAAATTGAAATTTTTTTCCAAAAAAAAAAAAAGAGCTCCTACTCAGCAAACCTCACAGTCATAATCCATAATAGAAAACTTCTGATTAGGCTAAAAATTGGGAAAACAGACGTGCAGCGCAAAAGACTCCAAATGTTCTCTTTGTGTAGCGGCTCAGAATAAGGACTAACAGAGAGAGGAGCGAATTAGAGGGGATGGTTACAGCAATGAAAACCACAGCAACAGCACAAACAGTTAGGACGCTCTCCACAATGTGTGCTTAAGTGCAGCACGTTTAGTGAGTTTTCCAAGCTCACAGACCGCCAGCAGGTGGAAGCCGGAGAAAGGAGCCTGCACCTCACACCGGCGCTCTGGCACCTTCCGTGTGCTGTAAGCTGCGCCTGGAACTGGCCATGACTTCTGAAGAGTCATCCAAGAGATCTTTTTGGTCAAGCATTTTAATACCCACATCTTGTGTATTAAAAATGTCAGCCGATAATCCTCGGGCTTAATAATAAGCTAGCCGTAGCTCCAACATCAAACAGCATGTTAAATGGTGTGCAAGGAGTAAAGAGAAAACCTTCCAGTTCAAAAATGACAATTATCTCTAGACAATTGGGGGGGGGGGGGGGTTGGGGGGTTGGACCACAGGGGAGATAGGGACAGTATATCCCGCCCCCCCCCCCCAGGGAGTCTGCCAGCTGTATTCTCACACCTTGTTGCCAATAATGTGACCACACCAGACCTTTACATTTGCTGAGCCATGTTAATTTCTTGGCCATTTCTCTTAATTACTAGCTCATCAAAGTCAATGTCAAGCGTCCCATTCACCCTGAACAGCAGTGGTTCTCAGCCCTGGCTTTTCCTTGGGATTGCCTCTGGAGCTTTATAAATAACTGAGGCCCAGGGAGCCCTCCAGACCAGTTAAATCAGAATCTCTGGGGGCAGTACGGGTGTCAGGAGCTCCTAAAAATCCTGTGTCTCTCCCTCCCACCCCCCATGACTCCAGTGTGTGGCAGGGTTGAGAGCCACTGCTACAGAGGGTTTGGGGTGAGGGAGGGCAGCAGAAAGTGGGAGCCGAGAGGGAGGTAGAACCTAGCACAGGATGTGAGCATGGAGGGCTCTGGAGGGAGCTGATGGAAGACAGGCTGCCGTCTCTGAGCCAATCCCCTTCCCTCCCGATAAATCCATTCAATATGTAGTTTAAGGAAACTGACCAGCAGAGGGTCGGTTTCCTTAAACTACGTATTGAATGGATTTTGAACAACTCGCCATTAACCTAAGCTTCTTGGCTACAATTGACCAAAATATCGCTGAGGCCTTAAAAAAGTAGAAGGGATGCTGGGCACGCATCAACAGAGAGGACCGTACTAACAGGCTTAAACTCGGGGATGGGAGGTGCCTGAGAGTTTGCATTTCTAGCAAGTTCCTAGATATTGCCAACACTCCTACGTACACACCTTGAGAATCACTGCCGTAAAGCATGAGGCCCAGGAGAGGAGAGGGCTGTCCGAGTCTAGGCGCGGCACAGCGGTCCTCACCAGGATCCCTCTGTGCCTACAGGAATAGAGCGCTGTCCCGAGAGGAGCTGGGGTTTATTTTCGTGCGCGTATACAAGTGTGAGAGCCATCTGATGAAGTGATTACCTCATGAGAACAGACAGGCCTTTAAAAATAGATACGCCTTTGGGTTGTTTGTTCCTAATATTTTTTTGCATTAGAAACTGGTCATATTTAAATCAGGTTTAATTTTAGAGCCCCAACCTTTACTAGCAGGCGACTGAAAACAATGGCAGCCATGTCTGTGAGCATCACGTGATGTTTCTCACCACGTGATTCTCACAGACATGAGAGAAGACAGTGGACTTCTCTCCCCAGTGGCGAGCCACCTATGCATGCGCTGAACAAGAGAAGGCCAAAGGCCTGGGAGATGCTAGAATGGATCTCAGGTACAACACTCAGGCATGCACCCAGGCAGCATGGCCCAGAGAATGCTGAAATAGGGGCAGGGGACCTTTTGTGGTTGGTCTATAGCTGGCCTCCAGAAAAGCAGGTCTGCTTAGAGGTTGTCGTGTTTTTTATTTAGTTTGATCTTGGCTCTTCTAACCATCTAGATTGGAGGCCATCCTGGCATAGAGTGGAATATCCAGAATATTTCTGGTCACTCTTACTTCTCTGGGTGTTCCCTAGATAAAATGGGGAGGCTTTCTGTGAAATTGCGGTCAGTGGGCGGGTCACAGCAGTGAACTCTACAATCTCATAGGCACCTACTTCTGTATGAGCCCCATCACATACTCCTCTCACCTCCCCCGCCCTCTCCAACCTCCTGCTAAGTTACGTTGGACCTCTCGCCAGTTCTTGAATTCTAGGGCTCTGTGTTTCCTTTCCTTCCCATCTTTCCTCATGAGCTCCTATTCGTCCTTCAGAACCCTGCTCAGATCTTACTTCCTCTAGGAACATATATATGTCTCTGGCGAGTCTGGCCAGGTAAGACCAAGTCCTCCTTCCATCTCATGTCCACTACCCATCATGCTTATCACATTGTGCTAAGTATGTGACAAGTTCCTGTGCTGGCCTTTCCTCGCCTCTAGATTATTTGCTCTTGGAGGTTAAATGTTATATTGTATTATTTGTGTCCCTAACACCTAACCCAGGAGCTGGCATGACACTTGCAGGTTTCATGTTTAATGAATGGAATAAAGGAATTCCAGTGTTTGAATGGGGGGAAACGTTCGTCAAGTTCCCAGTAGGGACATGGGCTAGAAAACATTAACGCTCACAGAGTCGAGGACGATCAGAGCTGGAGGGGACCTTTGCTCTCACCTGTGGCAGTTCCTCGGCCGATGCCGGAGGAGGCTCCTTAAAGATACTGAGTGGCCTACCCTAGAAGGGGAGCGAACTGGACCAAAACGAAGCGTTTCCGGTACCCTGACGTATGTAATATTTTCAACAATAAAGAGTTTCTTAAAAGGAAACAAAGAGTTTGTGGACTAGATCAGATCCCCTTTCCCACAAGTGATGGAGCCAGAACCCATGGAGGCAACCTCTTAGCCTGGGCACAGGACACCCTCCCTGGCCTGTGCTAAATCCAGCCCTGAGAGAAGGGGAATATTCTTTGCTGCAGAATATAATCTTTTTTTGAGAGACTTGGAGTGAGTGTGCTTCTCTAGTAGGAAGGTTTTCCTGGTACTTCCACAGCCAAAAGGATACTTTGAGCAAAGTGGGTAAGAAAGAGGAATGGAAGCACCTCAGCTCGTGATTCTAGCAGCAGGAGAACCACTCAGGGGCCCTTCTACGTCTCTGTCCTCGGCTCCTCTATGGGAGGGACTTGGGGCCCCCTCCATTGGTATTTGCTTCTGTAGCACAAAATGAGAGGGGGTTGAAGGAAGGTGACTGATGGGGATCCACAGTAAAAAAAAAAGACTTGATGGGGAAAGGAGTTGGGGGTTGGAAAGAATATAGACAGGAAGAGTAATGATGTCATTCTTTGTTTTTTTCTTTTACTAGAGTTGCCATACCCTATAAATTCTGCACCAGACACAATAGTTTAGTCATCCATTCATTCATTCATTCATTGGAGTGCCATGTAACTCTCTTGCTTACACCCTTTCACGCCCTTTCCATGTCCCTTAGGGATAAAACCATAGTTCCCAGCTATGTCCCTGCAGACCTCGCTTCTTCTGCCTCATCCCAATTCATTTACTAGGTCTATTGCCCAAACAGTTTGGCTCAGTGGATAGAGCGTTGGTCTGCAGACTGAAAGGTCCCAGGTTCGATTCCGATCAAGGGCATGTACCTTGGTTGCAGGCACATCCCCGGTGGGGAGTGTGCAAGAGGCAGCTAATCGATGTTTCTCTCTCATCGATGTTTCTAGCTCTCTGTCCCTCTCCCTTACTCTCTGTAAAAAATCAATAAAATATATATTTTTTATTTTTTTTTTTTTAAAAAGAGTGAAAGACAGATGCAACCGTAGGTGTGGGCAAGGTCAGCCCCAAGCGGTTTGGGAAACTGGGCTCTAGCTCCTTCCTGAGCTCTGATGCTGACAAAATCCCAGAACTCAGGGAAACGGGGTTTGTCCTGTTGGCACCTCCCTCCCTTCCTGCCTGGGGCTCAGCTCTCCATCTGCCTGAGAATGCGGCAAAGGGCCCATCTAATGCCAGCTCTTCCCTCCCACAGAGTCCTGGCCCGTGGTCGTGCAGTCCAGGTGGCTGGATGGCATGCTGGACCCAAGCTCAGCTCAGCGTCCGGGCCCAATAACGGCTTTTCCAAGGAAGCAGCTTTCCGTCCTGGCCACACTGAGGTGAGCACCGAGCGTGTCCGTCTCACCACAGTTCCGGGCTCTGGAGCCGCCGGGAGGGCTGGAAATGAGCCCCAGGCTGAGGAAGGGGCGTTGGATCCCACTGCTGATCATGGGTTTCCAACACATGTGACTCTCCTGGCCCACGGGGGAGAGGAAGTCCCTGAGAGCTTCCAGGGACATGCTGGGAGTCTGAGCGTCCACCACTAAAGTGACGGGTCACGCACGGGGCCTCACACAGACAGACAGACCCTGCACGCAGCTCCCGGTCTCTCTGGGCAGGCCGCCTTGGTGGGATGCGAGGTCCTTGATCACTCCCATGCCTTTGGCCATGGGAAGGAGCGAGGGGAGAGCCCAGATCTGGAGGCCGAGACCCGGCTCTGAGTTCCTTTCCCTCCAGGTGTGTGCCCATGGTCCAGTCACTCTTACCGTGTCTGCTTCCTCCTCTACAAAATGGGAGCAATCCGGCCCACCTCCCCAGCTTGTGGTGGGGGTTAATGAGACAGTTAAGCCCAAGAGATGATGATAGGACCTCAACTCATTCATTTTAAGATGTGTCTCTAAGCACAAGGATCAGTAGATTCTGTTTCCATTCTGTCCCACAGTGCCCAATAAATCCACAGGTGCCCGCACGTGCCAGCGTGTCCTGGCTGCTTATTGCCACTGTGGGCATTTTAAGCACTTTCGGATCACGTTTACACGAGGTCCAGAAACCTGATAAACTAGATTTTAAAATAACTGAATATCCAAATGTTTCCGGTATCTGGGTTTGTGGCCTAAGGGGGGTAAGACTTATAGTCTGTGAAAAGGGATTTTCGCTTTGATGTTGGGGGGTTGAGTAAACCCAGCCCAGGACTCCAGTGATTACGACGCGTGTGGGGCGTCAGGTCTCTGTCCCCTGCAAAGTGCTGAGCAAAGTCAAGGGCGCACCTGTGGAGTCTGCCGCTCACGCGCTGCACAACCCCAAGTCACTAAGCCTTCAAGGCCCATTTCTCTGCTCCGAAAAGTTCAACGATTTAACTAGATGCGTGGTTCTCAGCATGTGGTCCCCGACCAGCAGCATCAGTATCCCCTGGGGACTTGGGAGAAATGAAGATTTTCGGGCCCCACCCCAGGCCTACGAATCAGAAACCGGGGGAGGGGCCCCGCAGTCTGTGGTTTAACAAATTCTCCGGGTAATTCCCAGGCACTGCACCTGTGGGCTTGAGACCCCCTGACGTCCCTCCCGGTGCCCCTGGGAAATGCTAGCCAAGGACTGGGTTTTCTCCCGTCAGTGCCTTTCTCCACAGCAGCCTCGGGGCTACCTCCCCGGGGAGCTGAGGAGCCAGAGAATCCCGCACACCCCACACAGGCCCCGACCACTGGGAGCGTCTGAGTCTACAACTGAAGACAGCAGCCGTTTACGTTTACGGCAGAGGCCGAGTGTAAAACAAGACATGGCCCTTGACCCACTGTCATAATGTGGCGAGTGAGATGGAGGAGGAGGAGGAGGAGTCTGGATTTCCTCAGCCACAAGCATTTCCTCTCTCACTAACACGCAGTGACCTTGGCTCCCTGATGCAATCTCTGGCCCAAGCATCGCTGAGCGCTCTTGGCACCAGCCTCTGGAGGCAGGGAGGATCTGACTCCCCTCTGCAGCGCACCTCCAGAGGCAGGTTGCCAAGCCTCTGGGGGCCATTGGCCCTCCTGTTTGGGCCAGTTACTTAGCTCTGTCCAGCAGTGTCATCCCCTATTCAGATGAGGCCAAAATCTACGCAAAGCTCCTTCACCTGGTGCCGGCGATGTCTCTTCTTATTGCCGTGGGTGAGGTACCCCTGGTCCAGGAAGGGACGAAGGAGTTGGGCAGCCTGTTAGGAGCTGGGTAAAAGGCACTGGTGGGTTCCCCCAAGCTGAGTGGTGTATCTTCCATTCTGGGAGGAGCAGGACAATCACGGAACATGCACACAGTCAGCCTGACTTCACCACCAATCCATCATCCAGCTCACGGGGCTCCGCTTAGTGGAGTCTGGTGAGGATTGTCATCATTTCAAAGGTTGTTATTAAAAATAATAGGATGAAAATCCTGCCAGGTTCACTCAGCTAAGAAGAGAATGTCCTTTTGTAAACTGTGCGTTGTTACATTGTATCACTAGAATAGAAAACACACCAGTTTCTTTCTTTCTTTCTTTTTTAGCTATTGATGATTTTTTAAAAGGAAGACTTTTTTAAAATTTAAAAAGATTATAGGGGCACACTATTGTAAATCAAATAAATACTTTAAAAAAAAACATTTATTCCTCTGAAATTCAAATGAGAGCATTTGCAAATCTTTATGAAACTATCTGTCCGAGATGGAAATCCCAGCCATGAGTGCACGCCACCAGGCCCACCACTATATGCTAACAGCAGACTGAGACGTAGCATCGGCCTGTGAGAGCTTTGCCAATTATACATTGTATTTTTAGACACAATGCTATTGCACACTTCGAGGACTGTAGCATAGTGTAAACATAATTTTCTATATGCACTGGGAAACCAAAAATTTGTGTTATTTGCTGGACCAGAATAATCCCTTTATGGTGGTAGTCTGAGACTAAACCCACCACATCTCCAAAGTGTGACTGTTTGCTTAAACTCAGAGTTGCAGTTGGAAGCCACCTTAAACATTACTACTCTGAAGGAGAGGTGAAGGAGCACTGAGGGGAGGAGATCCGTCCACACCCTCAGATTCTTAGAAGCAGAGCCAGCTGCGGGTGCGAGGTCACCTGTCACAGCAAAGAGGAGCAGGATGTGCTGCCTGCGGGAGTTTGCCTTCTAGAAGGAATGATAAGAGAACACACTGTGACAAGAGACTGGAGGAAATGCTTTCGGAGATGGAGGAGGGAGAAAGTTTGTCTCTTTGGAAACAGAAAGAGCGCCCCAGTGGAGGTGGCATCTCCGTTGGGTGTCAAAAGACAACAGGAAAGAGTCCAGCCAGCCGAGACGGGAGCAGGAAAGATGCCGAGAGGGGCAGCGGGGAGCACGCCTGGGACAGAAGAGGCTGAACAAGGCCAGTGGCAGGGGAGCGTGGAGCAGATGCTCCAGGAGGAGCTCTGTTTACCCGGAATGCCAAATGTGTGAGGCAGTGCAGGCGGGCAGGGCCTGCCGTGCGGCCGAGCAGTCCCACTGGCTCATGAGACAGCTGACTCACCGCTGGGCACTCTGAGTGGGCTGTGATCAGGGCAGCGCTTGAACAGGTGAACGGGAGGGCCAGGGGTAGCGGGCACTGGGAGAAGGGAGATGAGGGTCCAGGACTAGAGGGGAGATATTACAGTTTCAAGAGATGCTACTGAACCAGAATCTAAAGGGCTGGAGGGAGGGCACGAGGAAAGAGCAGAGTCCAGTGGTGAGCCAGGTCTGGGGCTGGAGAGGGAAGGAACGGTGGCCCAGGCACAGAGAGAGCGACACGCGGAGAAACACGCAGAGAAGGATGGGGAGAGGCGTCAGGAGAGAGTAGCTGTGGAATAGCTATGGAATCAGCTAGGGGCCCCCTCTAGGCTGCTGTTGTTGAGAAAAGAGGAGGTGATGGTCCTAGCTTTAAGGTGTCAGTCTCCAGGCACGGGCCACACAACAATCTCAGGTGACTCCTTAGAAGCGGGTGAGAGCACCAGCAGGGAGACTGAAGTGAGATGGGAACCCTTGGAAATGGGAAACAGGGAGCACTATGGCCCTCATTCCCATCAAAACCCTACAGTGTAGTCCTTTCTTTCGTTTCCTTATCCAAGTTCTAATTTGGATGGAGAGGGATGACTGTTTCAGTTCTTCTCCCTCCATCTACCCAAGGAGATACCGTGTGCTAAGAAGCAGAGAGGAGTGAAGCATGAAAAGGGGCAAAAGTAAACTCCGCTGCCACTTGAGTGATGAGCTTTCTCACAGCCGCTGGCGACTGGCCACTGAACCAGGCGTGGTCAGAAGCCCAGACGTGCCCCAACCCCCTGCACGGCCGGCTGGAGAACTGGAGCGAACACAAGTGTTTTCAAAGTGACCAAAGAGAAAAGAATGTGACGGTCTTGTTCTTGGTATCTGATCAAAGAGCTGTCTATTCCCAGCTGCAGAAAAGCACGGTGCCGAGCGGAATGCATCACTCACAGCATTGGGAACGCTGGGCTTGGCCACAGACACAAAATCCCAGCATGCACCTGGGTGCACAGAAGGCAGAGTGGGAGCTGCCCTGGCCATCTCCGTTCCCTCTTCCGTCCCTTCTCCGGACAGTTGTTGAGGACCTACTACCTGCCAGGCATTGCCCGTGGCCCCAGAATATTTAAATGCAAATGGCACTGCTTCTTACATGCTCTTGGGGAGGACAGGCGTGTACATGATTATCTACAGCACCAGGAGGGGGGCAGGGTTACACTCGGGGAGGTGACGAGGGTGGCGCACACCCAGCGATGGAATGACTAGCTGCCATGACACAGCGGTGGCACAGCCAGTATGGGGACAGGCTCAAAAAGAAGGCTGACGGCGGGAAAACAAGGTGCTATGACAAGATGGAGATGGAGTGAGCTCAGAAGTGAAGAAGCAGCTATGTGATTCAGAAAGATGGAATCTTTGCCCACAGGATCTGACAGGGACTCGGCGTTAACTCGGATTTTATGAGCGCCCAATGAATCCTGTCAGCAACCCTGTGAAATGGTGTTTATTGCCCCCTTGTATCAATGAGGAAACTAAGGCCCAGAAAGATTAGTGACTTCCTTCCGCTAACACGTAGCCAAACTCGAATCCAAACAAGGTTTTCTAACCCCAGGCCCAAAGCAGAGTTCTTCCCACTACGTTGATTTAGTAGGAGAGAACACATGAACATGAACACACAAACACACACACACACACACACACACACACACACGTGTGCGTGCGCTTCTCAAGTTGAGAATGGAAAGCGATCACTTTTGGTTGGGGTGACCTGAGAACATCTCAAAAGAAGGTGGTATCTGTGCCAGGCTGGGCAAGCAGGCAGGGAGCAGAAGGACCCGTGGGCTCGGGGAGGAGAGGTGGGGGAGGGATAGACTTAGACATTTGAACACCCTCTACAGGGGATGTTCTTACCCTACTAAGAACACCTGGGGAAGCTTCACAGCGGAGCTGACAGTTGATGTGAATCTGCGCGTGTGAACAGAGAAGAGAGCTAGTGCCACAGCTCACTGACCCAGGCATGAGGGTGGGCTGGTTACAGGTGGGCAACCGTATGCAGCTCGGAGTCCGTCTGGCTCATGCTCAGGGCTTGTGCTGCCTCTTGGGGAGAGCTAAGTTATGCTACTTGATCTATTCTTGTTAAGAACAAATAACAGAAAGCAAGGACACATTGAAGAATGAAAGAGAAAGTGAGGGAGGAAGGAAAGTATGGGAGGGTGGACTCACTCAGTCAAGGGCCAGGTTTGGATTCTATTTCTGTTCCAGTGTGTGTTAGTGACTTCCAGCCTCTTGGTTGGTTTTCTGTGGACCACTTTCCTCGTATATGGGAGAAAGAGGATACATCCTCACCTAACTCACAGACTAATGAGGAATTAGAAGTGCACATATTTGAAAAGTTTCACAACACACAGAAAGGAAATGTTATCAGTATCGCGTCATAGGCGAGGGCTGACCAGACGGGCCGGCTGACTAAGATGGTCTCGGAGCCACACAGCGTTTGGCAAACACAATGCTTCATGGATTCAGAGTAAGTGTTCAGAGTCACGGGAGGGCAGAGCTGACAGGGGTTCTGTGAGCGATGCTCCCACATTCACACCGGGCCACAGGGCAGGATGTCAGGGCCTCTGCCCCTTCCTGGAAAAGCCCGCCCCCGGGAGGATGACCTCATATCCGGGCGTCTGAGCCGGGCCTATTTATGCCGGGGGTCCCACTGTCATTGCTGCTGGCACCCTTTCACTCTTGAAAGTGTCTCTCCCGGCTGAAGGTCATTTCCAGGGTCCCCTTGCACGGGGCCTCCCGGGGGAAGCCTCTTTGGAATCCTCTTGGGAGGCCGATTCTGCACGACCCAGACCCTGCCTTTGTCCCACCGCGTCCTCCGTGGATGACCCGGTCTCTGCCTCGTTTCAGGTGCATAGCGTGATGTCCATGTTGTTCTACGCTCTGATCACAGCTCTTCTGATCGGCATCCAGGCGGAACCCCAGGCAGAGAGCGATGTCCCCCCAGCCCACTGGACAGGCCTGCAGCATTCCCTCGACACAGCCCTCCGCAGAGCCCGCAGCGCCCCGGCCCGGGCGATAGCCGCCAGGGTGTCCGGGCAGACCGGCAACATCACCGTGGACCCCAAGCTCTTCAAGAAGCGGCGGCTGCGCTCGCCCCGCGTGCTGTTCAGCACGCAGCCCCCGCCGGTGGCCGCCGACGCCCAGCAGCTGGACCCGGAGGCCGGCGGGGCCGCCTCCTTCAACAGGACCCACCGGAGCAAGCGCTCCGCGTCCCACCCCATCTTCCACAGGGGCGAGTTCTCGGTGTGCGACAGCATCAGCGTGTGGGTGGGGGACAAGACCACGGCCACGGACATCAAGGGCAAGGAGGTGATGGTGCTGGGCGAGGTGAACATCAACAACAGCGTGTTCAAGCAATACTTTTTCGAGACCAAGTGCCGGGCCCCCCACCCCGTGGACAGCGGGTGCCGGGGCATCGACGCCAAGCACTGGAACTCGTACTGCACCACGACGCACACCTTCGTCAAGGCGCTGACCATGGACGACAAGCAGGCCGCCTGGCGCTTCATCCGCATAGACACGGCCTGCGTGTGCGTGCTCAGCAGGAAGGCCGGGAGGAGAGCCTGACCGCACGCCAGCCCCGCCCCAGCTCCCGCCACTCTCTCCTGGGCCCCTCCCTACCTCAACCTGTAAATTATTTTAAATTATAAGGACTGCATGGTAATTTATAGTTTATACAGTTTTAAAAGAAATATCGTTATTTATTAAATTTTTTGGAAGCATCCTGTGTGCTGCCACTCGGGTCATTTCCCCCAGGGTGGCCATCTGCAAGTCTGGGGCTGGCCGGGGGTGGGGGTAGGGGGGAAAGAGGGGAGGGAAGGGGGGTGTTGCCCGCAGCCGCCCCTGGATCCCCTGAAAGGCCTGCCAGGAGCCCTCAGCCCCCCACCCCACCCCCCAGCCGGCACTACCGCTGCAGGGAAGGCGCACTGGTTTCAGATATTAGTCCGCATTGGGCGTGATTGGGAGGGAAGCCTGCTGCATTGCAACTTAGTTCTGCATTCCAGAGCCAAAGCTACCTAATCCTTGGATTACCTGCCCCCGGCCTGGATGCATGCGCCTTGATTGCTCCACTCGCGGAATCCGTGGAGCCTCATCAGAAGGCTCCGTCCTGGGGGGACCCACTCGCTCTGTAGGCAGGAGGAGACTTGCACCGAGGACCCGAGAGGCTGGCTGGCTTCTAGGGGAAGATCTGCAAAAGCTGGGGCGCTCTCCGGCAGAGCTGCAAGGAAATAACCACAGGAGGCCCGCCGCGGTGGGTCTGATTTCACATCCAGATTGCCTTAGCACTAACTAAGCTGATCCTCAGCTTCTCCTCCGGCAGCTTCTTTTGGAAAGACGTGGCTTCCCAAGGAAATCACAGGGTCTCAGACACTCTTGCTACCCACCGAGGGCCTCACGGCCACTTCCGATGGCAGCCTCCACTCAGGGGAGTCAGAGACCCGCCGTGAAAAAAACTTGAAAGTGTTTTCGTTCTCACTGGGTGGTTTTCTCAGGTGTCCGGAGGTGGGCAGGGTCATGGGGTCTCCGAGAGAGGGTGGGGGTAGAAAAGACACAAGTAAATGGAGCGAAGATGGACACAAATGCACCAGGCAAGGTGGGCGATGCCAGGGGCACAGTGCCTTCCCGTGGCTCCCGACAGGGGAGAGGAGAGCAGGAGGGTGTGAGGAGGGGGACGCAGAGCAGGAGGGGGAAGGTGCCATCTCACCTTTACCAGCCTCCCCTGCCTCCAAGAAACCCAGCGCCCTGGGGGGAGGTCTTCTTTTGTGGGGGGACAGGTGCTAATCAATGCTGTCAACATCAAGAGCATCTTGACTTAAGAGAGATGGAGGTGACAGAGATGGAGGTGACAGAGAGACTCCAGCTTACAGCCTAGAATAGCACTCCAACCAGCCTCAAGCTGCCACTTGGCCTTGTGATTTCTTTGTTTGTTTGTTTTGTTTTTTTCTCTGAAGGCATAACTGCCTCCCCTCAAGAGAGAGTTTACACTGAAATGGAGATTTTGTTTCCCAACCCTTCCCTGACCCCAGTTTTTATGAGAGCTGGCCCAGATTGTCCCTCTGATAGAAAAAGCAAATAACCATGCTTGTTCCTCTGTAACTCTCGGCGGCCCACCCCTCCCTCACCCCCACCCAAACGGGGCGCATTGGAAACATTGAGAGCGTTGGCACGAGAGGAATCTGATTAGGGTGAAAGCATGGTGAAATGTAGCCTGCTTTCCTATCAGGGCTACTGCCACTGGAATAAAGATTCATGTTAAAGAAACACCAACCAGCACATTCTGGCAGATAAAGCCTGCAGGGGTGAGGCCTACCACGGACCTGTGTCTGTGGCTTTTCGGTGGCACCAGTGCCAGGGCCTCAGCCATCCCGGCTCCTCTTAGCAAAGAGTTCCTGGGCCCTTTCTCCTAGCGCTGAGCAGGCCTGCTGGGCCCAGAGGCGATGAGAGAGGAGGGGGTGGGGTATTGGGAAGCTGGCTTGGTCTCTGCCAGCGTGGAGTCTGGAGAGCCACTCCACACCTCAGGACGTGGGTCCCCAAGACCTGGAGGGAAGACAGCCTCGAAGGAAGGATGAAGGCCGAGGGGTGTGTAACGGCGGGCCCCTGAGCTCACTCACCACGGCCCTCCCCAAAGGCAGCATCTGCTGTAGGCCTAGCCTGGAGCTGATGTGTTTACACACCACGTGGGATTATCAGTTTGCCTGAGCTGAGTGGTCCAAAAACAACCCTGAGCCTGGTGGTTTCTGCAACTTGGATTCTGCTCCCCACATACAGCCGGGAGCTCTGGCTTCCAGACCCACCCGGGCTGCCCCCAAGAGGCCGTCCTGAGTCGCCAGGCCCCAGACACTTGAACACATTGAAAAACAGCTCAAAACCACCACTGTGTTCTGCGCAAGAGCAGCCGTGGCAGGCGGGACTTAGAACCGTTTCTTTGACTGGCCTTACTGAGGTTTTCGTGCCCAGATCACAGAAAGCCCCGAGGTCAGAGCAGATGCCTTCCCCTCACCAGCTCCCTCCCCAGAAGCGTCCTCCCAGCAACCAAAGTCCCTGCTGCCTTGGCCTGACACAGCCCAGCTCTCCTAGCGACTCTGGGAGACAAAGCCTGACCTTAGTTTGTGTTCCAATCAGTCCTCTGACCCCCTCCCACCGCAGGCCCCAGCCTCCCCAGGACCTGCTTCCCCCTCACAGACATCCTGCAGCGGAAGACAGGTCTGCAACACAGCCAAGCAGCTATTTTCACTCCCATGAAACCAAGGACTGCCCGTCTGTCTCACCGCCGTCTCAGCACCATTGGCATCATGGGAGCGGGGGCCGCCCCCCACCCGGCGTGCAGAGGACAGAGGGGTTGCCCCTTCTGGGCCACATGGTCCCTGCTCCTTGGAGAAAAGGGACCAGTCGTTGGACAGGGGCCCCAGAACGATGGGACTCTAGGGAACACAGGACCCCAACTCAGGATTGAGCTCAGTCTTTGCTCCACTTTGCTCCGCGGCCTGAATGGGGCGGCGGGGAGCTGGGGCCCTGGTGCTGAGGAAGCCGTCCGTCCAATGTGAAGGTTCAAACGTGGGCTTGGTGTCAGCAGAGCCAGGGGCCAGGCCCAGCTCCCCATGCCTCTTTGCGAACGCTCAGCAAGCCACTGCCCCTCTCTGACCTCAGATCCTGCACTTGTGGAATGAAAATAAGTATTTCTATAGCCCAGAGTTAAAGCAAAGCCATGCATTTGAAAGCTAACAGTCAGGTGGCAGGCAAAGTGATTTGTTCTAAACTGACAGTCCTTGCAGTGATTGTAGGGGAGTAACAGCTATGAGGTGCTCACTAGGTATTTGTTTGCTGGCAGATGGAGAGATTGGGCATGGAAAACCGTCTGCTCATGGGCATTAAGAAATATGGACCTGGCATAGCCAGGCTCAGAAGGGCAAGAGTAAGACCAGCAGCTATTCTGCTTCAGATTCCGCTTGAATCTGGGCTCGGGAAGACCACCTAGATTCTGGAGAACTGACTGCGAGCATGGGCTCTGGAGCCAGACAAGCAAGATACTTCCACTGAGGCTGTGTGGCCTCAGGCAGGTTGCCTCACTTCTCTGAGCTCCAATTTCTTCATCTTTGTAATGAAAACAGAGGGTGGGGAGACAATAGAATGATATAAATTATATAATAGAAATATACACAAGTGTCTGGCATTTAAGAAGATGTAATACATTTTCGTTTTGAGAACTAAGTAGAGTTGGCTGAGAAACCCTGAAAGGATGTTGAAACGGGGTGGAACACCTTTCAACAAGGCAAGAGTGTTCGTGAGCAGAGAGTCCTATCAATGCATCACAGGTTTCCTCTGTGACTAACAGTCATAGCAAGCTGCCATGACTGTTAGCGTTTACTGAGCGTGTGCTGTGTGCCGCCCCGTAGGAAGCAGTGAACGTGGATTAGCCGGAGCAAGCCTCCGCGCTCTAATACTAGGAGCACCTCGCGAAGATGCCAGAGGCTGCCTTCCTGTGTTCACGCATCACTGCCAGCGAGCCTCTCCCCGGTTCTCTGGGGTGTGTTTTCTCTCTCGGCCCTTGGCAAGTTTATAAACCATTGGCGCTGAGAGTTTCCATGTGGCCAGCACGTGGGCTCTGTTCTGCTCCAATTACTCTGGGTCGGCAAAGAAAGAGCTCTGACCTTTTTAAAGTTCACCTGGGTGTGTGGAGATGGCTCGGGGGCCCGGGGCCAAGATTCGGTGGGGCGGGCCCTCCCACAGCAGCAGCCTGAGGAGAAAGAATCCCTTACGCCCAGGGCTGCAGACCCTGGGCCCAATCTTGCAGGTCACAGGCACTCAACCAGCCTCTTAGGGCGGGTAAGACAGAGTTAGTTTCCATCCTTTCCTCCTCAAACACCATCCCAGCCTGTCTGTGTCTACCCTGTGTCTGCAACAAGTGGGTTAGTGGTCTGAGTTGAAGGTAAGGTCCTTCCTGAGGCCACTGGGTGGGACTCATCCCAGCACTTTTCAGAGGCTGGTGTCATGGTGAAGAACACAATCAGACGGCGACAGTCAGACCCTAGCCTTACCACTAGCTTATCTGAGTGACATTGGACAAATGACCGATCTCTGTACTTCAGTTTTCTCACGTGGAAAACGTGGATGATAATAATGGGCCCTACTCTGTCGACTTGTAATGCACTTAGTCAGTGCTTGGCATATAGCAAGTTATTGTGTATAAAACATGCAAATATACACACAGCTACATGCACATACATCTATGCCCACATACACACAAAATATACGTATACACTCACAGAGCCGCAGAGCATTGAGAAGCAGCCTGGAAGTGTACATTCCACACTCACAACCACACACTGACCTCAAAACACAGAGCAACGCACAAATTATGCAGATGAGTATTCTGAGTGATGGCAATGCACAAATTATAAGAGGCAATCAGGTGGGAAGAGTAAAACCAGGAAGACTGCTCAAAGAAACAACTTCTGATCCGTGTTTAGGAGGAAAGGTTGAGTGAAATTATTCTCTGTGCTGGGACTTCTTCCAGATTTACAAACAAGGTAGAACCCAAACCAGAGGTTTCCCCGGTGTGACTCTCCACTATCCTCTCACCTCACTGTGAACCCCAAACTGGCAAAGGGACTACCTTCTCCTGCAAATACAGACCTCGGGGAAACTCAGAGAATAACCACGTAAGATCCTGCAGGTGGACACGGGTTATCTTTGCATTCAGACCAAATGCCGAAGAGCCTGACAGATAGCTTCCTGAAGATGGGGCTTCCCCATCTGTCCTGATCAGCTGGGATGGATCTCCTTGATCCCCCCAAAAATAAGTAGGAAAAAGGAAGGCCCTCATGTGCCCCGGATCCGGGGATGGACTTGAGTGTGAGGCCAGCTAGACGCCTCGGCTAACATTTGGTGCCACGGCTAAGTGCAGCCTCCAGCTCAGCAGGCCTCTCCCCCTTTATCTCGCCCTCACCATTCCTTTCACTTTGACATAATGAAAGTGCAACTTGCACACTGTCTCGAGATTGCATATGATAATTGGAAACATGTGTCCGAGCTGGCACCCCTTCAAAGGACTCTGGAACTCCGACTTGGGCCGTCTTCTGATTGCAAAAGCAATCCCTCGAGCTGGCTCTCCTGCCTTCACATTTTTTCAGCTGTACCTTAGCGTTAACTCTTGCCAGGAGGAGGGCTGATGCAAGCCGAACTCACTCCCGACCTTCTGCAGAGGCTGGCAGTAACAATCCCCCACAGCAAGGCTCTGAACTTGGCATCTAGGCGCCGACTTTTCAGCAGGAATCAGCAAGTCCGTTTTTCTTTTATGCAGAAATGGCAGGTTGATAGCTCAACACCCAGGTGGGGGCCCGGGCTTCCAGGGCACTGCCAGGACTTTCACCGAATAGAGGGCTGGATCTTCTCTGATCCAGCCAGGTGGCTTCTGGGAAAGAAAATTGCAAAGTGCCTTTATCTTACCAGGAGACTCCTGGGGAAAACCAGAATCAGTGGTAACTCTCCACTACAATCACCCTAGGCTGTGTGACACACAGGGGGGACTGAGGAAACCTATTCAGTTTATCTAACACCAGACACACATCTATGATATGCAAATGCCACCCAAGGTCCTGAGTGGATAGGGGACAAGATGGGCCTCCTGACCTCCAAAATCCGAATTGGAGGCTGAATAGAGAATTTTGGTCTTTCAGCTTCCAGTCTAGATGTATCTATATGTCACACACCCACAGCACAGGGAGGTGGGCTCTCACACTCCCTGGTGTTGGCAGCAACCATGCTGTCCCCTCACCTTGGCTTCTACCTGCTTGTTCCTGACCTGCTTTCACTTCCATTTTGTCCCTACTCAGTTTCAAACTCTTGGCCCCATGCCCCTGACCCTGACCCTGCCCTAGGTTTTCCAAAGAAGTGCTTCTCCATCTGTAATGTTCACCTGAATCGTTTGGGGACCTGATTCAGTAGAGGGGGGTGGGAAACTGAGGTCCTGCACTCCTAACAAGCATCCTGGGGAGGCCCCCCAATGCTGTACTGGGGACCACACCCTTGAGCAGCAGGGTCATAGACCACATATGGTCATCCCATGTCTAGACCTCAGTTCTCACTTGGGAACTTGAACCAGACTCATCTGTCCTGTTCTCAGAGTCCCAATTAGCCTTGGGTACAACAGTCCTGGCTCTAGGTCCAGCCACTGGGAATTCAACCTCTGCCTCACGCTCTTGGGCCAGAGTCCCGCATGGTAGGCTTTGTTGTCCTCCCTTGATGGGAAGAAGTCAGGAAGGGGAAGCCCTGCCTTACACAAATATGGGAAGAATGTGATGAGGGCTACAACTAAGTCTTGGGGATGTAGAAACTTATCCCAAAGGGAAGCTAGCCAGGGGCAGAGCCAAGGTCAGAGTCAGGCTTCTGGCAGCAAAGCAGAACAAGGGAAAGGCATCTGCCCCTTGGCACCAAGCTTGGTCCTATTCGTAAAAGAAGGGTCAGTGACAAGCAAAGCACCACGATGGAGGCCTGTACCATCTTTCAAGTCAAAATATTTCTGAGCAGGCTTTCTGTCTTCTCTGCCCCTCAGTCTGTTCATCTTGATAACAGTGGGATGGAAAGTCATCCTCATCATAGTCAGACATTCAGGGCTGTCCTAAAACTTCTCAGAGGGGCTGTTTTTACTGCACCCAGGACAGTTTACATGACACTTGATATAACTATTGGCAATGGCTTGTAAAAATGTCACAGTTAAGTGTGTAAAACAAGTAGTACCATCGGTCTCAGGGTTTGTCTTCCTTCAGCTTTAAGTAGATGCATTCCAAAGCCAAATCATGTCAGGAGTCATTGAAGCAGTTGAAAACCCCAAACTGTTCCCTTGATGGCCATATGTGGAGTTTCCACCTCTGGCTCTCACCCTTAAAGGACAATATACAGTTTATTTACAGTTTGTCATATTTGAAGAATGTCATTTAAAAATAACAACCAGTTCTATTCCTTTTCTATTTAGTTGGCTCCTTTCTGGATCTATAATGGATGCTGATGTGGTTACAATCTCTCTTTTATCCCTTAAGTAAAAATATCTCTATTTTAAGTAAAATATCATGGACATGCCAAAAAAAAAGGGGGGGGGGGGGAGGCTTTCAAATGCCCTAAAAGAAGCTTTGCTGGAAAAACATAGCAAAGAATTCAAGCCACCTAAAATTTATCAGAACAGATGGCTAGTTTTCTCTGAATTAATAGATGCTAGAAGCAATAAAACCAAATTAAATGTATGCGCATACCAAAAATCATCTATTCAGAATCTCTTTGGTTTACATCTAGGTATTCAATGCCACAGACTTGCAGCCTCAGGTGGTCAATATAAACTTATCTCTGAAAAATATTTTGTTTCAGGGACTGTTTGATTTTTTTTTTTTTTAACCACATGATCCTACACAGAATGAGAGCCAAAAGACCAAATTGTGGACAAAATTCCCCCTAAATGAGTCTTGCTATCTTATGCCAATAACCTCTGGATTCAGCACAAGCAAGAGTTCTAGCTGAGAAAGCTGTCTGATACCGCTGTTCTTTTGGACTTAACTTTCACTCGGTCGTTTTCCTGGATTCTCCCTACATGTTCCAGGAAGCCTCCCTCTGTACCTCCTGTCAGACAAGACTTCATCTCCACTGATAAAGCACAGTGACATAAGATTCACGGTGTGAAAAGTGATGATAGGACAGAGGTCTATGAGCAAGAAGGCCCAACATACATCAAAGGGTTTGGATGCCTTGTGGTAAGAGAATGCAAAACTCTACTCAGTGAGGAATTAAGTCTACATAGACTTTAATTATGGCTTCATTGGGTTGTGGGTTGTGTGTGTATTTGTTGAGTCATAGAAGTTCTTAAAATCAAAAAGCATTTCAATTTTCTTACTCATTATAAAAAGCTTTGTCCTATGTGAAGCAATAAAGACACAATTAGAATGGGATAACCAGATCCCAGTGGAATAAGGGGGTGTCAGAAAAGAAAGCAATATTGAAATCAGAATCCTGACTGTGCCACTGAACGGTGAAGGCTCAGCCTGGTGACCACGTGCAGACCATCTGGACGATGGGTGGATCTGAGTACTGGTTAACTGTGCACAGTTCGGGTGGCAAGGAGTGACAAGTCCAAAGAACACGTTGAGCCCCACTGTCCTCAACACACCACATGAGCTACACATGTATCTGTGCCCTACACGTGTGTCCCCTTATTCACTGGGGTGAGGGAGAAAGCTTACTCCATTAGTCCACATTCAGCCAAACTTCTGATCCACCTGGTTTGTTTTGTTTGTGAATTTATATATTAGCAGGTGGCTAAGGGAGTAAGCCATGGAAGTAGAATTCCTGGGTTCAAATTCTGACTCTTTCCTTTACAGCCTGTATCAGTCATTGAATGAGTGGCTTAAACAACATAAATTTATTTTTCTCACGGTTTTTAAGGCTGGGAAGTCTTTTTGGCCAATTTGGTTTTTGGTGAGGGCTCTCTTCTTGAGGGGAGAAGTAGGGAGAAAGAGCTCTTATAAAGACACTAACCCTATTGGATCAGAGCCCCATCCATATGACCTTATTTAATTTTAATTGCTTCGTTGGAGGCCCCATTTACAAATACAATCACATTGAGAGTTAGGGCTTCTGCACATGAATTTTAGGGACACACCGTTCAATCTATAAAACTAAGGTATGTGGCCGAAACTGGTTTGGCTCAGTGGTAGAGCGTCCGTCTGTGGACTGAAAGGTTCCAGGTTCGATTCCAGTCAAGAGCATGTATGTTGGTTGCGAGGGGCACATCCCGGGTAGGGGGTGTGCAAGAGGCAGCTGGTCGATGTTTCTCTCTCATCGACGTTTCTAGCTCTCTATCTCTCTCCCTTCCTCTCTGTAAAAAAAATAAATAAAATATATTTTTTTAAAAAAACAAAACTAAGGTATGTGACTCTGAGCAAGTTATGTAAACTTTGCCTCAGTAAAATGGAAAGAGAATTATATCTATCCTATACTTTGCATTCACTATGACCTCTGTAAGTGGTCAGCATAGTGTTAGTTATCAATATTACCTTTCACTCACATAGAAGTGAATTCTAGGGCTTCAATCCATTAGGGTGACCTAGAAGTATCAGAGACTTGAGATTATGAGGGAATAAAATGAAACCTGCAAACCAGCTCTTTACCCAGATGAGAAGAGGCAGAAAAGAGACAAGAAAGTGGCCCAGCTGGCATGACTCAGTGGTTGAGCATCAACCTATGAACCAGGATATCATGGTTCGATTCCCGGTCAGGGCATATGCCAGGGTTGTGGACTCCAACCCAGGGTAAGGCATGCAGGAGGAAGCCAATCAAATGATGTTTCTATCTCTCTTTCCCTCTCCTTTCCTCTCTGAAATCAATACAAATACTTTTAAAAGAGAGAGAGACAAGAAAGTGAAGTACTAAGAAAAGAGAACACATAGTCCCTGTTGGGTGGCCTGGATGCTGGAAAGTTCCTCCTCATGTTGAACTAAAAATCATTCCTCAACATTTCCACCTACTCACCCAAGTACTGTACCTAGGAAGTGTTCTGTGCTATAACATGAGGTGTTGGCCCGTGCCCTAATCCACATGAAAAATCTCCAAAAATAGCTATTATGTCCCCCACCCATGTTGTTTATTTCCCAACAGTCCAGGTCTTTCAATCATCCCATATAATAGAGTTTCCAGTCACTTGCTGTCCTGGTCAGCCCCCTCTGATACACTCTAATTTGTTCATGTTCCTCTTCAAATGTGGTGTCCAGAAGGAAACACAATACTCCAGATGTGGACTGACCAGCACTAATTACAATGGGAATATTAACCCCTTTGATCTGCATAGTATATTTCTATTAATGGAGCCTAACATTACAAAGACTTTTTCAGCTGCCACATCACTCTAGATTTTTATTTTGAGTATATGGAAAATTATAACTTGTTTTTTGTTTTGTCTTATTGTGATTTGTTTTCTTATTGTTATTAAGCCAGGACTCCTTCATCTTTCATTTTTGCCAGTGATTACTCAGGCTAAACATAGGCGTGTGGTTGGCTAAATGGTTAGACTTACAGTCTATGTGGGCAGGAACTAAGTCTAAGTCATCATGGTTTCCCGGAGCCTAGTAGAGTCCCCGGTTCACTGACATGTTAGTTATATCTTCTACCAACTACCTCCCACCATGATTAGAGCTTAAAGAATAAAATCACCAGGAAAAAGCTGGATCTTTATTCCTTGTAGGACTTTTGTGAACTCATTCAAACAACCCATCTAATGGCAAACACAGCAGAGAAGAAAAAGAATAGTGAACTGTGTGAAACATGGGGTGAATAAGAGAGTGTTTGCTCAGTCTGGCTCCATTTATAACTACATTATATTCCTCAGACTAAGAGTCCCATCTCTTCTATTTGGTCACCTTGTGAGAGGAGGGGGAAGTCTTGAGCTCCCCCTAGAGGTTAGAGCATGGGAATAATAAGAAATGCTCAATAATTTGAATGACCACTGATCTTTCCTATCTGAATCTTGATCTGGTAATCCAACGTACTGATCGTACTGATTGCTCTTCTCAATTGTCAGAGAATGGTGACTTGAGAAAGGGTCAGGCCAACTGAGACCTCTGGAGAGGACCACCAATGCCTGTGACCTTGGCCCAAGGAAATTATTACAAGCTTATTTTGTCTAAATACTAGCTCCCTCACCATGTTGGTTTGCTTGCTCTTGTCAGCTTTAGACCCCAGGCTGCCTCCCACAGATTTCCATATTTTGCATTTGCTTACCTTGGAGTTTATTGTTCCTATCATTCATTTGTTCATCTAAGCTGGGAATATACTCATAAGGAAAACCAGACATGAGACTTACAGTCTGATGAAGGAGAAAGATAACCTACAAGTAAGTGAAATTGCACCCATGATGAGAGAGAGCTACAAATAGAAGTATATGGGGCCATGAGCACAATAGAGGGATTTGACCTGGTGAGGAGGAGAAAGGCACAAGTGAGATGAGTGGGACCTACTGGAAGGAGGAAGGCAGAGATAATGGTCTTTTGCAAAAGGTACTGTGAGAGGAAGTTCTTATCTCTGCCTGTAGGGGCCAGGAAGGCCCTTTACAGAAGGGGCATTTGAGCTGAGGCTTGAAGGGTGAGTAGGAATAGACTTCAAAGGCAAAGGAAGTTCCAGGCCGAGAAACAGCATTTGTAAAGGCCTGGGTGCAAAGGAAAGTATGGCATGGTGGGTAACTGAAGGAAGCTGGCTTGGACAGACTCCAAGATGCCCTCAAGCATCAGGAGAAAGATGATGCTGGAAAAGCAAGCAAGAGTCACCCATGATGAGCTTTGAACACTGTTCTCTAGAATTTAGATCTCATCCTATGGGCGATGGCTAGCCTCTGAAGCTCCAATTTGTACTTTAGAAAGATCACCCAGACAGCATGTGAAGGATAATTTGTAATCGTGAAGAATCAAAGAGAATTTTAGCCCATCTGACATCAATGACTGGTTGGCCCATATACATTTGGCATTTTATATATAGTGTTACTTTGATTTGTTTGACAGAGGATCTAAAGCAATAGCAATCACAGAATCTCTGGGAAGACAGCTAAAGTTGGCTCCATTTTTCCAAGAGTGTGTTCTATAGAAGACTAATCCTATGGGGTATTAGTAGGTATTAAGTAAGGAAGAAATGTCTGCCCATTATAGTCTCAGAAATGATACTTTAGGTTATTACCCATAGGGAATAGAGTAGTCTTGTAGGTAAACCAAAGGAGATAAAGCAGAAAAAAGGGCATCCACGTCCCTTCAAAAAGCATCAAAGAAGACAAATAATGGGTAGCTACAGACAAAGACAGACAAATGGGTACCTGCTTCTCTTTCTGTTACTATTTTCCTTGGACTAGTAGTAAAATGGGCTGATGTGGGTACTTTTGAGCATTCAGATACTAATAGTAGGAAGAAAGCAACTTCAACTTCAGCTGGGCAGCAGAGAGAAATCAGTTTACTAGTATAATTCAAAAATTGGCTGTGCAGCTATCTAACCCTCCCCTGGAAAAGGAGCCAGACTGGGTAGGTGGGACCAGCCAGGATGATGGAGGTAAGGAGAGGTTAAGTCAGAAAGAGAAGTGACCCGGGGCAGAGAAGAGCAGGGAGAGGCAGGATAGGAATGTAAAACAATGCACGCATGCTTTAGTATCAAGATAAAGTAACTGAGTCTGACACCAGGCCTGGGCCTGAGAAGAGGATCCAGTGCAGGAGATCAGGTGCCAAGTAAAAGCAGAGACAAAGTAGGAATCTGGGATCGAGATGCAAGTGAAACAGAAAGGGCAGGCCTTTCTGGCCTGGGTAGAGATGGGTAGCTCAGAGCATCTTCTCATGAGATGCGACCATGTGGTGCCAGGGAGTGGGGGTCTCGCTACATTAAGCCACAGCATCTGGCTAGGCCAGGTCATCCATACACAGATAGACAGAGTCCTCCCCCAAAACTATAACCTACGGGGCAGGATTCATTTGATACGTCTTAGTGACTCCAGCGTCCCCACACAGAGCCTGGCACAATAGAAGGTACTTAAGATTTTCCTGAACAAATGGCTGAATTGAGCCTTTCTTGACCTCTAGATTCCAAAGGAAGTTCTGTTTGAATCCAGAATGTCTTTGCAGAGCAAATCTCTTTGGTACATCCCAATGGAAAGATGAGAAGGCCATATGCTTATTGAGTTTTCAACTCCCCATCTCAATAGTGAAATGACACAGTTGGCAAAGCAACCACGGTGAAACACCACGGCTGGCATGTGCCAACCTCTCCTCTCCCCTTTTCCTCTTCACTCCAACATTAGGCTGAACTACTAGTGAGCTGGGCGAGCAGGAAGCACAGGCCCCTGGGCTAACTTCCCAACAAGAGGCCTTAGGAAATTTGTAACGGTAATATTAATGAAGGCTTGTCAATCTGCAATTTTAGGAAAGAAACTTAAACCACAGAAATGTTATAGTGTGTTATTGCAAGGTTGTTGTTTTTTCTTCCAGCTTCTATAACCACAAAAGAGTTTTGGCATGAGTCTCCTCTCCCATAAGGGGAGGGCATTTCATGTCTTACATGGTGCCTGGGTCCACGTGATGAGGGGTCCATCCCCATACCAAGTGCCAAGGGGAGCAGGTATGGAATCGATAGGCAAAATGCCAGAGGCTCCAGAGGACAGGAAATGTGAGCGTGCCCGCTTCCTACAGAGCAGGGGATGGCGTATCAGGGCGATTGCCGTGGTGCCATCCTTCCTGCGGCCGGCATTCACCGGAAGGAAGGACGGAGGGCGCCACCAGATGCAGCTTTGTATACGCAGGAATGAAAAAAAGAGAGAGACCGGGGTCTTCAGGGTAAAAGCAAGTTGATTCCGTTGTACAACAATGTGAATGTACATAATGCCATGGAACTGTACATAAACATGGTTTAGATGGTGAATTTTATGTTACCCATATCTTACCAGAATAAAATATTTTTCATGAGCAAACAGAATGAGGGGGTGGGCCGGGAGCATCTTAGTTCATTGCATTTACTAGCTGTGCAAACTCAAACAAGAAAACAACTCTGAACCTCAGCTTGCTTGTTTTTGTTTTGGTTTTGGTTTTTGTTTTTTCATTTATGAGGGAGCTGCAGGAGAGTTGAATTTTATTCAACAAACACCTACAGAGAGTGTGGGAGCGCCAGGCACTATGTTGGTATGGAGAGTCCCTTCCGATCTGGTAGAATGAGCCATCCTGACCAGCTGCCTAGGACCGTCCTGCAGAGCTCACTGCCAGGGACACACTTGGGTCAAGCCCTGGTGCAGCCACTCACTGCATGTGACACTTTGGGCAAGTTACTCCTTCATCTGTCTCTCTCCATTTCCTCAACTAGTAAAACAAGGAAATCTTCCCACCTACTAAGTCTGTTGGGAGGGTTAAATGAAACAGTGTGTGTAGCCCAGCCGGTGTTGCTCAGTGGTGAGGATCAACCTATGAACCAGGAGGTCATGGTTGGGTTCCCAGTCAGGGCACATACCCAGGTTACGGGCTTAACCCCCAGTGTGGGGCATGCAGGAGGCAGCCAGTCAATGATTCTCTCTCATCATCGATGTTTCTATCTCCCCCTTCCTTCCTCTCTGAAACCAATAAAAAATATTTTTTTAAAAAAACAGAACAGTGTGTGTATAAAACTCCCTGATTAAGTTCACTGGTGATTGAAGCAGACGGATCTGGTTCTGGTCTGGTGGCACTTCTTACTTGGTGTCTGACCTTGAGCACATTCCTTAGACACTTTATGCCTCAGTGTCTCCATGGGTAGCGAGAGAATCATCGTGGTACCTCTACTTCCATTGGTTTTTAATGAGACATGTTGAATTATGAAACATAGTAACACTCCATGGGGACATGTTAATGGCTCCTAAGATAGCTGCTTTACACAAACTGAGCTGTTTTATGTGTAGAATAGAGAACGTAATTATTTACTGAGTGGCTATTTCTCCTGCCTTGAAGGTAGGGACTGAGTCTTAATCTTCTCCACATCTCCCGTGCCTGGAAAGTAGACAGGTTAAATAATTGTGATAATTTCATCATATCTTCAATTCTCTTCTCTCCTCCTGCAGAAAACTCAAGCTCTTGACCTCAGAAAGTCACAAGCTCTTCTGGGGACTGTCTAGTTGTCAAAGAGGTCATTTGTCCCCCATTTTCTGTCAGACCCTCCTGGGCCCGACTAGTGGAGAGAAGGGGCTGGGGACAGGGAAGGGAAAGGGCAGGAAGGAGCATGCAAGCTCCCCAAATTGCCTCAGTCTCTGGGTCGTGTTTTTCTGCAGTCTGAGAGGTTTTGTTTTTGATTTAAAGAAACAAGACTATTTCCAAGGAAAACTCATTTTGTTATCGTTAAAGATCGTTTCATTGGTGATATTGTTTCCTCTTCTGAGCTTTCAACTTTGTAAACTCCTGTGAGGCTGGGACAGCTCCGGGGCAGGAGTGCTCCTGCGTGCACCATGTAGCTCCCCTGCAGAGCCCACCACCGCTGAGGAGCCCGAGATGCAGCTCAGAGAAGTGATTCCCACTCACCCTTGCAAGTGGACCCTCCATGTCTCCGTGCAAAAGCCTTTTTACACTCCAGCATTCGTCATTCATGGAACTGTCCCTGCAGAGAGCATAGGACCAGTGGCCAGACACAGCACAGCTAAGATCAGAGTTGGGGAGTATCTCGGTGTGGTTTTGTGGACACTGGCTGGGTTTGCTTTATGACATCTCAGAGAAAAGTCTGTGGAATCCCTCAGTGTGACTATTTGTCCTCACAACTCATGATCAAAGACGACTCCCACTTTTCCTCAGAAGGTGGTATGCACCTTGGGGGTGGCCAAAGAGAGATCTTCCTTCCTGTGATGGCTATGCAGCAGCAATATAGTTAAGAGCTGGGGCCTTTTGAGGCTGTTTTTAAACAGGAAGGAAAACTCATCCTGGTTCATGGAATTCACTGAAGCCACCCAACCCAGTGAGATCCTATGGGTGAGAGGTAGTTCAGACCAAGGACAGGAGGCTACACTTAGATCAATGTTGAATTGATAGAAGGCTAACCTTTCTATCATAATTTTCTTTTAAAAATGGACATTTTTTCCCTTGCAGTGAGTCTCCTGTCACTAGAATTGTTTAAACAAACTAAACACCAGGCAGAATCGTTAGAGAAGAGATTCCAACAAATGAATATTGACATTTGCTGACCTCAGTTATCCTCGCAATCCCAAGGTGCTATGACTGGATGAACACATTCTCACTTAACAGACACCAGGAGCCTGCGTGTGCACTGGACTCCCTGAGGCGCCATGAGACATGCAGACATAAAAATATCACTGTTTACTGAAAGGGTTAGAGGGACACAACAATCGGACTGTTGAAGTCACATTCCTGTAGCTGCAAATATGTATTCTATATTTTATGTTTATATTTTATGAGTGAGGAATGCATGTTCCTGAGTCATAAGGGTTGAGGTGGCAAGAAGGGGCTCTGAGAAGTGTTGGTGGCAGGCATCGGAGGCCAGAAGGAAGAAAGCAAAGGCTTGTTGGGATCAGCAGTAAGCAGCACAACAGTTCTCTGAGCAGCGGGACAGGGCCTCCCTCCAGCCGCCTATAAGAAGGCCACGGGAGAAGGTGGTTGGAGACACAGTGAGGGAATGAGAACCTGGACGAGGGTGGCAACAGCAGGAAGACAAATACCAGGTGCTGCAGAGGTGAGTCAGGAGGGAACATCAGATGCAGGTGATAAGGACAGAGGAGTCATGGATGACTCCAAGTTTCCCAGATAAGAAACTTCTTCCCATTGCAATATTCTAGTAATCCCTTGCATTTTTATAGCCCTTGACCATTTCCTAAGAGCCTCTGTACCCATTAAATTCCTTCCCTGTTACAAGTGAGACAACCAAGAATCAAAGGGTATCAGATAAGCACTGTTCATCCCGAAACCCTCTCTACTTTGACAATCGATTCTCATTGTGTGTGCAGACGGACAGCTTGGAGCAAAGATATTGTGGTCATAGATATAGTTGATTAACTTGAAGGAAAATGAGTTCTGGGGAGAGGAATCGGAAAATGCTGGCTCCCTGAAGACTATGTACAAGATGCTAATGCACGCTCCGTTTCCTGTGGCATAAGCACAACACAGACTGCAGAGTCTAAGAGAAGGGCGTGTGTCCAGCCTCAAACCAGGAACAATAGCCCACCAGTGAAAATCCTGGGAGGAAGAGTCCGGACAGAAGAGGACTTATGCAGCAATGGTTGCATAAGGTTGCCATCTTTAACAGAGTGTAATGGTTGTAGGTTATTAGTCACCCTCCTCTCTGTACTCCCTGTCTCAAGCAAGGGACATGGCAGGAAGCCTTCAGAGTTCAAAGGGGAGTGTTACATCCAATGTCCCTCTCTCTACATAATTTGCACTACCTGGAAAGCATTGTGATTACAAGGTTTGTGGGGAATGGACAAATAATGACATAGTCCCTTCAGGTGGGTAGTTATTACTAGAAAAAGAAAAGAGTTATTCCTCATTCTTCTAACTTTTAATAAAACAATACTTATCATTTCCTGTCAACGTTTCTCCCCTCTTTTTGCTCCTATTTTTCTTTTTTTACCATAATGTACTAGAAATTAAAAGGGGGGGGGGGGGGATGACACATAGGAGATTCCATTTGGAGACCCGACAAGCAAAACAGTCCTGGGGGATTCCTTTTGTCCTGTGGCTGGGAAACAAGGTGACTCTTCCTTTCTAACAAGATGGCATTTTTGTTCACAAATCTGACTCTTCCCAAGGAGCAAAAGATCTTTCTCGCAGTCAGATCTGCTACAGGCTCAGCAAACGTTCACACATAAAAGATGGAAACTCAAGAAACGCATGTTGACTGGCAACATATATCAACTCATCAGACAAGCATGACTTAAGCAGGGTTGCTGAATGCAGTTATCGGAGCTATTCTGGCTTCCATTCCTGCTCAAAGCCAAGTGGAAGATACATATGTTCCGCTGCCAGCAAGTTCATACCAAGTTTCTCCTTGATACTTCCTTCTAATTTGCCTCCTGAGGGAAAGAAGCCAAGTAGAGCAGCAGCGTTAGCCGTGCACGCTGAGATTTATGTAACAGACTTAGGAGCTAACCCTCTCTGTATCCGTGTTTCCTAAGAAGCTGCCATAATATGAGTCGTTAAAAAAAAAAAAAAAACGCGTTGGCATGGGAGGCAGCGAGCTTAGCCTGTCTCCGTCCTTGCCAGGGCCAGACCTGCTTATCAGTTAAGGAATTGCTTTACAATTATCCTCAAGTCACTTCGTGCAGATAAAACAAAGTCCCGATTTGCATTTAGGATTCCTGAAGACCTGGGCTCTGTTTTTCTGTTTCACTTGACCATCACTCAGGACCAGAGACACAGAAGCCTGATTAGATCCACCCTTAGATGAGAGAATGCAGAAGAGAAGTCCTCCACGAAGGAAACACAGGCTTATTGGGGGGCATTCCTTGTTTGTTACAGAATCAGTTCTCTGTGGCCCCAAATTTTCATAGCGCAGAGGTTCTGATGGTCTCCACGAAGGAGTTACGATCCGATCAATGCCGTTAAAACTGTCCTTCATGTGAGCACAGAGTATTTTAAGATAGGCAGTTAAAATGGATTGCCACATTACTTGAAAACGGTTCTTCACTTTAAAACTCGGCTTCAGGCAGCCTGTTTAGATTTGCAAAACATCTGTGCCTCTAACACTTGGAAAGACACTCTGGAGCGCAGACGCCATCTCCAACAGGTCTGCTGCCAAGCTGCTTAGAAAATAACAAAAGAATCAAACACTCCAAGCAAGTGCTCCCTTCCTACGGCAACACTTGCTTCATTCTCTTTTACTTCACTATCCCCAAAAAAGGCTTTGTCTCAACGGCCTTCTCCGGGATGCAAAAGGGGATAGGCTACTGGGCAGTGGTCTGGGGGTGAAGGTGGGCACTGCCATCTTCCCAGGAACCCACAGACCAGCTCCCAAATGCCCCCCGGCATTTCCCTCCAGATGAAAACTCACGAAATCTTTTTTTTTCCCAAAGAAAATTCTCCAAACATACCACATCCTATTCCTGAATCTTAGAGTTGAGAGTGGTTTTAGAGGTCATCTCGCAAGACATTTGTCCCCATGTAGGAATTTCTTCTGTCACCAGGTCCTCCCTGTTGGGGATCATCTCCCATGTTCATGGGGCCTCCCAGGACGGGGAGCTTGCCACCTCAAGGGTACAGTCCAGGCCTTTTACTTATTAGCTCCCCTCGGTGTCCCAAATGGCTTCCCTGTAACTCACACCATCAGACCCCTTCTACCCTATGAAACTGCAAAGGACAAATCAAATGCGTCTTTCCATGGCAGATACTCAAATTCGCTAACGTAGGTGGTAGGGCCTCCGCTGAATCTTCTCCCCTTTGGGCTGAATGGTTCCCAGGTCCTGGGGTTGTCAGGCTCCTCCCGATTCGGGCAGCCCCACTGAACAGGCTCCTGCTTGAAGATGTCTTGCAGGCAGGAAACTCCCAGATGTAATAAAATCCTCGGGAGGTGATCTGCTGCGTACAGAGGATGCTGGAGCCTCACCTCCCTTATCCTTTGTTCAAAAAAAACAAAAAAACAATCCTAGCATTCTATGGTTTCTCTGGGGTTTTTCTGCATTAACTGGCTCTGAAGTCACCTTCCCCTCATCTTGGACATTGATTTTTTGTTTTTTGTTTGTTTATTTGTTTGTTTTTGTTTGTTTTTTGAAGCATGGAGCCGATCCCCACCTTGTCTCTGAAATGTTTATCTCCACCGCTTAGAGGCTTCGTGTAGTCTATTGAAATGTTTTTGAATCTTGGCACTGTCACCGAACATATCATCTATCCCTCCTAGCATCAGCAGAAAAGTGACTTCTAAGTCTTAATCTGAGCCCAAGATAAAAATAAAAAAAGAAAGTATGTATATGACAGGGCCGGGGACAGAATATTTAACAGTTTACAACATTTACTGAGTGTATAAAAGGACATGCCAGACACTATTTTAAACGTCATGAGTTCTCATGTCAATTAGTTCTGATGTCAATTCTCAGGTGTAGGGATAACGAATATCCTCACTTTACGGATGGGGAAACTGAGTAACCACCAAGGTCTCTCAGCTAGGAAATGGCAGAGGCAGAAGTTGAGGCTGGGGGTTCTGGCTCCAGAGCCTTATCCCCTGTTCTGCATTTCTCCTGCCAGAACACTTTGAGAGACTTCCCTCCACTTTGGCATCATTAGTCCAACAATCAATGCTCTTGAGGAAGATCAGGATTAATCAGATACAAGTCCAACATCTGTACCATCATTTAAGTTATTTCCATCCATCCTTTCCACAGGAATATTATTTATAAGGAACTCTTGTCAGATGCCTTTTTGAAGTCAGACTGTAGGGTGTTTATAGCATCCCCTGGATCTGCAGGTTCAATAAGCCCATCAAAGGAGATGATTTAGTTTGGAAAGACTTGTTCGTAGAGGATCTATGCTGGCTGGAGTGCTTGGCTGCTCTCCTTCTGGCCCTTTCAGCCCGCCTGGCTCTTCCTACCACTCACCCCCAGCTGCTCATGCGTATTCGAGACTAGTCCAGTCCAGTCTTGCTCCCAAACCCTCCACTGCCTACTCTAATTCCCTCACATTCTAATTCCATCTTTGATCCTTTCTTCTTCTCACATCAAGTATCTACAAGTGTGCTTTATTGGAACACTCCTCTGCCAGCAATAGGTTTTGTTTTTTTAAGGAGTGGTTCTTGAGTCAAAAAAAAGTAAAACTAGCTCATTTGCTGTGGAGTTCTTAATATGCTAATGTGCATTGTGTGGCTCTAGCTGGAGTGATATTCCACATAGAATTTCAAATTGGCTCACCATGGAATCTATCACACACACACACACACACACACACACACACACACACAATCATGTGAGGATACTGGGAAAGGACCAATAACCATCTCCTTGTCTAAATGCTCACAATCACCTGTTTGTTAATGCACTGCAGAATTCTATTGAGGAGGAGAGAAATCTAACCAGTTGGTCAGTGCCAGAATAATCTTTTTCTATGAAAAAAAAAAATGCACATAGAATATTTGTGTCTCCATTTCAGTGGGAGTGATATTACATGCATTCTTTTAAATCTCTTAGGATGAATGTTCTCTGGGCTCAGAAATTAGAAATGAAAGGAACTACTTCCTCTTACTTCAATTGGGCCTCTGTGTCCCCTTAACTGACTCTGTGCTTAACTTTGTAGATTGGTAATTTCTTCTTGCTTCTATATCATTTTCAAACCTTGTTCAAATGCTACGTTCTCAAGGAAATAAAACCTTTGCTGATGACCTTATTTTAAATTCTAACACCTCCCCAATACTCTCTAGGCCCCCACCCCTTTCCTGCATTACTCTTCTCAATAGACCTCAAGGCCTTCAGATGTAGTCTATAATTCACACATTTGCTTTGTTTTGTACCTGTGTCTTCCCAAGGAGCTAATGCTGTATCTCCAGCACCTGTAATAACGCTCAGCAGCAAATCCAGCTCAGGAGAGGAAGCCTCACCTCTGTATCATCGTCTCTCACCAGTTTCATTCCTTTGCCCTTATAGCCACCTTTTAGATGTCCTTAAGTTTGCTCTTCACATTAATTCTGTTTTCCAAATTATTAAATCATCTCCTTATTGCTTCCCCTATGGATTTTAGCTAAGCTATTACATATTCATATCCTATCAGTTTTAAAGTTATCCTATACGCCCTCCAAATGTATCATACACCCTGTCTTTGTATGTCAACCTTCTGTCTTTTCAGCCTGTGGTCTCCTGTATGAATTTCCTGCTCTTTCGCTACAAGAAGCCATGTCTTCTTGAATTTCATCAAAAAATGCCAAGTAATTTGATGAAATTTTACTCTGAATCCTTTAGTATTTCATTTTCAGAGCATGTTCTTTCAATCTTTAAATAAAATATATTACGCTATAAGTGAGCATGTGTACTTTGTGCATATCGTACAAGGAATATTTATTAAATAAGCACACAGGCCCCCACCACTTCGTTTTAAAAAATAGGACATTATCAGTGTTTTTGAAATTCTATGTGAGCCTTTCCCCCACCTCAATCCTGAGGTGAACATTGGCCTGAGTTTTCTGTTAATGATCCCGGTTTTCCTTTATGTTTTCACATTTATCAATGTATCCCTAACAATAGGTTGTTCAGTTTTGCATTTTTATGCAGATTGAATTATACTATATGTATTCTGTCATGACTTTCATTCTTTTGAGTCTTTTTGACTCCACATGGGATTCACCCATGTTGGTGATATGGTTGTAGTGCATTCATTTTTACTTTGGTATAGTATTTCATTACATGAATGAACAACAATTCATTTATCCATTCAGGTGTTGATGTAAGAATTTCTAGAAATATTCACATCCTCAACTATACCAAGGAATGCCAAATGGGTTTCCAATGTGGCTGTATCAATTGATACTCCCAGGACCAGTGTCTGAACATTTCCATTGTTCCACATCCTTGATGGTACTTAGTACTGTAAGACTTGTTAATTTTGTAAACCTGGATGATATGAAGTACTACCTGATTGAACATCTTTTCACATTTATAGGCCAATCCTGTTTCTTCTCTGTGAAATGTTTGTTTATATCTTTTGCCCATTTTTTTTCCCTAATGGGCTGTCTTTTTCTTATTAATCCAAAGACGTTTGTTATATAAACTAGATACTAATCCCTTATTGGTTAGTACATTGCAACTATTTTCTAACAATTTGGGGCTTCTCTTTACTTTCTTTTGAAGAAAAGGGGTTTCTTAATGTAAAGCAGTCTAATTTACCAAATGAATTTTTACAAAGTTTGCTTCCTTTGAACCTTAAGAAATCCTTTTCAACTCCTAAAGTCAAAAGACATTTTTTTTGTATTTTACTACTAAAAAAAAAAAAAAAAAAAAAAAAATGCAAGTTTTCCCTTTTCACTTGAAGTCCTACATGCATTTAGAATTTGTGCAGGTGTGGTAGAATCCAGTTTTGTTTTGTTGTTTTTTTCCCCAACAGATAACCAATATTTCATGTATTTGGGTGCTCCTGTATTGGGTGCATATATGTTTACTAGGGTTATTTCTTCTTGTTGGATTGCTCCCTTTAGTATTATGAAGTGGCCTTCATTATCTCGTTATGTCCTTCACTTTGAGATCTAATTTGTCAGATATAGTATTGCTACCCCAGCTTTTTTTTCATTTCTGTTTGCCTAGATAACCAATATTTCAATGTCACTTGTTAAATGGTTCATCTTTTCCTAATCTTTAGTGCCAGCTTTTCGTATGGTGGGTTTTTATCAGCTATGTATGAGTTTTTGTCTGGTTTCTTTATTCTGTTCCATTGGGCCATTTCCCTGTTCCTACCACGCAAATCACACTGCCTTCATTACTACAGCTTGAAATAAGATTGGATCTGGTAGGGCAGGTCCTCCTACCTGGACCTGTATCATCAGGAGTGTATTGGCTATGCATGTACCTTTTGTTCATTCATATTAACTTCAAAAATACCTAATCCATTTTTTAGGTCTTCAATATCTTTCAATAAATTTTTATACTTCTCTCCATAAAGATCTTGCATATCTTTTATTAACTATCCTCCTAAGGGGCAGAGTATTCTTTAAGGTGAGTAAAGAAGGATATTACAAATTCTTTTTTGGGAGGAGGAGGAGGAGGAGGAGGAGGAGGAGGAGGAGGAGGAACTCTTTCCCCACTCAGTGTTTCCTTCCACATGGAGGGATCTTCACCTGTGAAACAATCCTGGCCTGTCTCCACCCCTCACTCAGGCAGGCCCTGAGGGAGAAGAAGCAACATAATCTGATTAATGGTTTGGAAGGATAAACTTGGCTTTCTTGCCCAGGCCCCTTCTTCCTTTCCTCTTGGGAGCGGCTCTGTCTGTGAGAACATGTGGTCCTGATTACCCTAAGCCACGCAGAAAGCTTCACAGAAAAGACCCTTCCCTACAGAAGAGGCCTGTGGAGCCCATCGACCGCTAATGACTCGTGGAGCAAGGCTGTTTAATTCTGGAGCCCAGCATTAGGAATCTCTCTTATGTACAAACACAAGCCACATTTTTCAAAATCAACATTATTGATAGCAGTGCTTCAGCCTCTCTCTGCCTCTTTTGTCTGGTTCAGAACCCAGGCTGGGAAGGGAGATGTATGAATTGTACACCCTTGAACTTCACTATGAATGCTTTTCCTAAGGGGATGTTACCATTGGATGGACAAACAATAGACTTTCACATACTGCTCTTATATTTGGACAAACTTCATAAGTATTTTATTCAATTTAATAATTTGCCCGTTGATTGTGATTTTTCAATATTGATAAGTGTATCATCTGAGAAGAATTTCATGTCTTTCTTTCCAAACCTTATAAGTTTCATTTATCATTCTTGTCTTATTTGCTGGCGAGATTCTCTGGAAAAATACTGAATAGAAGTGATGACAGAGTGCATCTTTAGAAGACTTGCCTATAAAACAGTTTGAATGTGGTTTTCTTTTTAAGAAAAAAAAATCTTTAAATACTTAATTCCTTAAATGGTTATAAAAACATTCAGTTTTTGTATCTTTTCTTGGAACAATTTTGGTGAGTTTTTACAATGTTAAGTGCAAAAATTTTTCCAACTCACATAAGTTTTCAAATTTGATTAGCATAGGTTTTTTCATTATATTATCTATCTTCTATGTTACCATTTATGTAATTCACCTTGCCAGAGATTTTTAATTTTCATATATTTTCCAAGAACTCAGCTGTAGACTTTATTGCTTTTCTACTTTAATTTTAATTGCATTAATTTTAGTTCATATCTTCATAATTTCCCTCATCTTACTTTCCTTGGCTTAGGTATTATTGTTTTTCTACTTTAGTTTTTTTCTACCTAATTATCACCTAACTTCTCTTCTAATATAAATATTTAAGACTATAAATTTCCCTCTTGGTGAAGCTTTATACCTCAAAAGTTGTTTTTTGTTGTTGTTGTTGCTGCTATTTCTTTCAAAATTTTAGTCATTTTATCATAAAATAAAATAGAATACTGACAAGCCCCTTTAGGAGATAGTTCAAACTCCCTACAAGGAAGGCTCCTAGAAGCACTGAAAAAGCTGTGGCTCACACTAAGCAGAGTTGAAATGCCAGACTTGTCATGACAGATGGCAAATGAAGAGGTTAAAATTCTCAAGGAATCGGGCATGACAGAATGGATATGCTACATTCCACCAAAGATCTAGATGCTTTGTTCCCCTAGAACATGACTTGCATGTTATTTACAAAATTCATAGGTAACACACTAACACCAACACACCTCAGTGGAGGCTCTCCAGGGCTGAGAGTATAGGAGGCTGTTACAGAATGTAGCAGGCTGATAGCAATGACATGAGAGGACCCTGATATAACAGAAAAGACCCTTCCCCTAGAGAAGAGGCCTTTGGAGCTCATATACAGCTAATGACTAGCTGAGTGAGGCTGCATCACTGCCGTTAATGTCTCTAATCAATTTGAAATTCTATTTGGTTCCTTTTCAATTATTTTTAGTCACTATTTATAATCTCCTTTTAAATGCCTTTTTTTTTTTAAGTTTATTAAACACAATTTGCATTCTACTTTTGACAATTCCAATATATTCAAGTTTTGTCCTTGTGTTTCTGCAGTGTATTGTGTCTTCTGATTCTGGTACATGTGGTGTGTCTGTGTGTGTGTGTGTGTGTGTGTGTGTGTGTGTGTGTGTGTAAATTCATTGTTCTTGGAAACTTACCTATAGGAATTTTTGAGTCCTGAAATTTTAAAAATATTTCCACAGAGAGGATTTTCATTTGATTCTTCCAGAGACCTGGGTGGACAATACATCCTGAGACTCAAATACATCCTGTAGAGCTGCTATGAATATTGGTCCCAGATACATGCGAAGGTGAGCTGGGGTTAGGGGTTCTTGTAGAAGACTTTTGCCTTTATTTTCCTCCAGTCAGAACCTACGCCAAGACATGGCATGATCCCCACTACCTCTGTGATGTGGGGTGTTTTTAACCCTGGTTTACCACAGAGGGTGTTGCCCTTCAGTGATGTTGGCTTCATGCAGGACGCTCAGGTCCACGACCCTCCTGCCTTTCATAAGCTCTGTCCTCAGCCCAGCTGAAGTGTAAACTAGGAAATGAAGGATCCACCTGTGCCCTGTGGCAAAGGCTGGCTATGTCCTTCTTGTCGTTTCAAGGCTTTGAAGATTTCTTTTACTTTTCCACCAACTCAGTGAGGCATTTAAATGAATGATTCAGCATTTTGGGGGTGTTCTAAACTTGTTTCTCCTGTCTCTGCTATGTCATGAAAACCAGAAGTTCTCTTCCTTTGAGTTTTCACAGCCATGTTAACATTTCTGTGCTCTATCGTACTTTTTAGATCCTCTCCATGGGCAGATTTCCTCTTTACACATCCTCATATAAAATAGGATCTATGTTCTCGGAATCTTCGAAACCTACAGGTGTGTGAACGGTCCTTGGATCCACTCTAACTCCTCGGCTGATGGATGATTCCTCTCCTCGGATCTGTAGCTAAGGGTAAGATGATATTCACAGTTCAAGTAGCCACGATTCTTTAAAATCTATCTTTACTGTTGAAAGTATTACAGATGTCCTTCCTTTTTTCCCACCCTGTTTCCCCCACCCACGCTCAAGTGGCTACAATTTGTAACAGACTTTTATCTGAGTCAGCTTCAGCAGCATTTTCTCCTATACTTATTGTTCTGGGTCCTAATGCTTTGAACAAACATAGTTCCAGAAAATCTAGTTTCCATCATGTACTGTTAGCAACATTATTTTTCTCTCTTACTGCACCTACTTCACTCGCGAGAACATCTATCAAAATGCAATACTCCACCACCAGTTTCTCCAACTCTCCCTTCTTTCCTCTTCCCCGGTTCCTACCCATTTTTGCCATTGGTTCTGTAGCTTTTTCCAATACACACATTGATATCATTCTCATCACTGATGAGACCACATCTATCTTTCTATGAACAGAGAAAGATGGCTGGGTAGTAGATCAATTTATAGGAAACCTCAAAGTGCTCTAACCCATGTCCTACAGGAGCATTCACCTGTTTTCTGGTTTGTGAAAACCCTCGGCCTCCAATCAATGAAGCGGTCATCAAGAGATTATAAAGTGACCTTTCCCCCAGATGTTCTGTTTTGTGAAGTTTTAATAGAAACCTACATAGAATGTATTCCCAATTTGTTCCATCTCTGTATAGTTGATTCTTCTTAGATTCTAGCATTAGGTAGTCCATAATGTTTAGTTTAGTTTTGTTTTGTTTTGTTTTGTCATTTTTTTTCCTGGTCTTTCAGGGATATTTATGACATTTGGGGTATTTTGAGGAGCTATAGTCCCCTTCCTTGGCCTGCACAAATTATATAAAAATATGATACTTTCACCCAAAGTTCCTGTTTTCCACATTCCTGATAAATGGGTAAATGTTTTCAAAGGAGACTGGGACCCTCACAACTGGATTCTACATATTGGGATCAGACTTGAGAGTGGTGACTCTTTTCACTGGTCTCCTACAACAATGCATACTGTTGATCAGGGGCAATCAATTCTGCTATTTAAGCTCAGTCTAAGGTCTCAGTTATACAGCACAATCTCCTCCTCCCTTGAGCTCAACCTCTGGTCCACTTCTCTCAACAGTGTTAAAAGCTTTCGTTGTCTTGAGTTTCCTCCCAGTGATAACACCCCTTCAACTCCCTACTGTCTACGCCCTTGAATTCCTTTTACATTTGCAGAAAGCTTACATGCAACTGCTGGTTTATGGCAAAGGTTAAAAACAGAGAAGCCCTTGAAGATTGGGCATCCTGACCCCTTGAGTGGTTCAGGATTCCTTTGGCTGCCAGAATTATGTCCAGTCAGCTCTTCCCCAACCTTCTGAGACATCAAAGCAAATTAAGAATTTCTCAATGCATTTCCCAATGTTCCTGCTATTCAGTGAATGAGTATATTGCCTCTGGGCCAGAGCAGTGATTCCTGCATCAGTCCCTCTGGCTAGATGGCATCCAGAAACCTCATACTGATTAATATCATCCTCTAAGCATATGCATTTTAATAACCTCACTCAGATTTTTAACAAAAGAACTTTCCCTTGCTGACTGAATGACTAACAAAGTGGTCAGGTTCGGAGCTCTCAAGATCGTAGCCTCAATGAAGAACTATTAAATAATTTTGCAGTTCAGCAATCTTACTCAAGGATGATGAATAAGTACTAGTTTAGGAAAGTCTTCCATGTTGGGTTAAAGGCCTCTACCACTGGAACAGTTCATTCAAAATTTCAGATGACACGGAGCCAGGAAAACCACTCATGTACTGACACGTTACAATTCAGCGAACAGCCCTGGCCAGGTGGTTCAGTGGGTTGGAGCATCGTCCCATACACCAAAAAAGTTTGCGGGTTCAAATCCCCGTCAGGGCACATATCTAGGTTTCAGGCTTGATCCCCAGTTGGGGATTGAGAGCAACCAATTGCTGTTTCTCTCTTTTTCTCTCCTTCTCACTCTCAAAAATATATATAAAAAAACATATCTTCGGTTGAAGATTAAAAAAAAAAAAAGGAAAGTAAAATTCAGTGAACAAATAAGAAGAATGGCCCAAAATAAACTAAGGAGGAGAGAGAGGTCTTTAACTGATGATAAAGTCACCTGCCTTTAAATGAAAATATTTAACTGATTAGTATAACAGTCTGATCCAGGAAAGCTCTCATTTAATTGCAGTTTCTGTAAAACGACCTTGAGGTTTTAATATCAGACACTATACATTAAATAATCATATAATCTGATTTTTTAAGCCTGTCGTGCTATCAGCCTAAATCCAGACAATTTCCACCTTCCTCCTCCACACTGTTAGAACCGTCCTGGGGTAGTGATCAGGCGATACTTTTGGAGGACACTGGAAAATGTGGGCATTCTTAGTAAAGAGCTACCTGAATTGTAACAGATCTTGAAACTGTCCCAGGATCTAGAAACTGTCACATGAGAAACGATAAGATAAATCCGGTAATAGAGGATGGAAAAGAGGTATCTATCTTGAAACTAATTTTAAGTGCTGTCAAATGAAAGAGGAAGCAAATTTACTTCTGTTTTTGCTCAATTTCATAGAACTCAGGCCAATGAAACAAGGTTTTGGGGAGGTGGACTTCAACATAAAAAAGGAGATAAGAGATCAACCAAAGGACTTGTATACATGCATATAAGTACAACCAATGGACACAAAACTCTGGGGAGGGAGGGTATGTATGGGGGGGGGGGGGGGCAATGTTAAAATATGTACACAGATAATAATTTAATTTAAAAAAAAAGATACCACAAAGGGGTAATAGTCCCATGAAACAGTAAAACAAAGTGTAAAGCTACAAATAAATAAACCAGTATTTTTTATAGAATTGTTAAGTGGGTCAATTGAAAACAAGAAATCTATGATATGTAATGAAGACTACCTTAGCAATCAGGAATAAAGGCAACTTTTAAATAAAAAAAAAATACAACTTCAGCTGCATCACATGGCATGGGCTACCCCATAAAGTAGTGACCTCTTTGCCATTGGAATTATTCAAGAACAGTCTCAATGACCACCTGTCAGGAAGTTATCAAAAATAAAATTGGGGGGGGGGGGGGGCAGGAATTGGACAGTCACCCCTAACTTTAAGAAGCTATGATTTGCCGAAACCAGTTTGGCTCAGTGGATGGAGTGTTGGCCTGCGGACTGAGGAGTCCCAGGTTCAATTCTGGTCAAAGGTCTTGGTTGTGAGCACATCCCCAGTGGGGGATGTGCAGGAGGCAGCTGATCAGTGTTTCTCTCTCATCGATGTTTCTAGCTCTCTTTCTTTCTTCCTTTCTGTAAAAAAAATCAATAAAACTAAAATAAAAATAAAATAAAATTTTTAAAAAGCTATGATTTTAAAAGTATTTTCCACTAGAGTTTTAATGACTAATATGCAGCACGATATCATATGACAAAAACAATGACTAATGGCACCAGAGCAGGCATTATCTCAGTCGTTATCACAGCTATTACAGGAGATAAAATTTTTGTCTGAGGTAGGGCAAGGAGGGTCTTCTAAATGTTTATTCACTGAGGCAACTTCATGTGAGAACACTGGCTTCAGTTTATATGCGAAACTGCATCAGTATCTTTGTAGAAGCAAAGAGGGAAGAGAGTTTTATCCTATAAAGCTTAATCACACACATTCACATATATTATTTCATTGAATCATTGCAACAACCCAGGATAGTGGAAACTATTATATCCGTTTTATAAATGAAGACACTGGCATTTGGAGAAGAGTGGAAGGTCACACAGCTAGTAAGAATTACAACATAGCCCAGCTAGTGTGGCTCAGGGGTTGAGCGTGGATCCATGAACCAGGAAGTCACTGTTGTATTCCCATTCAGGGCATATGCCTGGGTTGTGGGCTCAATCCTCGATAGGGGGCGTGCAGGAGGGAGCTGATCAGTGATTCTCTCTCATCATTGATGTTTCTATCTCTCTCTCCCTTTCCCTTTCTCTCTCTGAAATAAATTTTTTAAAAGGTGTAAGAAAGATTTCCTCCTCCAACAAAGAATGTGGGGCAGGAGGAGAAATGAATCTCAAAGGAATATGCACAAATGGCCAATAAGTTAAAAAAAAAAAAAAAAAAAGTGTTCAACATCATTAGTCATTAGGGGGGGAAAAAGAATTACAACATAGTGATAGAAATAGAAAAGAAGACAAATGGGCTTTCTCAAAGTCTTCTTTTTTTTTTTTTTTTCTTCAACATCTTCTTTATGGGATTCCAAATACCTAAAGTGAAAAAAGCTTTAGTGATTCTCTATTCTAACCCCCCATCAGCAATACAAAGTCCTTATTAGCCTTGGAGAATTAGGTATGCGCACTTGGAGTAAAGGTCAACCTCATAAGAAAAGAATAAAACTGACTTTTAAACCCTAATGGTTCATCTATGAAACACACCAAAAACAGTCCTGCGAGGGAAGCTTATAGTATTACAGGCCTACTACCAAAAGCAGCAAGAAAAATTTCTAGTAAACAATCTAACCCTTCACCTAAAAGAATTGGAAGAAGAAAATTGGGGAAAGCCCAGAGTAAGTAGAAGGAAGGAAATAATAAAGATCAGAGCAGAAATTTAAAAAAAAAAAAAAAAATCAACGAAACCAAAGCTGGTTCTTTGAAAGAATAAAAAGATTGATGAACCTTTAACCAGACTCATCAAGTAACAAAGAGAGCAGATTCAAATAAATAAAATAAGAGATGAAAGAAGAGAGGTTACAACAGAAATATAAATGATTGTAAGAAAATATTACAAACAACTATATGCCAACAAAATAGACAAAGAGGCATACAATGTTCCAAGACTGCATCAGGAAGAAGTAGAACATCTGAATAGACCAATAACAACTAATGAAATCAAAGCAGTAATTAAAAAAACTTCCACCAAACAAAGTCCTGAATCAGATAGCTTCACAGCAAATCTTACCAAACATTCAAAGAACTAATACCTATCCTCTTCAAACTAGTCCCAAAAATTCAACATTATCCTACTACCAAAACTAAATAAAGACATGTAAAGAAAGAAAATTATAGACCAATATCCCTGATGAACATAGATGTTAAAAACCTCAACAAAATACTAGCAAATTTGATCCAGCAATATTTAAAAATAATAATAACACACCATGATCAAATGGGGTTTGTTCCAGAGATGCTAGGTTAATGCAGTATTCATACGTCAATAAATGTGCTACATCACATAAACAAAATGACAGTTAAAAATCACTTGATCATATCAATAGATGTAGAAAATCATTTGATAAAATCCAGCACCCATTTATGATAAAAACTCTCAGCAAAGTGGGCATAGAAGGATCATATCTCAACATAACAAAAGCCATATACCCAGGGAGCTGGGTCGTCCAAACCACCCTATACACTGCACTCCAGAGAGCAAGCTATGGGAAAGAATGCAGTATTCTCAACATTCATATGGTCAGTTCCATTTCTTTCTTTGAATTTCCTGATCGGGCTGTCGATGCTTCCATACTGCCTCAGAGAGGAGGCTCCAAGATTCACTGGTTTCTGCCTCATAACCTCCCCTCATTCCCGAAGGCAGCCTGGGTGTAGTCCAGTTGCTGAGCAAATAAAAGGAGCAGAAACTCTCACCCTCCTCATGTGATTCACCGGTCTCTGGCTTCCCAGCTAGTGACACATCCTGGCTCGAAAACAAATTTTTAATCTTCATCAATTCTTTGAAGAGGAGCCAACTCGAATTAAGTAGCATAAGAATGACAAAAAATAAAGAGGGGAAGGAGAAAGGAAAATATCTTAGTCTCTAGCATCCTTCAGACCAGCGATCAATAATAATAGGATGGGCTAGCCCGACCAGCATGGCTCAGTGGTTGAGTGTCAACCTATGAACCAGGAGATCATGGCTCAGTTCCCAGTTGGGGCACATGCCCAGGTTGTAAACTCAATCCCCAGGGTGGGATGTGCAGGATGCAGCCAATCAATGATTCTCTCTTATCATTGATGTTTCCATCTCTCGCTCCCTCTCCCTGCCTCTCTAAAATAAATGAAAAAAAAAAATTTTTTTTTAAAGCATAGGATGGACTAGTCCTCTAAAGTTGAAAACAAGCTCAGTGAGGTCTCAGATTGTGGCAGTTCAGTTTTCCTGGCTTTTATCATGCTGTGCAAGGCTCTGTGAAGAAGACCAAGCTGTGGAAGGTGTCTCCATAGTAAGCCTTCTGGAAAAACCTTCTTTCTTGAGTCCTCCAGGGCACAATGGCACCTTCCACCATGATCCCTTAGCAATCTCCTTGTTCCCTTCCCATCAAGTGTCACCCTCTCAGCGGTCACTACACTAGAAGCTCATTCAACCCAGAACCAGATTTGAGTCATCTTTCTATCTACAAAGCAACTAGGGTAAGTGCCTGCCCCACAATAAAAGCGATGTGAAGGCAGTCTACTTGGTGAGATGAAAGATATATGGGCTCAAATGAGAAGAGCGTGCTAGGCAAGGCAAGTGCAGCTACAGGGGAAGAACCCCGGGGGCTGAGTCAGCTCACCTGGCCCGGCTCCCAGCCGGCCATTAATAGCTGTGTAAACTTGGACAGGTTGTTTCCTCTGCCCGCGCCTTGCCAATCCTGGCGCCCAAACTTCCACGTCTGTCAAAATAAGGGGCTGGGACAGGATTTCTGAAGACTCTTCCAGAAAGAGGTTCAGAGATGAGTGGGCTCCATAAGCGATGGCAGCAGAGTGTAAACGTACTGCCTTCTGGGAGTCCCACCCCGAACTTTTCCCTTCAGAGGTAGGGATGTCCCTTCAGGATTATGTCTCATGGTTCCCGTGCCATCAGGAATGAAATGGCCTGAGGTAGAGGAAGCCTCTTAGTAATATCTGCCTCCGTGGGCTTCTCTCCATGCTGCACGTGGCACCACTTGCTTAAGAAAGAACTTCAGCAAGTTTTCTGCTCTCTGCATCCCTGGATATACTTGTACCAGGTTTTGGAAATTAAGACATCTGCCCATGCAGAGTCTTGAAGCACTTAAGATCCTATAACCATGTCTGCCATCCTATTTGTCCTCTGGGATGCAATCCGTCTGCCTCATGGGAAGTGCCGCGCATTCTCTTCCCAGTTCTCCGCCTCTCTCAGAACCTGCCGAACTGTGCTTGATCCACCTAGTTTTCTATGTAGAAGATACCCTTCTTAGTGGACAAATTAATTTATAAACAGAGCCTGGGCATCCTGGGTTCTTTCTATCATCCATGAACCTTTCACCAGCTGCTCCAAAAAGTGTGTCTGGGACTCCTTTGATCTTTCCTTTGTTCTGATTGTAGTTTTAAAAGATTTTTTTGGTTCTTGTTCTCAACGCTATTTGAAAGCCTCATCTCCTTCAGCAAATTCAGAATTCTGACTCTCCTTACAGGTCTCTGCTCTCATTGGCTGAGCCACTTCCTTCCCAGCCCCACGGATGTGCCATGAAAGCTGAACTCTGAGAGAGCTCCCGAAGAGACCCCTTATTGGTGAAGCTGTCTCCCCTTTTCCCCTCATCAGGCTCATTTTATCTGAAGAGGCACAATTATAATTCTTAGACTCTCCCAGACTTTTCAATCCGCTTCCACTTCTCAGGGGGCCTGAATTTATACCTGATTTTCTATGGCATTTGTGTCCCTAAATCTAGGGAAGATGCCAGGGTTCCTATCCTTGGCTACTTCTATCTAAGACTATTTCCCCCAAATTTTCTGCCACTTTCTGATCTTTAAAATGAGTTGTTTCTTATTGATCAGTTCTGAGTCTACCTTCACAGCGGCAACCTCTGGGGAGAGAGGGAAGGACGCACAGAGGTGGGGGAATTTCACTTGATCCAAAAAAGTTTTGCTTCTCCAGTAAAAGTCTAGGGCAAGTATCTCACAGCAGTAATGTGTGTCAATTCCAGGAGTTAGTTAATATATAGAAATTAGTTAATTATTTTAGGTATTATTTGTCAAAATACAATAATACATTTTTTAATATATTTTATTGATTTTTTACAGAGAGGAAGGGAGAGAGATAGAGAGTTAGAAACATCGATGAGAGAGAATCATCAATCAGCTGCCTCTTGCACACCCCTCACTGGGGATGTGTCCACAACCAAGGTACATGCCCATGACCGGAATCGAACCTGGGACCCTTCAGTCCGCAGGCCTACACTCTATCCACTGAGCCAAACCGGTTTCGGCTAATACATTTTTTTTTTTAATTAAATCCAGAATGGTAGTTCACCTCGCTGCTTCCTCCACTTTCTGAGAGAGAAGTTGGTAAAGCAATGCCACAATTATCAGCTATTCTGCTTCTTCAGACACTTCAGCTTCACAATTCAGGGCACACCCTCACACCTGCTGCGTACACATAGCTCCAAAGGCACCTCCTCTCCCCACGCGTCCCTCCCATGCTGCAGTCTTCTTCTCACTCGCATGGCCCGTGGCACTCATCTTGATACCCGGCTTTCTTCTCAGATCCTTTCCTCCCTGACGTCTGTCTTACTTTATTTCTCCCACCTCGTCTCGAAGCCCAGAAGTCATTCATTCTCCCCAATAAGTTGGGGCGTATTGCTGCGTTACTCAGGTCCTTGGCCCCTGCCCCCCGAAAGGCCCTGCTTTTACTTGGTGCCCACATCAGCGGTGACCCCCTTTTCTCTGTGACAGCTAGCCGAGCACAGATTTCACCAGAAAAGATGCACTAAACCGCAGGCTATTCTCTGGGTGAGGAGGCGTGTGATACCTGGACACCTGGGCCTCTGTCCCCACCACACCAGGGAAATAAAGGACAGAGAAAAGGAAAGATCAGGGGGCACAAACCCAACCTAACTGCCTTTAGAATGTCTCCGTGTCAATTCTGCACAGGGCACACAATAACACAGAAGATGCTAAGCCAACATAGGAACTACATGAACCGAATGTATGAAGGAAGTTGCCTGTGCCAAGACTACGGCGGATATGAGACTGTTCAGCAATAAATGCTCAGCCAATGAGGAAGGGGGGCAGGGATAAGGCACGGAAAGTAACCATGGTGAAGAGGGAAGATGAAGGTAGCAGCATTCAGTCCCAACTTTGTTCTCTTATGGAACTTTATAAATCTTCTCCAACCACCACAGCCTATGGAGGGCAGGTGTTCTGTGATATGCCATCAAAGTAAGAAAATTCGCAGAAAAGACAATGGAACAAAGCCCTTCTCTCTTTAGGTCCAGCATTGCACAAATGCATCCAATGATCAGCAGGAGGAGAATTAAGATGGCATTAAAAAGAGGGTGGCAGTTCTGTACCTAAACCTAGTCGTGCCCAGAGAATCGTAGAGAGCTTTCTCCATGTCAGTGTAAACCCATGGGATTGATAAAAAAAAAAAAAAAAAAAAAAAAAAAAACGTGACCAGCGTAGACATTCTCTTCTGAACCAACTTGACACCCAGAAAAGAACAACAGAGTCAAAGACCCAAAACTAGAATCCACCAGGAAAATGCTCCTTACTTACCCTGGCTCAGGATCTCACTAGTACTCCACACAGCGTGCTTTCTCAGAGCAAACACCAGACCCAGCATTATACGACTGGTTATTTTCATCTAGCATGTATGTATGTTGGGATGTACACACTCACCATGTTCCTAAATTAACTGCTTAATAAATCCTGGTTTTTGAGGCCCTGCTGTACATGTGTTACCCCCCTTTACAGATGAGAAAACAGGCTCCAGACCTCATAACCCAGTGCCACTTCAAGGGCAAAAGGGATGAAATATTGGACAACAACTGTCTCAATTAACTTGCTAGCCGGTATTGAAAACTTCAATACTTATGGTCAAAAAAGACTCACGACCTTTGGCTCAGGAAATGTGGGAAATAATCAGGAGGTACAGGTACAAGGTACAAAGCACAGATGCTCTGTGAATTATAAAACTACAAGACGGGGGTGGTGGTTGACATCTTCTCGTAGGCACCGTTTCCCAAGTTTCTGAGCGAGAGATGGAAATGCCATTCAGTTCCCACCACAGCACAGCCAGTGAGACATCCCAGGCCCAGCGGAGCAGGAGGCAGGACCCGCTGGCGTGTCCCTTCCTCCATCGATTCCTTATGCTGCCAGACCCGGTGCTGAAGGGAGGAAATTACAGTCTTCCCGTTTTATGACCTTCGTGGTGTGGCTGAAGGATTTCAAACAGCCAGTCCCACTGACCGGGAGGCTGGGCGGTTGGGGAAGTCTTCTCTTCGGGTTTTATTTGCTTCTGTCACAGCCCGTGAAAGTGATGGAGACGAGTCCTTCCCGGCACTGCCTCTGCCACACCTGCCGACCTGCTGCAGATGTGAGGTCGGGGGCTGGCACAGGGGCAGGGTGGGCCCAATCCGGGGTTGGCAGGATCACAGCAGAGCTCCCTCAGAGCCTCAGGTATTAAGTATGTCATACAAACTCCGAGACGGAGAGGGGCTCCAGGGTCAGCCAAATCTAATCCAGATCCAAGCTCTGCCACCGGCTCACTGTGCAATTGTGAGCAAATCACTTAACGTCTCTAAGCATCCGTTCCCTCTTCTCTAACACGAGGACAGTAATAATCCCCACTTCCTGCCATTTCTTTGAGCATTCGATGAGATAAGGTGGGCACTTAGCATAAAACCCTGCCCCAAACAATAATTGCTAACTATTGTTATAGCAACTATTATGCATTATTACTAAGGGTTGATTATGCCAAGGAACTGGTCAGAGCGGAATGAAGGGAAACACCTCAGGGAGTTTGAGTCCAGGATCTTCGATCAACCAATCAGAACACTGATTTTCCTTCCTTCTTTGGAAATGTTAGGGGAGATTTTATACCAGGGGTGGGGTGCAGAGGAAGGCAAGTCAAGGAATGACAGGTAGAGGGTGTTTATTTTCTTCTATATGTGGGTGGTGGTGGTGGTGGTGGTGGTGGTGGTGGTGGTGCTAAGGGAAAAGGAGAAAAGGCTCCTATCTCCCAGTGTCCCCCCAATGTCCACTGGGCTTGGAGGGGGTGAAGCCAGGGCCAGTCCCTAGGAGAAGGGGTAGGAGTAGAAGGCAATGGCATTGGGGAAGAGGTGCCCACATGCCTGGCCCCACCCATGGTGGAGGGCGCCTCTGCTTCATCAGGGTGAAGCCAGAGAAGGAGTTCACAGCCTGGATCTCTCTGCCCAGGGTCAGTGCCAAAAGGAAACCTGCCTTCAGGGGCTCCCGGGCCTTCCCCGAAGAGCCCACACACAGGACGGGGAGGCTGGTCTGGGTGGGGAGGAAGGTGTAGTAAGCACCTCCAGTGGGCAGGAAATTTACTTACCCTATGTATGCAATCTTCACCACCACCACAGTACTACTACCTTCATCTCACAGATGATGAAAGTGGAGTTCAGGCCAAGACCAAGGTCACAGTGCCAGTAAGTACCTACCAATCGTAGGTGTGTGACTTTAAGACCCAGCTCTAAGATTCCTTGCCCAGGTCCAAGAAAGAGCTCACAGATCAGGGAGTCCAGAAAGTCAGGTTCCAGTGCCATTCTGCCCCTGACCAGCTGGGTGATCTTAGGTAAGACAACTTGTTTCTGGGGCCAGACATCCCTCCTGGGTTAAACGAGTCAGAGGTCTCAATGCCTCGTAGGGACCTACGTGACTGTCTGTAGCATGGGAGCGGCTGGTCCGGTGTGGCTATCACAGGCCTGGTGCCCTGGGAGAGAGCCGTCCTCACGCAGGGGACACTGGTCTGCAGGGCCGGAAACCACCGCTGGCCTATGTCAGCCCTCCAACTCTGTCCGCCCAACTTGTTTCCAGGCATTTCTCTTCATCTTCCCCTCCTCTCTCACCTCTACACATACAGTTCCCTGATCTGGCGCCAATGCCCAAGCCCCTGCTCTAAGCCATACACTCAATAACTCCGAGATGTACAATGCAGAATTTAATAGTGTCCCCAGGGTAACATTAAGTCAGATTAATTGCTATTTATTTCCTTGGAGATTTAGTGATTAGCCAGTCATATCCTGAAAGCCTGAGGAATCCCCAAATCCTTCCATGTTCCAGGGCTAAGGAAGGCATCATCTGATGTCGGGCCTTTTCCCTCGACCCCTCAGCCCCCCCAACCCCCCAGCCCCATCTGCTCAGCCACAGGAAGAGTCAAGAGATCCTAGGCTACCCACAGGAGGGCATCCTTCAGGGCCACCGTCACCCTGACAACCTCATAGGTGGGCAACCACAGCTTCTACCTCCCTCTAAGAAGCTCTGAACTAATTCAAAACCTGAGGACCCAGCTTCCCTCAGAGGAGCAAAGGTTCAGGTGTCTGGGGAGACTCACACACAACTTTACTGTTGACAGTTTATCATCTGAGAACTTTCCACCAGCATCCTCCACCTGGGCGAGGAAATCGAGCTAGGAGGCGTCCCCTGTTCTACCGTTACAGGTAACCCTTGGAGGAAGGAGGGGAAGGGAAGGAGTCACCCCCACACTGTGCTCCCAGGAAGACAGATGTGAGTGTTTTAGGTTTACGGGGGGTTGTCCCATAGTCTGCAAGCTAAAAGTACAACCCTGAGTGGCTCAGTTCTGATTTGGGGCATTTCGGCTCCTTCACTTACTAGCTGTGTGACCTCCAGAAAGTTATTCAGTCTCTTCCTATCTCTTCTATCATTTCTGATGTGTAAAATGGGATTAATTACTTTTCACAGAGGACTTTTGTAAGAATGAAATAAAATAGTGCAGCGATCGTTTTGCTTAGTAAGTAGTAACTTATAGCATTGTTTTTGGAAACTTGTGGTGAGTTCTGCAGCAAAGCCTACACTCTTTATTAAATTCAGATACTTTTACATAAAGTTTTCTTAAATAAACCTCGAGACCCCACATTTCCCACCAGATGAAAACTTGCATTCTGTAAAATAGGTGGGACAGGCAGAAAAAAAACCCTATACTAACCTGTAATCTATACCTAGAGTCCCCCCGGCCCCCCTAAGATTTTAACACTGCTTCCCTGCTCGGGAGCAGTACTGGGGAGAGGGATCCTAAGAGACGGGCTCAAGTTCTGGGAGGGCAGGGTATACAGAGACCAGTTCCCTGAACTGAGGGCAGCTGCTGAAGGATAATGACTTCCTGGCTGAAGGATAATGACTGTGACATTTGGGAAGTACAAGGTCAGATAAAGGTAAACAGGATGCCTTGCATCCTTTCATCCTTCAATGTACATTCTGAAATCTTCAAGAGAGATGCTAGTCTATAGGGTTTCTCAAATATTTGGCAGTGAAGTTAACTTGACCGTCCGCCTCTGCCCCCAGAGCATGCCACAGGGCCGAGGGTGAACCGAGTTCACTTTGGGCTGCAGGACCTCTCTAGAGTGGCATGCAGCTCCGGGCACCGCAAAGAAAGAACAATAGAGATCAGGATTAGGAAGAGCAGGCAGGTTGACAAAAATATTCCAAATCATAATATCTAAGGAATGTTGATGAAAATGACATTTTGCCTAACAAGGAGCTGACTTGGCAGGAGAGCGAGATAATCACAGAAAGTTAACAGATAATTGCTAGGAAGTTGCAATTAAATCTTGGAAGAGCTGTCCTATGAGAAAGACATTAGACTTGTTCATGTGTGACCTCAAGCGTTGGAGTCCTCCGTGAGTCACATTTCAGCTTATCGTATACCGTTTCCTTCATGCATCCTCCTCCTGTTGGCTAAAATTCTGGTGGCTAAAACCAGCTAGAAGTATTATATCCAAGAGTTTCTGATTCCCTTGCTTTTCGATCTTTTTTTGCCCGGAGACAGGAGTTGAATCATAAGGCAGCGGTCGTCAACTGGTGGTCGGTGGACCACTGATGGTCTGTGGACCACTGATGGCCCGCGAGGTCTGAAAGGTTGGCCACCGCTGTCACAGGGATCAAAAAGGGGCACTCAAATCCTATCTGAGGTTGTTTGGAAAGACATGAGTCCAAGGATAGGTCCCAGCCAAGACCTCGAGGGGAAGCTCAGAAGCAAGCCAGGAAGAACAGGAACAGCCCCGATCCAAAGGGCAGGAGACAGTAAACAGGAGGGAGAGCCAACAGCCAGGCCCAGGCAGAAAGAACACTGACATGAGCGCAGGTCAAGAACCTCGACTGGGATCCGTGCTGTGAACTGCAGCAACTCTGGAGGGAGTCGGCATAGGCGATGTCAGCCATTAGCTTAAAGATACAAGGTGGCAAGGGGTCCCAGGTGGCCAAGCTCAGCAGCAGGAAAAAACTTTCTGAAGCCATCCCAGGTGACAATCTGCCATAGATAATAAGCAGTTAAGGGACACTCGTACAAAACACCAATGTTTGCGTAAATCCAAGAGTCTCCTTCAATTACTTTAAGAATCCTTTCAGTACTCTGAATTTCGTTAGCACTTGTTCTGATTGGTTCAGGAGGCCCAGAGAAGGACAATGATGGAACTTGACAGATTAGAGCAGGGCAGGGCTTGAACCAAGACCTTCTTGATGGCCCATCTCACTCTTGTCCCTTTGTGTCTGCCATGGTGCTCAACACAGGGGCCAGTTTCCAGTTGCTGCGCCATAAGTGTTGGTTGAAGTACAAATGAAGCGAGCCTCAGTGTGGCAAGCACTAATGTTGACGTCTCTATTTCAATAGCCAAAATGGAAAGCGAAGGGGCAAATGCAGCTTCTTGCCTGTCCCTATTTGGCATGGGGAAGGGGGGTTTATAAAAGGGCCCCTACCCTGGATATTTTCCCTGTAAGATACTGGCATGAACTCCAACTGCTGACCCTAGGAAGGCCCTGTGAGCCCACAGACACCAGCTCTGATTCTAAGGTGATACTAAGGGCCCTGGGGAGGGTTGGGCCCCCAGCCCTGTAAGTGAAGTGCAATATTTATTTGAAATACGGGCTCTAGGTTTTCCCCTGCCTGGCATTTGGGAACTCCCCCAGGCCTCCCGAGTCGTGCCGCCAGAAAAGCCCATTAACTCCCACAACTCAGGGTAAATGCTGCTTCCCAGCCAAGGCTCATAAAATTTCAAACAGAAACCCGTCCGAACCCAGGAAGATCAGCCTCGCTGACAAGAAACACATGGGCAGAGTCAACACATGGAATGCATTTTGCTCTGAACAGCTTCTTTTGATGATGCTTCCAAGGGCTGAGGCCACGGCTCTCTGCACCTTCGTGGCAAGTGCTCAACTCTTATTTCCCTAGGCCTTGGCATGTCCTTAGAGCTCCTAGTCTCAGGGACTGTGGACTCTCAATGCCTTCATTGTGCCACAGGAGCAGCCATGGCCCTTTGGGCATCAACACATTCCATACTGTCCCTATCTCAAGCAGACCGTTGCCTCCACCACACAGACTCAGAGCTAAAAGTGTGACCCTCAGCTGAAGGGGAGGCAGCCTCAGACAGAATGCTCACCTTTACCTGGACCGAGGACCACTTCTCTGTTCATTGCACCTCCCTCAATGAGCCTCTAGGCTGACGATGCGTGACTTTTTCAACGAAGTCTCAACTGCACCCTGGCAGGTCCCACACTTCTTTTCTGTTCTTCTAGTTCTTCCTCAGCTGTCATCACTGCTCTCACAAGAGCCCTACCATGGATGGCCTGTCCCATTCCCTGGACCACGTCCACTAGGCCCTTCCTTCCCGCCCTCAAGCTCCTGTAGGTCTTTCTTCTTTCCTTTCTGCTTCACCTCCTCCATCTCCCTTCTCGTCTACCTCGAGCACAGCTCTAGGAAACCTTCCTAAGTTGAGCTCTCCTAACCCAGATCACTGCCTTTCCCCTTGCATTTTTAGCCCTCTAGTCTTCTAACCCCATTACAGACTTATAGGCAGATGGATAAACCGTTTGGGCATACAACTTTTAACTTCTAAATATTTCTTCTGTTTCACTGGAGTTAATCAGTGTGGGTGAGTAGATGGAAGGATGGATGGATGGATGGATGGATGGATGAATTAAAGATAGAAATAGTGACTTTCACTAGGCCCCGGACTTTGTCTAAACCTAAATTCCTATTTTGGTACAAGAATCTTAAGCACAGTATTCAAAAATGTACTCAAGAAAGATACCTTTCTCTGGCCAGGAGGCCAGTCTGGTTTTCTACAACAAACACACACACACACACACACCTGCTCGACCTCAAGATCAGAGGTCCCGGTCTGCATTCTGATCACCTCCCAGTAAGACCAAGGAGATTCCTCTTTGACTAACTCAGCTCTCCTCCCTGGCAAGCACCAGCTGCTCCCAGGCACCCACAACAGCCTCCTGTCTTCATTCGTTCAGGCTGCAATAACAAAATACTATCAACTGGGTGGCTTATAAAGAACAGAAACTTATTCCTCACAGTTCTGGAGGCTGAAAACTCCAAGATCAAGGCGTTGGCAGACTCAACGTCCTGTGAGAGCCCCCTTCCTCGTTCCCAGGTGGCCGTGCGTGCACTGTGTCCTCACAGGGTGGGAGGGGTGAGGGAGCTGCCCGGCCTCTTTTATCAGGGTACTGTCCCCTTCAGGAGGGCTCTGCCCTCTCTTACCCAATCTCTCTCCAAAGGCCCCGCCTCCTGATGCCATCACCTTGGGGATCAGGCTCTCTACTTCCCAACTCTGGAGAGACACAAACATTCAAACCACAGCACCTCCCACACCTCATTTTATCTTCTTCTCTGTATATCTAACAGCAATCAAACGTGTTCATTTTAAAGATTTTTATGTTGGTATCTTTTTTCTTTTTCTTTTTTAAGAATGAAGAGGAATGGGGGCGGAGAAGTTAAACATCAGACATAAGCCATCTAACCACAGAGGAGAGGAGAGAATTTAAAAAAAAAAAAAAAAAAAAAAAAAAAAGCACACATACAAAGAGCCCCTGCCCAGAGGGCTTGCTGTGTAAATTAGACACATAGAGGGAGTGCAACAAGACGGGGCAGGCAGCCACTGGGGAGACAGGTGGCAGCCGAGGATAACTGTCTTTGTTCCCGGCCAGGCCAGTCTGTCACCTGCCACCTTGGAGGCAGCTCAAGGGGAGGCTCAAGGGAAGGATTAAGAGAGAGGACAGGACAGTGGTGAATTATTTCCAGTGATGAGTGAAAATGAAGGCACAACTAAAAGAGGCCCAGACATTGGCTTCTGGCACCTGTCCTCCCTTAGGGGTGAGAGAACGAGAGAGAAAGAGGTTACCAGTGAAATATCTTCTAACCCCCACAGGCTAAGAGAAAAAGGTAGGCATGAGGACCAAACAGAGGGGTGTCCGGGACTTGACGCTGGCTTTGCTGTATGTCATGGGTGAGTGAGTGTGTTTGTGTATGTGTGTTTACTGTCCCAATGTTATTCTTCCAACACATGTTATTGTGCTGAGCCCTCGTGAGTGGGTGACATCCCGCAGTCTCACCCATGCCATAACCCTGAGGCATTCTCTCCATAAATTCCAGGGCCAGGGCCCAAAGGAATCTCAGGCCAACACATCTTGTCACACTGAAACAAAAGCAAAATAAAACATGGACATTGTGCAATGCCCCATAAAGCTGCCCCAACACACAATCCAGGCTCAGATTTCCCAACATAACACTGCGTCTCCCAAGACAACCCACTGAATATGCATGTGGAATATGTAGGCCAAGAAGGAAGGGTTTTAATCCTCCTGGAGTTACATCCATCCAAGATGAGATGGAAAGAGAGTGTGCCCAGGCAAAGTAGATGGAAGCTGGCAGAGTCTGTCCAGTGTGGGACTCCACCCTGGGTACCTCAAGGACACGTGGGGCTTGGCTAGAGACCCACACCACCATCTCTATCCTGTGAATTCCACATGGAAACTGTGCCCCTCTCTGCCTGGATCAGCTCTCTCATCAGAACCAGAGAAGAAGGGAGGCACGCAAGCCCTGGTCCTTGACTTCACCTCACTATGTCATCCCTTTTGGAGACAGTCTCCTCCATGTGTTCAATGGCAACTCGCCCAATCACACAGCAGTCCATCACCGTGCTAGCTGGAATCCAGCTCTGTGTTGCTTCCCCTGTCTTCGGGGAAACCTATTGCAGTTGCATCTTTTAGAGCAAACCAGCCAGAGGGAAGGAGCAGAGATTCATAAGGTCTGACAGGTCTGATGAATGAATAATGCACCGTCAGAGGCTGACTCTCCTGGAGCCGTGGTCATAGGTAGGACCCAGGGGGAGGCAGGGCCTTTCTTGAAAAGGAAGGGCGCTGTGATTTGTAGGGGGGAAGGGGGGAGAGGGACAGCTTTCAGCCCCTTCCGAGTCCCCCCTGCGGCCCAGGGGCTGGGGAATGCGAAGACCAGGGGAAGAAGATGGCTCCCTAGAGATGCCCTTGCTTCCAGAGCTCAGTGTGGGCGAAACACCAGGCCAAATCCTCAATTTCTGGACCCTCTGGGGGAAAAAACAAGACAGAGGCACCGCGAGCCTGTGGTTCATTCCTCTGCATCTCCTTGGTGAGCTGGGGAAGTTTGGGGCAAGCCCTGATGTGCGCAGTGAAAGCTGTCTTTCTGGATTTGCAGGTAGATTAATGGGGTTGCGTTTTACAGAAAACACGTTTCCAAACACACTAGCCACAGGCCAAACATCTCCTCGGAGGAATTTTATTTTTAGAAGAGCCTTTTGAAAGTATCATCTTTGCAGGACCTGAGACTTAAAAGCAATCCCTACGATTCCTTGAAACTCTATTTTCCGTGAACTTTCCGAGACAGGAGAGCCGTTTGGACAAACTCCCTCAGAGCAGGGCTGGAGACTGAGCCAGCGGGAGAGCAAACCTCACTCGTGAAACCCAGGAGTGGAGAGGGTGGGAAGCGCTCCTCCCGCCCCACACAGCCATCCTTGCTTTACAGAAACTGCCGGAAGGGAGAACCAAGTTCCTATTGGGCTTCGCCATGATCTTGGGCATGTCACAGCTTTTCTAAGTCTCCATTTCCCTATTTATATAAAAAAAAAAAAAAAAAAAAAAAAAGAAGGGCGTACACTGTTTCCTTCCCGACCCAGGAATTGCTTTCTGAACTGTGAAGACACACCCGAGACTCTTGCAGCTTTGCTAAAGGAACTGGCGGCGGAAATTTGAGTGGATCATACTGGAGGCAAAGGGGGAAACGTTGAAAGGGGAGGCGTTTTCATGATTGCCGTTGCAGACCTCCCAACAAGACTGCGAAGGAACAGCACAAAGGAGGGCGCTGGGACTTGGACAGACTGTGCTCTCAGGCCCGGAGCTCATAAGGGATAAAATGGTGGGATTGGTTTGTTTCTAAGGTGTCATTTCCCAACACTGTTTCTAGCTGAATTCTGTAGCCAATCACGGACAAGTTACTGTCGCAAGAGCGGAGAACTGAATAATGACTGTAGGAGTTGTAACCTATTGAGATTCTACTATGAGCCATGTGTTGGGGCAGCTCGTTAACGTGAGTCCTCACAGCAACCCTACAAGTAGGTGGCGTTGTCCTCATTTGAGAGATCAGAAAGGCTGGGATCCCTTAAATACCCACTATGGAGAAAAGAGTTAGGTCTATGCTGTGAATAGGAGAAAAAGAGTTCCATCAGGGGACCCTTTGGAAAGTCTAATGGCCTTTTCCCAATATCGCTAGGGTCTCAGGGACTTCAAGTCAAGGTGCTATGATCAGGGCCAGATTTTTAAAACTCACCCAAGTCTTTATGCTGTTGGCTGTGGAACATCCACGAGGTGTGATAATGACACTGGTTTCTATGAGGACTTCCTACATGAGCGGGAAAACTCGCTCATCTTCTAGGGCAATCCAGAGCTTACTAACTGTCCACCTGGGACTACAGCACATTGTGGCCATTTTTAAAATATATATATATTTTATTGATTTTTCTACAGAGAGGAAGAGAGAGGGATAGAGAGTTAGAAACATCGATGAGAGAGAATCATCGATCAGCTGGGCTCTGTTTCTGAACAAGGGTCTGCTGCCCGATGCACAGAGGAGCCAAAACAGGCTTTAAAGGAAAACTTTCACTGCTCTCGAGTCAACTCAGGAGACAGAATAGAGCAGCGCTATTCTGTCTCCCTGATCTGGGGTCCAGAGAGTTCTACAGGTCAGGGAGAAGAGGGTGGCATGAGGAAAGTTTTGATGGGTGGGTGTCAGAATACGGCCATTTATGGTGTAGGGTGACGAGCCAAGAAAAAGCACAAAGGAATTCCAATCTCTGCTTGTCCACATTTGGCCTGGGCACCGGGCCTTCCTTACTGAAGGACCTCTCGCTTGTAAAGGGCTCTGGCTGGCCACATTTCCGATGCTTGAGTTCCGTAGACCAAAGAGCCTTGGTTTGGGGTCACTTTGAGGACAGAGCTGGCACATGCGCAGTGCTATCTGTAAAATATCTCAAAGGTGGCATGAATTGCTAGTCTGCTTTGAGGGAGCTGGCTCAGTCTTCAGGTGATCAGTGTGATATCTGTACTGTTTTAATTCTGTTCTTTCACGAAGGGGCTGATATATTTGGTAAACATACTAATAATTGCTTTTAAAAATGGCCACAATGTGCCGAAACCAGTTTGGTTCAGTGGATAGAGTGTCGGCCTGCGGACTCGAGGGTCCTGGGTTTGATTCCGATCAAATGTGGCCAGCCCAGCCGAAACCGGTTTGGCTCCGTGGTAGAGCGTCGGTCTGCGGACTGAAGGGTCCTGGGTTCGATTCCGGTCAGGGGCATGTACATTGGTTGCGGGCACATCCCCAGTGGGGGGTGTGCAAGAGGCAGCTGGTCGATGTTTCTCTCTCATCGATGTTTCTAGCTCTCTATCTCTCTCCCTTCCTCTCTGTAAAAATAAATAAATAAATAAATAAATAAATAAATAAATAAATAAATAAATAAATAAAATAAAAAACAAATGTGGCCAGCCCAGAGGTAACACTATGTGTCCTCCTTTCATGCAGAATGTAGAGCAGATTTCCCATAAATGTATCTACGGGATGGGCGAGGGGTGGGTTGACTGGATTACAGGAAAAGTTGGAGGGAGAGACCAAACTAACCCTCCGGAAATCCCCAAAGAACTCTGTCAAGTAAGGGGACCATGAGTCTGCATTTGAAAAGAGCCCCAGTGAGCAAGGTGTGGACCATCCTAACACACCAAGTAAGTCAATCTCACACTCAGCCCAGAAGGGGTGACGTTAACCCCAGAAATAATGTAAAAGCAAGGGGACCTTTTCCCTTCAGGAGTCTAGCAAAACTGTAGCACTGCAAAATGCGTCTTGTTCTAGGTAGCCAAGAAGCGCATGTGCGGTCCCGGTTCTCAAGACGGGGCATACGCCGTGAGCTCCTGCGAAGGACGTTTGCCAGAGTTCTCAGACGCCATCTGCACTGTTTCTCCTGGAAGGTTCCTTCCCAAGAACCTATCCATAAATTAACCGCTCTGCTCGCCAGCCACCCCCAGGGCAGGCCCGCCCTCGGGGGCCTCAGAGCCTCCTCTGTAGATGGGACGAAGCTTCCTGCTCCCAGATCACTAAGAGGAGAGGGAACCGAGACCGGGAATAGAAGCCTCGCCAAGAGTTTACATCGTGTTCAGTTTAAGAAGCATCCTCGAGTGCAGTAAACACTTCATTACACATGTGCGACTTCGTTGTTTCTCCAATTTTCCGCCCCATTTGCCCTTGCGTCTGCTTCCCGGTGTGTGAGGGTTCAGGTGATGCCTGTGCATTCCGGCGTCAGCTAAAGCAAGCGCAGTGCAGTCACACCTGCCGTTCTCGGCTCCCCTCCCCCACTCCCTACATTCCTAAGCTAATGCTGTGTGATTTGGGGGTGTCTCCTGCGCTCAGGGCCATCCACTTGACTGCTCCTCTAGGGTCAACAGCCCTGAGGCATGCCAGGGCTCTACTAGACAACGGGGAGCATCGGGATTTCACACCGCTGGACCTGCTCTCAGCAGCACAGACCTGGGATGTGCTAGGGAGGTGAAAACAGCTCCATATCTGCATGCGCCTCCCGGACTCCGAGTCTGAGAGGCTCCGGAGACCTTGCATCGGGGCCTCCCTAGCAAAGCAGCATCTGAGCCCAGGCCTCCGGGCCCGGCTCCCCCTGACCACAAGCGGCCTCCCTGGCCTGCCACAGGCAGGCTGGACCACATCCCTTCTGCATTCTGGGCCCGCGGTTCCAGCGGTTCCAACAGGCCCCGTGCCGAGCTGATAAGCCAAGCTCCGTTTGTTTCCCTTCCCACAGAACTGAGAGGGGAGGTGCGTTGCTCTTCATTTCCTGTCTCCCTGTCTCCGCTGACTTTTAGAGAGTTTGCCACCTCCCACCCTCTGGGGATGGACGCCCTTCAGTGGCCCATGGTGCCATGCCAAGCGGCTGCACAAACTCCAACCGGTGTGCAGGGCTGACAGGGCCGGCGGGAGCTTCAGGTGTTGTCTAATGGGGTGGGGTCCCGGGACCAATTCAAACAGGGGCGGGGGCTCCTCCTACAATGGGCTCGGTTCCCCTCTCCACCCTGTGCTTTCTCCCCTTCCTTTAGGAGGCACATCTTTGAGCCCCTGGTGCTCTGTGCTGCAGAGGGACAGGGATCATCCCTGTTGCCTGTTTGCTAATGACAAACAGTGGGGGGGGAGACACGGAGGCCCTGCCCTCCACACTCCTGGAGATGCATGCTCACACGCCGCTCGCTCCCTTCTCGGTCCCTGGAAGGCAGGGTTCTTTTTTGGTTGTGAATTCCCAAGGGACGTGGCTATTTTTGAAACCAGCCTCTGGCCATTCTTGTTCTCCAAAAGGAGGGTGAGAATATCCAGAAGGTGAGAGGCCGTCTGTGGCTGGTTGGAACACAATCTTTAAGTTTCACGTTGACGCTGATTCTTCCCCCATACGATCTCCATGACGCTCCTTTTCTTTCCTTATTTTTCCATGAAAGACTATCCTCCTATCCCGTTTATGACGCTTAAGGCTTAAAAAATCTTGAGGATCAAAAACACAGCATGTGATTAGTGCCCAATAATCTGAAACCTGAAACAAAACTGCAAAGTGAGTGGATTTTTTTCCCTCCGACACTCAGCCCCCCCACACACACACAACATACACACACATTTTGCCTGCTTGTCTCTCATCTTGTTACCCCCCTGAGCTCCCTGGCAGCCTGAGGGAGGCCACAGTGGCACTATCTGCACAGCCCCTTCCTGAGGAGTCCTCTGAACTCCGAGTTCACCTCTTACCCCATCACTTAATCTCTAAACTCATCCAAATGGATGTGTTAATAGCCGATAATGGGAAGGAACAATAACAAACGCTTACATTTGTATAGAATGAAATACTTTTCAAGCACTGGACACTTTTCAAAGCTTTTATGTTCATTATTCCACTCGATCATGTTTTTTACAACGGCTCGTTAATTAAGGCTGAAATCGTCTTCTCTATGTTACGGATAAGAAATTTGAGGTCCTTAGAGTTTCATTATCTGGTCCAAAGCCGCAGGGCAAGAAGGATGGAGTTATGGGCCTGGATCCTCCTGTCCTGGAGCCTGGTTCTCATACTACAGCTGGACAGTTACTCCTTCAACCTGAGGGTCTCCTTCTGAAAGGCAACAGCTAGAGGAGGCCACGCCTTCATTGCTTCACAAGGCAGAGACATGCTTGAAACTTTGGGGTACTTATTCATAGCACAGATTCCTGGACACAACCCAAACCTATTGAATCTGAATCCCGGGGGGCTGGGGGGGAGAAAGAGAATAAGGCAGACCAGAAATCTGCTATTTAATATCCTGATTTCTAGGATGATTCCTATGCACACTAATGTCTGAGAAGCATTTACTTAAGTCAACGAACTAGCTTTCTTATGGTGAAATGTCAATGTCAGACTTCAGAGGAAAAGAAGATGAAAGAACTGTTTGAGAAACATAAACTCTCGCTTTGAATGCCATTCATATTTTCTGTTACCTTGACATGGCCTCCACACCCTGGGACAGCCAGAAGCCGCTGCCTCAGTATTGTCCCTGACCTCCACCCCCATGGCTGTTCTTCCCCAACCAGGAACACCCACTGCCATGTGGAGTGGGGGCTATGGCCTATGCCGCTTCCTACTTTCTGTCCTCGGTTTCCACGTTCTGCTTTGCTTGATATCGTTAACTATAAACTCACAAAAGAAAAGAAAGTCTGCATATTATGAAGACACTCTCTTCTCCCTTTCAAAAATGTTTCTCTCCGCCATTTTGCGAGAATAATACGCTATTATCAAGGATTAAATGCCCACAGTGGCTATATCCATGTAAAATTTAAAAACACCTGGATAACTGATTGACTTTGTCTCTTTTCGTTCAAATGTGCAGCAGTGTGTGCAACCAGCCTGTGGGGTACCCCATGGGAGCCGCCAGGGATGTAAATCCAGCTTTCGGCTCTTTAATTGACGTTGCAAAAACATCAAGAGGGTCTCACCCTTGTAAACACAAGGAGCCTTTCCAGGAAATAGCTCTACCTCTTGTGTTAACAGATGTCATGGGGCAGTTTGGTGAGAGAGTGTTGTTTTAAAATTCTCAATCTGTCTCGCAAGAGATTTTTCCTTAGATGGTTCCTGGAGAGCATCACATACTTTTTTCTCTCTTCAGTGTTTGTATCACTTCCTGTAGGTTTTCTGCCCCATCTGTTTGTGTCCCCACAAAATACCTATGTTGAAATCTTGTCCCCCAAGGTAATGATATTAGGAGCGAGGGCCTTGGGAGAAGAGTCCTCATGAATGGAATTCATGCCCATAGAAAACAAGCCCAACAGAACTCCCTCAGCCCTTCTAGAGTACAAGAATACAACCAACTATGGACCAGGAAGTGGGCCCGAAACCGACATCAATGCTTTGACCTTGCACTTCCCAGCTTCCAGAACTGAAGGGGATTCATGCCCAGAGAGGCCCCTTGCACCTTCCACCGTGAGGACACAGCAAGAAGTTGGCAGTCTGCGATCTGGAAGAGGGTCTTCCTCAGAACCTGACCACGCTGGCAGCCTGATCTTAGACTTCCATCTGCACAACCGTGAGCAGTAAATTTCTGTTGTTTATAAGATGCCCATGCTGTGGGTCTTGCTATAGCAGCAAGAATGAATAAGACACTCACTTTCAGCACTTGTCACGTGGACCAGAAATAACCTAAAAGCCAACTCCTTAGATGTATGATGGCCATCATCTGCCATCGGCTGGCCATGTTCTCATGCTTTACCTGTTGATACTGAGGTAGGGAGCAGCTTTGTAGTTATACAATATTGGATGCATCTTCCTGACTTTAAACATCAGGGTGAAAAGTAGAATATATTTTCAGAAAATCAGATAGATGCTTAGTATCATTGTAACCAAGTTCCAGATACCTGACAGATTTTTTTCCTACTCCTTGAAGGTTATTGGTTTCAACATTTCTTTGTATGCTGCTTTGTCAGCAGTAAGCAGCCTTCCAGGTGAGCATTCCGTAACAAGGAAGAGAGGCAAGTTCCTAAAAGGGAAGCAACGAGCACCTCACAGGGAGAAGAACACTTCACATAGACAGCAGGGTAAGAAGACTCAACATACAGAAGGCTGGGATCAGAGACTTTGTAATCTTAAAGATAAGCAATTTGAGTTCGGTGTGATATACTAACCAATCCAAAGACATGGCTGACACATAACTAAAGAGAACAGAGATAAAGGTCATTGGAACCGACTCCATCTAAGGACTGAGGAAGGCGGGCAGAGGTGCCTCCATATGGATGCTTATGTGTCTGGGGTGGTCACAGCATCTCAGCATATGCTCAAATCATTGGGAATAGCCATAGATTGTCCATAAGACATCAAAAGTGACCAGGCAGTAAATGGGCAGTGTGAGAGGGTTGGCCATGGGAAGAGGTGATGTGCTCAGGAGAAGGTGGAATGACGGTCTGGGAGCAGAGGAGATGCCACGAATATGCCATCCAAGCTCATCATCTGGGCACCTATAAGGAGAGAAGTGGTGCCTCTAGGGACTGGGTGATCTCTATGGCTTCCTCCCATCTGGTTCAGGGAGGAGGGAGATGAGGGAAGCACAGAGGCCTAGATGATGGGGTACTGCTGCCAAAATCACCCTTTCCCCCCCTCCCCCTGTTCCCTCACTGACATGCCCTTTATTATCTTGTTGTTGTTGTTGAAGTAGTGTGTTGTTTTTTTTCCCCACAGAGCTCTGTGGGACGGGACAGCAGAGCATGTGCTGAGCAGAGATGAGAAGAGAGTGGGATAGAGGAAGAAGGGCTCCTCTAGGGTTCCTCAAGCCCTCGCTCTCCAGGACCACAGGCCAAGGGAGGCATGCCTTCCAGACTGGGAAGCTGAGGAGGTGAAGGTCTCTCAAGATCCCCCACCCCCTCCAAATTCTACCACCTTTTCATCAGTGTTCCCAGTTCCACTGCCCATTGTTCTCTAACATAGCCTGCTTTCTCTCCATGCCTCTTGGGGCTCTGGCTCATTCTTGCAGAGGCCAGAGAGCTGAGTTGGTAGGATCTACAAAGCATAATACATATACTTCTATTCTGGCAACCATTTTCTCTACCTACAAAACATGGCAAATGTTTAATGATTTTTAAGCAACAACCGTTTTATTCGCTCCAATTCTGTGGGTCACATGGGTGTTTCTTCTGGTCTCGGATGGTTTGTGGCTAACTGGTCTAAACTAGAGCCGTCCAATAGAAATATAATATAAACCACATCTGTAATTTAAAATTCTCTAGTAGCCACATTTAAAAAACAAAAGAAATAGGTGACATTAGTTTTAATAATATATTTCAATTTAACCCAACCTATCCAAAATAATACTTTAATATGTAATATAAAAATTATTAATGAAATATTTTTCTGTTCTTTTTATCATACAAGTTTTAAAATCCAGTGTGAATTTTATACTTATAATTTATATTTCAGTCTGTACCAGCCACATTTACAGTGCTCAACAGCCACACTCGGATCTGCCTTCTCAGTTGGGATGACTGGAAAGGCTGATGTGTCTGGGGCTTCTCTTCAATATAATTTCTCATGGATGAAATCTTGGCTCCGGCTCGTGGATGGATGCTTGGACAATCAACAGAAATGGAAAAAGACTATGGGCGTAGCGGATTTGGGGGTAAAACTAAAAAAGGTCTATTTTGGCCTTGTCAAGTGGGAGAAGCTATGAGATATCCAGTGGAGATGTTGGAAATGAGTCCAGAATTTTGGGTAGAGATCGGGTTGGCAAGGCACAAGTCAAAGTTGACAGGACATGGGTGTGGTTCCGCGTTGTCTTGTACTAACTCCTCTCATTAAGTTGTCAAACGATAAAAATAAATAAGTCGTTGAAAGGAGAGTAAGGAGCATTAACTCAGCCTCAGAAAATGAGAATTATCGCCCCTTCCTGAGCAAGTCGCTTCCCCAGCTCTGACTTCATTTTGCTTGTCTGTGAGATGGAGGGAGTGATGACACCAACCAAGGGTCACTCTGAGGCTTGGAGGAGCCAACATTTGTGAATGTGCCAGTAGTGTGTCTAGCACAATGCAGGCCTCTTTCGGTAAATGGCTGTCTGCTCTATTTAATCTGAAAGACCTTCCAGGGGGGGAAAATGCAAGAAAAATATGGGACCACCCTCAGAAGGAGTCTTCGCCATGCTTCTCACAGACCCGTATGTTGACAGCTTTGATAAAGCAAAATCAACACTGTGCAGAGCCCTCGCTTGCATCTGAAATTAGCTGCTTCTGGGAAAAAACAGAGATGAATCTCTCAACAGCCATGCTATTTGTCAGCCCAATAACATATTTTTTCCAAGATTATTTAGACTTGAGCCAAGTAAGCAACAGTAAAAATGCATTCTACAAATATTATTACTGCTTCTGAGTGGAATATTTTTTAGTTTTCTCTCTTTCTCTCTCTTTTTTTAAGTGCCTGCAAGGAGCCTATTTTGGGGGCTGACTCGAGTTGTTTTCCTGGCTGTCCTCCAGGGAGGTTCAGAGCAAGGGTGCTTAAGCTGCAGATAGCGGTTTTGTGGACTATTTTTTTTGGTGCTTTTAAGAGCCCCAAAGACCTCTCATTCCCATGTCTTCCTAGTTCAAATCGGAGGTCCCGGAGTCCTGACCACAAACAGGGAGTGCAGATCTTCCCAAATCAAAGGGTTGAGGAGGGCAGGGTGATGGGCTAATACTTAATTCCATGGTCTTCTGTTCCCTTCTCATGACAGCAGCAATGCAACACTGGACCTGCGCCAGGATCCTGGTGGGAAAATCTGTAGCAAACAGCATCCTTGGGGAATGTTCTTGTGGTGTTTCTGTCATAAAGGGGTGATGTGCGCTCCCGTGGTTTCCAAGGAGAACACCATCCAGGCGCAGTGTGTCACTAAGAGGGCACGGGGCACCGGCCTGCCGTGAACCACACCAGCCCTCCACGCTGGAGGTGGAGGCAAGGCTGCCCCATGAAGGCCAGGGCCCAGCAGGGCCGGACAACCTGTAAACCGAGACTGTGAAAGAACCAGCTCAAGTGGGTCCTGAATTCTGGGTGAATAAGTGAAGCCTTCACATGTCACAGACACAGCTCCTCCTGGAAATATGGGACCACCCTCATCCCGGCCCCCGCCGTGCATTTGCTGGGAGCGGATGGGTCTTTCTGGAGCTTCCGCCCGCATGGAGAGAGGCCTCTCCCAGCCTCTGGGAGCAGGTCAGGCTAGGGCAGAAGGCGGGTGGGTGTCTCCTGGTGGCAGTAAGTGGCGTGATGAGGAAGAGGTAGGAATTCTGGAGCCAAACCAAAGCCAAGACTCCTGGGAGCCCCATGCTGGTAAGACCGGTCCCTAGATGAAGAGTCATTTTGAATTTTCATTTGATTCATTTCCCAGTATTATGTGTAGCCAACATGTTTCTGGGTTTTTGTAAAAGGCGAAGGATTTATGCGGTCTGAAGAGAAACCAGAGCATTGTTTCTGGGTTTTTGAAAAGACCAACCTTGAAGGCAACTTAATCTTTATTAAGACTGAGACTTACGATGCTGATATTACGTGGATGATGAGGAAAATGTGACTCTGGGGATTGTGTAGTGAAAAGACTATTATAGGAATAGATGAAATGGGAAGTATTTTACAAGGCTCTGCACTATTCCTTTTCTGTTTGTCCTTAGAACTGGGGAAGAATGAAAAACTGTTCCCAAGGTTTTTATATGAGAAGAAATGTGACTCTAGCAAGATGAACACTGCCCAGTATGTGTTAGAAGTTCTTCCCGTTGCCCAGCTCAGTATCTACAAATACCTCATTTTCCTGAAATCTTAAAGGAAGGTATTTATTATTCAATAAAGAAGAATGGTTCCCACATTGTTGGACTGTTTCCTTCAAGATTAAACCAACCCATCCTAGCAGCTTCGGCAAAGGACTGCACCAGCTAGAAGGAGTTCTTACAAACTACTCTGCCGCTTAGACCTGAACACAGAACAGTCCCGCCCTTCATTTCACTCACACCCCAGTGCACTGGCTGAGTGAGGTGCACCCAGCAAGTGAAGCACACTCCACCTCTGTTGTCAAAGCAGGGAACACCATGAAGAGGGAACAGAGACCACTGGACATAAGCCCTGACTGAGGACTCCTTTAATCTGTCATCTACTGCGCCTACAGGAGGCCAAACATCTGGATGAAAGATGCAGCATTCAGTCAGGAAGCTCACTGTTCCTCCAGATAATCGAGTAGACTTTTATGTCAATTATATAAAATAATTACATAAATTATTCTATTTCCATAATCATTTACACACATGTGTGTGTATAAAACTTCATTTCGTTACCATATCCTCATGGAATGAGCTTCATTATCCAAGTCTACACATGTGGAACTTGAGACTCCTTACCAAGCGTGTTTTGATCTCATCCTCTGCGCCAGTCCTCTCAATGTCTACCAAAGAGAAACAAAACAGTCCCTGCCCTAAAGGTGCTCACAGGCCAAGAGACGAGCTTGAAAGTGAATGGACTTGACTTGCCCAAGGTCACACAGCTATTGCGTGTCAGATCTGGGGCACTGTCAACTCAGTTGGCTCCAAGTTCAGCACTCTCTTCACAGCTGCCTCCAATAAAGGCCAGATGCACTCACAGAGCAGTGGGTAGAAAGGGGCGGGGATGGAGGTGCCACTAGAGTTATGAGTCTCATTATTAGCTCTGAGTTCAGAACTGAAGTACAAGTCATTAAAATTACAATTACGAAGACCGTGGCCAGACATTAGCAAATGCTTTCTGCAATGTTGGGTTAAAATAAAAACAGAACACAAACAGCATGTCTGCCCACATTCACTTGATACACATGTGGACAGGGACAGGACGAGAATGTGGGCAAAGTTAAACAGCTGGATATTTTTCATGTGGCTGGGTTATAGCTGAAATTTCCCGTTTTTCCCTGTTTCTTTCTTTTCTCTGTTACTTTACAGTTTTGTTGATGTTGCTGAAACATAAATTATAGGCAGGAAGAAAGATATAACGTAGAATGATTAAAGCTTTTGTAGCCATGCAGACCTGAACTAAATTTCGGTTTTGCCAATGACTAGCTGTATGATCTTGGGAAAGTTATTTAACTTCTCTGTGCCTCAGTTTCTTTGCAAAGAGTAATGTTAACCTTGTAGGGTTGTGCTGAGAATGAGAGATTATGTGTTAGAATGCCTCATACACACAGAGCAGCCACTCGGGCTATAATTAATTTTTTATTATTATATAATGTGAACCAAGAAGTGTGTTGGAGGACAGGCAGGCATTGAAGGCCCTGCTGTGAGGGACAGGTTTGGCCAAGAGTCTGCAATGCTATCTTCAATCCAAAGAACAACAAAGTGGAATTATCCTTATCAGCAGCAAAAATGCATATTAAGCCAGATCCTCAGGAAACAAATCTGTAAAACATTGCTTGTCCTAAAAGGATTTGCCATCCATTTCTTTACCCACTCAGTAAACTCATGCACCTCCTGTAAGTCATAGACTAGTGGAAGAACTAGCGGTACAAAGATAAAGAGGAACCATAACTCACTGGGGGAAAAACTATCATGGAAACAGATATATAACTTCAATACAATGTGAAAAGCTAATCCCAGAGTTAGGCATTAGATAAGCACCTAATCCAGCCTGGTGAGGAAGACGAGAAGGGTCTAGGGCGGGTTTCTGACAGTGTTGGCAGTGCGTCTGGGCCTTTACGCAGGAGTTAGTTAGGAAAGGGCCTGTGTAGGGCATAGAGAAGCATCCCAGGCAGGGTGGGAAATATACGGAAGAGTGTGTCAAAGAGCCACCTGCCGTTCAGTTTTGCTCAGAATTGGAAGCAGGGGGTAGACTGGAGAGGGAGGGAGGAACCAGCTCATACATTTATCCAGAGAGCAGTGGGGGATCTGAAGCCAGAGAGGTAGCAGTCAGGGTAGTCAGCTTTCCACCCCCAGATAACACCCCATGGAGAGGGAGGATGTGAATGGGACAGCCTGTTGCAGCCCGGGATTAGCCACCTCTAGGGGATCTGGAGAAAGGTGAGTTCAGGACATGGAGATGAGGGCAACGCAACCCATAGAACAAGACAGTCCCTGACAAGAGCCCAGTGACAAGTACAGAGAGGAACCCATTTAAGCTTTGAGAACATTTTCCTTGCAGATAAAGTCTAGGAAAGCTTCATGAAGGAGGTAGGATATGAGCGGCCTTTTAAAGAAGAAAATACAGGTGGAAGAAGAGGGGATAAGCCCAGGGGAGGGAATGGAATTAACAAAGCCAAAGAAGCAGTAATATGCAAGTTGTGTTCACAGAGAAGTAGCTGGATCGGCAGTAAGAGTATGATATTTGACTGACATCCTCTACATTGTACATTCTCATCCCCATGATAGGGAAAGCATGTGTGCAAGGAAAGGTGGTTTTCTCCCCAAAACTCCTACTTTCCTGAGCCTAGGCATAAAGAGAAGCTAAAGGTAGAGAAGAACTCAGAAATTCTTCTAGACTATACTGCAGAAAAGAAAATTCTGAGTTGCTCTTGATGGCACTCAGTGGTCGTGTGGTGACTCCGAGCTGTGGCCAGACAAGGGGGGGAGTCTCTTGTCTCTGTCCTGCTTCTCCTTCCCCACCTCCAGCCACACTCCCCACCCTCCAGCCGCAGCCAGAATGACTGACAGCAAATAAGATGGGGGAGAGGGGGGAGAAAAGTGATGAAGGGACCAAAGAGGTCAAAGGGGAAGGGGAGAAAGACAGTGTTCAAGGCCACAGGTTCCCTTGCCAACCTGAATGTCGCAGGGGCGCCCAAGGTTAGAAAAGGAGCCCCACGAACTTGCTCTGTAAAGGGTCACAGAGGAAACGTTTCAGCTTTGTGGAGCATTCACTGTCTCAGCTAATCACCTCTGCCGTTTGGCACAAAAGCAGTCCTGGACAACAGGTAATAAATGGGCACAGCTATGTTTCAGTCAGACTTGGCCTATGGACACTGAGGCTTGAGCTTCATAAAAGGTCCACATGTTGCCAAAACCAGTTTGGCTCAGAGGTAGAGTGTCGGTCTGCAGACTGAAAGGTCCCAGGTTCCATTCCGGTCAAGGGCATGTACATTGGTTGCGGGCACATCCCCGGTGGGGGGTGTGCAGGAGGCAGCTGGTCGGTGTTTCTCTCTTATCGATGTTTCTAGCTCTCTATCTCTTTCCCTTCCTCTCTGTAAAAAATCAATAAAATATATATTTTTTTTTAAAAAAAAAAAAAGGTCCACATGTCACAAAATAGTTTCCTTTGATGTTTTTTTTCAACCAGTTAAAAATGTAAAAAATCATCCTTGGCTCACATACAAAAGCAGGCAGTGGGCTGGGTTTGGTCTGTGGTGTGGTTTGCCCTCCCTGGTTTAGAATAAGGGTCTCGTGGTAAATGAAGAGCTGAGCTGGGCCGACGGGCCTGAGAAGCTGCTCTCAAACCCACACACTCCTGTGGATTCCGGATGGGATGGGATGCAGGGCCAAACCATGGAACAGGACTGTTCTCTATACTTTTCTGGATTCCACGAGTGCTTCCCTAGCTGACAATAAGTTGTTTAGTAGTGGACTATACCAACCCATTTTCCATAATTAAGGATGTGGTGATGGGGGTCTTACATTGCTTTTCCATTAATTAAATCTTGAAATACTGCTTTCTATATTTCTATAAAACGTAACATGGTATTCAAAAATAATAATAATAAAGAAAGTCATACATATTTTGGCTATTACATGTTCCTCTGGTTACTAAGAAGCCAGGTAACACCTGGAGCTGGGCCTGTAAGCAGCTGGACTTCTTCTTCTTCTTCTTCTTCTTCTTCTTCTTCTTCTTCTTCTTCTTTTTAATGTATTTCATTGACTTTTTACAGAGAGGAAGGGAGAGGGATAGAAAGAGAAACATCAATCAGCTGCTTCCTGCATATCTCCTACTGGGGATGTGCCTGCAACCAAGGTACATGCCCTTAACTGGAATCGAACTTGGGACCTTTCAGTCCACAGGTTGACGCTTTATCCACTGAGCCAAACCAGTTAGGGCACAGCTGGACTTCTTATGGCTCAACTTCCCATCTGGGAAATGGGCAGAACTTCCTTAGCATCTCTAAGTCTTGCTCTTCCCCAACTTGTAAGGCTCTCAGACTGTCTGCAGACACATAGTGTTTTATCTGTCTTCCTGAGTCTCAGCCTCTTCCCTCATTGGTTATCTTTTCTAGTTTCCAAAGCTTTATGTGGTCTTGCTAGGAAAATACCTGAGAATCCTCAGGCTTTGACTTTTCTCCGAGCAGCAGAGCTGAGGTGTAGCTGAGTCCTTAGCCTAAGCATTAAAATAAGATGATGAGGAAGATTGACTTGCAAGATTCTTGACAAAAAGCCAACCATGTTCCTTGGCCTGGGCACAAGTCTCCAGATTTCCTTAAAATAAATCATTGACATCAAATTCAGGCTCTAAAGCCCTCAGCCCCTGACCCACTGCCCCAGATTAAAAGGATTCGTGTGGTTATATTTCTCTTCTTTTCTGCTCTGTGAAGGCAGTCATTCGCCCTTGTTAGAGAGAACATTTGGGATATTCCCCATGACCCTTATTTATATTCTAACTTCCCAGCTACCACCCCAGACTCTTTCTCCTTCCCAAACACTCAGAATCTGTTAGAGGTGGGAATAAAGAAAGGGGTCCATGGGAAGAGGAGACGCCTTAGAGAAACTAAGGGTGCATGTTGAGGGCCCTTGTTTCTTTCTTTTTTTTTTTTATAATATTTTTTTTAATTGATTTTTTTTACAGAGAGGAAGGGAGAGGGATAGAGAGTTAGAAACGTCGATGAGAGAGTAACATTGACCAGCTGCCTCTTGCACACCCCCTACTGGGGATGTGCCCGCAACCAAGGTACATGCCCTTGACCGGAATCGAACCCGGGACCTTTCAGTCCGCAGACCAACGCTCTACCACTGAGCCAAACCGGTTTCGGCAAGGGCCCTTGTTTCTGAAGCTCCTCCTGCCCTCAGCAGTCCCTGATGACCAAGAAAGGAACCAGCCACTAGATCCACCCAGGACCTAAAAAGTGTGGGAGCTACAGAGCTCAAAATGGAGGGGACCCTGCAAAACAAACTTCACAGAACCAGCGAGGGCAAGCTTTGTAGGTACGTTTCCAAGAGTCAAAGCTTACAGGACTGGCCTGGCGCTTAGTGGAGAGCTGGCCCCTCATGACTGGGGTTGAGGGAGGAGGGGAGATAGATGCACTCTTTCCATCCTCAGGGCTCCGGTCACCACCAAGAGGCACAAGGTCGGTTCAGCTGGCTTCCCGCAAATCTGGTCCTGCAGCAAGCACACGGCTCCACTGAAAACACATTCGTCCTCCTCTCCCATTTGATCTTTCTTCCACATGCCTTTTGGATTACTGCTGGCATTCTGTCTCCATCTGTTTTCAACTCTTGGTTAGAAACGTACGAGCCCCGCTCTAGCTCTCTACAGAGCCGGGGGTCCTCGCAGGGTGCTGCTCTGAGAAGGATCCGGGGGAGATCAACTGCATGTCTTCTTGCAAAATCAACAGACACTGAGTGAGCACCTCCTATATGCCAGGCTCTAGCTATCCATCAGACACTAGCTGGGTGCCCTGTCATTCCCCCCGACCCAAAATTCAACCCAGGCTTCCATTTCCCAGTCATCACCATGACCTGCAAGACCTAAAATGACCCCCTCCATACCATCGCCCATTTCTGACCTCATCTCCTGCAACTCTTGCTCTGACTCCCCAAAGCCACCCAGACCTCATTGCTCTTTGTGGCCATGCCTGACACCTTCTGCCTTAGTCTCTGCTCCACCCAGAATGCCCTTTCCTCACAGTGGCTAACATCCTCACCTTCTTCAAGTCTTCACTCAAGTATCACCTTTTCAATAGGCTTACGCTGGCAAGCCTGTTGAAAATGGCAACTCTTCAACAGCATACCTGATCCCCTTTCTCACCCATCTCTAAATTTTCTTCTTCTGTAGCTCTTATCACCTACTGCCCTGGCCCAGTTCCCTAGAAAACACAGCATTCCGAAGGAATGCAATTCCAGGGAAGCAGGAATGAGTGGAAAGGGTGGATACGGCACAGGACGGGGAGAGCAAGCCTAAGGGAGTTTGCTTCCAAATGGCATTAGTGCTGTAACAAGTGATGGCTCGGTCCCACAGGAGACCCATTCAGAGAGGCTGAATGAAGCTCGTGCATCTCTAAGCAGCGTGCCCAGGAAGGAGAAGAGTGAATTGTTCAGTATCTATCTCCCATTGGTCAATGTCTGCCTCACGGATGTTAATGCCTGCATCCTTCCGGTGATGAGAAAGCAGGTTCAAGTCATGAAGGCCCATCACCTTAGCAGCAACAGGGAGTCCCAGTCTGGAAGGTGGGAGCTGAGAGGTGATCACTCTTGTTTCAGGTGAGGGGCTGCATGAACTGAATCCTATATGATTCACCAACATGGTATCCACCTCCCCCAGCTAGAATGCAAGCTCCATAAAGGCAAGATCTTTGTCTCTGTCCCTGAGGCATCCCAAGAGTCCTCTGTGCCCTGCTGAGAGGAGGAAGGGCTGTGCTAATGAAGGCAATGCAGACCCTGCCCTCATTGAGCTCACAGTGCCCAGGGTGACACAGGCAAGCAAACAGATCATGGTGGTATAGAGCAAGAGAGCAGTGCTGGCCGGAGGTAGGCCAGGTGGCGGCAGCAGCACCTGGCAGAGCTATGGGCAACTGGTTGTGAGTCCCTGTGCTTTGACTTTAGGTGTAGCAGGTTGTGCCCAGCCTGGTGTCGCTGATGAACCAAGGACACTGGAGCAGGAAGTCAAGATCTGGGCTCTCAACCCAACCGCAGCTGCTAGCAGGCCATAGGACCTTTGGAGAATTATCTAGAAACCAGTAACCACTATTTATCAAGTCCTCCTTTCCTACCAGAGCACAGGCTGAGTAATGCACTCTCAGTCGGTTCAGAAGCAGAGCACCTTAGACTGGCTGGTTTATAAACAAGAGGCATTTATTTCTCATCACTCTGGTGGCTGGGAAGCCCAAGGTGAAGGTGCCAGCAGATTTGGTGTCTGGTTCATAATGGCTGTCTTTTCACTCTGTCCTCACAAGGAGGAAGGAAGGAGAGAGCTCCCTGGGTCTCTTTTATAAGAGCATCAACCCATTCATGAGGGCAGGGGCCTAGTCATCTCCCAAAGGCACCGCCTCCTGACCCCATCACGTTGGGGGTTAGGATTTAAGATATGAATCTGGGGGAGGGATGATAACGTTTAGTCCATGACATTGGCATACATTTTCATATTGCATTCCTACAACGGTTCAATGAGAGAGAGAGATGATGATGATCCTCATTTAATAGAAAGCTAAACTGAGCCCAGAAAAGTTCAATAAACCTACCCAAACTCTCCTGGCAAAGAAGTGGCAGAGCGAGGCTTTGAACCTGAAACTGCCTCTGCCGGAGTGTAAGCTCATAATCACCTCCCTCCAGCGCCGTTCAGCTGGGTCTTAGTGCCCTCTTTTGAGAAATGAAAAGATTAGAGACATAATCTTTAAAGCCCTTTCCCATTAAGCTGCATCCTAAACATGTCAAGTTCAAAGAAAAGTGATCCAGCCCAGACTTTGTGGGAAATGACTGGATATTGTCCAGGACAAATACACCTACAGTGTGCCACGGGCCACCAACCAGGCCTGAGACACCAGCAGCCTCCTTCCAGCCCTCAGACCAATGGGCACAACCTCCCTGTTCTGTACGGGGGGAAATGCACAGACCAGCCTGCCCAGGGTGGAGGGGCCACCTGAGGAAACTTCATGTGGGATTGGGAAGACACACACAGAGTGTCCTCTGTGGTTTCAACGAAATGCGACGTACGGAAGCCCAACCAGTCGCTCCCTACAGGGGCTGCAGGTTGGAGGGCACCAGGGCAAGCGCAGTGAAAACCTGTCACTCAGCCAATGCAACTTCAGGCCTCCCGCATTGATCTTCTCACCACCTATGTCATTTTACACTTTCTAGCAGCCGCACGTGAAAAAGTAAAAAGAAGAAGTGAAATTCATATTCATAACCTACTTTGTTTAGCCCAGTATCATTTCAACATGTACTAGATATGAAATTCCAGTGAGATATCGTACATGCTATCCTTCATAGAAAGTCTTTGAAATCTGGTGTGTATTATGCTTGGAGCACATCTCAATTCCACACCACCTTTTGAGTGCTCGATATGAACCCCAGGAATCCAGTGTTCACGTGTGAACTGCGGCTGCTGAATGGGACAATGCAGGCCAGTGCAGGCCAGTGCAGGCCAGTGCAGGCTGGAGCTGATGGGAGAACACATACGTTCGTACCCACACTCATCTCAGAGCAGCTCAGACGACAGGAATGTCCAATTCCTGCTGCATCAGGACCAGCGCAGAGCACACGGGACAGCCCTGTCCCCAGGGGGCAGCCCGGGAACAGCGGAGGCGCTGGGACCTGAACTCCCACGCGGAGGGCGGAGAAGTGACAGGAAGTCAGCCCCGTGGGGGAAGAAGACATCTGGTGCTCCCCTTTGAAGTTCAGCTCACCTTCTGAGATGGAGACCAGCAGGCAGTGAAAAGCACTTGCGGCCTTAAGCAATTGAGGCCAGAGGTCAGGTTTCCTCGGTCAGTTCCTCAGGAAATGGGTTTCATATGAGATTCCGGAGGCCGGGAGGGAATTGTCCTAACGTTAACAGTTTGTGTATTCAAGTGGAGTCAAACCGCAGGAGCCTGGAGTCCTAACACATTAGTGACAGCCCAGGCCCCGCACTCACTCACACTGGAATTAACTGCTGTTCCGAACAGACCCACAGAAGCAAGAAGTAGCAGAGAAGATGGGTGTTTTCAAAACTGAAGGACTTGGAGACTGAGTCGGAGGGGGGTGAGGTGGAGGGAGTTGTGGTTTCTCTAGAAATGGCACAGATTGAAATGGGTTTTTTTTTTAATATAATTAATTGATTTTTCACAGAGAGGAAGGGAGAGGGATAGAGAGTCAGAAACATTGATGAGAGAGAATCATCAATCAGCTGCCTCTTGCACACCTCCCACTGGGGATGTGCCCGCAACCAAGGTACATGCCCTCGACTGGAATCGAACCTGGGACCTTTCAGTCCGCAGGCCTACGCTCTATCCACTGAGCCAAACTGGTTTCAGCTGAAATGAGTTTTTAAAGCAAGAAAGAAAAGAAAATATTTCTAACCCTTCTTTGTAGCCCACCCCCTCCAACACACACACACACACACACACCAAACAAGTGAAGCAATGAAGACAGGGTGACTGACTCGTCAACCATCCTGCACTTCCCTCCCTGACAGGGTACCTCCCAGTGCAGACCTGCCCCGGGCCCATCCTCCCAGCCCCTCCCCCACCAGGAGGAGCGGACCATATGGGCGACACTTCAGAACCACACTTGGGGCGTGTTTGCTCGCTGCGTCTGCGAGGCGGAGGCTGGAGCCACATGGAAGGCACATGCAGGAAACGGGCTGCAATGGTCTTATGTTTATGATTCTGGGAGGAGGTGGCAGAGCCGAGGATGGGATTGATCAGGTTCCAAATCTATTTCCTGGAGTCAAGTTTAAAAGAGAGACGTGAAGGGCGAAATCTCTAATGATGTGGGTGCATCGCAACAAGCTACAAGTTTATTTCTCCCGGTGTTTATACAGGTTTCTTAAATCTGTTGCTTTCTTCGCACATTGGACCGGCCCGTCCCTGCCAACGCTTAGGGAACTCTGAAAACTGCCCTGTGATAAATTCTTGTCAGATTCAGAAAATCTGGTTTTCTAAGAGTTCGTTTACAGGATCACCACCCCCCTTGGCTATAATGCCTTCGTTGTTTCTTCTTGTTGTTGCTCAGAGGGTAAGCGTTACCATCTGAAAATCCTGTCTGTTTTCAGTGACGTCAGATGCCCACCCGGTGCTAGTTTGGTTTCCACATTTCTCCTTGGACAACCGGCACTCAGCGTGGGCCTGCCGAGTCTCTGCGAGGCCTCTTGTCTGAGCGGGCCACTGCCCTGGAGCTGCTCTGAGTCACGGTTGCCCATTGTCTCAGTGAGGAAGGGATGCTGAAGGCAGAGTTCCCAGGCTCCCTAGCATGACTTTCAAATTCTGCCTCAGCCAGCAGCGCTGTGAGGCAGTGGGGAAGACAGGTGCGCCGGGAAACTAAACGTAAGGATGACTAAGGGTAAGTCCTGCCATACGGACGGCACTTCACAGTTTACAAAATGATTGCAGTATCTCATTTCACCTCACAGTCACCCAGGGAGAGAGAGATTGAGCTTTCTGTTTATAATGAGGAAACTGAGGCTGGGTTTGCTGACATCCCACATACACCAGGGACCCACGGCAGAGCTAGGAATCGGACAGCTCTTCAGACAGGAGACCCAGCCCAGCTCTGTCCCTCATTGCCTTTGGGTGGTGCTTACGTAAAACAACTCCACTGTTCACCCAAAAGCATATGTTGAGAGGAAAATCAGTAAAATTTCAACAAAATATATACTGAGGGTCTGCTATGTGAAAAAAAAAAAATGAATAAACTTGATGCTTACTCTCACGTTTGTATTGTTTGAGGAGAAAAGCTATAGACCATTGAGGGTTAGATGTCAGCCTAGGCAACACAACAAGAGCTGTCACCATCGTCAAGGGGTGGGTACATCCTGGGCTAGGGAGGACCATGGGGATTTGTGGCAAAGGAGGAGTGTGAGCAAGCCCTGGGCAGGGATTCCCCAACTTCCCTGAAGAAAGAGTCCCCAGGAGCACTTGTTACAAATACAGATTCCTGGGCTTTAACACCGCATCAGGATTTCCAGGAGGAAAAGCCAGGTAAACTAAGCCCTGTGCCCCCAGGGACCTTATCCTAGGCTGGGAGCCGTGGGAGGCGTGAGTCAGCTCCACGGGTTGGGAGGGTCCAGCGATGGAGAATTCTGTGAGCTGTGAGAGTGGAGGGGGAAACAGAAAACCTTGTGAAAGAGACTGAGAGAGGCGAGCCGTATGAACTAAGACACATGCCAAAAGAAGACTTGATGCCAAAATAAGGCCAGGGAAGGACAACAAGAGAGTAGCAGGCTGTGGGACAGGCAGAGAGAGGGCTCCCGGAAGAAAGGAATCCAGGCTCACACCTGCCCTGAGATGGCTCAAGGCGGGGAGGACCGGGAGGGAGGGATCCTGAGTCAGGAGTCCAGGAGCATCTCGGGGGCTGTGGCCAGGGACTGGGGGCCAGACCGGGGTCTGCTGGGAGTAGAGTCCAACTCCCCTTGGACTTAGAAGTCTAAGTGCTATGTTTCATTTTTAATAGACTTTCCCTTTTAGATGAAGCCAGTGGTGTCCTAGGAAATCATTCTGCTAGCTTCCTCATCGTACTCCTTCATTTATTAGCAGCGTACGGCCATTGGCACAGCACTGCAGCCCAGAGCTTCTCAAACTTTAATGTGCACACGAATCGCCTGGGCATCTGATTACAATGCAGATTCTGGTTCGGTAGATCTGTGCGGCCTAACACTCTGCATTTTGTTAATTCTGCAGAGATGCTGATGTGGTGGTCCTTGGTCCACATATGGCATCAGAAGGCTCTGGCCCAATCAGACACTCCTTTCATCTGCCCTTCGGTCCATGTTTCTCTCCACTTGGACTTTAAAATGAGTGCATTCTCTTGTAATAGTGTGCCTACTTACACAGAGCAGTGGGATGAGTGTTGAAGAGAGACAGAAATAAATATGATACAATCTTTAAGGAAATGGCAATCTGTTGGGCAGAGAAATGGACACTAACATAGTATAAGGCCTGCCCTCCACCAGGCCTCCTACCACTTTGGGGTTATAATGCATTGCCCCTCCTCCCCACCTCCCCCGTAATTCTCACTACACTCTGCAATAGGGATGTCTAACCTCACAGAGAAGGAAACCCAGGCTAGAAACGTTAAGTCAGTTTTTTTTTAATCCACACAGCCACTGAAAAGTTGGGTTTTGACGTAAATGTGGGTTTGTCCGGCTCCAAAGTTCTCACTCTTCCCATCAAGCCATATCTCAGTCACTGGGCATCCTACGACGGTTGCAAAATGAGAAGCACAGCATGCTGGAGGGATTCGGCGGGTGGGGTGGCAGGTGACAGGAATATGGGATTACAGTATGGTTACTGAATTTGACCGGTTTATCAGAAAACAATAGCAACGAAGACTTCGTGTAGAAAACATACTTTTCAGTGTTTCAAAACAGGGGCCTGATTCTTTGTTCGTAAATTCTCCTTTTATGGGCTGCGGCTCCAAAGTTGAGAAAAACACTGTCCAGCCAAGAGCGGTTGGCATCTCTGGCTCAGGGCTCCAGATTCTAGCAGACATTTTATCTACCGAATGAGGGCGGCCCAGCCAGAGAGCAAGCTTCGACTGCACGTCCGCCTCGGTCTGAACAGGGAGCAGAGCCCAACCCTGAAACCCAGGCTCAGAACGTACTCATCATCCAGCATTACGTGGCTGAAAACCCTTGTCACCATGAGCTTTTCTCCTATTGCCGCCCACCCCCCCATCCCAGGGCCCCCGACGCTAAGTGGTGCCCTCCCATTTGCCCACACAGACACTCCCTCTCTGCTCCCGCCAGCCGCCTCCTGGACTGCATGTCTGGGATCCAGAAATGACTCCACTTTCTCTGCTGCTGAGTCATTGTTGCTGGGATGACGGGAAGACCAAAACCCACTAAAAGAGGGAGTCTCGGTCCCAGGGCCCCTCCCTACACTGCCACACTCAGGCCTCCACCTGAGTCGTGTTCCTGGATGCTGGCAGAATGTTCCATTGCATGTTTGTTCCATTGCAAAAAAAAAAAAAAAAAGACAAAGAGAACCAAGACTGTCATTAAGCACCGAGGTACATGGAAGTCAGCCACCCCCCACCAGAGTGAGCCTCAGCCTGAATGGAAGCCCAGAAACATTACGCTAATTGCCAATAACAGCTCGTCTGGGTAGGCGTGGGGTGGGGGACACGGCAGGACAGAGGGAAGGCGTAGGGGACCACCTGCCAGGGAGAGGAGAGCCAGCCAAGGATTTCTGTAAGGGGCTGGCCCTCGGGACTCCTTCCAGCTTCTCGGTTCTCTGATGCTGAAGAGAGGAATGTGGTTCTCAGGGGGAGGTGGCTGTGGACTCCCTGGGACAGGGCCGGGGGAGGGTGCTAGAAGGCGGCCTTGAGCGCCTGTGCGCAGGGCACTGGGCTAACCACTGCAGACGAGCAGGTAACAAAGAGAGCTCCCTCCTGAGGAGCCAGCCTGCGGGGGTGGGAGGCAAACATGAAAACAGACTTGATGGTTGAATGTGAACAACTACGTACGATGGTCCTGAGCTGGGTTCGGAGATGGAGCAAGATGCTCCCAGTTGAGTGGGGAAGACCGTGTGACAGGGGCTTTGAGAAAGGGCCATGAAGCCTATGGCAGGGCCACCCAGACATGACACTCAGAGATACCTTCCCAGAAGAGAGGGGGTTCAGCTAGACCCAGGGATGAGCAGCAGCTCACCGCATGGCGGCGAAGGACAGGCACAGAGGAGGGGAACCAGTCCTGTCACAGAGAGACTGGGTCACTGAGAGGTGAGAGGAGGCATGGAGCATTTGTGAAGCTAAGAGGAGGGTGGGAGGGGCAAAAGGTGAAGCCGGGCAGCAGACAGGGCCTCTGTGTACAGCACACAACAGGAGCTTAATAATGGCACAAGTTCTGGTGCTTTGGGCCCACAGAGAAGGGGCCATGGAATTTGCTGAGGGCTGGAGGAGACTTGCCAGAAAGAAGAAAGAAAAAGAGCCTTCTAAAGGATGACTGGCCTTTACCAGAAGAAATGAGAAACACGTTCCAGGCGGGGAAAGGTGTGCACAAGAGCGAGCTCTCTGGCACTTTGGAAATTAACCCTGTTCTCTCCTCCGATGCCAGGAGCATCCAGGGTACCAAATTCTGTTTGGCTGGGTCATCTCAAGGCCAAAACTGGGAAGCCTCAGGCTCCAGAGCACGTGGAGGGAACTGGCAATGGGCCATGGTAACCTTGCTCTGTGGGCCGGAGACAGGACTCTTTCCCCCGAGGGCAACCTGCATTTCCCAAATCAGCAGCCCAGCCCAGCCTGCTGAGGAAGCTTCAGGGGGGACCAGACCGAGCTAAAAGCTCCACAAGCGTCATCTAATTGAATTCTCTAATCAGCCCAATGGAGAGCGAGTGTTCCTATTGCTTTAAAGATGAGAAAACTGAAAGGAGAAATCCTGCCTTATAACCTGGATGTCTAAGACCCTCCAAGCCACGTTCCCCACCACGCTGGCCTGCTGCACCCACAGGCAGGTCAGAGCATCACCGAGCCACCCCACCACCACGCCACCGGAGAGAGCGGCATGGAGACCAGCCAGGGGAAGGTGACCTCACTAACGTGTGTGAACCAGAGAGATGACTGGGGGGTTTCTCTGAAGTGAAAACCTTTTCACTTCCTCAAGCCGTGACAACTGCCAGCCCTCCTCAGCTTACTCAAGGTGACGCGGCCTCTCCCAGGAGGCATCTGGATGGTCTTGCATGCAAGGCCCCTTCCCTCACCTTTTCTTGTATGACCCCCAACATGCCCATTTCACAGGTGGGGAAATCAAGATACGGACCTGTTAAGGATCTCTTCCAAAGTCTGGCTGCTATTAAAGTGCTTGAGCCACACCGAAGCCGGTTTGGCTCAGTGGTAGAGCGTCGGTCTGCGGACTGAGAGGTCCCAGGTTCGATTCCGGTCAAGGGCATGTACATTGGTTGCAGACACATCCCCGGTAGGGGGTGTGCAAGAGGCAGCTGGTCGATGTTTCTCTCTCATCGACGTTTCTAGCTCTCTATTCCTCTCCCTTCCTCTCTGTAAAAAAAATCAATAAAATATTAAAAAATAATAATAATAAAAATAAAAAAATAAAGTGCTTGAGCCAGGACTCACACTGGCTTCTGTTTGATCTCAGGAACTAAGCCTTCCCAGCACACCCACCATGTCATGGCCCAGTGGAGGGGACCACGGATGTCCCCGGGAGGAGATGCCTCGCAGCCAGTGAAGGAAGCTAAGGACCTGCTATGCAAGGCCTTTCACCATGAGAAACCGTACTTCACAAGGATGCTGACATGTCTCTTCTGCCAAACACAGGTTCCCCCACAAAAGGAGAAACATAGAAAGTTGTCGGGGCCAAACGAAAGAGAAAGGGAACATCTGCAGAGGAACACAATGCTAGCTCTCCCGGCCAAGCTTATGGTTCAACTTTTCCACTCTCAGATGCCTTTGTTGGAAAGTAACTCTGACACCGCGGATCCCGGATGATATAAGACAACATCAATAAAGTACGGGGGAGGAAGGACCCACGGGACCTGGGATAGAAGAGCAGGGCAGATTGCTTGGGGAGGGGAGGCCCACAGAAGGAAGAGCCCATCTGTGTACACTTGTAGAGATGAAAGCTCCATTGTATTTCATGCTCAAATGTATAGACTCTCAAGCTGCCTGTAATCTTGTTCAGGGCACTGAAAGGTGATGTCAGAGAGAGAGCACTAGACAGAAAGAAGACCAGGGTTCAAGTCCCGACCTCGCCACCATTCAGGGAGTCACCATTTCTCAGTCTCTTATTTTCTTTGTCTTTAACGTAAAGAAATTGGACTAGATGATTTCTTGAGGCCTCTTTCAGCCCAAAAGCATGTGATTATAACTCTGGTGCCTCTCTTTTCACATTCTTGATGGGGCCGCAGAGGCAGGCCCCACTCCCCGACATGAGTAGCTCACGAAACCAGGACAATGAGAAGGTATGACTAAAGGGGTTGGAGCCTAAACATAAATTCTGTCCACACTATAGCCTTCCCCAAGACCCCCTGCAATCCGGTACCAGACTTAGACAACACTGAACTCACTTCACTCTCCTTGCGCAGACCCACGTGCTGTCACCTACCCCCTGTTCCTTCCTACAGCTGCCAGACCTTGCCTGCTGGGCCAGTGAGGGTCAGGCACTCGCAGAAGCCAGAAGATGAATCGCCCCCAAACACAACATAAAGATGCCCTCAAGAAGACAGAGACGGCCCTGGGGTTGAGATAACATATATACCGTGTTTCCCCGAAAATAAGACATCCCCTGAAAATAAGACCTAGGGCAACTTTGGGAGAAAAAATTAATGTACGACACTGTCTTATTTTCGGGGAAACAGGGTAGTTATCTAGAGCAGGGGGTTCTGGGTAAAACAGGATTATCTCTGATAAGTTGTGTGATCTAAAGGATTTCACCTCTTTGAGCCTAAGTGTTCTGACATGTAAATAAAGGTGATGATAATATACCTGTTGACAAAAGGCCTATCTCATAGTGTTGTTGTGATGATCAAATTACACATTCACACTAAGGCTTGACAAATAAAGTAATTGCTGCCCCCAGGGCAAGTCCATGGGTAATGGCCAGGAGTCTAGGAGCAAGGCTAAGGGCTACTGTATGTGTGAAGCTCAGAACATACTCAGCCAGCCTTTTACCTACCAAAACAGTCCCAAATTGCAACACACTTGTTGGAAGGAAGGGGCCTCACTCTCTTCAGGGAGCAGGAGTGTGAAGTAGTTATCGGGAAGAGGATCCAACCATTTGGGCCAGACTAGGAACCCACCGCTCATCACCCAGAAGTATGGGCCCCCGGGGCCATGAAGGGAGGGAAGCTTGAACAGTTGTCTCTTTCCAACAGAACCAACCTCCTCAGAAAGGGAGTCAGACAGTCCTCAAGAGCAGGCTTTAGCGCCCTTGAGGCAAGGGTCCCTCCTGTGCACAGCTCCATGCCAGCACCCAGCATGGAGCCAAAACACTGTGGATACATTAAGTATTTGTTGACTGATCCTGGCTGGCATGGCTCAGTGGTTGAGTGTCATCCTATGAACCAGGAAGTCATGGTTCAATTCCTGGTCAGGGCACATGCTCGGGTTGCAGGCTCAATTCCCAGTAGGGGGCATGCAGGAGGCATCCCATCAATGATTCTCTCATCATTGATGTTTCTACCTTTCTCTCCCTCTTTCCTCTTTTCTGAAATATACACTGAGTGGCCAGATTATTATGATCTCTGAATGCATAATAATCTGGCCACTCAGTATATATATATTAGAGGCCTGGTGCATGAATTTGTGCATGGGTGGGATCCTACCAGCCTGGCCAGGGGGAGGGGACATGGATTGTTGGCCAGCCTACCTGCTGGTCAAACTCCTGGTAGAGGGGACAATTTGCATATTAGCTTTTTATTATATAGGATATAAGCTAAGTGGCCAGATTATATGCATTCAGAGATCATAATAATCTGGCCACTCAGTGTATATATATTTACACACACACACACACACACACGTATATATTTGTATATGTATATATATATATGTATATATTTGTGTATATATACATATATACTTATATATATGTGTGTGTGTGTGTGTGTGTGTGTGTGTATATATATATATATACATATATATATATATATATATATATATATATATATATATATATTGACTGAATGATTAGAAATGGAGAGGCTGATGAAACAGAAACCCCAGTGAACACACTAAGTAGAAAGCTAAGGACCCAATATGGCTGGATTGGCCCACACACCAGGGATGGCCCAGACGTTGCGGTCACCCGGAGAGCTAAGGATAGCACGTGGAAAAGCCAGACCAGAGAGAGGGCCAGTCTGTGAGTCACCTGTCCTTCAAACCAGGACCTGTCTGAAGAGCGAGCCAAGGAATGTAAAACCGTGAGTCAGCGGGTTATCTCTGCTGCTACCTTCTGAGTCACCGCCTGAGCTGTGGGCCCGCCCTCCGTGAGGGAGCGTGGGGGTGTGTGTGTGGCCATGTGTTTATATCTACACCCGCACGCTCGGCAGACACCACCAGCCAAGATGAGTCAAGAGTCTCACGTTTTATGAAAGCTATGTTACTGGGCTGTCCAGGTGATGACTCACTGCTTACCTGCCCTTCCCCAAGGAAAGTGCCTTCCAACCCAGGTGAGGCTCGGCACGCCTCTGTGGGCCAGGGGCCACGTGACTCATTATTCTGCCGAGTTCTGTCTGTCTTCAGGAGCCATGTGCTTCAAGGCTGTGTCTGAGTGTCCGGTGAGATGAGGCCCAGGCCAGAGGCTCAGCATGGTGACTTACCCCAACCAGGAACTCGCTCCCCTCCTCCAAGAGTCCTCCCTCAACTCCCCCTCTTTTCTCCTCACTGCCACCTGCTTCTGTGGAGGGTCTTAAGGGGTTACTACAGAAAAGTCGGCTCACTCCCTGACTATTGCAATCTATTATTAGAAAACTTTTGAAGGCCCCAAAGCCTTCCCAACTCCCCTCCCTCACCCTGCCAAAAGAATGTCTAGTAAATCATTCTTGCCATTGAAATCATTCCTGACATTATTACCAGATGAACCATCCTCAGATACAGCTAGCTCATTGCTCAAAAACCCCCATCCCATACCAAATTCAGTAAAAATGTGTCTTCCCTGACCCTGTACGGTTCAATGCCAACCACGTGTAGGGTGAGAGGGAGGAGCTATGGTTGTCATGCCCGCACCATGTGGTCCCAGCACAGCTGAGGGTCCAGGGTGAGCCCCTGACCTAACCTGGGCCAGTCTGAATCTCTCCCTGGGAAACTTGGCGTAGAGGCTCAGAAATTCTGGTCTCAATCTGGGCTAAAGACTTCAACAAGATGTACAGAATCAGCCCTGCTGGATAGCTCAGTTGGTTGGAGTATCATTCCATGCACCAAAAAGGCTGAGGGTTTGATCCCTGGTCAGAGCTCATACGAGAGGCAGATGATCCATGTTTCTCTCTCACATCAATGATATTCTCTCTCTCTCTCTCTCTCTCTCTCTCTCTCTCTCTCTCTCTCTCTCTCCCTCCCTCCCTCCCTCCCTCTCTCCCATACTCTTCCCTCCCTCCCTCTCACTAAACATATCCTCAGTGAGGATTTAAGAAAATAATAATCAGGGGGTAGAGGCAGTAGAGGGGGCATTTTCCCATAATGTGATCAGGAAAGCTCAAAAAGTAGGTCCACAATGAAGCTGACATGCGCAGAGAAGCTGCAATGGCAGGAAAATATAGTGCCCAGGCCCCTAAAAGTCCCGTTCCCAGGGTCCAGTGCTACCCAAAAAGTTCTTTCTGCAGCTTTAATATATAAACAGGGTGGTAGGTGAAATAGTTAAATGTCCACATACAGTAGAAAATGTAATTAAAAATGTATTTTAAATTGTATATTTAAAATATTACAAAATAGCAGGGACCGGTTTGGCTCAATGGATAGAGCGTCGGCTTGGGGACTGAAGGGTCCCGGGTTCGATTCCGGTCAATGGCATGTACCTTGGTTGCGGGCATATCCCCAGTAGGGGGTGTGCAAGAGGCAGCTGATCGATGACTCTCTCTCATCGATGTTTCTCACTCTCTATCTCTCTCCCTTCCTCTCTGTATAAAATCAATAAAATATATATTTTAAAATATTACAAAATAATATTTTACAAAATGGTTTCCACATTCATAGAAAAAAGGAAGGGTGGTGGAAGGGATTGGGAAAGCAGGAAGGGGAGAATGGGGAAAAGGAAAGAAAAGAAAAAGCAATGATAGCATCAGAAATTTTGTTTTTCCTTCTTCTTATAGGTGATTATTCATGATCTAAAAATGATCTTCCAAAGGCTTCTTTGCAATTACATTCATCACTTACAAGTGGGAAGCCCTACTTCCAAGAAGAATCATTTACCCTTTACTACATTTACCTGCTTTTCTTCCCCCTCGTAGTTTCTATCTAAAGAGCTCTAAAACATTTCAAGAGGGCGTTGATTAAGCTTGTTTCAGGCTCAGACTTAACTAATCACCACCCTGATGGTCAACACAAAGTCATCAAGAGAGCTCGTTGTGTGGCCTCCAATACAAGGTCACTCCCATAGAATAATCTGGATAAATCCTCACTTATATTCAGGCATACACATTACTGCATCTCTCTTCAACTTGACAAGCTCCATTCGAGGATACTATAATCATCTTTATTCTACAGACAGGCTGGTCAAGGTCCCGGGGACAAGTACCAAGACCACCCAGGACACGAGAGTGCTAGTTTGGGAAGTTAAGGTGTTCTGGCAGCTTCTTCTCTACCTGGCAGGGGAAAGAGGGAGGGTTCTGTGTCTTGGTTTGGAGGGACCTTCTTCCACACCTCTAAGTCCTGCCGAGCAATCAGATACTAACTAACATTTTGGTTAGTCCTGCGTCCATCTACCTCCCATGAGGAAGACGGAAGCTCGCTCGTAAAGCTGGTTGTTGCAACAAGGAGCCACTGCCCTAAAGCATCTTGTTTTGATTGCACTGAAAACATCCCCGCCTCAGCCCAGACCCTGTGCGCTCTCTTCACTGGAGAGCATGGCAGCCAAGAATGCTCTCATAGCTGCGCTTTGCTGCCCGACTCCGTCTGGAATGCATGGCCTTTGCCCCTTGGACCTTTCCTATGGCTGCTCGGAGGGGCCAGAGTGCCAGTATTTGCAACTAGTTCTGTCCTCATTCTCCACCAATCCTGCCTCTCCCCAAGTTCTTGGACACAATTCCATAACTCCGTTTAGAAGTTCCTCCTCCTCGCTCTTCCCCTCTTCTCGACTCCGGACCCTGAACATACTGCCTCTCCACCTTATGACCTTCCTCGGTCATGCGGGGTAAAGGCAAACTTGCTCCTTTTCTCAAGACGGCGTGCCCTGGACCCCAAATACAGGGACCAAACATCTTCTAGACGCTTGGAAATAAGCATCTGGTTAATTGGCTGGTGGTTTGGGAGTTTGTTTGGTTTTTTGCTGTGCTGCCAGATGTTGGTGTCATGTAGACCCTGACTGGAAGTTGTGTTTCCTATTATGATTCAGAATAAGTCACGACAACTAAAAAAAGTGAGATGCTGTTTGTCTTTGGTGAGCAAGGCACTTTCTGGCACCGTGCCCAAGAATGAGACCCCCCAACCTGCTCAAAGAAATGTACTATGGGCATGTCCCGCTCTTTTTCAAAAAGGCACTTCTACAGAAAAAGGGGTAAAAGCAATATTACTCCAGTCTGCTTCTAGGGAGCTGAATGGTGGCCCCAGAGAGACCAGGCCCTAATCTCTGGCATCTATCATGTTACCCCATTCGGGAAGTGTCTCTGCAGATGTGATGAAGTTCAGGGTCCTGAGATAGAGATGTAATCCTGGATCATCCAGATGGGCGGAAGTGCATCACAGGTGTCCTTATAGAAGGGACACAGAGGAAGGTTTGATACACACAAAAGAAGTTAAGGCCGCCGAAACCAGTTTGGCTCAGTGGATAGAGCGTCAGCCTGCGGACTGAAAGGTCCCAGGTTCAATTCCAGTCAGGGGTATGTACCTTGGTGCAGGCACATCCCCAGTGGGGGGTGTACAAGAGGCAGCTGACTGATGATTCTCTCTCATCGATGTTTCTAGCTCTCTATCCCTCTCTCTTCCTCTCTGTAACAAAATATTTAAAATAAAAAGAAGGAGAAGAAGAAGAAGAAGAAGAAGAAGAAGAAGAAGAAGCAGCAGCAGCCGCCGCCACCGCCAAGGCCTTGGGAAGAGGAAGGCAGATACTGGAATGATACAGACACAAACTAGGAAATGTTGGAAGCCACTAGAAGTTGGAAGAAGCAAGGAGGGAACCTCTAGAGAGATTTGTGGCCCTGCTGGCTGCTTGATTTTGAATTTCTGGCTTCCAGAACTGAGAGAGAATACATTTTGGTTGCTTTAATCCAAGTTTGTGGTGATCTGTTACAGCAATCTCAGGAAATGAGCTCAATGCTTATTTCTAAGAGCCACTGAATGACAGGCCTGGAGGTGGGGGGTCAGAGAAGGAAGAAGCAGGACTAAGATGCTCCACACACCCAGGAGGGCTCATTGGCCACCGATGTTTACATCTGTCCGTGGACCCTTCAGACTCAAGAACCACTGCAGAAGAGCAGAAGACAATAATGCTTCTAACGGCATCAGTAATCTGGGTGCGGTTAGTTCTTTGTTGGAGTCCTATCAATCGGTCCAGAAGCATTCAAGACCTGCCTTGGCTCAGCCAGCCCTTCTCCCTGTGAGTTTCTAAGAGAGATGGGAGCACAAGGAAAACATCAAATGTAAAACCTATGTCCCTCTGTCTAACCTCCTAACTGGGTTTGGGCCTGAGACTCCATTGCAGTTGTAGAAAACCAAAGAGATGAGCTCCCACACACCACCCACTGTTCTTCAAATCCTACTCACTAGTAAATGTGGCTCTGTGTCCTGGGCTGTGACTAATCTAATTAACAACTCACCGTCCTCACAGGACACAAGAAGAGGAGTGGGCGAAGAGCTAGGTTATCCCTCTCCTATAAATAGAAATAATTTGGGAACCACAACCTCCCCAAGACTGTTGATTAAAACCTCTATTTGGGAACATGAATGACGAGAGTGAATCAGACCTTCTGCCCCTTTCGGCTTCCCACTCTCGTTTCAACCAAGCAAAAGAGACACCTTTTCCTGGGTGCCTGCCGTATGCCATGTACTCTTCTAGGCATTTGGGGATAGAGCATTAACAGGACAAACACAGTCCCTGCCTCCATGAAGGACCACAAATTCCTTCCCGGGCCCTACTAAGCCTTCACCACTTTGAAATACAGTCCAAGGAAGTCCACCTAAAGCTTAGTTCTTCCCAACATCTAAAGTCACACTTCCCACCCATTACCATGCTGGTCTAAAAACCTGAGAATTCAATTCTTGAAAGAACCATGTCTTAAGAATATAAAAATTAGATCAAATAACCACCTAAACCATCCGGCCAGGGCAGATAAAGTAGAATTTGAAGAGCATTAAACACCAGGCAAAATACAAGGCATTTATAATTATAATCTATATCCAGTTAGGTCAGAGGATCAGAAAATTGTGCTGCTGAGGTCAAACCTCATTCGTCTCATTAATTGCATTTATTCTCATGTCACATCCTGGACTTAAACCCCAAACAGCTAATTAAGATGACCAGAAATCAGCTGACTCCCATCTATCCTTTTTGAGAATCAGCCAATAGCACTAGCTTCCTTTACGGAGGATGGCATGTTGTTTTTGAAACATACAGAAAGAGGAGAGTTCACAAGTTCCAGGAAAATCCAAGTCCATGAATAAGCAAGCCATCTATCTGCGAGTGATAGAGAAGGAAGAGGGGGAAAGGAAGAGGGAAGAGCGAAAACAGAAGAAAGAGGAGAAAGGAGGGGGAAGAGGGGAGAGAAGGAGGAGATAACACCAAATATTTCTAAATTTGCTAAGGTCAGTTATGATGTAAGATGGGAGCTCTGAGTGACCATGAAAGGAGACTTTGCTCTTTATTTGATAACCATATCCATGAGCAAACACTACTAAAACTAATGGAAACCAAAACAATTGTTCCAGAATGATGCAATTTGGGGAGTAAGTCTAATTGTTTACTGCTAGTTAAAACAAGTCTGTTTTGACTAATTCCATGGGAAATGGCATAAAGCCTTCCTGTCTGGGATCTGTGGTTACCTGGGAGGCACACTTCCAGAACCAAATATCCGTGTTCTGCTATTCCTTCAGTCCCAGCTCCAAACAGACACTCAAGAAACTTCCCACTAGACCACAACACATTAGGAAGAACAACCATTGTTCGGGTCCAAATGAGTGGAAAGTGCACCGCAGTAGAAGAAATAATAGAGAGGAAAAGAGAAAAGAGAGAAAGGAAGTGACAGAGATAGAAACAGAGCAGGAACATGTAATTTGAAGCAGAAAGTGGGAACAGGCCACTTTAGAGGTTTGGTTGAACCGAATGAACTGAAGACCAAGGTCAGTAAAACGTCCCCATTGCCCTTCAACTGGGTTCATTAAGTCCTTACCGACCAGCCTGTCCAAGAGTTCACTCTGGTGTTTCATAATCACCCATTTGCTCATTCGCTCACTCATTCGTTCAACAATTACTTGTGGAATATTTGGGGCCCTGGGCTTAGTTCCAAGGAGGTGGGAAGGTGAGCACAAGCCTGAGGGTAGAGGCTTGTGGAGGCCTGAGACGCAGGTGTCAACGTGAGAGTTATTGGTGCCGGAAGAGTAGAGCTTGATATGTGACGTGCATTGCAAAGAATGAACTTGCTTTTATAATATACTTAGATTTACAGAAAAATGGTGGATAGAGCACAGAGTTCCCATACACCTCACACCCAAGTTCCCCATTTTTAACATCTCACATTAGTATGGTACATATGTCACAATCAATGAACCAATGTTGATTAAGTACTATTAATTGAAGTCCATACTTTATCCAGATTTCCTTGTTTTTTACCTAATGTCTTTCTTCCGTCCCAGGATCCCATCTTGGATATCACATTGCATTTAATCGTTACATCTTCTAAGGTCCTCTTGACTGTGACAGGCGATAAGCATGCATTTTTAAAGGAACTTTTTTCTTATGCTGTCTCTCCAAACAGGATTAGTGGACTAGTGATTTCTGTGACTGTACATATAATGTTGAGCTGGTCCCAAAACATTTTCAGTTTCCCTCAGATTCGAGTACAAAAAAATATTATTATGTTCAGGATAGTGTAATAATTGCTCAAAATTTGGGGGCAGGATCAGTAGAGGAATAAACGAAGTGAGCAGAGAAGTGAGGACCCAGGAAAGTAGAGTATTATGGAGGCTAAGAAGTATCTTAAGGAAGAAGGGGCATTAGGTACAGAGAGAGGTCCTGGAAGAGGAGGAGAAAAGGACTTGGCCATCAGCAGTTCATTTATAACCTTCGAGAAAACAGTTGCATAGAGTGTCAAGAAAGGAAACCACAGCTGAAACCGGTTTGGCTCAGTGGATAGAGCGTCAGCCTGCGGACTGAAAGGTCCCAGGTTTGATTCCTGTCAAGGGCATGTACCTTGATTGCGGGCACATCCCCAGTAGGGGGTGTGCAAGAGGCAGCTGATCGATGACACTCTCTCATCGATGTTTCTAACTCTCTATCCCTCTCTCTTCTTCTCTGTAAAAAAATCAATAAAATATATTTTTAAATAATTTTTAAAAAGAAAGGAAACTACAAAGGAATAAGAGGTGAATATGTGGCCAGAAAATGAAGGCCAGCAATGTGGACTCCTCCCCTAAGAAGCTGAGTGGTAAATATTAGGAGAAAAATAGATTGGCACCTTAAATGGGTAGCAGCAGGTCAAAGGGAAAGGCTTTGAAGTTGGGGTAGATGGCAGTCCGCTTCCAATAGGTTCCCAATAAGTCCCCTTCTTATATTCACAGCCTTGTTTAATCCCCTTCCCTTGCACATGGGCTGGATTGTGATTCACTTCTGTCTGACAGAATACAGCAAAAGCTAGGGGATGTCCTGTGTGAGATTAGCTTATAAAAGACTGGGTTTTGTCTTCCACTCTTTCTCTGGCTTTTCTCCATTTGCTCGCCCTGATGAAGCAAGTTGCCATGTTGAGCTGCCGCATGGAGAGGCCCACAGGGCAAGGAACTGGGGGTGCCCTCCGGCCAACAGCCAGCCAGGAACTAAGGCCCTCAGAGCAACAGCCCATGAGGAGCAGATCCTTCCTTGTCTGAGCCTTGATGCGGACAGCAGCCTCGCCAATACCGTGAGCCTGTGAGAGCCCAGAGCAGAGGGCTCAGCTAAGCCACGTCCTGATGCCTGGCCTAGAGACTTCTGTGAGAAAGAAATGCTGTTTTAGCCACTAAATTTTGGGGTAATTTGCTACACGGCAATAAGTAGCTAACATGGGGTGGTTAGTTTTGATGAGGCTACATATGATTCTAGTTTTAAATGTATTGTTCTTTAAGCATTACCTTTGGAATCTGACAAAATGCAGACTGTAGGCACAGACCTAAAAATTTGATTTAGATACTGGAATACAGAACTAACTGGACAGCACTCTTTGGGAAAGGGCCCAAGAACTTGCATTTTAAATACCTTAGATGATTCTGCTGCAAATGGGGGAGGAAAGGTTCCAGTGAGAAGGAACTACCCTGAGATACAACTCAGAGATGTGTGTCTTGATGTGTTAGAACAGGTAGATGGGCAATAATCCAAAAACCATGGGGGTCCCAGCCTTGAAGATTTGACTTTCTCTGAAATGTCAAAGAAGAACAAAAGTATGGAGAAAGATATGGAGAAAGTTTGAGATAGAAAGAAGGAAAGCCCTCCATCATCTCTGAAGGAAGGAAATGGAGCCATCTACAAAGGCCTGTGAAAGTGGTTTAAAGAGAGAAGAAAGGATTTCAAGAAGAAATAGACTCCATAAGGAAGCTTTGGCAAGTCGGTAAGAATTTTTTAAGTAACAGTAAAAGGGTGGAGAGGGCCACAAGATGACTAATACGCATAATTTGGAGGGAAATGAAGGAGCCTACTCTGTTCACACTCCTCACCCCATGAGCCACGGGGAGTGGGAGAAGGAAAGTGGTGGAGAAAGTTCCAGCGCCAGTATCCAGGGAGAAGACATGGTTCTGTTGTGAGAAGGCGCCAGAAAGAAGTGCTCAGGGAAAGGTGGAGAGGAGTCTTCTCAGTAGAACCAGCGCTCTGCTGGGCCCAGGAGGAGTCCCACACAAGAAAGCAAAGTGTCCTGCATGGAGTGGGGCTGAACTGGAGAGAGAGAGAGGAGGGCAGGGCTGGATCACAGGAGGGCAGGAGGCAGTGCCCGAGGAGGCTGGAGGTTGAAGATGGGCTAGAGATTCCTGATAATAATGGGAGGACAGAGCAGGTACCAGTGAAGCTCAGTGGAATACTGATCTGTCATGAGCACCAAATCTGCAGCTCCTCTCCAGCAGGTCCGAGATGAGGGCTGGCAGTCAGCCCCTTGCAGGGCTGCCTCTGAGAGCTGGCCTGGAGTGAGGTTCAGGTCTCGGGAAAGCAGGGGGACATGTCCATACTCAGAGTGTTTCAAGTCCCATATATATCCTTTAAGACCTCTCCACTCCTCTCCTATAGGAATTTGTTGCTAATTTTTGCTTAGAGAAAATACCCGTAGGCTAAGAGCTAGGACACCTGAGTCCTTGTCCCACAAGCTATGTGACCTTAAAAACCCATTGACCTCCCTGGCGCCATTTGCAAAGGGAGGGGGCTGCACCAGATGTTCCTTCAGGTCCTTCCAGTTCCAACATTCTAAGAGCCTGAACACACGAAACCATAAACCAGGTCTAGGAATCAAGTGGTTTAGTTCCTGGAATTCCGCTTTTGAAAAAGAAGGAAAGCACTCCAGCTCCTAATCAGTTAGCCTCTGGAGACTTCCCAGCCATTGATAGGATTCCCTGTGGGGAATGTTTTGAAACAGTGGACATTCCATGGAATGAAATTCTGGGGACTAATGTGCAACAAGGGCTGAAAATTGTCTTCGTGTTTCTTCCCACACGGATGAGAAGTCTTTTTCCTATTGGACGTAAAGTAGATTCTTTTCCGGAGCATCCTGTTTGCATCCGCAAGGCAGGACAAAGCACTTAGGCCCACTTATCTTACTCACGGAGTTGTTAGGGAAGATGCACTGACAGCTGCCCGTGAATCATGTCTAGGTCATTTCATGGCTCCGGTTTTAAGCTACTCCGAGTGTTGCCACACTCACACCCACAGATTGTGAAAGAACTTCAGTCACATCAGTGAAGTGAAAGTGGGACTTTCTCCTGCCCTCTGGCCTCCCTGGGGATCACTCTCTCTCACCACCACTGACTTCTCCGGTGGAAACCCCTGCGGTCATTTAATTCCGTCTTACATTGTGGAAAATCGGGATAACCTAAGATGTCCTAACTCACATCCCCAAACTTTACGTGCAAGAAAGGGGATGAAAAACAGACCTGGAAACTTCTTTCCATTTCCAAATGCAGGAAATATGATTGCCCTGGCCAGGACTCTGTTTACTTTTTCACAAGAGATTACCAGTAAAAAATGAAAATACCCTTTACGGGTATTTTATGAAAAGTCACATAATGCTACACTGTATATTTTAAATATTTTAAACTATTATTCATTGTTTAATAAATATGTACCAAGCACTGTGCTAGGAGCTGGGAGGGGAGTCGGCATATAGAAGGCAATGAAATAAACTATGTAATAGTGGTACAAAGGAGGATGTAATTAACTCTGCCTCGGGGTAAGGGAGTTGAGCAAGGTGAGCCTTAAAGGATGAGTCAGAGTTTGCAGATGAGTAAGAGCCAGCCAGGGGGTGAATGGAATTGGAAGGGCATTCAAGGCAAAGGAGCAGGGAGAGGAAAGACACAAAAGCGTGAGACCACACGGAGGGACAGTGGTGTCCATGGTTTGGAAGAACCAATATTGTAAAGTTTCCAGTTCTCTGGAACTGACATAAATTCCACACAGTGTCAATAAAAATTCCAATAGGCCTTTTTTTTTCTCTTTTTCTGGTGGAAAGTAGTGTGCTAATTCCAAAATATGTATGGAAGCTCAAAGCCAAGGACCGCCAAAACCCTCTGACAAACAGGGGAGAAATTTTTGTCCAGATACCAAACCCATTCTAAAACCACAAAAAGTGAGGGAGTGGGTTTTGTGCAAAGATAAACAAACAGCCCAATGGAATAAAAGAGCGATTTCGGAAATCCACCGCACAGAGGCATCCTTGGTTTGAGGCTCAGGAAGCACTGCGGAGAAGGGGGCCAAATAAAACCACATTTTTTTTGTGGTTCCACCCGCGTGGTTCCACGTTTCCACCCGCGTGGCTGAAATTTTTAAAACTGAAAGTAATGAATGTTGATAAGGATTTGGAACAACAGGATTTCTCATACACTGCTGGCGGTTGTATAGATTGGTACAGACAGTCTGTAAAACAGTTTGACATTGAGTATTTTTTAAAATTTATTTTTCAGTTACCATTGACATACAATATTATACTAGTTTGAAGGGTGCGACACAGTGATTAGATATTTATATAACTTATGCAGTGATCCCTCCAGGAACCTAGTATCCATCTGGCACTGAACATACATAGTTATTATAATCCTAGAGGCCCGGTGCACGAATTCATGCATGGGTCGGATCCCTCGGCCCTAGCTGGTCAGGGGGAGGGACTGCAGGAGGCTGGCCGGCCACTGGAGGTTGGCTGTGGGATAGCACTGACCACCGGGGGCAGCTCCTGCATTGAGCATCTGCCCCATGATGGTCGGTGCGCGTCATAGCTACCGACACATCGTCTGGTCTTAACCCCAGCAACTCTACCCACTGAACCAAACTGGCTAGGGCTTCAACAAAGCTTTTGTTAGGTTAACCGTATGAAATTGCCAATATTAGACCATTTTTGTCATATCAAGAAGAAAAAAAAATAAGGTAATTTCATATGTTTCAACTTAACAGGATTCAGGCTATGATGACCTTAAATGGGGGAGGGGGTCCACAGGAGCAGAAAGAATAACAAATGACCCTGTCAGTACAGGGCGGATGTCAGGAAGAGTGGAGATAACATTAGCCTGGAGAGGAGGAAAATCAGCTTTGCCAAGGGTGATGAAATGTGTTTTCTATGTTTTATTTCCATTTAAACAGAACCACAGGTCTCTTTCTGTTCTCCGTCTCTCTGAATCTGCAGGCTAGTCCTTACAGAGAAGGTACAAATGCACCCAGGATTTCACATCTTGGGCCATAAATCTTAGGGCTAGACAGGCCCTTCATATTCTATTCTCTCATTTTGAAGATTAAAAGCGTAATGAGGCCCAGGGGTGAAGAGTCCTGCCCGCTATTAACCATGTGACCCTCCAATTAGATGTCTTGATCATGGTAAAGCTCCATAAGGAATGCATTTGGAAGGATATAATTCTGTGGAGAGAGGGTAAAGGTCATTACAAGCAAGAGTCAAACCCTGATAGAAGTGAAGAATCAAAAGATGCACGGAGAGAGAGGATGCTGACAGCAAATTAGCTTGGCTGGGAGAGCAAAGAATGCATATGACAAATTATCTCCTTTTATTAATCTCATCCTCGGACCCACATTCATCTTTTCCTAGACTTCTTAGGTTAACCAAGACAATAAGTCTTTTCAGGTTTGGGGAGAATTAAAAGGCATTTGATATAGTACTTTTCCTGAGATCATTCCCAGGCCCATTGTGCTGCTCCTCAAAACTAACATTTTGGCATTTAACAACTCAGGGAAATTAGACCATGGATGTGACATTAGCCAATTTCAAACAAAACAAAAATGCTAAGTAATACTTAAAGTTGGAGTTGTTTTGATCTCATAATTCCTCTCCTGGCATTTGAGTTAATTGAGTTGATTATATTCCAGATTTCCAGAAGCCGTGTTCACGGTGACAGCAGCCTCCCTGCATCCCACACGATGTGGAGCCCTTGACTACCCAAGGTCCCGGCTTCCGTCTGATGGCCCAGGACGGTGCGGTGCCTGGGCCGGTGGAAGCACTGCTCAGCCCCTATAAACCAGGACGTGAGCAAGATGAACTCTTAGTGGAGCAGGCGGGTGGTGACTAGGTCTCAGGCCAGGCTGGGGAACTTGCAGACACACCATCTTGGTGGACAGCACCATCACTGCGGACTGGGAACAGTGGCAATGCCCGCCCACGTCCTGTCTGTTGGCTCAGCATAAACCAGCAGGCCTGAGTGGTGTTTGTCGTCTCAAGGACCCATATTTACAAATAAGTTACTGAGTTAGTTATTTTAGAACTAAGTCAACAATCGTTACCTTAAGTCATCATCTTGGACAGAAAGGAAAAATTATGAAAAGTCTAAGAAATGATCAAAGAATTATCCCCTAGGAGGGACCTTGGCAATGATCTACTTTTTTTAATGATCACCCTGAAAATGAGAAAACGCTGGCCCGGAGATAGTTACTGACTTTCCCAGAGTCCTTAACTAGTCAGAATAGGATTGCCCTTGAATTGTCTTTCACGGACTAGCAATGGTTCTTGGGTCTTCCATCAACACACAGTCCACTATTCAAACTGCCTGGGAAGTTCCTCTCCAACCTCTTGTTCTGCTTTATGACTTTGCATTTGTCTTCCTGAAAGGGACTGCATGCATCTTAAAAGTATTTCAATTTGGTGTAATTCAAGACACATTTATTGGGGCCGATAAGTGACGGGCCTTATGCACATATTAAGCACTCGGGCGATATTTATTAAGTTTGGCTACATATGGGAGGCCATTCTAGAGTCAGGACTTGAGAGAAGAGAGAATGTGGGTCAGAGTGACGGGGAAATGGCTGTGCTATTACACTAGTCATGACGTAATTCGGTCCTGAGAGAGGATTATGGTGGTGGTGATAGGAATGAAAAGCATAGGGGAAAATGTGGAATGCATTAGAGAGTAAAATTGGATGTCAGAAGAGGGGGGAAAGAATGGAATGATAGAAAATTATATTTTTATACATATCAAATGTGAGGGACCAGTCGGACGCACTTTGGGAGTAGAACACAAAGGGTGAAATGCATAAGTGGGGCTCAGGTGGGAGTCAAGGTCAGAGTCTGCAGAGAGGGGCTGGGTTAAGCTGTGGAGGTAGAGCCTGTCTTTCTAGAATGAGCACATGTCTCTACTACAATTCCTCTGTGGCTCTGGATTATTTGAACTAGATCAACCACCAGCAAAGACAGAAAAAAATAGAAAAATGAATAGGACAAGACCAGCAGCCCACACAGACGACCCAGCCTTTGCCCCTTTGCTCAGCCAGCATTCTTCCCACCCTTCGTTCCAAATGCCCCATCATTATATATAAAAGCCTAAGCTACTGTCTGACCAGTCACTATGACACACACTGACCACCAGAGGGCAGACACTCCGACCAGTAAGTTAGCTTGCTGCTGGGGTCCAGTCAATCGGGACTGGGCGAGGCGGGCCAGACCTCCCTGGAGCCCTCCCACAGTCCCTCCCAGGCCCAAATTGTACACCGGTGGGGCCCTGGGCCTGGCCTGCACCCTCTCGCAATCCAGGACCCCTTAGGGGATGTCAGAGAGCCGGTTTCGGCCCAATCCCTGCAGGCCAGGCCGAGGGACCCCACAGGTGCACAAATCCGTGAGCCGGGCCTCTAGTTTTTTATAAGATGAGAAACACTGGGCATATCAGTCATCCCCCTGTTTCTCTGACTTAGTGGCATACATGTGCACCTGATATTTATTTTCTGATCATACTGACAGGTGCTACCTCATCCATCTGAACACCTTCCCCCATTAGTTGCCCATTTTCTCATCGTTGCCTCCTTCCTCAGACCCAAGTCCCAACGCCCTTGTCCTCCAGGCTCCTGGGAAACTGCGTTTTATAAAACAAAACTTAAAAAAAAAAAAAAAAAAAAAAAAAAGATTCATGTCACAAAGGGGAGAGCTCCTTAAAACAGTCTCCGGCGTTGTAAATGTGCTGCCTATGCTAGCACGGCTCCCGAAACACGGCAAGGCTCCCCGCTTGATAAACCTCTAACTCAGTCTCACTTTAAATATTTGTAACATTTCCACCAGAACATGCAACCATGACTGGTGGCAAAGATGATCGAAATAGAAACAAGGAAACTGGATAGAAGCACAGACCACGAGGGCCACCCACGTGGGGAAGCCAGACCACAGAGGAGCAGGGAAACCCAGAGACAGGGCCCCCCGGGAAACCTCCGGCTCCCTCTTTTCCAGAACACACGTGCAGTCATGCGGTGGTTTATTCGATCACGAGAGGGGTGCCCAGCCCCAATCCTGGAAGGGCAGGGGCTTCACAGGCTGCCCACCCCCCACCAGCACCACAGTTCACCACAAACAACCATCAGTACTCTGAGCTCACCGTGTCTGATCTTCCAAATTACCCAAACCGGCAATAAGTTCACCAAAAGCATCCCATTACGGATACCAGAATCGTGAAGGCCGTGTGGATGTGAACGTGAATCTGAAATTCTTACGGCCTATGACGTGAGCCGGTCCCCCTGCGTACTGCCGAGCGCTTCCTATTTGATCTATGACACCTTCTGTGTAACAGACTAAAATAAACAATTTAAACCGCGTCAGCCACTCCTTGGCTTAGAGCTGCGTGGAGATTTCCCACCACGGCAGCTAACGATCGCATCTTGTCTCCGAAGGCAGCCTCTCTAGTAAGGGCCCCTAGCAGACCCCCCCACGCCCAGTAGTGGGAATTCTGGCAAAAGAATGTTTCTCATCTGAGCCCATTCAGTTCAGAGGGAATTGTACAGAGCTGTGGATGCATTCCACATGCTCTCCATCCTGAGATCCTGAGGCCTCCACCCCAAACCGTAATCATATTCTACCATTGTTGTTGTTGTTGTTTAATGCTGGTTCTTTTTCACAAATGCGAAGTGCAGCACAATCATCACATTAGCATCTTATCATCTGGGGCCCAGTGACTGTTCACTGCGGAGACTAGAAACAGAGGTGAGTAGGGAAAATGTATTGGCATTGCTGGGGCCTTGGCATCATCCAGAGGCCCTTGTGAGATTTTAACAGAGCTGACCTCATGCAAAACATTAACAGTTCCTCGGTGCAGAGAGAGCTGGACCCGCTGAACTCTGGGAATTGTAGTGTTCACACCCTCAGGCTCTGCGAGGAAGGCTGACGGGAAGATGCCCCTGAGTGCTTGCCCAGGAAGAAAACGTGCAGGTTGGGGGGAATGACGGTCTGTGAGTCTGTGCCTGTCGGAGGACTTTCCGAAAAGAGGATCATCAGCGAGGTGGTTTCTGGAGGGCAGGGGTCCACTGACAGCATTATCCCGAGCCAGTTCTAAAATTCCAAGCGCACGGCACCTTCCCTCCACCCCACAACCTCACTCGAGCACACTCAGGCCAACTTCACAGGCCCATCATTTGAGCATTTCAAATCATGTGGAGGTAACATAGGTCAGAAGGACGTGGGAGGTGAATTGTCTGCCTGTCACATGGTGGGAGGCATCTTTCAGAGCTCAAAGGAGCAGATCGTACTTTACCCCACACACACCCCTGTGCCCCTCATCTACGCTCAGCGTGGTTCAGAATGGAAGCTTCTGGAAAGCCGCTGCTCTGGAAGCATGGCTGGGGGTGTTGTACCGCTTACATAAAGAATTAGCTGGTTTCCCCGTGCACTAAAAACTGAGAACATATAGGCTTTTCCCAACTGTAGGCATGTCACCCATAAATTTGTGTTCTGTATCTGGTGCCAGTTACCACTTGTGGGTTAGCCAGAGCCAGCGTAAGACAAGATGAATGAATGAGCGGGAACTGTTAATGAGAGCATCTGAAACAGACACCCATGCTTCCTTCAGCAGCTCCCCTTCTCATGGCCCGGGGGCTTGTGTGTGAGCTTTCATCGAACCGTGTGTTTGCTGGGGACGCTGTTCCTTGCTCATTTGAGGGAATTCAATAGATCGTATTTGAAAAATGTGTGGAAAAACCCTCACAATTCTTAAGGCCCAGCCCCGCACCTGGGCAGACTCCATGACAAGGGCTTTTGAGCCACGCCTGGTTCTTACCCTTGGCAAGTTCTTGTTAACTGGCCTGACCTCTCTAATCTTCAGTTTCCACATCAGAAAAATGGGAAGAATAGGAAACACCCCTCGAGGGAACATTCTGAGGACTACACATGATCATGTATGTATAATAATATGCCTGGCATGAGGTAGGCACTTGGTACATGCCAGTGGTTGTTATAACCAGGACTGAATGAACATCCATTTTATTTGTATTTTATTTACATATTTTATTGATTTTTTTTTACAGAGAAGAAGGAAGAGGGATAGAGAGTTAGAAGCACAGATGAGAGCCGAAGCCGGTTTGGCTCAGTGGTAGAGCGTTGGTCTGCGAACTGAAGGGTCCCAGGTTCGATTCCAGTCAAGGGCATGTACCTTGGTTGCGGGCACATCCCCGGTGGGGGGTGTGCAAGAGGCAGCTGGTCGATGTTTCTCTCTCATCGATGTTTCTAGCTCTCTATCTCTCTCCCTTTCTTTCTGTTAAAAAAACCAATAAAATATATTTAAATAAAAAAGAAACACAGATGAGAGAGAAACATTGATCAGCTGCCTCTTGCACACCCCTACTAGGGATGTGCCCGCAACCAAGGCACATGCCCTTGACCAGAATCGAACCTGGGACCCTTCAGTCTGCAGGCCGAGGCTCTGTCCACTGAGCCAAACTGGTCAGAGCCCATTTTATTTTTTTAATATATTTTTATTGCTGATAGTATTACAGATATCTCACATTTCCTCTTCCTTTTCCCCCCTCCTCCCAGCCCCTACCCACCCCACCCCCAGGTCTTTGCTGCCCTATTGCCTCGTCCATGGCTCTGCTTGTAAGTACGTAAGTTCTTTGGTTTACTCCTCTTGTCCTCCCGCACTCCCCACGCCCGACCCCCACATCGAAGTGTGTCAGTCTGTTCCATGCCCCCTGCTTCGGGTCTGATTTTGTTGGAAAATGGAGCATCCGTGTTAACTTTGCCAGCCAGGTTGCTGCAGTTGCCAGATGATCCAGGAACGCCCTCCTCTCCCTTCCCCTGCAATCACTCTCCGTTTCCGCTTTCCAGAAAGCCGCACCGCACAGCTTCTGGGCCTCGGACCTGGCTGAGCTGCCGGAGGGTGCTCGGTCCCTGCTGAGCGCCCTGGGCTTCGGGGCAATGTGAAGGCTCCCGGCCAGAGCCGCCAGCTGACAACAGCACAACAGCCCGGGAGCGGAGGCTCGGCCACAGCGAGGCCAGAGCCAAGGTGTCTGCACACCTGCACCAAAGAGGTCTTTCCCGCCCAGACCAAACCCTGCCGCCTCTTTCCTCAGAGCCCAGCGCTCTCGCACACGCGGTTCACCCAGGCCCGCCGCCCTCTCACAGCTTTGCTTGGACCGGATCCAAGAGTTTTAATCAAATGCAAAAACAAAAAAGGTAAAAAGTTCTGCCTGAAACAAAGAACAAGTGCTCTCCGCTGGGAAGAGCTCACCTTCTGAGAAGCGCGGCCCCCCGCCCCCAGCCCGGTGCTTGGCTCCACCACGAGGTGTTAATCAGTTGGCAGGAGAGGGGGTGGGAACGGCGTTTCTTGAAGAGAGAAGAAAAGCTGGCTGGGCGGGAGTGCTGGTCCCGGCCCCCTCCCCAGAGTGATTCCGTTTTTAGCTTCCTCAAGGTGAATTTAACTGTTTAAACAAGATTAAACAAGCATGGAATTTCAGAGGGAGAGGAAAACATTTTCTTTAAAGCAAGGGAATTTTTCTTCCCAAAGTGTTACCTCTTCGTAATTCAAAAAATAAGGTCTGCCAGGCTGAAATCCATTCCCTGGGGCCGCGTAATACAGAGGCCTCACAAAGAGGCAATGCACAGAGTCACCAACTCCACTTAGAAAAAGAGAAACACACAGAAAGCTTCCCAGCCCGAATGTGTACCTGCTTGGAACCCCAGCATCAGCCACCATAAATAAAAATAAAAATAAAAATAAGAAGATCCTGTGCTTCTGTGAGAGCCCCGGGGACCTCCCAGAGGAGCCACACAGAGGGGTGCAGAGTCAGACTTCTGGTTGCACTCATGTAGTCACTCAACAAACATTCTGTGGACGGCTACCCTGTGCCAGGTACCATGCCAGGCACTGGAGCTACAACCAAGATCCAGGCAGAATCGCCATCCTCCTTCCAGGAGCTTGAAGATTGGGGGGGGCGGGGGGGGACACTGTAAACCTGCTCATTAATGAGGTGCTCTGCAAACAGAGAGAAACACCATTGGTTCCGCCTGAGGGGCCATTCAGGTGACAGACTCTGCAGGCGGGAGGTGGCCATTTTCCCTGGACCGTAAAGAGGGAGCAGGGTTCTTTAGGGAGGAGAGAACTGGGAGCGTTAAAGGGGAGCACGGGGCTTTGTTTTCTCTCGGACCCCACTCCCCAGATTCCGCACTGCAAAAGGCACCCGGAGCCTCCGTGGTATCGAAAACACTTTGGTTTTCACGCCTCTGGCCCACGTTGGCGGAAACAGAAGCACCACATGGCAAGAAGCCATCACACTTCCCCACATCTTTCCTGCCCCGTCTTCACCGCCCCGGTTTCTTTATCTGACCCTCAAATAGCCCAGTTCCCAGAGGGCCCCCCCCCATTCTGGTCACCCACTTTTTTTTTTTTTAATATGTTTTATTGATTTTTACAGAGAGGAAGGGAGAGAGATAGAGAGTTAGAAACATCGATGAGAGAGAGGTACATCCATCAGATGCCTCCTGCACACCCCCTACCAGGGACGTGCCCGCAACCAAGGTACATGCCCCTGACCGGAATCGAACCCGGGACCCCTCATCCACAGGCTGACACTCCATCCACTGAGCCAAACTGGTTTCGGCTGGTCACCCACTTTTGATGTTACCCCAGGACAGTGCTCATTGTCTTTAGAAGGAGATGCTCTATCAGTGCACAGTCATTCAGACGTGTTTCCACAGCACGGAGCACCTGGGAACTGACCGTAAAGAAGAAACTTCATTAATGAAGCTGAGGAATGCATTACTTTTACAACATTGTCCTTAGAAAGAAGGCACAGCCCAGCTCAGAACTGGACATTAGCTTCCAGAGGTGGGCACTCCCGCTGTGTGTCCACTGTCTGTGAAGGGCCCGGTGACGGGAGCTGGGCACTCGCAGGCCCCATGTGTGTCATCTGGGGCCTCTGAGGGCAGCCCTGTCCATGCCACCAACATGTGCCCACCGCCAGGACACAAAACAGGTCACTCAAAAGCCATTCAGAGCCATTGTTAACATGCAATCATATCAACAGGATGATGATACCCTCAGAACTTGTCATTAATTAGTGTCTGAGCTCAAGTTACTTAAGAATTGTATGCCTGGCCGAAACCGGTTTGGCTCAATGGATAGAGCGTCGGCTTGGGGACTGAAGGGTCCTGGGTTCGATTCCGGTCAAGGGCATGTACCTTGGTTGCGGGCATATCCCCAGTAGGGGGTGTGCAAGAGGCAGCTGATCGATGACTCTCTCTCATCGATGTTTCTAACTCTCTATCTCTCTCCCTTCCTATCTGTACAAAATCAATAAAATATATTAAAAAAAAAAAAAAAGAATTGTATGCCTGAAACCTATATAATTTTATTAACCAATGTCACCGGAAACAAAAAAAAAATCAACTACAGGAAAAAGAAAAAAAATGCTGATTGGCTTTAAAAAATCATTTTATTGGCTCCCGCTAAAGGAAGGAGGGAAAGATGGAGTTTGCCACAGGTGAAGGTTGTGGCAAGGGGAGCTCGAGAGAGGAAGGGAGGATCATGGGAGAAATACAGGCTACACCTGAAGGGCATGGCAGGAGCCGGGAAAGAGGACTGGCCCGAGCCTACAGGCCTCAGGGCAGCACAGCTCACAAGGCACACTCAGGCTCTGCCCACAAGGTGTAGGGTGTGTGTGGCTGACAATGAGAATCCAGCGAAGCACACGGCGAGAGTGCCCTCTAGTGGGAGGAACACGCGCTCCCTCCTGTGGGGCCTGTGTACATCAGCGTGGATTTCAATGTTCCATTACCTTCCTCCACCATTCATTCAACAAATATCGGTTCAATTCCCACGACATGCTAAACATAATGACAGGCACTGGGGAGACATGGCCCTCTCTCAGGAGGCCTCAGGCTGGTTGAGAAAGTCAGACAAGCCACGGTAGCTGTGCATGCATCAAGGATGGCGGCCATACAGGTCTTCCCAAGGGAGGTGACCCTCAAACTGAGATGTTCGCCAAACAGATAAGGGGGAGCCAGGTCTTCCAGGCAGAATAGTACAAACTGGGGGTGTTCTAGTCCCATGGGGGGGGGAGGACAGGGAAGGTGAGGGTCACTGCCAGAAAGGAAGCTAAAGGGGTAAATTAGGTCTGATCCTCGAGGGGTTAGCTCTCATCCTAAAGGTGATAGACACCAGAGAGCCATAAACCAATTTTACAGATTTAGAAGGACTGCTCTGGCTGTGGCAGCAGAAGCTGAGCTGTGAGGGAAACACAAGGGTCTGAATCGAGGATCGAGATGTGGAGAAAGAGGCAAGGAGGAAGAGAGTGAAGGGAGGATCTGACGGGTTGGGCGTGGAAAGTAAAGAAAACATCTAGACTAATTCCCAGCTCCGGGCTTGGGAGGCGAGCTTGATAGTGATATCACTCATCAAGCCAGAAAGAAAGGGAAGGAACAGATTAGGAGGAAAGAGGGTGAGTTCAATTCTGAACACGCAGAATTGGATGTGCCTGAGGGACGACCGAGGGGAAATTCTGGGAGGTAACTGACTATTTAGTCTGCGGCTCTGGGAACTGACTTGAGGTTTGGAAATAATCTATGGCATTGGATGTCTCTTACGGCGAACAGTCAACCCAAAAAGAGAAAAAAGAACGGAGGGCAGATCCTTAGGAAAGCTAATTTCAAAGGGAAAGAAAAAGAGCTGGCCTCCAGAGAAACTAAAAGGAAACGCTGAGGTGAGAAGACAGCTTCAAGGAGGGCGTAATCAATCTTGCCAATAAGCGACCAAGGCTACAAGTCTTGGAATGAACTGAAGGGTGAATGGAGCTCAGATGAGTTTGACCTCAGACACTCAGCTTTATGGCCTTTTCAGTTGGATTCTGAAAATATCCACCTTGTTTCCTTCTATCCCTCAGCATCCAGGATTATCCCAGGTACAAAATTTCTTAGGGAATATCCCTTGGTTTGATAACACCCCTCAGGAGACTGTGGTAAAGCATCAAGAAAATCGCTTATGCAGAAAATCACCTCGAAAATTGCTCAACACACACTGAAGGCACACAAAGCTGGCTCCTGCCGCCTGTGGTAATAGAATGAGAAAAGTAAGTCTAAGAGGGCACAGACCCACATTGGGACAGCTGGTGTCCAGGCTGCCGGGGGTTCATGGCTCCATCACTGGGCTGGGGAACCGCGAGTGGGCTCAGGTTGGATGGACATTATCTCCCAGTGGGCACTGTGGTCAGGTGCTCGCGGGTTCTGCTAGGGGTCAGACATTGGATCCTGAGATCTAGATCCATGACTGACCTCAGTGATCCATCACAACAGTGGTCTGGAGTAAGTATTACTATTATTCCCTACTCACAGATAATGGACCTACAAAGTCCCTTTTGAAGATTTAGGTGGGCCAGAGAGGAACACACACGAACACACACACACACATACACACACACACACACTGTACTGGATGTTAGCCACTCTCAAACAGCCAGTTTGTTCTCAGTCTGCTGCTGGCCATTATCTCGTCCTTAAAACTTACTGCTCAGCGCCTCAGTTCCTCCCTCCGGAAATGGAATGAAACAGTCCTGTGCCTCCCACCTCCCCAGGGAGGGGACCTGATAACACCATGTCTGGATTATTGGCTTGGATGAAGGAAAGGCCTGATCCTCTTCCTCACTTCAAGGGATTTGCACAGTCACAAGTCCAGACCCCCAGGGCTCTTACTGGTCATACTATTCACTCAGAGGCCTAGAAAAAATTGTGAATTTGGGGGTTTCGATGATGGTTCCCCACAATGAGCAACAAGTAAATAAAAACTCAATTTCCATGAGAAACCTTCCAAAGGAAAGGTGGTGGGCCAATTGGCCAAGTTTCGATTAAATTCCAGTGAGGTCTGTACATTTCCTGCGGACGTTGGGACGTGGGTTCTTTACTCTGTCCTCACCCCTAACCTCTGATTTCACAGACACTCAGTTTTATGGTCTCTTCCATTGGATTCTGAAAATATCCCCAAGTCCAAGTTGTATCCATCACTGACCTCGATGGCCCATCACAACAGTGGTCTGAGGTAGCTGGACTCCAAACAAAGAAGCTGGAGACATCTTTAGGGGACACAGTGTAAAAAGTCTCTCTATGGAGTTCCTCTGAAACATCTCAGACCTCGAGTATATCGATCTCATATTTTCCTCATCACTTCCACCAACTCCCTTCTTTCCTTTCTCCCTCCCATACTGTCTGCCCCTCCCCCCCCCCAACTCTGCCATCTACACACACACACACACATACGCACATGTGCACACCCTCTAGCCATCCCCAGGTGTCAAAAGGAGTGAGCCGCCTTGAAGGCATCTCAGCAGGTCGAGCTGCAGAAGCTACCTCATGGGTCTGGAACGCTTTCTGACTCCCTCTTCCCCTAGCCCATCCCTTCCTCAGTCTACCTGCTCCTGAAAACCAGCTTCCTCTGGAAGGTCCTCTTACGATTCATCACACAAAAGCCATTTCCCCTGCCTCGCCCTGCCTGGGTCTGGATCTTACATCTTCCTGCTGTTTCCACAAGCTGTTTTCTTAACTCAATTATTCACTCGTCGCTTTCTCTATCCTCCAAGATGCACTTAACCTTTGTGTGTTCCTGATGTCTAGTCTCCACCAAGGTTACATAACTTGCAGATGCCTTCCGAAGGAATCTGTGGCGATGAAAACGATGATCGCATTCAACAGTTATTTAGTGAGCTCCTCCTATTCGCTCATCAGCGTGCTGATTTGATTGGGGCTGGGTTCTCAGACAGACAATAAAAACTATAAAGCAGAGTCCTAACAAGAAAATAATATCAATGCCTCACTTAACGGAATTCAGAGATTAGAAAGCTCACTCAGACATTGCCCTTGACCCCCTAGCCCTCTCAGATAGGCTGGTGAGATGTCATTGTCCCCACTGTGCAGATGAAGAGATAGAGGGTCAGAGAGGAGCCAAGCCAAGGTCACACAGCACCCGATGCCAGAGCAGGGCCTCCTGACCCAGGTCCCAGGTTCAGGGAGGAAAAGGAAGGAATACACCCCAACATAAACACGCACCTCTAAGGGCAATACTCAAAACTGCAGGTGATAAAGTGCCAAAACGATATGTACAGATGACACGTGGTAACTGTATTCAAAGAACTACGTTAATAGTTTGACTTTAAATGACATCTTCATCCCGAGAGAAACTAAAATGAGCCTTTTCTGCTGCCTGACCGGGAGGGAGGGTTTGCTTTCCTTGCTGCTCTGTCCCTGGTCCATCGCTTGGCACCTCACGGCCCAGCTGCTCCACACGCACAGAACTTCCACGTTGCAACTGGGTCGGCAAATATGTTTAAATTAAGATACACGTGTGTGCACGTACATGTGAAAATTCCACTGATCTTTCTCCAGGCCTCTAAGAGTTCATTCAGCTAATATGTCCTTTGTTTGCATGAGACTGAGACTGACCCATCTTTCCTCTCACCATGAGGGTTTATATATATATATATATATAATTGATTTCAGATAAAGGGAAGGAGAGAGAGATAGAAACATCAATGATGAGAGAGAATCACTGATCGGCTACCTCTTGCACACCCTACAATGAGGATCAAGCCTGCAACCTGGACATGTGATGTGCCCTAACCAGGAACTGAACCGTGACCTCCTGGTTCATAGGTCGATGTTCAACCACTGAGCTACGCCAGCTGGGCCATGGGGGCTTCTTGACAGATTCGGTCCGTGAGCACAGGAACCCGGGGAAGCCAGGCCGCCTGGCCCTGAGGGCAGGAGCAGCACGCGAAGGTTGGTTCTGGATCCGCAGCAGCCCTAGGCCCTCAACAGCGGCGTTGGTGCATCTCCCATGAAGATCCCCACCATCCACATGCCTTCCTTCCAGGCCTTCCTCCCCGCCCTCACCGCTGAGCAGCTCTGACCCCAATGCTCTTTGCAGCTCGTCCCCACCTCACAGCTCCTGCTTATCGGAGCGCCAGCCACTCTTACTAGTAAATGCTGGCTGGCTATGTCCAGCTGCCGCATTCTCTCAGGGTTTTCTGGTTCAGAGCAGTTAGAGAGAAATCTCACCCGGCCCGGCTCATCTTTTCAAAAAGGCCACGTCACGCCCTGGTCGAAATGGCTCAGTGGATAGAGCATCAGTTTGGCCTGCAGACTGAAGGGTCCTGTGTTTGATTCTGGCCAAGGGCGCGGATCCCCAGCCCCGGTAGGGGCGAGTGCAGGAGGCAACCAATCGATGTGTCTCTCTCTCTCTCTCACAGCGACGATTCTCTATCTCTCCCCCTCCCTTCCACTCTCTCTAAAAGTCAATGAAAGTATATCCTCAGGCGAGGATTAACAAAAACAAACAACAAAACAAACAAAACAAAGGCCGAGTCATGGAGGGGCTGAGGGTTAGAGGCACTTGGGGCAGGTGCCCTGACGGGTCAGGGCCGGCCTGTGCACAGTGGAAGCCCTGGGTGTGCTCAGACTCGTCTCACCTTCCCCTCCGCGGGGACGGCGGCCAGGCTGCTCTGACTCACTCCTGGGACTCCGCAGCAGGCTCTTGGCTGAATCCCTGCTTCCTGCACTGAGTCAGAACTTAAACCTGGTTCTGCCAGGTATTTGTCTTCAGATTCTTCTCTGGGGTTGCCATCTGCCTATTTCCACTACTGGTTGACTCATCAACCATCCTGCCAAACCCTCCGGCCAGGGAGGATCTCCCCGTTCCTGTCTACGTATGACAGAGCACCGAGGAGAACGTGCCATGGGGGCCAGAGGCACGAACCAGTAATTGGCTTCAGGAGGAAAAGGACTGACCGCTGACCATCCCTGTCTGAAGCCAGGCAGCCTGCAGACCCCGGACAGACGGCCGTGCGCCTCTGGCCTGCTCTGGCCTTGGCCCACGGCTCTGCTTCCCCAGGCCCTGAGCCCTCAGCTACCCCGGCCTGGAGGGTCTGGGACAAAGGTCTCCTTGTCTTTTAGATTATGTTCCTTAGAACCCACATGGAAAACGAGCCATCTAATGTGGTTACTGGAACTGAGGCCAAGTTCAGAAAAGGGCTCAGGAGCGCGTGAAGAGGACATCTGGGAGAGCTGGAGGGAGGCAGAGTGGCCGTCCTGGGAAGCCCTGAGCTCGGCCCATAAGCCTCCCAATTCTGGGCCTGGGCCTGTCCTTGGGCAGTCTCCCAACGTGGCCATCACTCACCGGTCCTTCCCACCCCCCAGGGTTACTGCGAAAGCCCAGTGTAACCCTAACTCTACGGTGGGAGTCCTCATTGCGAGGCAGATCGCCGTGCCTGGTGTGACTCAGTCTCCCCCACCCCCACCCCCTGCCCCTGCCCCGGGCGCTGCCATCCAGGACAGAAACACCCATCCAGGCACACTTGCCAGAAACAGACAGTGGGGAGAAATCGAAACAAGATACGACAGTCATGCGTGTATGTATCATGTATGAAACGGAGCCACGTGGTGGTTTATTTTATATACAAGGCTGTTTGCAGGGTGGAGCCCACGCCCTGAGCACGCAGTTGACCTGACTCAGATCAACAGTGAACGCCGCTGAGCCCCGGTGCTCTCTGGGCATCGCCTCGCTCATTCGCCGGAGCAGCCTCGATGGTCCCGGCTTCTTTTCAGCGGAGAAGAACGCCAAGTGTGTGGGAGAATTGGGACTTGGGACTCAAAAGCTGACACCTGACCACTCCAACTGGCTTCCCCGAGCTCCTCAGGTCAGGAAGCTCAGTGGTCATCCTGGCAACCTCCCTTCAGAGCGTCCATGAGAGCACAGCTGGCTCCCCCGGTGCCGGCGGCACAGACACGCCTGGACCCCCGGGGCCACGGGACCGGCGGCCGCCCCCCAGCACTGCGGAGGGACCCCGTTCCCTGCCCGGGAAGGATACTCTCACAGAAAGGGACACCCCGCAGGGCCCGCAGAGACCTGCACAGCCAGCGGACGGTCACCACGTCCCTTCACAGGCTAATAGTGTGTTCTGCTTTACAAACATCCCTGCACTTTCAAGAACGGAAACAGCGGCGACATCAATGCTTACACAGAGGGCCCAGGGGAGAGACGTGGCCCAGCACTCCGGGCCCTAACGCCTCACGAACAGCCACGGAGGCTGTGACGGGAGTCAGCTCCATTTCAGAGCCACCTTCACTCACCAACTGGGTGTCTGGGCCTTTTCAAAGACCCCAGAGCCAAAGCCCGCCTCCTCCCCGGGAAGCCAAGTGTCCTGAGGTCGGTTTGAGGCTGGTGGGGAGTTCACTGCAAAGAGGGAGTCGGGGAGGCGATGGGAAAAGCGGAGGGAGGGGTGCTGAGTGGCACCTCACGCCCGGGGAAGCACTCGAGCCAGACGTGGCCTGTGCGCTGTGCGCCACTGTCTGCAATCAGCAAGGCCGATCTTTTTTTCTTTTTTTTAAATATATTTTATTGATTTTTTACAGAGAGGAAGAGAGACGGATAGAGAGTCAGAAACACTTATGAGAGAGAATCATCGATCAGCTGCCTCCTTCACACCCCCAACTGGGTATATGCCCGCAACGAAGGTACATGCCCCTGACCGGAATCGAACCCGGGACCTTTCAGTCCGCAGGCTGACGCTCTATCCACTGAGCCAAACCGGTTTCGGCTAGCAAGGCCATTCTTGTGGCGTTGGCTTGTGTGGGCTCCGTAAACCAGACCCTCATGCTTTCCAACTGTGAGGGAAATCATGGAAGGTTTGAATAACCAGGGTGAGTCTTTACCACGGCCTCCCCTGCGGAGACGTGTGGAACCCACGGAGGAGGGACAGGTAGGACACAGTGGGGGTCCACTGGGGCCCAGGCTACAGGGCAAGCCATCCCCTCCGAGGACCTGGCAGGCCCAGGGGGCCCCCGCTGCTCCCCTCGAGTGACCCGGGCAGAGGAACTTTCCATCTGACTCAACCTCTCCCGAGCAGACCAGACGCCGCCGCTGGACTGCCAGCACCAGAGTTTCCACAACGAGAAGCTTCCGGGAAAGCCCCGTACGCCTTTACTGTAAGCCCAGCGAACTGCACTGCAAACATGGCGGCCGGGCTGGGAGGCCTGGAGACACACCACCACCCACCCCACCCCTCCCCTCCCCTCCCTCTCCGCACACCCAGAAGCAGGCCGCTCGGCACAAACGCAGCCCCACACGAGCCCAGTGCCAGTCCTCCCACTGCCAAGGCAGCTCTGCATGCCCCTTCCTCCCCCCCACACACCCCCAGCACCAGCACAGCCAGGCCAGCTGTCCACAGACCCTCCCGAAGACACCAGGCCCTCACAGGGTGTGACCACAAGCCCCGAGCCCCTTGAGCGCTCCCAGGTGCTGCGGGGATCGGCTCCTTGACATCTGTCAGCGCCCCGTGCTCTTCCACACAGTCAATGAGCCTCTTTCACACCCCACACCGTTACTCCGGTCAAGGGACGCCCGGCCGTCTAAGACCATAAAAGAGACATGTACTACCACCAAACATACCCTTCCCCCAAACATTGCATCTGGGTCCAAAGACACTCGGCCCAGGTGGGTGAGTCCTGGTCCAAACCCTCACCCCTTCCCTGACCCTCAGCCGAAAGCCTCACACCCCCACCCCAGCACGGAGACCATGATTCTCCTGCACCTTCCACTCTCTGACCCAAAGCCCAAACCCTAACCCTAACCCAAACCAGCCTCTCCCCCGATGGGTCTGCCCTCCACGCACGCGCCCCTTGTCTGCACATCCTCAACGCCCCGGCCTCCGGGCTGGTTGGCCTCCCCGCTGCCCGGCGCTCACATCCAGCCCAGCCCCTGGGTCCAAGGAAGAGCACGTCTGCCGTCCACAGACCAGAATGTCCACAGAGGGTCTGGGGGGACACGGCTGTGCGAAGAGGTGGTTAAGCACATGGAATGCGAGGCCTGACATTGACATTCAGCTGGCTCTGCTGCTTTCCAGCCACTGTTTCTGCTCTGCGCTCCGGTGTCCTCGCCCATGAGAAGAAAGAGTAACGGGACTCACCTCAGAGCACGGCAGGCAGGACGAGCGACGGTGGCGTGTGAACAGGGTACTCACTGCGGTGCCGCTGCGGTGCCGGTGCCTGAGAGCAGGGGAGGGGGGCTGACATGTCATTCCCCGCACGCCAGGATCCTGGTCCAGCGAGTGGAGAGACGAGGGCCCTAGGCCCACGGGGTTGCACAGGACAAGGGCTCCATGTTGTGAGCTGCCCAGGGAGCTGGCGTCTCGGGCAGAGGCCTGCAGGGGAAGGAGAGATGCTGGGCCCTCAAAGCACCCAGAGAACCTGGGGTCCTCCGCAGGCCCACGCATGGCTCAGAGGCAGCCTTCCAGAGTGACACTCAAACCCATGCCCCACCGGACCCGTCTGCCGGCTACCTGCCTGGAGCTCAGCGGACTTCTTCCCAACAAAACCCTGGCACAAAGGGATGTACACATATAATTCCTTAATAAAAAAATGATAGAGAACAAAACAAACCCTGGCACCAGACTACCACCTAACACTGTGTTTTCCTCAGGTGCTGGTGGACAAAACAATACGCCCAGGGTGATCATCCCAGTTACACTATAGCACAAATATTTCTCAGTTACACTGTCATACAATACTTGTCAATGGTTTATCCATGTGTGTCAAGGTTACTATATTCCAAGGTTCGCAATGATTATTTGTTGTCTGCAGGGGGTGGGATTAGAGGTTATTTTTATTGTCTACTTCTGTGTTTTCCAAATGAACACAATATGGGGGTTTTATAAAATAAAACAAGACCTAATCATAAAATGTCATTTTTTAGGAAAACAAAGTTTATCACTGTGGTTGTTTTTTTTGTTTGTTTGTTTGTTTTTTAATGTATATTATATCACGCACTCTCCTGCTAATGTATTTTCTATAGTTTCTCATGGTACATAGAATAAAATTCCAACTCCTTTTCCATGGTCTCCGAGGCGAATGTGACCCAGGCCCTCACCGGGCTCCAGCCCCACCTCCTGCCATTCTTGCCTTTACGCCCAGCAGCAGCCTCGATGGCCTCCTCCCGGGCGAGAACGGCAGCCTGGTACCAACGGTACCGCCTCCCGGGCCTGCTGTGCAGACGGACTTTAGTCACACCCGGCACACAGTGCATCTTCGTTATAATCCTTTCTCCATCGTAGCTTTGCTCATGCTGTTCCCTCCACCTAGAACGCACTTCATTCATTCTTCACTGGCCTGCCTCCTTCCTTAGCTTGGTCTTGTTTGCGTGTCCCTTCCTCAGAGAGGCCTTAATGATCATCTCCCCTCCACTCTGCCCGTCCTGCTCTTCTCTCAGAACCCTTTTCTGCCAGAAGGTAAAACCAAAATTCCAAGAACTCAGGGGGAAGAACCAAGAGATACACAAAACAACTCCCAGAGTGAACTGAGCCCCAGTTATGAAACACACTTGCAATATGGATCCAGATGGGTTTTAGAATCGCTCTGGGCTCTATGCCTCCTTTCTTCCTCTTCATGAACCCACCGCTGTATGTTGGCCATGTGGGGAGCATAAAACCTGTCCCTGTAGTTCTCAGCTCTTCAGATCAAGAGGAATATACTCCAGCGAGTCCCTGAGGACCACACCTGAGTTGTCTCACTCACATTTGAACCTGATTTAAACGGGGATCCTGACCTTTAAGCTGATGCCATCGTGGAATCAGACTGGCAATCCTGGAGAACAGAATGAGCGGTTTGCATATAAGAGGGATATAAATCTTACAGCTAAGACGGTGCACGGTAGCAGACTGTATTGTTCAAAGACGGTCACAACAATATCTCACCTCCCATCTGCTTTTCTTACAGCGTTATCTTTATATTCCTCCCATGGAGAGGGGGTGCCGATGTCCCTTCCCCTTGAGTTTATGTCTGCTCCCTCCAACAGTAAGACAGAAGTGACACTGTAATTTTCAAAGTCAAGTCATAAAAATTTCGTGCACTGTTGCCTTGCTCTTCAAGGGCACATGCTTGAACCCAGCCACCATGCTCTGAGGAAGGCCACACCGAGAGGTGATGTGTACCTTTTCTGGCCACCAGCTCAGTTGAGATCCTCGCCAAGAGCCAGCATCAACCACAAACCATGTGACTTCTGACACCTCCAGATACTCCTAGACCCCTCTGCTGAGTCACCTCCCATCGTCAGGTCCTCCCAGCGGAGTCCCCAGATGTCGTGGAGGAGAAACAAGCCTTCTCTCCCATGACCGCTCCAAAGTTCGGATCCACGGAAACCATGAGAGATAATAAGAGGAGTCTTACTGTTTGAAGCCGCTAAGTTTGGGGTGATGTGTTATACCACAATAGATCGCTGGAACATATGTCTAGACAACGTGGTTTAGAACCCTGTTACTACTGATCTTGGACATTTGAGTTATTTAAAATGTTTGCTATTGTGAACATGACTACTATGAACATTCTTATACATTTCCACTAGTGCTCATCTAAAAGAGTGTCTTTTGGGTGTATACTTAGGAGTAGAATTGCTGTGCACGTTTATAAGACAAGGCCAAATTGTTTTTTAAAGAAGCTGTACTGCGTTACCTTCTATTGACAAGGTAGAAGGCCTGTTGTCCTCGGGCTCTTATACTGGCTGCTCCCTCTGCTGGGATGCTCTTCCCCCAGGCATCTGCACAGTCCATGCCCTTCCAATCTTCCTCACATGTCACTTCCTCAATGAGGTCTATCCTGATTTGCTCCATTTTAGCTGAACATTACACCCCATCCCTGCCATCATGCTCCATTGTCCTTACCCTCCTATCTCCCTTTCCAGCATCCTATAGAAGTAGTTTGATGTTTATTCCTTATTGTCCATCTCCTCACAGAAGAATGGAAGCCACCACAAGAAGTGGCCTTTTAAAAATATATATTTTTATTGATTTCAGAGAGGAAGGGAGAGAGGGAGGGGGAGAGAAACACATCGATGGGAGAGAATCATCGATTGGCTGCCTCCTACACGCCCCCCCAACCAGGCATGTGTCCCCATCAGGAATTGAGCCGTGACTTCCTGATTCATAGGTTGATGCTTAACTATTGAATGAATCACACCAGCCAGCAGGCTTTTTTTTTTTTTTTTTTTTTTTTTTTTGTCTTTTTATTCATTACTATATCCTGAGCACCTAAAGAGTACTTAGTACAAAGTAGGGCCAGATGAATTTTTATTAAATAAATGAATGAATGAGTATATCTTTCCAATTCTCTATATTAACCAGACTTTGTAATTTTTGTCAATTAAACATAAATGTTAACTTATCTTAATTTATTTTTTCTTGATAATTTAAGAGGTTCAATACCTCTTTATGTGTTTATTAGTTACATATATATATATATATATATATATATCCTTTTCTGTGAAACACCTGTTTGTATCATTTATCCATATTTCAATTGAGTTGCTCTCTTTTTATTGAATTATAAATAGGAGTTCTATATGTATAACCTGACCCTTTGCAAGTTATATTGCATCGCAAATATCTTCTCCCAGTGTGCAACTTGTCTTTAAGATGTCTAATAAGCAAAGCTCTTTGTTTTAGTATAATCGCTGTTATAGGAAATGCATTCTATGTCTTGTTTAAGAATAAACTATTCTTCTCACACCAGAGCATCAATGCTGGGGGCTAGTTCCTTCTAAAACATTCCTTTCAACTAAAACCTTACTTTATTGACCACAGAGGGACCTGAGCATGAAATTCAAGATATTACAAAGGACCTCCGGGCCCCTCCAGAGAGACGAGCCCACCCACCCCAGGCCCCTCTCTGTCACTCAGCCTCCCCCCCCCTCCCCTCCAGCAGTGTGATGACAGATGCCATCAATCACTCCCTAAGAGCTGCCAGGTGGGCGAGGGGCGGGGGGCGGGAAAGAGCCCAAGGGAAGGGGCTCCAGTGGAAATACCAACCGGCAGCAGTAGCCCTCCCCCTGCCAGCAGAACTGGGCAAGTCCCAACAGAAGGTTCTAGAGGGCGCTTAGGGGTTTGAAATGCAGCAGAAGGATGATCCTCTTGGGGGAGGAGGAAGGTACTCCGGGGAGCTCAGGCTAAAGCAGGAGTGGCTGCTCCTTTAAAGAAAGAGGCCCCCTTGCAGATGGGCAGCTGGGATGGCCTCCGTGTCTCTGAGAGAAGCAGGTGGGTGTGAGGTGCACAGTGGCACCGCTTCCGGGAGATGATCCCGTCACCGGCTTTCTATCGCTCGTGTGCAGACCTGGTGCTGTCACTCACCCGTCACAGGCTCCCAGAGGCCTCCTGGGCCCCACAGCCCCAAGGGTGAAACGCATTTCTCCCGCAAGAGGAGGAGAGGGCAAGTTTCAGAATGTAAACACCAGGAGATGCCCCTGCCCGTCTCCCTCCGATGAGCTGGGCTCGCGGAGAATAACCTGCAGGGGATCTCGGGTCCTGAGTTTCCCTCCACCGGATGAGCCTCTAAATCTCATTTGAAGTGCTCAGATTTCGCCTCCAGGAAGTATTTCGCTTTGACACCTTCTGTCATCTCCGCGAAGAGGAGAAGCAATAACCAGAATTGCTGTCAGAGCTCGGGGCGTGGGTAAACCGTGTCCCCCTCCCCGGCACCCCAAAAGACAGCCTCATTCTGAGCAAGAGTGGATTCTGGCCCAACTGCTTCCCCTCATCCCCACGACAAAGTAGTTGCTCCTCGTTCTGAGACGGAGAGTGAGCCAGGAGCATACGCGCCCTCCCAGCCTGCCCTGGTCCGCTGTCCCTTGCCCAAGGAGAGCACCACAGGAGCCTCACACCCTGCAGAGCGGTGTGAGGCGCCCAGAGGAGGCCCCCGGGGCTCGGCAAAGCCCAGCCACAGGCACCCCGGCCTGTGACCACGGGGTTTCCCCTGGAGCCGGAGTAGGGTTACCCGAATTAACGAGTGAAAACTCAGAACCTTCCAGTTCAGTGTCAATTTCAGTCAGACAAGGAACCTTTCTTTAGTCCCATATTTGGGGCACACTTAAAACTAAAAAAAAAAAATCTATTCTTGTCTCTGAAATGTATTTAACTGGGCATCTGGCATTGTACCTGGCAGCCCCAGAACAGAACAAAATCGCAAGGCCCCACCTTGGCAACACGCAAGCAGGTAGAACTGTCTACGTCCCTGAGCCATAATGCTGCGGAGACAGAAACGGAGGGTGGCTCAGTGGGAGCAGGACCCCGCGGGCTGCCCGGGAGCGGCCGGGTCGTCTGGAAAGCCTCGCCTCTGACCCGTCGGCGCGGGCCTCTGCCCGGGGCGTCCTGTGTGCTGGGCAGTTTGGGACCCAGAGGAGGGAGGCCAGGGGTCGGCAGCCAGCTGTGTCCACTCAAGCCAGAGCTGAGGCAAAGCGCACGGCAGAGAGGACCAGGGGCCGCCCACAGAAGGGCCAAGGTCTGGGGGAGACAGAGGGGGGCCGCGGGGACAGGCTGTGCTTTCAGAATGAGGCCGATGCGAGGCTCCTCTGCGGTCAGGAGAGCGGCCGCTGCTGCTGGGGGCACGGTGACGGCGGAACCTGAGAGCTGGGGGAACTGCAAACAGGAAACGGCCACCCAGAGCTGCAGCCACAGGCCGGCGGTCTTGCTCCTGCCACACTGGGCCACGGAGGCCCCGAGCGTGGCTGCCTCTCCCGTGGAGCGGGCACCAGGGAGCTCCTAGACAGGGTACCCCACACCCGGGACTCCCCAGCTCCCACCACACCGGGCCCACAGAGTGAGGCAGGAGAGCAGGTCACCAGGTCAGGAGCTATTGTGAAACACATAACCACCGGCCTCCATGAGATCCGTGGATCCTGTAACTCAGAGCACCTCCCTCTCGGGGAGGCCAGGGCCTCCATCCCCTAAGCGGGGACCAGACTGCAACCTTCAGAGAGGCCGGCTTTCGGGGACAGCTGGAGCGACCTCAGCTCCCACAGGCCTGGCGCTTGGGAACTCCCAGCACTAACCAGTTAGCCCCAGCCTGCCTCTTCCCCTCCTCTCCCTCAGCACTAACCAGTTAGCCCGGGCCTGCCTCTCCCTCAGCTTCAAGCACAACAGGCTCCTGGGGCCTGCTGTCCTGCTGGGAGAAGGGCCGAGACCTTCTGAACGTCCCAGAACATGAGTCAGAGCAGCTCTCACCACCGAGAGGCACCCCGTGCTGCCTGCTTTGAGGAACTATGAAGAGGGTCTGGGGAAGTCTCAACAATGACCCCCACACTATTATTTCTACTTAAGAAGCACTAACTGCTTACCAGGCAGTATTTGGATCCTTACACACTGCCTTGCTTAATGCTCAGACAATACCCTGGACCCCGGTTCACAAACGAGGACCTGACAGCGACAGGCACCCACCAATCGGACAGGTAACACTCAGGGGTGGAAAGGACCAGAAAGAAAACACTTCGGAAGTTGGAACTGATCCTCGGGGTTAAATCCCTGAGTCTTCAGAGAAGAGCATCAGGCCAGTCCAGGGTGTGCAACGCTGCTCTTCAACAGCAGAGGGCGCCGATGTCTGCAAAAAGCTACTTGCAGAATCCAGACCTGTAAGCAGCCTCTAGGACAGGCGTCCTCTGCTCTGTCCTCCACACGCTGCGGGGACACCCTGCCAGGCGCGCCACTCACATAGAAGAGGGTACCTTGCCCACACATGGGCAGCCCACTCAGGCCCGCGCAGATGGAGACGGCCTCTGAGCAGGCTCGCCATGGGAACAGGCAGCTGGAGCTGGAACCCAGGCCCAAGTGGAAACGAGCGGCAGGAAGGGAGTGGGCCTGGCTGTGCCATCTCCCCGCGACCCGGCCCGGAGCTACAGGGGAAAGGGCGCTCCGTGCCCTCTCCCAGGCGCCCTCCACACGACCGCACCGCTCTGCCCCAAGCAGCTTGGTTTCCACCCGCTTTACTTCATGGCCATCAGGCAAGGAAGGCATTGTATGCGGACAGGACTGGGTGTGGAAACCCTTTGAAGTCACCCACACACACACACACACACACACACACACACACACACACACCACTCCCATCCCCCCCCCTCCCCCCCCCCCCGCTCAAGGTCAGCCCTCAGGCCCTCGCAGGCAGGCACGGTCCTGATTTCGGAGGAGAGAAGCCTTTCCCCCAGGAAGGGAGCGGGCTCTGCTCCGGGCCCGGGCCTGTGCCAGGAGCCCACGGTCCAGGCTCAGCTGTTCCCGGGACACGGTCAAAGCCCCAAACGGAGGGGACTGTTTCCTGGGTCAGCCGCTCCGATGGCTGCAGACTGGCCCAAACCCGTGGAGGACAGACTCTTTGGCCCCTTGAGGGTGGCTCTTCCACAAAATACCACGGCCTGGGCCAGTCTAATTTGAAGAAATGGCCTTAGAAGACGTTTAAGTTGGAAGAAAAAAAAATTTCAGTCTCTCAAAACAAATTGCCATTGTTGTACTGTTGATATTTGCTCGGTTGACTAATGAGTTTGCCGACCACTGGCCTAAACCGACGGAAACAAGCGCTCTGCCCATCTGGGTGCCAGAAGCTGAAACCAGGGTGTCTAGGGCCGCGCTCCCTCGGAGGGCTGGGCTCCGTCCGGGGCAGGGTCCTTCCTGCCTCGTCAGCCTCTAGAGGTTCCTGGGGCACCTTTGCTCCCAGCCCCATCCCTCCATGGTCCCCTCCTCTTGGCCTGGCCCCTGCCACCATCCTCACCTGACTCTGCCTCCGCCCTCACAGAAGCCCACGCCGAGTGAGTTCACGTGTGTGTGCCTCTGTCCAAGCACGTGGCCGTGGCCCTGCCCCTGATAGGGAGGGAGCGCACCTGCAGCTGTCCACGTGGCCCCGCCCCCTGATCACTGTTGTGGGCTCGAACCCTGGGTTCAGAATAAGACCACCGGAGGCTGATGATTGATTAAAAAGCAGGCAAAGATTTATTGGAATATCTGGCCAGGAGAGCACCACACGCAGGTGGACTCCACACGACTGCACCGTTTCAGGGGTTCAAACAACAGGAATTTTCCTTTGTTCTAAATTCTAAACCCTAAAGACTACATTCTAGCCGGCACCGGTTTGGCTCAGTGGATAGAGCGTCGGCCTGCGGACTGAAAGGTCCCGGGTTCGATTGCAAGCACATCCCCAGTAGGGGGTGTGCAAGAGGCAGCTGGTCGATGATTCTCGCTCATCGATGTTTCTAACTCTCTTCCTCTCTGTGAAAAATCAATAAGATATATATATATATATATATGTCATATATATATATGACTACATTCTAAAGACTGGGGTCAGCCCAAAGGGTCATTGCTAGTCACATCCTGCTGGACATTGGAATGTGGCCCTATCTTGCGATAGCCGATAACATAGAAGCAAGCTCAGAGGTTATCTACAGTTTCTATCTCTGAATCAATCTCCTGTGGTCCCAGGCAAGGGAAAATTGCCTCAGCCTCCAGGTCTCCACCTGAAAGCTAAGGTAAATATTCCGTGTTTAATCAGGTGCAGGGGCTAAACTAGAAGGATTAAAATTCAAACAGCAATTTTTACCAAAGTATGGTTGCCACTATATTTCAATCACGTGCTCACCCTACTGTCCATGTGGCCCCGCCCCCTGATGACGTGTTCATCTCCAGCCAATTGCGTGGCCCCGCCCCCCCACCAAGGGCGGCACCTCAGCTCTCCGGGTGGCCCCACCCCCGCTGTGCACCTGCCCACGGGGGAAGCTACGGGCAGCACAGAGAGGCCGCTGGGCTTCTTCCTCTGAGGGTACACAGCAGGACAGGACAAAGAGAAAAATGGAAGCCTGGGCTGCCCAGAGCCTCTGTCCCCTTGACCTGTGACCTCTGCCCCCCCCCCCGCCCCCCGTGGCAGCATCTCGTATCTCCTGGGCCCCCAGTCAGCACAGGGCACCCTCAGCGCTCCCCTGTAGCTCCAGGGACCTGCTGGGCCCAGGCCCCAGCCGGTCACCAGTTCCCCGGGTCCTGCCTGCAGCCCCAGGGTCCTCAGACCAGGTCTGGGGGTGGGGCTGGCAGTGCGGGTGCGATTGGGGGGTTTAGGGGGGTTGCCCGAGCTCCTGGAGGGCTCAGCCTGAGCTCTGCGGCCACCGGAGGGAACCGGTCTGCGGGGCGGTTAGGCAGAACAGGCCTCCCAGGGCAACTACTGGATGCCCAGCTGGCTCCAGAGCCACCCTACAGCCTCCCTGGCCTTAGCCCTCCTCAAGGGGAAGCAGCTGTGCTTTCGGCCCAGCCCAGCCCAGCCCAGCTGCCTGCCTGGGGAGGAGGCAGGGGCTGTCGCCCTCTGCTGGCCAGGTCCTGTTACTGCGGAAGGTAGGCGACACCCTGCCACCCAGCCCCTGCCCACTGGAAGCCAGCCCCACACATCATCCCCATGTCCCAGGTCAGAACCAGGCCGCGGAGGGGCTCCCCTCAGCCGGGATGGAGCAGAGCTGGACTGGGAATCGGGACAGTCTCTGCCGCAGATGTGTTTGGTCCCCATGGTCACAGGAGGCTCCGGGGCCCTGCTTGAACCGGAATAGATTGCAGTGGACAGCTATAGAATTAGTAGTAGCTGCTGTCACTAGAGGCACACGCTGACCGTAAGAGGGTTCCTTCTGCACTCACCAGTGGCATGAGCATGAGGAGGAGGGCATGGCAAGGCTAGCAGAAAGACCGTTTGCACCTAAACCATGTTCGGATTCAATTTCTACCAGGGAAAGTTTTCTCCTTATCCAGCTTAGAGGGCTCAGTCTGGGGCTTAGACTCCAAGAATCCCACCGCCCAGCCTCACAGGCACAGCAGGTCAATGAGTTTGGGGTCGTGAGTTGACTTGACAGTAATTTCAACTCTTTTTGCATCCTAAACATAGATAAGCCTAATCAGCCTGGCTCAGTGGTTGAGTCTCGACCCAGGAACCAGGAGGTCATGATTTCATTCCTATCAGGGCATATGCTGGGGTTGCAGGCACCATGGGCTCTACCTTGTTCTCTAAAACAGACCCTTCTCATACCTTCAGGCCCTTGTGTACCAGTGAGACGCCCCCGACACTTCTAGCCCACAGTAGCCTGTAATTTTCTCCCACCTCTATGCTCTGAGTACCGAAATCCTTAACTAGATCATATCTAACATGTTTTGGTGTACATGTGTGTGCGTGCTCCTCCTGGACACTGTCAACTCTTGAAGGTCAATTACTTCTTTTGACTTCCAACTGCCCATACAATGCTCAAAAGCTGCATAAATATTTATAGAATAAGATAGATTGTGGTATGAAAAGGAGCAATATTTAGTTAACTTCGTTTTCTCTAAAATTATGCCACCAATATGCCCTGGAATGAACACCCTCCCGCCCCCCTTTTTGTCTAGTTCCCATTACAGTAAAAGAGCCTGGCCTGGCCAACATGGTTCAGTGGTTGAGCGTCAACCTATGAACCAGGTCATGGTTGAATTACCAGGTTACAGGTGATCCCCACTATGGGGAGTGCAGGAGGCAGCCAATCAATGATTCTCTCTCATCATTGATATTTCTCTCTCCCTCTTTGAAGTCAATAAAAATATATTTTAAAACAAGCTTAAGCACAACAGGAAAACAGAGGTGAGGGAAGCAGTCTTTATGTTTTTCTAAGACTGACAACCTAAGGCAGTGTTTTTTTCAACTGATGTGCTGCAAGAATTTTTAAAACATGCCCTGGCTGGTGTGGTACAGTGGTTAGAGCACCAAGGAAGGGTCATGGGTTGATTCCCAGTCAAGGGCATGTCCCAAGGTTGCAGGTTCCCAGCCCCAATAGGAGCTCATTAGGGGAGGCACCAATTGATGTCTCCCTCTCCTCACCCCACCTCCCCCTTCCATTCTCTTAAAAAAATCAACGGAAAAATATCCTTTGAAGATTAACAACCAAAAAAGCATGTTTAAAACATGTAGTCAGGGCACTGACCTCTTTTCCCTTAGATTGTCAAAGAAAATTACAACAGCCAACACAATTGACTCCCCAGTGTGAATGCCGTCTTGAACTATATATATATAGGCCTTACAATAAGAGTTGCATCGTATTGGGCATATCAAATAAAGCTGTGTCTGATTGGTTAGTTCTTGGTACCATAAACCCTGCTTATATACAAGCAAATATAAGCACCTGATTTTTTAGTCACTTTGGAGCAAAAAGGGTAAGTAAATAATACATTTTTGCGTGTAAATCCATCAAAATTATACCTAATTTTTGTCAGATCAGCAAAAAAAGCAGAGTATGTTTTTAATATGTCACAGGATTTTAGTGTCAGGAGATGAAACTAAACTTATGTGTCAGGAGATGAAAAGGTTGAAAATTGCTGCTGTAGGGCCATGTCCAGGTAAAGGGGGGGAATCCTAGGACCAACCAATCTCAAGCTGGCTTTTCCCAATGTCCCTCTTCTTTCCTCTGAAACCTGAGAGATTTTGAGCTTTGGATTCCCAATTCCCTCAGTTAAAGTGGGTTGCAAACAAGGCAACAGACCTACAGTAACTCCCTTCAGATTAATTCACAGCTTTTCCTTGTCAAGTTTAAATTAAGATGAAGGGGGCCCTAACTGGTCTGGCTCAGTGGATAGAACGTTGGCCTGTGAACTGAAGAGTCCCGGGTTCAATCCTGGTCAAGGGCACATGCCTGGGTTATGAGCTCAATCCCCAGTAAGGGGTGTGCAGGAGGCAGCCAATCAATGATTCATCATAGATGTTTCTCTCTTTCCTCCCTTTCTCTCTGAAATCAATAAAAATATATTTAAAAGAAAAAGGTGAAGGGGTGGCTGGAAGGGTTCAATGAAACCATTTCTCTCAGCCTGAGTTAGACTGAGGCTGGAAAGGATGCATTTGTTCAGGGCAACATGAATAGAACTTGAGCTTGCCTGGAGGACTCAAGTTTTGAGCAGATTGTATTCAAAGAAGAAACAACAGATCTAAATAAGTGTTGAAAGTTTAATACATCAAAACCAGATAGTTATCACTTATATTGCATTTGCCATTTCTGAACAATACAAAGTAGAGGCAATAGTGACACTTCATAAAAATGTTCATTCCCATTCCCTTCCCTCCGACCCAGCCTCCCTTGAATACTCCCTCCCACCCTCTACAGAACTTTGTCCTGAATAAAACACTTAAATACATCATAAATAGTAAATTATGGAAGAAAAAAAAAAAACAGGAAGAATTCTTTCTTTCCTTCTTATAAAAAAGAACATGGCAGCAAAGACAGGCAGCCAGACCTGGCTGAGGGTGTCTAATATAGACAGTTATTCAGGCTGTGGGCTAACCTACTATCAAGGTGGGGTGGGATGAAGAGGATAGTCTGGGAATTCAACAATCTGCCTGAGATGCCAGGCCCCTTCTCCTCACAGGGAATGGGAGGATCAGATGGAGAACTGCAACTCTTGGAGATGGGGAGGAGAGGGATTATACAGCCCCCATCCCCAACTTTTCTGCATGAAGAGAGGGGCAGGCCACGTGGCACAGCAGTGGCCTCACCGAGGCAAGAATCTGCTGGCTCCCATGAGTATAAGAGATATTCTCTAGCTTCATAGATCTGGGCTGCCTGTCAAACAGACACAGGTGAGCCTCTCTCCACCTCAGCCCCACAAACAGCATAACACTGTTAGAGAAGGTGGGAAGAATAAGGAAGAAATCTCCTTTGGAGAAGGATCTAAGATTCATTTGATGTCTTCATATTTAGAAAAAACAACCAGAATACATTTCAAATTACAAAACAATAATAATCATTATGGCCCGGCAGTGAGTAGGATCACGCCTAAGAAGAGCCCTGATCTCCTAGCCCATGACTGCCCCGCTGTTTTAACAAAAGGGGTAAAGATTACCCCAGGTCCCACTCTCTCCATTCCTTTAGCCTTAAGAAATTCATCAAGAGAGGAGGAGTTAAAGAGGAGCTGCTCCGGGCAGAGCAATCACCACTCTTCTGTTTCTCAAACACCAAGGCTCTCCAGAGGGAACCCTAGGAATGGGCATCTCTCCACTTTTGGAGTTTTGATCTGAACTGTCTGGCTAAAAATAGTGTGCTGTGCGTTATTTTTTCTTCCCTTTTTAAGGAAAAAAAAGAAGGTTGGAAGGTGGTTAAACATCCTCACTCTCCCAAAAACCTTTACCAAGTGTACAGGGGTCTCCTTACGGAGAGAAAGAGCTATATAAGGATAATGTGCCAGCTAGTCTGTCCTGAGGAAATTGAGAGTCCAGCTCCTGGTGAAAGGTAGATGAGGGGCAGAAAACCACCAAGTCCAGCAACCCCACTTGCAGCAGGAAGAATGGATGTTTCAAAAGCAGTTCAATTGTAGAGTCCAAAGTTGGCCAGCTGAAAACTTGTGCCCCCATTCCCAACTCGGGAGTGGAGAGGAAGCTGGTTCCTCAATCGTTCAAGGCAGTAACACCCATTCATGAGGAGGGGGAAGGAGTAGTTCTTCAGAAAGGAGCTGGAGAGTACCCTAGCCTCCATTATACTCCTTTTTTGATGACCAAGAAGAAACTCAGCATTACTGGGGCAATGGCTGACATCTTGAGATCACAGAGACAGAATCCTGTTCCACGTCTTCTGGGGTTTTCTGCTCACTGAAAGAGAAAGAATGTCAAATTAAGAATGAGGAGTATGAAATGAGGAGGAAGGAAAGGAACTCAAGTTAAGTTCAACCTGCCTGGCAGAGTTAATAAGTTTTCTTCTATTTCAGCCTCCATTTCCAAGTACAGGGTACCAAAATCAAAATTTTTAAAAGCAAGGTTTAGGGGGCACCCAGTCCTTCTGACTTCGCCAATTAACGCCTTGCTCCACACTCCATCAGCACATCCTCTTCATACCCTTCAAAGCATTCACCTCCCCCAAATCCCACACACTCACATGGGTGGACTCTGACTCTTCAATTTCAAGCTTTTCCAAGAGGGTTGCACTAATAGGAGGGGGGAAACAGAAATAGAGAAAGAAGAATTATAAGATAAAAAAGAAAAAGAACTGTCCTCTCAAGCCTATTCTCCATAATGTACTTCACAATCAATTCAGGATTCAGAAAGAAGGGGCTAAAAAGCTACTAAATTTTAGAAACATTATTTAGTTTCTGGAAACTATAAAATATTTCCTAATACCCTCTTCTTCTGTCTTCAATCCCCAAGTATGGTAGGCACCGAAAGATCACTGCCATTGTGTAACTCTCTTCTCTTGAGTGTGGGCTGGATTTGATGATTTTCTCCTAGTGAACAGAATCTAGCACAGGTTATAGGATGCCAATTCGGAACTTAGGTTGCAAAAAATCTATTGCTTCCTTTTGGGTATATGCTCTCTGACTTGTTTGCTCTTGGGAAAACCAGTTGCCAGGCTGTGAGCTGTCCTACAAAGAGGACCATGTGATAAGAAACTGAATCCTGCAAACAACTACATAAGCTTGGAAACTGATCTTCCCCTGAGTAAACCTTCAGATGAGACCACTGCCCTGGCTAACAGCTTGACTATAACATCCTGAGAGACCTTAAGCCAGACACCCAGCCAAGCCACACCTAGATTCTTAAGCTACATAAGATTGAGACAATAAATGTTTGTTTTTAGCTGCTAAGTTTTGGGGTAATTTATCATACAACAATAGATAAAAATACACCTAGAAACGAAGTGCTGCTGTAAGAAAAATCTAAAATGTGGAAGTGGCTTTGGAAAAAGGAAGTGATTTTCAAGGAGCATTTTAGTGAAAGTTTAAAAGTGCCCTAAATATAGTATAGAATTTTGGACTTTAACTGGGTTGCCAGTGACAGCTAAAAGTGAAGAAAAATACTCATATTAGAAAATGAAAGAAAGGGAATCCTTATAATATAGTAAAACTAAGTTTAGCAACAATGTCATCTGCAGTTATATGGAAAGTAGAATATGTGCCTAATACTGGATAATCTTGTTATGGAGATTTCTAAAGCGTAGTGCTACCTGATTTCTGCTTTTTATTTTATTTTTTTTTTGTTAATCACTCGAGGAATTTTTCCATTACTTTTTAGAATCAGTGAAAGGGAGGGAGGGAAAGAGGGAGACATGGATTGGAGACACAAGCCTTGAGCCGCAACTGGGCCAAGGGAACAAACCTTTTGACCAGGAATCAAACCCTAGACCCTTCCATGTGCGGGCTGACACTCTAACCACTGAAAAATACTGGCCAGGGCCTGATTTCTTCTCAATGCTTATAGTAAAATCTGAGAGAATAATAAATTAAGGGAAGGATTATTAAATAAAAAGAAGCCAGGACTTGAAGATCATTTTGCAAAGTCTGAGCCTCTCTAGATAGCAAACACTACTAAAATTAAAAGGCGTTTACAGTCCTAGACGGTGTGATCAGTAGTTAGAGTGTCAGCCTGTGCATGAAAGGGTTACAGGTTCAATCCTCAGCCCCTGATCACCTGGGGAGCATGGAGAAGGCAACCAACTAATCAGTGTCTCTCTCTCTCCCCACCTTTCCCTTTTTCCCTTCTACTATCTTTAAAAATCAATGAAAAAAATATCCTCCGGTGAAGATTTAAAAAAAAGAAATGGTTTCAGAGTAAAGCTAAAATCCAAGGCAATATCAGGAAAAAGTGGTATAAAGTTGAAGCCACGGGTATGGACTAACAAAATAATTTTTAAAATTAATTTATTTTTAATCCTCACCCAGTGATATGTTTTTATTGATTTCGGAGGGAGAGAGAGGGAGAGGAAAGAAGAGGGAGAGAAATAATGAAAAACATTGATGTGAAAAACAATGACTGGTTGCCTCCGATACAGACCCCAACCAGGTATGTGCCCTGGCCAGAAATCGAACCTGTGACCCCTGCAGTGCACCAGATGCTCCAACCAACTGAACCACAGTGGGCAGGGCTGTAAAATGTTTTTTTTTTTATAAACATCATTTTTTAAATATATATTTCATTGATTTTTTTACAGAGAGGAAGAGGAAGGGAGAGGGATAGAGTTAGAAACATCGATGAGAGAAACGTTGATCAGCTGCCTTCTGGGGATGTGTTCGCAACCAAGGTATATGCCCTTGACCGGAATCGAACCTGGGACGCTCTATCCATTGAATCAAACCGGTTTCGGTTGCAAAATGTTTTTGTAACGCCACAGAAAAATCAAAGTTGATGCTTCAGAGCACAATTCAGTCATAAATAAAAGGCCATTCATCAAAACATTCAAAAAGATTAAGGGTATACCTTACAGATCCTCTCAACAGGAAGCAAAGGGGTTAACTCAGTTCACTTATATGTAGCCTGGCTGGTGTGCCTCAGTGGTTCAGCGTTGACTTATGAACCAGGAGGTCATGGTTCAATTCCCAGTCAGGGCACATACCCAGGTTGTGGGCTAGATCCCCAGTATGGGACATGCAGGAGGCAGCTGATCAATGATTCTTTTCTCTTCATCACTGATGTTTCTCTCTCTCCCCACTCCTTCCTCTCTGAAATCAATATATATATATGAGGTTTTTGTCTAATGGAGTAAACCCAAATGACATTCACAGGAAGCCCACATAATCTTTGAGAGAATTATCAGTGAAAACATCACGAGCTGAGACTAAAAACAACAAAAGCAATGCAAAATGAAAAAGGACCACTGGATCCCCCAAATTCTACTGGCAAGAAGGAGGCTGAGAAAACTACTCAGCTGCGAACACATTCTATTGTTTAGGAACACCCAGCAGGCAAAACTAAGAGTCCAAAAGATAGAGCCGAAAATCATGGAGAATTATTCCCAAGCTTTGAGACCTGATAAAGAAACTAAAGTATTTGCTGTATTTTAGGTAGCTATGGGTCAGTGATTCCTCTGTGCCTCAAATTCTCAATCTTTTTGTACAGGAACGTGTATATGGGTCATCTAGCGTCTGTCGCCACTGTACACTGGGTGGTTGGTGAGACGAAAGCTTGTCTCTTAAATTCACAGAGGATCAGCACTCAAGGAGCAATACCTGGGAAGCTCATTCAAACATGGAGTGAATTTAGGTAACAAAATTCTGGATTCTGAGCCGATGTTATAATGGGATGAAACTTTTGGAATGAATTTTGCACTGGAGGGATGTGAGTCACTAGAGATCAGAGGGTGGACTATAATAGGTGACTCTTAAGATGGCTCCCAGTGAGACCTGCCTTCCTGGTATTCACGCCCTTGTGTTATTTTCCTTGAGTACATGTCAGATTTAGTGAACAGAATAGAGTGCAGGTAGGAGGATGTCAATTCTGAGATTAGATGACAGAAAGAATATGGTGTCTGCTTAGGTGCATGCACTCTGAGGGAAGCCAGATATCTGAGTTGTCTTATGGAGAAGCCCATGTGTCAAGAACTGAGGGAGGCCCTAGCCAACAGCCAACAAGGAACTAAGGCTCTCAGTCCAGCAACCCACAAAGAACTGAATCTTACCCCAAACCATATAAATAAACTTAGAAGGGAGCCTTCAGAAGAGACCCTAGCCCTAGCCAACAGCTTGACCACCACCTCATGAAAGACCTTTAGCCAGAGGACACAGCTAAGCTGCACCTAAATTCCAGACCTCCAGAAAATGTTACTTTTTTTTTTTTTTTTAAGCCACTAAGTTTTGGGAAAACTTATTATGTTGTAACAGATAATTAACACACCAGGTAACAAAACAGAATGACAATCTTTACACTGGGTTATTAAAGATTGTTCACTGTCTTCACTGTCCAGGAATCTCTCCAACCTTATATCCAACTCGGAGAATTCACTTATCTCACCAGGAGATGCAGGGCTCGCTGGGGTATTCTTACTGATTATCAGAAAAGCCTGCACACAGCTTTCCCCACCCACAAAGATACAGAGATGTTGGCACACGTTTTCAAATCCTAATGATGAACACTAAGGAAGGTGAAATCTGAAAAAAACCTAGTGAAGAGCAAAAGACAACGATGTCTGTAAAAAACAGTGATGGAAGTTTCCAAGGACCTGAAGAAAGAGATAAGAAGATTACAGAGAAAGGGGCCAAGGAACCAACCTTGTAGATAACATTGGCAAAGTCTCTCCAACTACAGGTGAAAAGCAGGGGTCGGGAATAGTGGAGACCTCACTGATTTTCTCCAAAGGTGGAGTCTGAGGTAAAACATCAGGACGACCGAAGTGGACGCCTGGAAAAAAGAAAGGGGAAGAAAATCAATAAATAAAAAAGAAGAAATGGGGTGGGAAAAATTCAGGGAAATTTATGTAGCAACTTGGCTTTTCCTGGACAGGAATAGGAAGCAAAGGTCCTAAGCAAATAAGGACTCGGAAGAAAGGGAAGGAGTGCCCAATCACATGGGAACCCCAGCCCTGGCGCTGACCTGGCTCCACTTCCGCCTTTGTTGTCACTTGTGCCTTGTGCTCCCCAGAGACCGATGGCTGGTAAGTAATGCAGGAGTTGCCGCTGGGGGCTCCTCGCCGAGAGAAAGATGAGCCAGACCGAAACTTTTTGGAAGGAGAGGGCTTCACTTCAAAAGGGAAAGAGAGAGCCTACTTAGCACCCCCCTCAGAAACCATCACCAAGACATAGGCACAAACAGCTAGCATCCCCAGCACAAACACAAAGTTGTTTTTCTGCAAAGCAGGAAGAAGGGTTAATATCAACAAAGATGGGCTCTATGAATTACTTTTTAGAGGAAGGGGCACCTTAGTTCACTTCACTTTGGAAACAAGAGGGGAACCTAGAAAAAGGAGACACATAAATCTCTCACCCCTCCTACAAGTGACCTCAATGGCTTAGCTTTCACCTGAGATGTTCTTTATTCCAGCGGTCGCCAACTGGTGATCCACAGACCACTGATGATCCGTAAGGTCCGAAAGGTTGGCGACCGCTGCTCTATTCTGTAACACCATTCTTTAATTGTATCCTTCAGTTAAAGCTGACAAAGATGACCCTTCACGCTATATCCTTGAAGTACTTATGCACACGGCACTATGATGACACTTTACGCTTGGTTATACATCCCTTTGAAAAGACTGTAAAAGGATTTTCCCGTATTTCTGACGACTGTGTGGCAGACTAGGTCCTCTGACTCACTGAGGGATGCCTGTGATGAGGAGATAGGAAGGAGGAGCTGGAATTTACCAGTGGCAGCAACATGAAAGGTTTGGAAAGAACAGTGGTACTTCCCTATCAAAAAAGTTGAGGGAAGAAAGTAAAAACACCCATTAAGCGACATCAGTAAATGCTTCTGCAACCATTTGAATTCAATCTGAGAACTCCGTGGCATTGGATTTATAAACAGAAAACATAACATTGGTAATATCCTTGCCTAACTACCATAGAAGTCTGACTCTGCCTAGCTCAGCCTGTGACATGGACCCTACACCCACACTACGTATTTTTTGAAATCCCACCAATTTCCAAAAAAATGCCCCTCACCTCAATGACACATGTAGGGAGAGCCAGGGGGAAAGCAGCGAGCAACTTGGAAACGACTGGAACAGACAGAGTGACTGACACAAAGACAGGCAGCAGCTATCATGGAATGTGAGTAGAGCAGGAGAGGCCTCTGGCTTTGTGTCCCTGACAGAAGTGTCCTGCCCCTCATCTCTTGAAGGGGGCCACTGGGGGTTCATCTGGTAGAAGCCACTTACAGGGGATCTTCTTGAACACTGTGTTGCACATGAAGCGCTGGAACCGTTCAGCGTAGAAGCCTGGGCGATGCACCGATACGGTGTCCTGCAGAGCAGAAGAGATGGCTGCAGAGTTAAGAGACGGAGGAGGTCCAGAAAAGGAACCTCTAGTCCAAGGGCCACTTTCCCCTTGTATGTATTATTCAGACCTTAGTAGAAGGGTAAAACCCACAAATAAAATGAGGTAATAAGAAACTGGGTGTGTGTGTGTGTGTGTGTGTGTGTGTGTGTGTGTGTGTGAATCTGAAGTGAGGGAGGCAGAAGGAGAACCTCTAGCTAATTGCTACTCACCCCATCATGTACCAGTGCTTTCCAAGAGTGCTCCAACTTCTTAACAAACCTGCCAAAGAAAATGTGTATTATATATACATGACCTTATACTTTTTTATTTTAGGGAGTTCAAGTCAATGGTAATAGAAAAACTTAGAGACAGAAGCTGGGAAAGCACTCCCACTAATATACTGGTTTTCCAAAAAATAGGCACAGTAGTGCTTATTCAGTATGGAGCAAAAATGTTTCTAGGTGGGTCAATTATCCCAAGAGAAAGGGTAGCTATTATGTCTCTGGCAAGTCAGGGACAAGAATATTTATTGTAAAAGAACAGCTAGAAGAATAAATGGGCAAGCCTCTAGAGGAGTTAAAATTGGATAATATTCTGAATCTGTAAACCAAGCACTTACTAGTACCTGAAACCCTACAGGAGCAAAATTGAGGTCTCATATAGGGTGTTCCAAAAAAAAAAGTATGTACCCGTTAACAGCTGATAGCTCAATTTTTAAAATGAAATATATTTTAATGAACACTGCCTTTGTAATTCAAAATATGTGTATTTATTTATTTATTTTGGACACACTGTATTTCTAGCGTTTCCCTCTCCATCCCTTCACTGCCTCTTAGTTCCACAGGCCAATTCATAGTTTCCAAAGAGCACAGTGACCCTCTGGCTGTTCCTCCGTGGAAAGGGGGAACGTGCTTCCTGCTGGAACCCAATGTGGAATATGCCTCAGCTCACAGGGTGTTCACAGTCAGACAAATGGTGTCAGTTACCTTGGTGCTGCCCAGAACTGGCTCAGCTTTCCAGAGGTGCATGTTATGTTGGGGTAAAGAAGCCAAAAAGACAGGCAAAAATCAAGAAAATAAATCACTACTTGACACCCAATGAGATAAGCAGCCAGATTATAACTCACTGCTCTTGTATCAGGAAGAATTTGGTGAAAAACCCATCTTCAAAAGAAATTGGGGGTTATCTGCATCCACTTTGCCCCCTAATTTGGAATTCTTATGTTTCTCACCTGTAAGACTGCAGAATGTCAATGATCCCGATATAAAGCAGCAGCCTTTCCCCTTTACTATTCCGGGCAGGGATGCCACCCATACTGAGAAAGACAAAAGGGAAAGAAAGCAAACCTTTGGCTAGCAGGTAACATAACTGGCCCATCTTCCACAAACTGGGAAAGAGTAAGAGACTTCCTTTGACCCGCCCACTCTGAAGTATGTATTATAACCTCATCCTCTCCAAATTTCACTCGCTAGCCTGCCTCTCCCACCCCTATTCCACCAAAGAGAATCTAAAATCACCTACAATTTTGGAAATATTTACCCAATTAACTCTAAACTCCTTCCATCAGTACTTACATAGTTATTAGTAAATCTATGCCCACTAAGACACTCTTCTTGAATGACCTCAAAACTGAAACCAACTAAAAAACATCTCTGGTCCCTTCAGTAACTACACATCCTTGATAGATACATTATGGTAAGATGTAATACGTCTAATAAATTCCAGTATCATTTGCAGATATCTCTGACTCTGAATGAACTTTTAAAAAAGTCTTTTAATTTTGAATAGCTTTCCTTCCCAAGTGTACTACAAATCCCAAATTCAAGATATCATCCTTTCTTTACAGATTCTTAAGAAAGCTCATTCTAGGCCCTGGTTAGGTAGCACAGTTGGTTAAAGCATCATCCCAATACGCCAGGGTTTGATCCCTGGTAGGGCACATATAAGAATCAAACAATGAATACATGAATAAGTGGAACAACAAATTGATTTCCTTCTCTTCTTTCTTTAAAAATCAATAAATTTAAAATATATATATTTTTATTGATTTTAGAGAAGAAGGGAAGAGGGAGGGTGGGAGGGAAGGGGAGAGGGAAAGAGAGAGAGAAACCCTGATTTGGCTGCCTTTTGCATACCTCCTACAGTGGATGAAGATTGCAACCTGGGCACATGCCCTGATCAGGAATCGAAACAGCAACCACTTGGTGTATAGGACAACACCCAACCAAATGAGCCACACGGCCAGGGCTAAAATCAATAAATTAATAAAAAAAAATAAAAAAAATAAAAAAAAGCCGTAGCTGATTTGGCTCAATGAATAGAGCAACGGCCTGCGGACTGGAGGGTCCAGGTTCAATTCTCAGTCAAGGGCACATGCCCGGTTTGCAGGCTGAATCCACCTTTGGGGCGTGCAGTGATTCTCTATCATCGATGTTTCTCTCTCTATCCCCCTCTCCAAAATCAATAAAAATATATTTTACAAAATTTAAAACAGAAAGCTCGCCAAGACCGGTTTGGCTCAATGGATAGAGCGTCGGCTTGGGGACTAAAGGGACCCAGGTTCGATTCCGGTCAAGGGCATGTACCTTGGTTGCGGGCACATCCCCAGTAGGGGGTGTGCAAGAGGCAGCTGATGGATGACTCTCTCTCATCGATGTTTCTAGCTATCTCTCTCCCTTCCTCTCTGTACAAAATCAATAAAATATATTTAAAAAATAAAAATAAAAAACAGAAAGCTCATTCTGTAGTCTGTAAACATTAACATTGTTGGCTTAACTGCTGAATCAAGGCTATTCCTTCGCAGAAGCTACACTCCTTCCTGAAGAAGAAATGCTATTAGCCTATGCTCTCCTTTTTTAAAATATATTTTATTGATTTTTTACAGAGAAAAAGGGAGAGGAATAGAGAGCTAGAAACATGGATGAGAGAAACATTGACCAGCTGCCTCCTGCACACACCCCACGGGGAATGTGTCCACAACCAAGGTACATGCCCTTGACCAGAATCGAACCTGAGACCCTTCAGTCCGCAGGCCGATGATGCTCTACCCACTGAGCCAAAGAGGTTTTGGCTATGCTCTCCTTCTTGATGACCCTGAGCCCACCACTCACTGGTCTTCAGTCTCCATGGTGCCGCCTCTCCGAGCCTCGCCCTGGATAGATTCCATGGCTGTGGAATAGAGAGCCTTTTGGGGGGCTGGTTTGCGTGTATCAATTGAGTATAGTGTGTCATGGCCTGAGGGTTCTCGTTGTGCGTGATCTATGTTATGGATTGACATCAGGAGACTATAGTCCATTATCTTGAAACTCTGCAGCACCTAAAGGAAGGAAATAACACGATCTGAGCTTTGGGTGGCATGAGAGGTTTTTTCAGGATCTCGCAGCTTTTCTGGTCCAATTATTCTTGATAGTGAACCTCTAGGGCTAACCATAGTGTTATCCTTATCTTCTCCTCGTCCTTGGAGAAAAACATCCTCTTGATATCTCTTCATTTGTATCCCTCAGCTTTCTTTCATTTGAGTAAACAACAAATAGGCACTGCCTAGCTCACAAGACACTTTTCTTTCCTTTTTTCTCTTCACACAAACATCGTTATATTCGCAAGGGAATAAGAAATACATGTTTTTGCTTTAAAGAATCCACAAGGAGGGTCTGGTAAAAGTTTTACTTTGTGAAAGAGCAGATCTGTTGCAGGACTTAATACAATCAGCTTCAATTCAGTTATACCTACCATCTGTAGGCACTGTGCTTGCTTATGGGGAATACAAAGATACTGAAGAGAATTTCTGTCCTCTAGAGTATTATAATTTAGGAAGAGAAACAAAAGTGAAAATAAATACAACATGGCCTAATGTGTACAATGGAAGTGCTTACTGACTGAGGAGCAGTCTACAGGTCAGGAAGTAATACATACATAGGGTTATGAAAGATAAATTACAGAGAAAATAAGTCTAAGTATATAAAGGAAATCCTGCAAGGCATGAAACAGCATGTCTTGCAAAGGCAGGTATAATTTGATATTTCTAAAACATAAAATACAAAGGCTAAGTGAGGCAGATTAGAGAGGCCGGCAGGGGTAAGACAATGACATGTCTGATATGTCACATTAAGGAGCTTGGATCATATCTTATAGTTTTCATCCCTCGCTCCCCACCCAGAACAGGGTGGAAAGGCGTTTATTCCCACCTGTCCAGGAGCTCTCTTTGGTGCTGTACCTCAACCACTTAGGTACGTGAATGCAGTAAGGGGTAAAGAGAACAGGACTGACTCTTATGTATAGTTTGAGGGGAAAAACACACATTTGTTTCACTGTTTCTAGTCCTTACAACCAAAGGAGTCAAACTAAAACAGGAACTATCCTGAAATAGATGCAGAATAAGCAAAGCCAGTTCGAGAAAAAACTACCATAGATGTAGAAAAATCAATAGGGAAAGATGTCACCAAAATCAAAAGAAAATATGTTAAAAAGTGGAAATAGTTAACTGTCAAATGCTTCAGAAAATTCAACAAAGGACTGAGAAGTCCTTTCTAGTTGGCATTTTGTAGTCAATGGGAAGAATTGTTCAACTGGAGTGATGAGAACAAAAGCCAGGACAACAGTGAGTTGAGGCAGAAATAGAAAAAGAGAAAAAGAAGAAATATAAGCATCATTAAATGGAGACATTGAAAAAAACCTCCTGACTTTAAGACAGAAGAGGTAAGCTTATTTGGGTATAGAAAGAAAATAGTCAGTAAAGGCTGAAGCCAGAGGTGGAAAAGGAAGCAAGTTATAAAGCATGATCTTAAATAGGAGGAAATGGATCTAAAAGACAAAAGGGGATGACCTGGAATAAGCCACCAAGTTGGTTAAGAAAGGAGATTAAGGATGGTTTATAAATTAGTGATGGGGCAGGACAAAGGGATGGAATGGAATAGAAAGTTGAGGTGGTTTGTTGAGAAATAAGGCTGGGAAATGGAAGTTAAAAAGCGGTTCGACACCCTCATGCACTGCTGGTGGGAATGCAGACTGGTGCAACCACTGTGGAGAACAATGTGGAGTTTCCTCAAAAAACTGAAAATGGAACTCCCATTTGACCCAGTAATCCCACTTCTAGGAATATATCCCAAGAAACTAGAAACACCAATCAGAAAGGATATATGCACCCCTATGTTCATAGCAGCACAATCTACATTAGCCAGAATTTGGAAACAGCCTAGGTGCCCGTCAGCAGATGATTGGATCAGAAAACTATGGTACATCTGCACAATGGAATACTATGCTACCATAAAAAAGAAGGAATTTTCATCATTTGCAGCAACCTGGATAGAATTGGAGAACATCATGCTGAGTGAAATAAGCCAGTCAATGAAAGAGAAACATCACATGACCTCACTCATTTGTGGATGATAAAGTACATTATAAACTGATGAACCAAGAGACAGATATAGAGACAGTAAAGCAACAGGCAGACTGTCAAATTACAGTGGGGAGGGGAAGAAGATCTGGGGGAGATAATAGATCAACCGAAGGACTTGTGTACATGCATATAAGTACAACCAATGGACATAAAACTCTGGGGAGGGAGGGTATGTATGGGAGGGAGGGGGGCAAAAAAAAAAAACACCAAAAAAAGAAAAAAGAAAAAAGAAAAAAGCTAAGAAGAAAAGATATAAGAATCAGCTGTTTTCTATGAATAGATATTAAAGGAATTTATAAGAATGTAAAACTATGCTGTTCTATTTTAAAAAATATAGTTATTATTCATAAAAATATGTTATTTGTATTTTTTTTTAAATGACTAAATTAAAAAAAAAAAAAAAGCGGTTCGACAAAATAAACATACAACGGAACAAAAACAATCATAGCTACAGCATGGTGGTTACCAGCGGGAAAGGGGGTCGGGGTGGAGAGCAAAGAAGGGAAAAGGGGTCAGATACACAGTGACAGAAGACTACTAGATTTCAGGTGGTAAGCACATAATAGACTGTATAGATGTCATATTATAAAGTTAAACATCTGAAATTTATATACTATTAACTCTTACTCCAATAAGTTTAATTTTAATTCATTTTAAACTACAAAAAAAAAAAGTGGTTTAGTCTGGCTGATGTGGCTCAGTGGTTGAGCATCGACCTATGAACCAAGTTCTCATGGTTTGATTCCTGGTTTCAGGCTAGATCCCCAGTAGAGGACCTGCTAGAGGCAGCCAATCTATGATTCTCTCACATCATTGATGTTTCTATCTCTCTCCCTCTCACTTCCTCTCTGAAATCAATAAAAATATATATATATATTTTTAAAGTGGTTTGAGCTGAAACCGGTTTGGCTCAGTGGAGAGAGCGTCGGCCTGCGGACTGGAAAGTCCCGGGTTCGATTCCAGTCAAGGGCATGTACCTTGGTTTTGGGCACATCCCCAGTGGGGGGTGTGCAAGAGGCAGCTGGTCGATGTTTCTCTCTCATCGACGTTTCTAGCTCTCTATCTCTCTCCCTTCCTCTCTGTAAAAAAATCAATAAAATATATTTTTTCTTTAAAAAAAAAAGTGGTTTGGAGAGTGCCAATTATCTGAACTCTCTGCTGAGAGAAACAGAAAATGGATTGATGAGGGAAACGAAGGCCCAGGTGGAGATGGATTATCATACATCTATAGAGATGCCTGTACACACAGTTGTGTGATGGTAGCCGGCTTCCAAGATATAAATTTAGATCTGGCAGACAGGACCTGAGGAATGATGGTGCCGATATGAAAATAAGACTGTATAATTATGAAGCCTAGGGTAGGCAGAGAAGGAAATAAAACCAGGTGGGGGAGGATAGAAAGTAAAAATGTAAAGTGGTAACAAGGAGGTAGTAAAAATTATTTTAAATGAAGTCTAGGAAATATGAAGTGAAGGAACAGTCAAATCTCCCACAGATTTGAAGCCCAAGGACAACCAAGCTGTTTTAGTAATAGAGATTTTTGGTGTCTGTGAGACAAGGAAATCTGGCGAACTCACCAAACAGTCACGCTGCAGGGTCTTACACAGAGCATTGTACATATCAGCATCCAAAAAGAGACCGTCAGGGATGTCTTGTAAGAAGTCCAGGTCTTTAAGGGTGGGGAGAGGCTTCTCCCGCTCTTTCTGGGAAGCCCGCCGTTTGTAGGTTGAGCCCTTGAGGTCGTATTTGATATGCATCCTGACGGACCGTGGTAAGAGGTTATTCATTACCACAATTCGAATGTTCTTACCACCTGCCTGCACACAGTACAGTCCATAGAATTTAGGCAGCAAAGTCCGAGGGTTCTGGTTGAGGTTCTAAGGGCACAAAAACAAAAAGTAGGAGAACTTAGCTGATTTTCAGTGAAATTCAAGGGCAAAAGCTGCCACCCACCTTCATTCATCTAATACTTGGGATTCAAGTACAATCTGTCTGCCCATAACCACATGCCACATAACATATTTGTTTGCAACTTCACAATGCATCTAATGATGGGATCATCACCAAGCTGAGCCACAGCCTCTCCAATATAGTAATCAGTCAGGATACTGAATGTATGATGAGTATATTCCTTTAGAGAGGTTTAAGAGAAGACAGCATTGAAAAAGTCTTAACTCTTAGCCCTTGGTATAGTATATTCTGGTGTGTGATGGGAGGCAATTTCTCGAGAACCCCCAAGAGCAGTCAGTCAGAGTAAGATCAGATAGAGTACTGCCAAGGGAAATAAGCAACCCATTCCCCAATGTAGGAGCTGAGCTAAGAAAACAAAATCATCATTGCATCCATTTAAAAAAAAAAAATTAGCATTATTTTATTTATTTTGAGAAGGGGGGAGGGGGAGGAGGGAGAAAGATTTTTTTGTTCCAATTTGTCCCAGTTATTTATGCATTCACTGGTTGATTCTTATAAGCGCCCTGATTAGGGATAGAACCCTCAACCTTGACATATCAGTATAACACTCTAAGCAACTGAGCTACCTAGCCAGGGCCATCATTAAATCTTGCCTTTGGATAAGACAGTCCAAGCCAAGTAACACTTAAAATGGGACAGCTTGGCTGGCATGGCTCAGCCATGGAGCATCAACCTATGAACCAGAAGGTCACAGTTTAATTCTGGGTCAGGGCACATGCCTGGGTTGGGAGCTCGATCCCCAGTGTGGAGCGTGCAGAAGGCAGCCCATTAATCATTATCTCATCTTTGATGTTTCTATATCTCTCCCTTCTTCCCTGAAATCAATAATAATAATAATAATAATAATATATTTTTTAATAATAATGTATTTTTAAAAGCACTGACATTGTTTTTTGTTTTTTTTTAATATATTTTATTGATTTTTTACGGAGAGGAAGAGAGAGGGACAGAGAGTTAGAAACATCGATGAGAGAGAATCATCGATCAGCTGCCTCTTGCACACCCCCTACTGGGAATGTGCCCGCAACCAAGGAACATGCCCTTGATGGGAATTGAACCTGGGACCTTTCAGTCCGCAGACCGACACTCTATCCACTGAGCCAAACAGGTTTCGGCCACTGACATTGTTTTGCCCCATAGAGGACAACCTCCCCAGCCTTGTCCAGGAGTAAAGAGGGCAGCACAGGTAGCCAGTGCTCCTCTTCCCCTCACCATGTAGTATCCTGGAAGCAGCTTCTGCAGAAACTCCGCCTCTTTATGCTGGACTGTTTTAATGATGAATTCGTCATCACTGGACACGTAGAAGAGGGAACCACTAGCCCCAGAGTTGCACAGTTCAATCAGCGGCTCACTGCAGAGGGAATACTGAGGCCCCAAAGAGAAGAGAACAAGAAGTTCAGAAAAATCAGGACCTGCTCAACCAGAAATCAACTGCAGATGCAATTCTGCTCCAAAAGAAAACTAGAGTAAAGCGATGGAGAGGACCTTCGTTTAGGAGTATTGCTCTGATATAGGAGTCACAGGGTCATGAGATCTGGAAGCTTACCAAGTAATCATCAGGCCGGATACCAAATAATTCTCGAAAGTAGCGGAAAGCAACAGGTGCATAGGTCTTGAACCGAAAGTCATTGTAGTGATGAGCAGGGGTCAGGTTGCTCCCTTCACTGTGGGGTTAAATAGAAGAAGCCATAAATTACCAGTCCCTGTTATCCAGGGAGTTCACCCTGGGAGTCACCCAGAGGCAGAGTCAATACATCCCTTCTGATAGAACCAGAGGGATTAGATGAGTCAGTTACTTAGTGGGACCAAAGCACAACGTGGGGTGCTAACCAGCTTGGCTTAATGGATAAAGCATCAGCCTGTGGACTGAAGGGTCCCAGGTTTGATTCCAGTAAAGGGCACAATATTGGGGTTGCAGGCTTGGTCCCCAATGTGGGGCAAACAGGAGACAGCTGATCCGTGATCCTCTTTCATCACTGATGTTTCTATTTTTCTCTCCCTCTCCCTTCCTCTCTGAAATCAATAAATTTTTTAGAAAGCACATGGGGATGAAAACATGAGCACATGCATGGAATTGTTTTGTTTCTTTTAGGGCTCACTCTTTAGGCCAGAGGCTCATGGAAACATCCAAAGGACAGCATCTACTCTCTACATTCTAGTGTCCCATATCACTCTGATTAAAATCAGGTTAAGAACTTGGCACATGCCTAAATTACATCCAAACCCCTAAAACCGGCCTCAGGTTAATATGAAAAGGCACACTATCCAGGCCATTATCCTGAACATTAACCTCTTTTACCTGGGGAAGAAGATACTCTCCACCACGTAAAAGTCTTGCATGAGGACATCGCGCTCTGGTTTGGTACTCAGGCTCCCCACAGTGTGAGTGATGCCTAACTGAATGGCACCTTTCAAGGCTGATGAGGTTGTCTGAAAACAGAAAGGAAATAAGGGCAAAATTTCTAGGATTAAATCTGATCACAGCAATAAAAACTTAGAAGGGAGAGCCCGAAGGAGCACTTAAAGCAAACGCCCTTCTAAGTAGTTCATCCTGACCCAGTTTCCCCATCCCCATGTTTTACATTGCAGTTTAGCTTGGCACAGAATGGAAGGGCTTAAAGATACAGAGTAGCAAAGGTGGGACTGTCCTGCCAGTCTAAGCTAGGCAAGATGTTCCCTCCTATCCATATTTATATTTGAAAGATACATTGTACTGAGAGAACAATCTTAGGTCTCACTCCAAAAATTCCTTCCCCCAGAGTATCAGGAAACATTTTATTCATCTGATATAGGAGACAATTAAAATTAACTAATATTCTGATGATCTACCCAGCTATAGAAGCTTCAATCCACTAAGGCAGGGTTTGATTGGTGTTCTAAGGACAATAGAGTAGCAAAAAATAAAGTAACAAAAAATTCGTAACTGAAAAAACTCAGTATTAAATCTAAAAACTTCTCTCAGAAATGATCACACTATGGCTAAAACACAAATGCAAGAGCCCCACTTTTACAAACTAGGATTCCAATCCCATGGAAATATATCGCATCCCCTACATATGTGCTGTCCAGTACAGTAGCCTCTAGCCACACATGGCTATTTGATTTTAAGTTAATTAAAAATTTGCTTCTTTAGTCTTACTAGCCACATTTAAGTATGACTAGTGGCATCGTTCCTAGGCCTTTTGGCTAAGATCAAGCATAGTATGACTAGTGGCTACCATAATGGATAACAAACAGTACTTTTCAGTCACTGTAGAAAGTACCATTAGACAGTTTTGTTCTACATGATTTTCCTCATCCCTAACTCTCACCAGATATTACTATTACTTGTATTTCTACTTAGTCCTCACTGGGCATTAAAACTATAACTAGCGTTTTTAAGTGTCTGTTTCTCTAATTAGACTAGAAACTCACACTTTGTCTCAATGTTCAGCATATAAAAAAAGCTCAATAAATGTCAGTTAACATGGCCCTCAGTGCCCATTCCTAGGGATTCAGGTAACTGACGGAAAATGAGTCAGTCCACCTCTATTACTTGGAAAAATGCAATAAAGGCAGAAAAAAGACACAAGAAAATTTTATATGAGCCAGAAACAGAACTCCAAGAAATCTGCATGCCCTATATCAGATAACGTGCAGCTGCTAAATGGGAGGCGGAATACTGTCCCTTGGGGAGGCTAGGCATCTCTAAATTAGTCCAGAACCGAAGACCTGAGATCCCAAGATGGTTTTCTCCAAGATTTCCCTTCATCAGCTCAATTTTCTATTCTTACTTAGTACTACTATCTTTCCAATACATTAGAAAGCTCAAAAAGCAGGTATTCTAGGCCCTCTTCACCAGCTGAAACTACATTCTTTAAAAAAACACATGCCCTGACCAGTGTGGCTCAATAGCTTGGAGCTTGGTCCCATACACAGAAAGATAGTGGGTTCCATACCTACAGAAGGCAACTGATCGATGTTTCTCTCTCACTTTGATGTTTATCTCTCCCTCTCTCCTTCCCTCCTTTCATCCCTCTCTCTTCTTCTCACTCTAAAATCAATAAAAATGTCCTTGGATTAAGATTAAAAAAATAAAATAATTAAAAGTGAAGAAAATCTTTAAAAAAAAAAACCAGAAAAACAAAAACACTTAAGAAGAAACAAAGGAGAACATCTACCCGCTATCAATCTATATCACCAGGCTGGGTGAGATATGGCCTTGATCTTACGTACATCCAGCACCATAGGAAAGATCGAAAGACTTAAAGAGACATGATTCCACCCAGCTGGTGTGATTCAGTGGTTGAGCGTCGACCTATGAACCAGGAGGTCATTGTCAGGGCGCATGCCCCAGTTGTGGGCTCAATCTTCAGTGTAGGGTGTATAGAAGGCAGCCGATCAATGGTTCTCTCTCATTAGTGATGCTCCTATGTCTCTCTCCCGCTCCCTTCCTCTCTGAAATCAGTAAAAAAATATATATTTTTTTTTAAGATAAACATGGTTTCCTGAAGCAAGGGAAGAATGACATTCGGGGCTTGAAATTTTATACCTAACAAGGAAACCCAGTTTCTTCAGCTCAGTGAAATAGCAACCACCACCAGATATGTCCCTGAACAACATTCTCATTTAGTCATACCTATACAGGCGAAAGATATCTCACTTCACCCTTTGTGAAGTAAACTCTAAAGTCCACGTTGTATAATAGCTATTGTGCAAAGACTTAGGACATCAAGAAACGGGACAGAATAAGAGCAGCGAGGGCATAGGACTCTCCCTTCCTGGAGGAAGATGAAAGGCTACGCCCAGACACACCTTTTTATACGTCGTCTCTCCTGAGGAATCAACACCTCTGTGGCCTATTTTCTTGATGGACGTGCCAGGGGCATAAGACACCTAGAAAAAGAAGAGTCAAGATTAATATATAATTCCCACATAATACACCAAACAGCTACCATGATGACAAACCAAAGCATTCAACATACCCTTTATAGGTTATGAACATTTATAAAATCTTCAGAAGACCCACCCTATGCAAACACAGCTATAGTGTTGCTTCCCAGGGAATTAACTGGCTGAAAGAACAGAGAGGGGCCCATAGTTCACCTTTGGTTCTCAGAATACAACATAGAAAGTGAAAATGAGTGTAATTAAAGAAAAGTGGAAAGAGGAGAAGTTCAAAAAAGCAAGACAGATAACAAGTAGGGTTCCACAGTTCGTTTTTCCCCCACCAGATCCTTTCAGAAATTACTACCCCTCTAACCTTCAACCCAATCTGAATACTAACTGCTCAAACTGAATTTACCATGAGAAATTATCTTGCCACTGGCAAATGCAAGTACTGCAAAAGGAGGAATGAAAAGGCTGAGGCAATTAAGATGCTCCTCTGAGACAGCATATGGGCCTCAGTGCCTTGAAGAGGTTCCTGAGAACATAATAAGCCTTTGTTTTCCACCCATCTATCAGCCCCTGAAATAAGAGGTAAAACCAGTAGAGCAGAGCCTAGAAGGCTATTTCCCACAGCCAAAATGACAGCACAACCGACAGGAAGGTATTCTTCATGATGTCAGTACTAATTAAATTAATAAGCCAGAAGGCCAAAAGGCTACTGAAAATAGGATGTCACGATCTTCGACTTGATATTCAAGTTCTACTTCCTGCTAACGTAAGGCTCTTAGTGCTAGAAAACCATCTATATATAACCTCACGGTTTTTAGAAGATATTCTAAGAGAAAAGCCTAAAATCCCAGGACAAAAGGGCCCACATTCTGAAGCCTCGTCATACAGCCCAGGAGAGAGGCAAGAAGAGGGCTGAGAAGCAAGTTAAGCAAATGGAAAATATTCTGCACAGAAACAAAATGTAGAAAATTTAGCTTCTGTATGGTTACACAAAGATATTCAAATTCACTGAAGCTGTGCGACCAGAGGCAGTAACAGAAAAAAAAAAGAAAAAAAAAAGAGAGAGTGAGTGAGTAGGCTTTAGTGTTGGATTGTTTGGGTTTGAATCCTACACTTATCAATCCCATTTATTAACTATGTGACTTTGGGCAAGTTACAGAACATCTAATCCTCATTTTCTTCATAGGTAAGACATGAATTACAGTACTTCTCTCATAGAAGTTGTTTTCAAGATTACAGGTCACTTAGGTACATTATTTACTTTTTGGTACATTAAAAATGTATTAAATTGCCCAGATGATGTGGCTCAGAGGTACAGCGTCAATCCATGTACCAGGAGGTTACCGGACAGAGCACATGCCCGGGCATACAGGAGGAAGCTGATCAATAATTCTCTCTCATCATTGATATTTTTCTCTCTCCCCCTTCCTCTCTGAAATCAAGTGTGTGTGTGTGTGTGTGTGTGTATGAATCAACCAATGAATGCACAAATAAGTAGAACAAAGTGATGTTTTTATCCCCCTTCTTCTCTCTTTACAATTTATAAAAAAATTAAAATAAACTTCAACAAAAATAAGAATTGTATAATTCCTAGCTCTCAAAACATATATAAGAAACCTGTCTAGCTCCTAAGACTTAAATGGGGGAAATAAAGATGTCCAAACCAGGTATCCTCTGGTTTTAGAACCAATGTATCAATAAGAAATTTACCTCAGATGGCATGGCTCTCTTGTTCCCAGAAGCTGTTAAAAAATAAAATAAACAAAACACAATTATAAGTGTGTACACACACACACTCAAGACATCTTTATCTTGCACACTGAAACAATCAGGGTTCGAGTCAAATTAAAACCTAACCAAGAGCTCCTGCCTCTTGCTCTGTGATACCTTTTGGACAGAGATTTTAAAAGTCCCTTCCTCTTTCTCCCTAATATTCACAGCGTCCTTGAGTACATTCCATTCCTGTTCTAGTCTCTTTTCTTACTCAAGTGTTCATATTTTCTCTGGAAAATAGACATGTTCTTGATACATTACTCATCAGAGTCAGAGGGTCTCATTTGATACCATGGCTGAAAGAGAAGGGGCGTAAGAGACCCAAGACTAATTGGAAAGTCTGGGGCTTAATAATTTTTCCTATAGAACTAAAAGGGTGAGAACTTTTAGAGCATATCTATGGTGATTTACTCCTCTCTAATTATTTCAGCACTTCAGAAAGAACTGATCTGTGAAGAAAGAGGCTAAGGATGAGAAAATGCAAAATCAAAATACAGTAATGAAAAAGCATTCAGTGCAAGCAGAAACAGATTCTGCATCCCTATAGCCTCGTCTTCATTTCTGCTGTAAATTCAACAGGGAGTTGTTAGCATTTACTTACTAAAGTAAGTTTTACTTACTAAATATTTAATCAGTGCAGGTATGTGTGTAGTTAAATCTCATTATTATTTATGCCTTTTATCCATTTAATTTTAGAAAAGATTTCAAGAATAAGTATGTTCATAAAGTGAAAAAGGACTATCTATAGAAAAATGTACTCTGATTAAGTCAATTCTTCAGGGTTTGCCATCCCCATAACCTTCATCCATGATCACATCAGAAATACATCATCACTCCGGAAGGCAGGCCTTCCTTCCCTTTTCATATTGGAGAATGTTGCCCTTTATCTTCATAGATTACTGATTATCACATCAATCTAGCTCTAAAGAACTCAAAAGGAATAAAGATTAGCCACATTAAAGATAATTAAAGAGTCCAAACGAGATGAATCTTCAATAACATAAAACCTAGTAGAAAGACCCTAGTTTTAGTCCATATATAAAGATTAATGGTGAGGCAGCAACAGGGACACATGCAATCAGCTAAAGCCCTAATTATAATTGTTTCAGACAAATGGCCAAGCGCCCTGAGAACTTCAGAATATAGCTGGTCTCAGAGAGGTTAGAATAGCTCCTACTAGCACAGACCACGTATTTCTGGTACCAATAGGCAGACCAGCAAAATTTCCTTCCCCATAGTGAGCCGGAATGGCAAAAAATGAGGAACAAGATAGTTTTCATTTATCTTCCAAAAAAGGGGGCAAGGGAAATGACACTTAGCTGTGAGGGAGACATACTGCATAAAATAACCCTCCAAAAATGGGAGGGAAAAAATGTCAGTGCCCAATAACCTACATCTTTTGTAGAATGCTTCATCTTCAATAATGCTGACTTCAGCTGAGTGAAAGATTAGGCAAATTAGGACTGGAACCCCTAAGCTAAAGCCAGAAAGACTTAGATTTATAATTAAAACTCTACTGACTTACTACAAAATTTAAGGTGTCTACCAACAAAAACAATAGTCAAACGTTTTATTGTATATTTTACAACCTTTTAGCCAAGTGCAAGTCAACATGCTGAACTATTTAAAAATTCAAAGACCTAGGTTCAAACCCTTGTTATATCAGGCAAATTGCTCTATTTAACTAAAAGAAAGGAAACCTAAAATGAGTTATATAAAGATTAGATAAGCTACATTCAAAGTACTTTATGGACTGTGAAGTGCTAAGCAAATATGTTGCCAGATGTGATTTCTAATGCAAGAGCAAAGTTGAGTCCATAGTAAGATTTAATGTTCAATTACCTAGACCATCATAAAATTTTAATTAGCATTTCAAAGCACACCCCCCTGCCCCCCCACACCCTCCTGGAAGTATACACACATAACTATGGAATCAGTGATTCTCAGTGAGGAAACCAGTATACTTTCAGTTGTGAAGACAAACACTGATTCTGGACTCTTTGATCAGTACCTGGCCAAGCTTTCCACTTTCCCCCCCAAGAAAGGGGTTTGGAAGAACCAAGAAAAGCCAATATGCTGAAACTGGTTTGGCTCAATGGAAGTATTATACAAACAGAAATTGTTTTTGTATTATACAGAATTCCATTCATGTCCATAGTTTATTTCCTTTACGACTATGGGACTCCTCCTTATTAACAGGCCCTGGACCAAGAAGCACTGTAAACAACTAGCTAATTTTGCTCTACTGGAAGCAAAAAATAAAGACCTAAAGAACCAACAGTGTACTCACTTTGGGATTTAAAAAAAAAATTTTTTTTTAACTCTAGCCTGGGTATGTTCAGTCTGGCTAAAATCTATAGCTGTTCATGAAAGTTGATTTTTAAATAGAACAAGTTGAGAATGTAGTTTTTTGAGCCACTAAGTGAAACTACTGTCCATTTTCAAGCTAACAAGTCTATAACCATTTATATTAAGAAAAAAATCATTCAGAAAGGGCCTTTATGATTTTTAGTCTAATTTTTAAAAAATAAATAAAAGCAGCCAAAACCGGTTTGGCTCAATGGATAGAGCGTCGGCTTGGTGACTGAAGGGTCCCGGGTTCGATTCCGGTCAAGGGCATGTACCTTGGTTGTGGGCATATCCCCAGTGGGGTGTGTGCAAGAGGCAGCTGATCGATGACTTTCTCTCTCATCGATGTTTCTAACTCTCTATCTCTCTCCCTTCCTCTCTGTAAAAAATCAATAAAAAATATATTTTTAAAAAAATAATAAATAAATAAAAGCAGAACGTAAGGATGTGCTCAAAACCAGAGAGCAAAGATGATGACCAGGTCAAAACTGGAATCCACATTCCTAAACCCCAATTCTTTTTTCTAAGCCATCTTTTTGTTTTCATTTCCTGGTGAACTTGAGTACAGGAGGAACAAGAAAGCACCTAGAGAACTAGAATGCTCTAACAAATTATATACATCTCAGAATTACTAATGGACAAGAAGAACACATACTTTCTTCCTTTGAGGTACCCCTTTCCCTTGGGACAAGAAAAACCTATTTTTCACATTCCCTGATAGGGAATTAAGAGCAGAGTCCTCCTCCTTCAGTTCTTCTCAAGTAGGTTAACAATAACAACACTGTTTTTCTGGAACAGTCATGTCATTAGCACAAAAAGATCTCACTTCTCTTAGTGAGATTATCCTTGTTCTGAGCCACACAATGGCAGTGTTCTAAGAGGAGCAAATCTGTCTTTCAAGTCTGATACTTGAAAGAGCAGCCTCACACATATTAAGGTCCTCACTAGTAGTACAAAGTACTTGTCTTTGCAGTAAGACCTCAACAACTTTAACAGAGAGGGGTGGGGGAAGCTCCTTCCATTTCAGATTAGTTTTCTGCTTGCTCTGATTAAAAGCGTAAGGCTTATGATTACTGAATTTGCAATAAACAAAAAGAGGGCATCTGATAGGCAAACTCTGTTGTTTGTTTAGTTTCAGGGATCTTGGAATTTACTGTAGAATCAGTTACCAATCCTTGGCATAAATTCACATTAAAGCTTAAAAAATATTTCCTGAAAGAATGATTAATAACTCCACATATTATGCAACAGGAGGTCAGAATTTTGTTGCCATTTTAAGGAGAGTGAAAGTCAGAAGGAGAAGTTCCCTTCTGTACTAGTCTCTCCTTCACTAAGGACTACTGGTTCAGTCAGTACTTATTCAACAAATATTTAATTTGGTTTAAAGTCAAGTTAGTTTGCACAGACTTTCCAATTAGCGAGGGAGCATTTATAGCATAGAGGGGAGGATTGTGGACTCTGAAATCAGAACACCTAGGTTTGCTAGGTATGAATACGAGATCCACTCTTTACTACTAGGTAACCTTGGACAAGTTTATTAAAACTCTCTGGGCCTTGGTAACCTTATCTATAAAGTGGGGAAATAATAACATGTACCTCATAGGACTGTTATGAGAATTAAAATAAGTCATGTATAGCACATAACATATACTCTATAAATATAAGCAATTATTATCATTGTGAATTATGAAACCCCATCTACATGATAGGAAGAGTCAGGGCAAATGAGAGGTGCAACATAGGGAAAAGAAAAAGAATTGAGACTCATTTACTGCCCAGCTGGTGTGGCACAGTGGTTGAGCATCGACCCATGAACCAGGAGGTCACAGTTTGATTCCCGGTAGGGGCTGGGTTTCAGGCTTGATCCCATGTGGGGCATGCAGAAGGCAGCCAATCCATGATTCTCTCTCATCACTGGTGTATCTATCTATCTCTATCTCTTCCCCTTCCTCTCTAAAGTCAATAAATATGTTTTTTAAAGAGAAAAAAGAGACTCATTTACTAAAACAAAAGGAAATTAAGTTATGGGAAGATTTTGAGGGAGACAAAAAGTTAGGGAGTTGACTGGTTCACATTATACTGTGAAACTGGGAGAAATATATTTCTCTGTTAAGAGCAGCTTTTTTTGGAGAGGGCAAGTAAATTAATTATGTTTCTAAGAAATAGCCTTCTCAGAAGACCATGCACCACCACTACAAAAAATCTGCAATTGTTATGGGGAAGAGCGGTTGATTGGCTGCTAGTTACTGCGGAGCTCATGCTTCTTCAGCACAGATACACATCAGATCTACCTCTCTTACTGCTGACCCCACAGCACAGAAAGTGGCAACCTAAATGAGGAAAAACAGAAAATTATCACTTATTTCTAGGATTGTACTTACTTACAGCAGAGTAAGAATATCTTTTTGAAAACTCTAAAGTTTAAAATTATGAACAGGATCTGGCCTGATCCCCAACACCATACTATGAAATGTGAGATGATTTTTTTGTAGTTCTAAGTACTAGTAAATGTCTAAAAAAACAATAGAAAATAAGTTCTGGCAAAAAAAATTCCAGGAGTGGTCACAAAACTTGTAACCCAAATCATTTCTCTCTGGAGTAATTTTAGATTGGCAATAAATTTTGCAGGCTTCTGATCTTTTAAGAAAGAATAGTAGCCCTTGCTGTTTTTGCTCAGTAGTTAGAGCATCAGCCCTCCAACCAAAGGGTCACAGGTTCAAGTACCAGTCAAGGGTGTGTACCTCACTGCAGGTTCCCAGCCCTGGTAGGGGCACTACAGGAAGCAACCAATAGATGTGTCTCTCTCATTTGATATCTCCCTCTCTGCCTCCCTGTCTCCCTCTCTTCCCTTGTTCCCACCTCCTTTCCATTTTCTCTAGAAATCAATAGAAAAAATATCCTCTGGTGAAACAACAATAACAAAAGACTATGCATACATTTTACTTGAGGAGCTTCCTTTCATTCTTAGAGGACAATCTGGCAATATCTAGGCAAATAGTCTTAAAAACAAAAATGTATAAATTGACCTAGAAGTGGGAATTTATCCTAAGGAAACAGTCAAGTGGACAAAGATGGATATACAAAGATATCTAATGCAGCACTGTATATAATAACTGTAATTGGAAAGATACCATAATTGGAAAGATTCTAAATGAACAGGGGATTCGTGATATAAATAGTGGTGAAATCATAAAATGGAATAGTATATAACCATTATTTTATTGTATACTTATAGATAACGATGTCATAATAAGTTGTGGGAAAAGGTAAAAAAAAATTATGTAGTACCATATTTTGAAAACATACTTATCTACAAATTCACATGTACTTACAGACATAAAAAAAGGTCCAGAAGAGCATATACCAAAATGTTAAGATATGACTATCTTGGAGCATAGGCTTGCGAACTGAATGGTCCAGCCTCGATTCCGGTCAAGGGCATGTACCTTGGTTGCGGGCACATCCCCAGTAGAGGGTGTGCAGGAGGCAGCTGATCGATGTTTCTCTCTCATAGATGTTTCTAGCTCTCTGTCGCTCTCCCCTCCTCTCTATAAAAAAAAAATCAATAAAATATATAAAATAAAAAAATAAAAAATAAAATATGACTATCTTGGATAGTGGGGTTAGGTTAATTTTGTAAATTTAAATTTTCTCTTCTATGTAAATTTTCTATACAGGAGGCTTTATTATATTCTCTTTACTTCATCACCCATTTTCCCCCAGTAAATCACAGCTCAAAAGTCCCGCACATACAGACTCACATCACTCCCTGCCCAACACATTAACTCAAGCTCATTACAATTACATTATACTGCTGCGGAGACAGACTAGAAGGAAAAGGTGAAAATACTTCAAATGCTGCCAACAATCCCAAGCTACAAATAAGCATGATTTTAAAAAAAAAAAAAAAAAAAAAAAAAAAGTTTTCTTTAAAAGAACAATAAATGTTTTAGAAAAAAAAATTTTTTTTAATTATTTTAAAAGCATGACTCCTTAGCCCTGGCCGGTATAGCTCAGGTCGTTCTGTGTCCCAATACACTGAAAAGTTGCAGGTTCAACTCCCAGTCAGGGCATATACCTAGGCTGTGGGTTTGATCCCCAGTTGGGGAGCATATGGGAGACAACTGACTAATGTTTGATGTTTCTTTTTCTTTCTACCCCTTCCTTCCCTCCCTCTCTCCCTCTTCTCCCCTCTCTAAAGATCAATGAACATATCCTTGGGTGAGGATTTTTTAAAAAGCATGACTCCTATATACACACCTTCTCCACTACATATTACTTTTAGATGCCTATTCAACCTGAAACAAACCCATATCAGCATATATGAGATTCCTTCTGAGGTTTATTTTTTATATCCTTCAAGAATATCATTTCTCCTATAAAACAGGGATACCTAATTTCAACATATCTCTTGATGGCAAGACTTAAAAAAATACCAAAGATCTAGCCTTTAAGTTATGAAATCTTTAATGTTGCTAAAGTAATTTCAAAATAACTGGACCAGTCAAGTGCCAAAGTGGAAACCAATAAATTCTTTGTTAAAATAAAAAGATATGTCAGAAAATTTTTCTGAGTAACCCAGGACTAGTCTTAAGGAAGCACTCCATGTTGGTCCTTGGCCTAACCCTAAATTGTGTTTATGGTGAAAAGGCACTGGAGAGCCTGGTTTCTAGCCACTAGTTAAAACATCACTGTGGTTCTCCATAAATTTGCTTGCTACTTCTAAACCGCTGGAGACTAGATCCAATAGGTAGAGGAAGAGAAAAAACATCAATATGATTCTGCAAAATGTGAAAAAGGCAAACTTCAAAGGGAAGAATAAGTTGGGAATGAGAGATCATTGAAACAAAGGTCTTTTCAGAGAGTAAATAGCTCCAAAAAGAGAGTCCCCCACCCAGTGTGGGGAACAAAACAGAGCTGGCCTTAATACCAGAGCCTCTCCCAGCACTTTCAGTGCAGAAATATTTCCGTCAGAGATGAGATGACATCATCCACCAGATGAGAAACTAAGAGGCAGTACGTGACTGACTTCAGTGTTTGAAGTACACATATAAATTGGGGACACTACAGGCTGGCCGGATGTGCATTCCTCAGACAACTGGAATTGCACCTGCACAGGTCATAGAGAAGCAGTCTTAAGACACCCAACTCAATGACCTACCAATACTTCTACATAAACATGTCAATAATTCCTACATCGAGCACGAATTTCTACATTTGCAGGCTTTTCAGAAGCAAAATTTTAATTCTTTGGAGATTGTCTTGGTTGCAGAGAGAGAGAGAGAGAGAGAGAGAGAGAGAGAGAGAGAGAGAGAGACAAACAGCCAACTTGTTTGCTGGACTACCTGAAGCAATCTCTCTGGTCCTCTTAACTTGAAATACTGAAAGGAGGTTTAACTACTATATATTCTAGCAAGCAGGAGACACAAATTAAAATACTGAGAAATCGTCTAAAATGTCAGCCTACCTCATGAGCATTGCTGAGCACACAACTATAAGAGATAACGTTGTTGTTTTTTAAAGTACTATTGCTATACCCTCAATAAGGACTGAGCCAAGCCAATTAAGAATTCAAGCCACACTGCCCTGGCCGGTTTGGCTCAGTGCATAGAGCGTTCGCCGGTGGACTGAAAGGTCCCGGGTTAGATTCCAGTCAAGAGCATATGGGCTCGATCCCCCATAGAGGGCGTGTGGGAGTCAGCCAATCAGTGATTCCTTCTCATCATTGATGTTTCTGTCTCCCTCTCCCTTCCTTCTCTGAAATCAACATATATATATATATGAAGAAACCAAGCCACATCTCAGAGAAAAGTAAATTTTGCTTCCTAGCAAAGGTCAATTTTTCCTAAGGATCTTCTAGGAAAAAGTCAGAAAGGCAAGGATGTTCCTAGAAACTAAAAGCTGGAAAGCAGTTCCATCTACCAGTCCTGCAGTTACCTTGTATAAGAGCCAACTAAGTAGTGAGGAATGAGCCACAAGTTTATTAATACAGCCTTAATACAAGATCTATGAAATGAGTAACAATCCTCTGAACTTTAGTTTTCTCATTGGAAAATGAGGTTAAATTATAGTATCTGTTTTCCTCTAATAAAAAATGTTTGCTTCTCCTTCCACAAAGCAAATTTTATGGCTCTCAGGTCTCAAAATGTATCTCTTGGCACAAATTTTGGCTGAAAATATGGGGGGGGAAATAAAAAAATAAAAGTCCTTCTTTAAAAGACCAAAGTCTTGCCCTAACCGGTTTGGCTCAGTGGATAGAGCGTCGGCCTACAGGCTCAAGGGTCCCAGGTTCAATTCTGGTCAAGGGCATGTACCTTGGTTGCAGGCACATACCCAGTAGGGAGTGTGCAGGAGGCAGCTGATCAATGTTTCTCTCTCATCGATGTTTCTAACTCTCTATACCTCTCCCTTATTCTCTGTAAAAAATCAATTAAATATATTTTTTTTAGAAGACCAGTCTCTTGGATAGGTCACTTGTGACAGAGAGGTATCTGAGATTGCTGACAGACTGCCACCTCCTAATTCTATTTCCAAACCTGGCTCTATCTTGAAAAAAAGAAAACACACACACACACACACACACACACACACACACACACGTCTTGCTGAATTAGAATGTACATGTTTCAGCAGAGAAAGTCTAACTTTAATAATATAATGAGCATTAATTGCCCCCAAAATGCACCCATCTCCCCCCTCTGCCAATTCAAGGAAATCATCTGCCATCCCTTTTCTACAGATTCTTGTCAATGAAAATTTAGTTTCCCAGGCTTGTTTACTTGTGCACAGGTAATCTAATACTCTACCCTAGTTAATTATATGTATATCCTAAAAAATAAACAAAACAAAAAAACTCTTCCCATTCTCTCCCAGCTTCTCATACTTACCTTCCTTTAGCCTAATCAACATCTCTGAACCTTTGGGGCAGTGTTTATTCTGGATTAATTCCATACATATTGTCCTGGACAGTGTGGCTCAGTATTTACAGCATTGGTCTGTACACAGCAGAATTGAGGGATTGAGTGGTTGAGTGTCAACCTATGACCCAGGAGGTCATGGTTCGATTCCCGACCAGGGCACATGCCCAGGTTTCAGGCTTGATCCCCAATGTGGGGTGTGCAAGAGGCAACTGGTCAATGATTTTCTCTCATCATTGATGTTTCTATCTCTCCTTCTCCCTTCTCTGAAATCATTAACCATATATATAAATATATAAATATATATATATATATATATATATATATATTTTTTTTTTACAGTGTACAATTTTTATATTTAGAATTAGGCAGCTGGACTCAGTTTAGATGATTCCAATTTTGTTGGCAACATCCAATGCATCATAGTTAGGAGCCAGTCGAACATATGCTTTCTTCTCGCCATCAAGGTGTTGACCTTGGCCACATCAATGTCATAGAGTTTCTTCTCAGCCTGTTTGATCTGGTGCTTGTTGGCCTTGACATCCACAATGAACACAAGTGTATTATTGTCTTCTATCTTCTTCATGGCTGAGTCGGTAGTCAGGGGGAACTTGATGATGGCATAGTGGTCAAGCTTGTTTCTCCTGAGCGCGCTCTTCTGAGGATATTTAGGCTGCTCTGGAGCCTTAGAGTCTTTGGCAGTCTGAAGGTGGGGGACGTGCGGATCTTTTTTTTTTTTTTTTTTTGTGGCTGGGACGCCTTTCAACACTGCTTTCTTTGCCTTCAAAGCTTTTGCTTTGGCTTCGGCTTTGGGAGGGGCAGGGGCTTCCTCCTTCACTTTCGGAGCCATCTTTGTAAAAAGGGTCAACAATATATATTTTTTTAAAGTAAAAAATAACCAGTTTGGCTCAGTGGATAGAGCGTTGTCCTGTGGACTAAAAGGTCCCAGGTTCAATTCCAGTCAAGGGCATGTACCTTGGTTGTGGGCACATCCCCAGAGGGAGGTGTGCAGGAGGCAGCTGACTGATGTTTCTCTCTCAGGAATATTTCTAACTCTCTATCCCTCTCCCTTCCTCTCTGAGAGAAAAAAAAAAAATCAATAATATATATATTTTTTTAAATATATTTTTATTGACTTTTCACAGAGAGGAAGGGAGAACTAGAAACATCAGTGAGAGAGATACATCAACCAGCTGCCTCCTGCACACCCCCCACCACAACCAATGTACATGCCCGTGACCAGAATCGAACCTGGGACCCTTGAGTCCGCAGACGCTCTATCCACTGAGCCAAACCGGTTTCGGCTATATTTTTTTTTAAAGAAAGAAAATATGTCCAGTAAAAAGAAAATGACAACTTTGGTCTTGTTGCTTTCTTTATGTTAAGTAAGAATATCCCCAAATCTTAGAAAATATACAAATAAATGATAAAATAACCACCTTTCTTCTCTCCAGTTCTGTCTTTGGCCTAATGTTATCTCTGTTGTTCACTTCACAGGCTATAACTTCCATTATATTATCAAAGCAAAACAGGCTTTATGTAATAGCTAGTAGCTAGCTCATATCTGAGCAAAGTTATTAATCATAAGAGTTTTATATCAACCCAGAACAGCACACAGAAAGTAACAAGCAAACATACTATTTTGATAATCAAAAGCTTAAGCAACCTTGGCAGAAATAAATGACTGATCAAAAGCAATGACATTTCACCTTGACCATGTGGCTCATCTATGTTCCGTATACCAAAAGGTTGCAGGTTCAATTCCAGCGTCAGGGCACATGCTGAGGTAGAAGGCAAAATCCTCCACCCAGGTCCCTGGCCCCGTTGGGGTACATGGGGGAGGCAACATCTCACACCAATGTTTCTCTCTCTCTCAGTCCCCACTCTCTAAAAATCAATGAGTAGCCGAAACCGGTTTGGCTCAGTGGTAGAGCATTGGTCTGCGGACTGAAAGGTCCCAGGTTCAATTCCGGTCAAGGGCATGTACCTGAGTTGTGGGCACATCCCCAGTAGGGAGTGTGCAAGAGGCAGCTGGTTGATGTTTCTCTCTCATCGACGTTTCTAGCTCTCTATATCTCTCCCTTCCTCTCTGTAAAAAATCAATAAAATATATTTTAAAAAATAATAATAATAAAAAATCAATGAATAGGTCTTGGGTGATGATTTAAAAAAAAAAAAAAAAAAAAAAAAAAAGACACCAAACAATGACATTCTGGTGTCAGAATTTACCAAGGGGACAAAAGAAAAAAGGAAGGGATGGGGTGGTCAAAACCCCCTAAAAAGAAAGCAAACAGAAAAATCTCTTCCTCCTTATAAAATATCAACCAAATAGAACTTAGATATATTCTGACCACATGACAATCTGTTCTATCTTTACATTTCACTGTACTCACTCCTGTAAACTGGTTTAAGATCATTACTTTTCACCAGTACAGAAGAATTCAAGGGAGAGGGATCAGCATACAGCTTACACTATATACAAAGAAAACAGACAAAAAACCCTCTACAAAAATCCCTACCATTTGGAGTTATCAGATTACAGCACAATTTACTGGTGGGGCCCTGCTTAGCAAGAACAAACGCACCAGAATCAAGATCCTAAGCAAAAATGCTTCAATCCTGTGTTCTCTGAGGTTTCCCTCAGTAGTTAAGAAAAAGTCAGGAAAGAAGCTGTAAAGTTACCTCCAAATCATTGTGCTTATGATAAAATCATATCATAAGGATGATAACTTCAGAAATGCTCTGGTGTGAAGCAAAAGGAGTTAGAAGTTCATGGTCTTCTAAGGTTTCAAGTTATTTTTCTTGGAGAGTCATGTGATTTTATCACACAGCTCTTATTTCAGGGGAGCAGTGTACACTTTAGCATTCTAACTTTACTTTCTAACTCCTCCACTGACTTCATTTCTCAAAAACAGAAATACTTTACTGCCTTCATGGCGGTAAAAAAGGGACTCAGCGGCTGGATTTTAAGTTGTTGATGGACTAGTCAAATTAGATGGTCAAACTGTCAACAGCACTTAGCACTTTATCAGGGCTGATTTTATTTTTCAAGTGGTGCCGCCACTGTCCAAATAATGAGTACGGAGACAAAGGAAGAGAAGGAATAAATTTCCTTTATTCACCAAACAGCTGAGACTAGATGGCAAACTGCATCACCTTTTATTAACAAAGTTTAAGAGCAAGAATACGATGATGGCTACTGCAAGCAGATATTCATTTATAACTGCTTCCCCCAAAATCCAAACATGGTAATTACTCCAATGGGAAAAGATGTCAATCCTAGCTCAGAGCTTATGGTTTGCTCTTCCCTTGGCATTTCACTTGTCATCAGCATAAAAGACCAGCTCTGACTTAATGGCAAAATAACCAAGACAGGGGTTAATACTGGCAGGGAACAACTGTTTTAAATCACCTGTCCTTCCTAATTTGAATGCCAATAGATTTTGAGCCTCCAAAGGTTGTAAGTGTCTTATTTTAAAACATCAGTCCTTCTGCGCTGAATCCTGACATTCTTGTTTTGTATCAATTTTCAACATTGCCAAGCAATCTTACTTTTAATTTTAGAATTCAGAGTTTCACTAAAATTTAAGTGTAAGCATCTAGGAAAATAAACTGGTTTTAGGATGGTTAAACACACACATCCTTTCTTTGAATTTCTAGCTTTTAACAATTTAAGAAATCATAAACTGTCACTTATTTCTGCCAATGTCCTATTATTTCTCCAGGTACCATCCAGAGCACCACTCTCCTCTAATCACAAATAAAATTGATTCTGCCGAAACCGGTTTGGCTCAGTGGATAGAGCCTCGGCCTGCAGACTGAAGGGTCCCAGGTTCGATTCTGGTCAAGGGCATGTACCCTGGTTGCAGGCACACCCCCAGTAAGGGGTGTGCAAGAGGCAGCTGATCGACGTTTCTCTCTCATTGATGTTTCTAACTTTCTATCCCTCTCTCTTCCTCTCTGTAAAAAATCAATAAAATATATATATTTTTAAAAACCTGATTCTTATAGCCTCTTTTGCATCAGAATCAAACATCCTATACTTTTCAAAAACATATCCTTGAAATGAAATCTTGTATTACATTAAATTTACTAAGCCAAAACCCAAGTGAAAATGCAGAACAAAAAGTCAACATTGCGAATTTGCGCACAATAACCCATAATGTTTTCAAGAATGTTTATAAACAGAATTTTTCTTAATTTCTTAATCCAATTATATCAATATTTGCCAAAGAAGCAGAGAAGGTGAGTGTAAAAACAAAAGTACAAAAAAAGGACTCTAAAGTTATTTATTTTGGACATTTTTACACCTTGATTTCAAGTATCAACATAGTAGTCAAGGTTCTGAAACCTAGTATTTGATTTTCTGCTGAAAGCACAATAGGAAAAAACATACGATCTGAATTATTACCTGCAAATCTTAGGATCTGGCAAAAAACATAGAAAAATATCAAATAGTGACATCTAAAAAAGACAGGACTGCTCTGACTGGTTTGGCTCAATGGATAATAGAGCGTCGGCCTGCGGACTGAGAGGTCCCAGGTTCGATGCCAGTCAAGGGGATGTACCTCGGTTGCAGGCATATCCCCAGTAGATGTGCAGAAGGCATGTGCAGATCGATGTTTCTCTCTTATTGATGTTTCTAGCTCTCTATCCCCTTCCTCTCTGTAAAAAATCAATAAAATATCTTAAATAAATAAATAAATAAATAGTAAGTTTAAGGACCACACATGACTATTTTTTCTTGGATTGGAGGGGGAAAAGAGGTTTTAAATTAAGAGCCTACTATATTTATAAAAAAACAAAAAACTTGTCATTTTTATTTTATCCTTCTTCATACTTAGATGAAATATGAGTTGTTTTGGCTCTCTAAGTAAGGCTTTTACAAGAAAGGCAAAAATTACCTCTCAAGAAACTAAAAACAGATGTGCACAAATAAAACTGCAGCTTAGGAAGAAGATATCTGTGACCAATATTAACTGAGCTGGAATATGAAAGCCAATGCAAAATGGCAAGAATTGGATCTCAGGTCTAAGGAAATGTCAGCATCTCAAGTCAAGCATCCAACATCTGGCAGCCCATCCTGCTCAGTGTGGAGGCAACAGTCACTATGGAACACCAGACGTTTCTGATGGAAGCTCTGGAACAGTTTCTGACTCAAACTCCCCCCACACACGTTACACCACCACGCATTTCCCCTCCCACTCACAATCTGTCGCTTTTCTTGCGGGCTCCTCAGACTTCTCTCTATCTTCGATCATTGCTCGTTGCTAACCGTTCTGAGCTCCAGTGCCCGGCTCTGTTCTCCAAGTGCCACTTTCCTGACGCCGCCTGAGCGTCCTTCGGGTCCATTTCCCATTATGCACTGTTCCCCCCAGCACTCAGAGCCGGGATCCCCCTAATTACCAACATCACCCCTCTCGGCCTCTACTGCATCTCCAGGCGTCATCATTCCGCCTTCTCCCTCTATTTTGGGGGTATTTTAACCCTAACTTTCCACATTCTTCAGTCTTCCTTCAACACTGCCCATTCCTTCCCAGAGTTGGTGTAGAGAGAGGAGTCACCAAGGGAGGATGTTTGGTAAAATATGTCCGTGCGAGCGCACGCGGGGGAAGGGGAGAGAGAGGGAGGCGGGGGAGGGGGAATGGGGAGGGCAGAGGCACGAAGTGCGAAGGAATGACGCATTAGGGGGAGTCTCCAAGGAAAAAGACGTCCCCATCAGCTCCCGACCCCCCAAAAACACTCCCAATTCCCTCCGCTCCCAGCTATCGGAAGCACCCCGTCACTCTTCAATTCCAAGGCTTCTCTTCCACATTTTCAATGAACTCCAGAACCAGCTTGGGATTCTACCTGCCTCTCACTAAGAAATTCCTATTCGTAAGGCCTCCATTTACTTTACTTTTCTCTGCTCCCTTCCATGTCCCTGCTGTTCCCTTCCTATCCCCACTGTCCATCTTTCAAGTCCTCAACTCGGTCTCCTCCAAGACAGACGACGTTTTTGATATGAAGCCATCTTTTCCTCAGAATCCCCTGCCCACTCAGAAAGCCTATGTAGAATCCTGTTTTCCTCGCCGGCAACTCTTGAGACACCCCCCCCCCCCCCCGAGCCACAGGTGCCCCCCAGGTCCCGCTCTGGCTCCCCCGCCCAGCCGCCGTCGGCCCCCCGTCCCCGCCGCGCCTGATTACCTGAGGACGTGGTGCCGGAAGCAGCCCCGGGCTCCACGGATGAAAACCCGGTCGCCGACGTCCCACAGGCCGACGCCATCTTGGCAGCCCCCTCCCCCTCAGCGGCCTCACTCCCTTCCAATCCGGCTCTTTCTCTTCGCCGAATCGAATCTTCCCGTCTCTTCACAAAAAAAAAAAAAAAAAAACTGCGCTCCGGCGGCCACGTTCCCGCCGCCTCCGAGGCCTTCCTCAGACACGCCGGGCAGCCTCCGGGACCAGCTCAGGGCCGCGCCACTTGGCTGGCATGGGGACAATCCACGTCTCGTACCCTCTCTGCAACTTGAACCGCTCTCCGCGGGAGCTGCTTTCCCCTTCCACGAGGGAATAGGCTCCAGCTGGCTGCCGGGAGCCCGCGTCCGCACCAAACCACCCCGAAAGCAATGAGGGGGCGTGAGAAGTCCCGGCGGAGCGAACGCCCCCTCCCCCTGCTCCCAGCCACAGCCTGTTTATCTCCCAGCCCCGCCGTTCCACTCCCGGCAGCCAGCGAACTCCGGGCGCTGCGCATGCGCCCAGCCTCCTGTTCCATCCCACTCGACGGGGGTGGGGGAGCCGGGCCAATCGGGAGGCTATTACTGGTCACATGATGCAGATCCACGCCGCGGCAGAAGGGCCCTATGGTGGCTCGGTGGGGTCAATTTAGTTCGGCTCCTTTAAAGAACTGGGTTGCGTTGCCTACGCTCTTTAGGAGTTGGTTCAACGGGTCCTCCCAATTTTGCAACTTAGGGAAGAATTCCCCAATGGACTCGCTAGTGTCAAGTAAGAGACTTTCAGCAGTCAAATTCGCAAAGCGTCACATGCCACCAAGCATCCTTCCGGCTCTACTGCCTAATGTTTACTATTTAGTGTAACATGCATACATGTCTTGTCTTCCTCCGAATGTACATTTGAAAAAGATCTACACTTTGCCTCGAGCCAAAGGCTTGGCACAGTGACAGAGTTCAGGAAATATTTTATAAGTGAATGAAGACTTGTCAAAAAGGAAGGTGATCAATCCCGTGATCCAAGCCCTCAGCCTCTCTGTTATCTATACTCCAAAGGGCATGAAGACATATAGAAGCTCTCCATTCTAGTCTAGTCTTCGCACCAACCCTGCTCATTTTTAACAAAGTACCTTAGAGGTTGTGAACTCTGAAGACCTCTTTCCCTGAGGAGACTGAACTCCTGGAGAGCAACCACTGTGTTTGGTTCACTCATGTATCCTCAAGCTACTCAGGTGATGTGACTCTGTACATAGTAGGATCTCAACAATTATTTGTGGAATGAGTAAGTGAAGAGGAATGGGGGGAAAAATCCTAGGTTCGGTAGCCCCCAATGGCCTGGTTATTCTCTATCCGATTCTTTCTAGGTCCTCAAAAAGGAATCTAGGACCTCACTGGCCAGAAAATAGCTTTAGACACTGACTACTGCCTTCTACCTTTCCCTCATTGAGGTCTATAATAATTGTTTCCCTGCTGCCACCTGCTGGATTATTCCTCTTCCTTTGGGAAGTGAAGGGTAGACAAATTTCCAATGATCGGATTGCATTTGTAATTCCATAGCAATGGAAATGTGTAGCATTGAAGTATTTTATGATTGCCTATACCAACACCCCCCTCCACCACCAAACTAAATAGTACAAAACCTAACAGGTGGGTCCACACTGGCCAGCATAGGATTTGGCTCATAGATATTCAACAAATATTTGTTGAAAAACTACTTTTGTTTCCATAAAAGGCATGGAGTTGCTACCATTTCCTGAGTGATTTTAGAAATTAGCTTTTTTAGAGTCCTGGCTGGGTAGCTCAGTTGGTTAGAACAAATCCTGATATGCCAAGGTTTGGGGTTCCATCACCTGACCGAACACATACAAGAATCAACAATGAATGCACAAATAAGTGTAACAAATTGATGTTTCTCTCTCCCCCCCCTTCTTCTTTCTCTCTCTCTAAAATCAATAAATTTTTTTAAAGAAAAGGAAAGAAATCAGCTGAAGAGGCCGAGGCCGGTTTGGCTCAGTGGTAGAGCGTTGGTCTGCGGACTGAAAGAGTCCTAGGTTCGATTCCGGTCAGGGGCATGTGCGTTGGTTGCGGGCACATCCCCAGTAGGGGGTGTGCAAGAGGCAGCTGGTCGATGTTTCTCTCTCATCGACGTTTCTAGCTCTCTATCTCCCTTCCTCTCTGTAAAAAATCAATAAAATATATATTTTTTAAAATAAATAAAAATAAAAACTGGAAATGGACCAATAATGGACTCACTATGGCAGTAGGTCAGAGGAGTTTCTCCCTGGGATTTGACCTATGAACCATCCCAAAAGAAGAGATCTGTATTTTGCAACTTCTTTCCGGTGTTTGTTTCTATTTTATGGACCCAAAATGGCTACTTGTATTATGTCAGTGTGTTTACTTGTCTCCCTCATAAGACTGCGAAGCAGAGGGCAAAGATTACATCTTATCCATTCTTACATCTCAGGGATCTAGAATAGTGCCTGGCACAGAGTAACTGCCTCCTGGGGATATGAATGGTTAAAGGTAAAATTCAAAAAATTGGGCTAGTGGTGCCTCCGATCTTTCCCCCCTAAACCTTGTCTCTGCTCTCACTCCCACGCATTGCTGATGTGCTCTGAGTCATGGAGCCACTCTTGCCCAGTAGCATTCCTGGCATAGCAGAACCTCGTGATGTCACAGGGTGTGGAAGTAGGAGCAGAGCAGGACATGTTGGCTTGGTGACTCCAAGGAAATAGAAAAGGGAGTTCACTAACATAGACTTTGGAAAAGGGGGGCAATCCAGTTATCTCAAAATTGGGACACACATACAGTCTTATTAAAGTGAACTTAAGCCAAAACCGGTTTGGCTCAGTGGTAGAGCTTCGGTCTGCGGACTGAGAGGTCCTGGGTTTGATTCCGGTCAAGGGCATGTACCTTGGTTGAGGGCACATCCCCAGTAGGGGGTGTGCAAGAGGCAGCTGATCGATGACTCTCTCTCATCGATGTTTCTAACTCTCTCTATCCCTCTCCCTCTCTGTAAAAAAATCAATAAAATATATTTTAAAAAATAAATAAATAAAGTGAACTTAATGTCTTAAAATAGTTCCCAAGGTCAGAATGGAAGGGCTAGGAGCTGCCAAGATCAACAAAGAGGCTAAATAAGAGAATGTGTACCTAATCATTAAATTATTCATTCATTCATTTACTGAATTAACATTATTTAGCCCCAACAATATCCCCCACACTATGAGTTCTTGGTATATACAATTAAAGTCCCTGCCCTCAAAAAGACCACAGACTAATGAGAAAGACAGACATATAAATCATTAGAAGAAAATGTAATTATAGAGTATGTACAAGTGGTATGGTTTGACAACCATATTTTCTGAATAAAAATGAATGGGAAAAGCGCTGGCCACTGTGGCTCAGTTGGCTGGGTGTAGTTCGTGCATGGAAAGTTTGCCAGTTCAATTCCTGGTAGGGGCACAACCCCAGTTTTAGGCTTGATCCCCCATGGGGGCATGCAGAAGGTGGCCGGTTGATTTTTCCACTCTCAAATGGATGTTTCTCTCTCTCTCTCTCTCTCTCTCTCTCTCTCTCTCTCTCTCTGTCTCTCTCTCTCTCTCCTTTTCCCTTCCTCTCTCTCTAAAAAACAATAAAAATATATTTTTTAAATTGGAATAAACAACATAGAGGCTTGACCATACCACAGACTATTTCAGATTGGAAATATTCAAGAGAATCAGGGAGGTGTGATTTCTATGACTAGGAAAAGAACTGAATGGTTGTGCAGGAAGAGAAGAATGGGTGTGCAGGAAGACTTCATTGTCCTACGGAATTATAATTTTGCCAGGTAGATAAGAAAGGAAAGGGATTCTCAAGAGAAGGAACAACATGGAAGCAATACAGAAAATTGGGTGTTAGGGAAGTGATACTAGAATAGAATGATGTAGCATAGGTGAGGCTAAAAAGGCAGGGAGAGGCTAAACTATAAAGGTTGTTGAGTGCTGTGTTAATAGTAGTAATCACCTATTAAATATCTATGTGTGTACTCAATACAATGTGAAGCATTTTATAAGGATTATATCTTTTAATCTTCTCAACAGCCTTCAAAATACAGATTCAGAGCAACTTGTCCAAAATCACACAGCTAGCATCTCTAAGTTCAAACTCCAGCTCAGGTCTAGCTGGCTATATGCCTGCCCTTAACCAACACTACTCTTTTACCTAAAGGATTTTGGACTTCACCCTGAAGATGATAGGAAGCCATTAAAGATTTTTAAGCAGAGTGGGAAAGTCTGGGTTTTTAGAAAGATTCCTATCCATAGCAGAGTGAAAAACAGACTGGAGCAGAGGGAGACTGGCCTCTTCTAAACAACCGTTTGTAGTCCTACATTCTGGATTTAAGGTAGTATAGCGGAGTCACTGTGTGGAATTATTCCACAACCCAGATGTGCACGAGTTAGGGCTGGGAGCCTGGGGCTGGGAGCCTGGGGCTGGGAGCCTGGGGCTGGGAGCCTGGGGCTGGGAGCAGCGCAGGAGTGGCCGTAGCTGGAGAGTAAACCCGGCCTAGGGGCGGGGCCAGGAGCCCCTCGGTGCTCTGCTGCTTCTGCCTGGAGAAGACCGGCTTCCGCCTGCAGGCGGTGGTGTCGAGCGCCGAGCTCCTCGTGCCTGTGAGGGCCATTGATGGCGGCGCAGCCTCGGTAGGCGGTATGAGCTTGGCTGGGGGCCGAGCCCCACGGAAGACCGCGGGGAACCGACTTTCCGGGCTTCTGGAGGCAGAGGAGGAAGATGAGTTCTACCAGACGACTTATGGGGGTTTCACGGAGGCAAGCCCTGGGCCCAGGAAGAGGGAGGGAGACGGACAGTTAAGGGGGGTCCTAAGGGAGAGACCTCGAACAAAGAAGGGGGCGGGCAATGGAGAGGAGCCCGGCCGAGGATACTGGAGGCGGGGTGGGCGAGTCGGAAGGAGCGGGGGAGATGAGATACACCGGAGTCCTAAAAGAACGGGATAGGAATAAAGAAGCTCTCTGGGCACTACCGAACATGATGGAAACCTGCTGAATGTCTAGTTGCATTTTACCTCTGACGTCTCACACGCACGTCGTAGTCACGTAATATGTTGGCCCACTCCCTTAAATAGAGGGGCTTAGCCTATTCTCAGATTTGAAATCTCAATGTAAACTTCTCCTTAGATAACCCTTTCTTGACTGTCCTAAAAAGTGTCCTCTTTTACTTCCTTCATAGATCATTTCTCTGTAATTAGATTTGGTTTGCTTACTTGTCTATACTTATTTGGGTAGGCATTTGTTAAATTTGTATTGATTGAGTCTGTCCATTCTTGAAGTATGTGGAGCATCTAGAACAAGCCATGCACTGTGACAGGCTCTAGGAAAATATTAAAAAATACTGCTTTACCCTGGCTGGGTGGCTTAGTTGGTTGGAGCGTCACCCTGCACACCAAAAGATTGTGGGGTTCCATTCCAGGAGGCACCAATCCATGTTTCCCTCTCACATCAATGTTTCTCTCTTTCTCTCCCTCCCTTCTCTCCCTTTCTCTCTCTCTAAAATCAATAAACATATTCTCAGGTGAGGATTAAAAAAAGTAAAAATTTAAAAAATAAATACACTGCTTCCTCCTTATACATTTCAGATCCCAGTGAGGAACTAGCTGGATTAACAGCTAAAATATTGTGTGATAAGGAGTAAAATAGGTGATAAGCATAGGATGCTATAGTAATGCACGGGAGCCAGAGTTGGTCAGGATGGGTATCGCCAGGAGGTGATGTTTAAGCTGAGGACAGACAGTATGAAACATTGGCTTTGGCTGGGTAAAGAGCAATAGGAGTGGGAACTGGGGTAGGAGAAAAGTTAGTCCATGGAGGGGGCAGGACAGGATGTGTAAAGGCACTGAAGTCCTCAACCTGCACATCTCATTCTCCAGACCTGAAGGAGAATAAAGATTGGTAAGGATAGAGGTGGTAGGCTTGGGCCAGAACATGCCCGGCCTTGTGAGCTATGTTAGGATTAAGGAGTTTTGCTCTTCACCAAGAGGATTGGAAAGATGATCACATTTGTACTTTAGGAAGATCACTCTAATGAAGGAATGCTTTGAGGAGGGCTTTGGGAGTAGAGAAACAGGGACAGGAAGATTCAAGAGAAATTAAGGCAGTAGAATCCATCGGACCTGGTGACTGATAGGAAGTTATTACTTATACGGCCCTAACCAGCTAGTTTAAAATAGAACTTTCTCATCCCTCTTTCTAAAAGCCATTATCCTATTCCTGTCATTTTATGAGTCGTTATTTAATATGTACCCATCATGCTTCCAAAAAGGATTTAAGGAGGCTTATGATATAAACAAAAAGTAAGTACAGTAAAAATAGAGAGATCAGAAGTAATTGTACCAGGAGCCACTGCTGAAATGGTAGTAACAATTAATATTAAATTTAGCTGTGAGCTTTCTGGCAGTGAAATTCTGAATTTCTTTTTTTAGAAAGAAGGAAGCATGTAATTTTTTGAGAAACAAAATTGGTCAGCATTCATTCCTAGGGAGAATCTCCTCCTTATATAAGATATATAAACAGGGGTTTGGTATGTGATGTAAAACATTCTCTTACCTAGTCATGTCTATTAACGACCCTCAATAAAAGCCAAAGGGCCCTGGCTGGTGTATATCAGTGGTTAGAGCATCGGCCTGCACATCGAAGGCCAGGGCTGTGTGGAAGGTAACCAGTTGAGGTAACATCAGTGTGTCTCTCACATTGATGTCCTCCTCTCCCCCCAGTCCCCAATGTAATCGTACTCCCTTCACCTCTCTCTAAAAATCAATGTAAAGAAACATCTTCGGGTGAGGATTAACAACAAAAAAGCCAAAGGAATGGTAGTAAATCGGTAACTTTCTTTTCTTATCCCTACCTGAGGACATATTTTTCATTGATTCTATAGAGAGAGAAAAGGAGAGGAGAAGAGGTGGGGGGGAAAGAGAGAGAAAAAAACACACAAAACCATTGATCGGTTGCCTTCTATTATGTGCACCCGCCCAGGGATTGATCCTGCAACCTGGGTATGTGCCCTAACGGAATCAAACCCGTGACTCTTTGATGCTCCAGAGAATGCTCTAACTAACTGAGCCACACCAGCCAAGGCTGAAAGCTTTTGACTGGGCACTAACCTAATGTGTAGAACTACAGCCCTCTGGCGATATGACTAATACAAGGTTAGAGCTGAGGGGATTAATGTGTTCCCAGGCTGTCTTTCACAAACAACATTTGGGAGGAAATGATGGTCATCAGTGCAGGATAGGACTCTGACAGGCTTGGAGAGTCCACTGTTATTTGCTTATTTTGGCAGCCTGCTTCATTGAAGAAGAGCCACAAGGTTGAGGTGCAGTGCCCCACCCAGTCTACTCCTTTGCCCCCAGTGTTTTTCCCTTTCCCAATGTGGCTGCCCGTCTAGCCCTAATCTGCATCACCTCCGGTTAGGCTGAACTCCATGTTCTCTACTCCAGCCCGTCTAATCTCCTCCAGAGTTCTGTGATACCCCTTGAACACTATTTTCCTCTTCCATCAAATCTTCAATGGCTCCCTGCAATACATAGTAGTAATACCCAACTGGTTTTCTATCCCCGTGGTCGGCAAACTACGGCTCACGAGCCACATGCAGCTCTTTGGCCCCTTGAGTGTGGCTCTTCCACAAAATACCACGGCCTGTTTTTGTTTTGTTTTTTTAATTTTCTCCCCCTCCCCACTGCTCCTCCCTCCCAGCACTCTGGGCCAGTCTTTTGAAGAAGTGGCGTTAGAAGTTTAAGTTTAAAAAATTTGGGCTCTCAAAAGAAATTTCAATCGTTGTACTGTTGATATCTGGCTCTGTTGACTAATGAGTTTGCCGACCACTGTTCTATCCGAACACACATGAGGAATGAGACATTTCTCAGTAACTAGTTTACTTCAACAATGATTGTCAATGCTGGGACAAGTAAGGAGAAGACTGAGAGCACTGACCTGCAAGTTAAAGCCATAAGGTTATTAACCTGACATTATTTATTTATTTTATAAGAGAACATTTCTTTGGAAAATCACAGAGGTAGAAGCAGTTCCTAAAAGAAATGGGCTTAGGAAACAAGTTATGGAGGTAAAGGAAGGGCCCTTGGAGCTTGGGAGTGAGGAGGCTCATGGTAACTACTGAAGGGAGGGGGGACGGGAAAGGCAGGGGCGGGCTCTGGGGAAGGGAAGTGCCCTGGGTCCTAGGTCCTAAGGGCTTTAAGGTGGAGTTTTAGGGAGGTCCCGGGGGAAGATAGCAGTAGAATATTCAGCAGCTTTCCTGGTGTGCCCTTTCAAGTTGTGGTCTCCACTGATCGAAAAGCTAGCACCAGGGTTGGGGTCATTATCTAGTGCAGCGGGGCCTGAGGTCAGCTGTGGCTGGTTTTGTTGCTTATTGCTGACATTTAAATTTCTCTAAAGATGAAGTATAACCTTTTCAAATCTTACAGTCTCAATTGATATTGAAAGGAGGGTGTGCTGGACCCAAAGGCAGTCAGCTAGGAAGACTTCTTGCCAGAGATAAAGCTTGTTTTACTTAGGTTTAGATCCTTATTCCATAAATATGCTATACACCAGGGGTCACCAACCTTTCGGACCTCATGGGCCACTGGTTGGTGACTGCTATACACAGTTCTATTTTGTTCCTGCTAGTTTATCTGCCCACTATTCCCTCTTTCCTCTTGGCTGTATAAATACTACCAGTATTCTATTTTATTTATTAGAGGGCTGGTGCAAGAAATTTGTGCTGGCCAGCGATCAGGGCCAATTGGGACCTTCCAGCTGCCAGTGGGGCCTTCCTTTATTCCGTGCTGCCCCCCTGGTGGTCAGCGCACATCATAGCAAGTGATCAAACTCCCTGGCACACTTTGCATATTAGCCTTTTATATATATAGATTTAAAATATATTTTTTTTTTAATTTCAGAGAGGAAGGGAGATGGAGAGAGAGAAAAATCAGTGATGACAGAGATGGTCGGCTGCCTCCTGCATACCTCCTACTGGGAATCAAGCCCAAAACCTGGGCATGTGCCCTGACTGGGAATTGAACCATGACCTCCTGGTTCATGGGTTGATGCTCAACCACTGAACCACATTAGCCAGGCAATACTACCAGTATTTTAAATTGTGGCTCAAGTTCTCTTCATTCTTTATAGTCTAAAGACAGGATTCTGCAAACTACAAATCACTGGATAAATCTGACACATTACCTGTTTTAATCTGGTCCTTTACAGGAAGTTTGCCAATCCCCGGTCTAAAGGAATAAAGTCCGACATTTAAACCTTCCCAGGCCACCAATCCTTAGCATGTGTTGCTTCCTCTGATCACCTGTAACATTTTATTACCATCTGGTACTTCATATGTTGCCTCGTATTATAACTTCCTTTTGTAATTATGTCCTGACCCCTACTAGACTGTAAGACCCCTGAAGGTAGGGACCAAAATATACCCTTTTATACCCCAGCACTTAACGTGGTGTGCTACCCGTAAAGAGCACTCAGTTAATGAGGAAAGGGTGGTGCTGGAGCTAAGGGCCATCAGCTAGGAAGGTTTCTTGCCTGAGAAAAGTGAATGCCTGTGAAAAATGAAAGGGCAGGGAAGGAGAAGGGGGCAGCTCTTATCAAGGAAGCAAAAAGATCTGTTCTTTCTAGAGGGGCATTAATGACTCTTGCCAGCCAGAACCTCATCTCCCTGTGTCCTCAGGAATCGGGAGATGATGAGTATCAAGGGGACCAGTCAGACACAGAGGATGAGGTGGACTCTGACTTTGACATCGACGAAGGAGATGAACCATCCAGTGATGGAGAAGCAGAAGAGCCCAGAAGGAAGCGCCGAATAGTCACCAAAGCCTATAAGGTGCAGGGGGAGTCCTGGTTTTCTTGGACTTCCTTAATTCCTACTCTCCCTTCATCAGGTCCCTGTCCTCCTCATACCAGCCCCGTTTCCTACAGTGCTGGTTTTCTCATATGATTCTCATCTTCTTTCTCCTTATCTCTCTGTTCCTTGGTGTCTGATTTCACTCTGTCCCCAGGAACCTCTCAAGAGCTTGAGGCCTCGAAAGGTCAGTACCCCAGCTGGTAGCGCTCAGAAGACCCGAGAAGAGAAGACACTGCTACCACTGGAACTTCAGGATGATGGCTCTGACAGTGAGTGAGGATGTTTGGGTCAACTGACAAAACTGGAATAAGCTGATAAAAGTATTGAATCAGCATCAAATTTACTGAAGTTGATAACTGTGCTGTGGTTATGTAAGGAAAGTCCTTGTTCTTAGGAAATATACACTGAAGTATTTAGGCTTGGAGAGCCATGATGTGTCCAACTTAACTCTGGTTATTCAGAAATAATAAAAGCACACATACAGAATGCAAATGGGGCAAAACGTTAATAGTAGGTGATATGAGTAAAGAATACATGGGTGTTCTTTGTACTATTCTTGCAACTTTTTTTGTAAGTTTGAAATTACTTTCAAGTAAAAAGTTTTAAAATTAAAACAAATAATAAAGGAGGTGGACATGAATTCAAAGATTTCTCTCTGACTTCCTTCCCAGGTCGGAAGTCCATGCGTCAGTCTACAGCTGAACATACACGACAAACATTCCTGCGGGTGCAGGAAAGGCAGGGCCAGTCACGGCGGCGAAAGGGACCTCACTGCGAGCGGCCACTGACCCAGGAGGAGCTGCTCAGGGAGGCCAAGATCACAGAAGAGCTCAACTTACGTTCACTGGGTCAGTGTGTGGTTTTGAGAACAAGGGCTGAGGAGCATGGGAAAAGCTAAGACCTGGAGGACCCAAAGAACTGGAAGCATGGAGATTTGGAAAAGGGAATCTGAAGGAAAAAATGGGGATAGTAAATGATTAGGAGCAAAGAACTAGGCAATTATGAAAGTTCTGAGAGCAATATTATTATTGAAGAACTTTGGTGTAAAGTAAGAGTTGTATAGAACGGAGTTAAAATGCTAGTTCTGTTCACTTGTCTAAGACTGTAAGCAAATTATTCGATCTATTTAAATCTTGCTGTCTTTGTTCACAAAATAGGGTTGTAATAACTAGTTTAAACAGGAGAATTAGAAATTCAGTAGAATCAGTCAGTTCATGAGATAAAATGCTTTAAAGTAAGAAAAATTGAAAAATCTCCACAGTTGAGGAGTGAATGACTGAAATGATAGATAAAGGAACCTGAGCTCAATTTAAGAAGGAGAGTGAAGGCTGGAAGGAGCTGATAGAATGAGGAGATATCCATGTATGAGACGTACTGAGGTAGAACAAAGCTATCTCCAGGGTAGTGGAGCAAACAGACCTGAAGGATAGGATTTTGTGGTCAGAACCTGGATGTATGTGATTTTGAATATTTCAGAGCTGGGGCAGTTTCAGGCAATGACAAAGTCTAGGCTGTAGCTAGAGTGGAATGGAGGAAGGAACTAACATGCCATGGACAGGCAGGCTGAGAGATGTGATAAAGCAGCTGGAGATATGGTGTTGAAGGGCCTACTATCTGTGTGCACTTTGAAGTTACCAAGGTGACTTGAGATTATAGGAGTTGGGGTGGAGATGAAGAGTAGAAACCATTGCTCAAGTCTTCCATGAGTGAGGGCGTGACTGTGATGAAGGAGAAGATAAACTAGATTGTGGGCAAAGGTCTCAAAAGAAAAGCAAGTGTGCAGGTGGGCAGAGGAATGACCTGAAAGCTGCAGTGGGGCTCAGTGGGTGTGCTGCGTGGGATGTGAGAGGATGAGCCACCTCTAGCAGAGAGCTGCAGGGAGAGGGGCGGCCTCGGTGGGTGACAGCTTTCCGGTCAGGCATGTTGAATGAGTTGGCTGATTATAGAGCAGGAGTTCCAGAAAATAGAGGGAAGTGTTCGAGAGAAGGGTTAGAAGGTTGACTCAAGGGAAAGAAAGCAATATTATCAACCAGAATTTAAGGACGAAAGAGGTTAAAGTACTTGAGTGGTTTCTTTCTTTTTTTTTTTCTTTTTCTTTTTTTAATATACTTTATTGAGTTTTTACAGAGAGGAAGAGAGAGGGATAGAAGGCTGGAAACATCGATGAGAAAGAAACATCGATCAGCTGCCTCTTGCACACCCTCTACTGGGGATGTACCTGCAACCAAGGTACATGCCCTTGATCGGAATCGAACCTGGGACCTTTCAGTCCACAGGCTGACGCTCTATCCACTGAGCCAAACCAGTTTAAGCTTGAGTGGTTTCTTGAGGACTCTTCTGGTTAGAGGATTGTGTTCACTGTCCCCACGTTTAACAAGGAAGCAGAATTTTGGAGTCATTTCAGAGGACAGGGACAAGGAATATTTTGATCTCTCTATGCAGCAACAAATATTTACCGAGTGCCTGTGAAGTGTGGAATGCTGCATGACCTGATATTTTGTAGGTAATATGAGCCACAGTCACTGCCCTTAGGGAGGAGACACATATACTAACAGTGAGCTGCCATGGAGCACTGTCACAGGGTCCGGCCAGGGGACTGGTTATAGAGAGGTTTGCCTGAAAGGAAGGGCAATCATTCAACTCAGCTACGTGTGAAAATGCAGACCCATGTTGCCAGGTTTTCTTACTATTTTTTAAGAGAGACCAGAAGTCTCTATTTAAATGTAATTGTCTAACTTTTAAATGTCAAGAACTAATTCAAAATTTTCTTTGAAAGACATTATAGATCAGTGGGCTGCCAGCTTGCAACCTCTGCCATAGACTGTTAGTAATAGGAGTGTCCTAGGTTCCGGGGTGGCTCAGGAGGGAGTGACTCAAAGCCGGGTTGTATGAGGAATAGGTCAATGGGATGGGTGTTGCAATCAGCCTGGAAACACAAGGACACTATTTAAAGGGCTGTATGTGGAAGACTGATTAGACTTCCATCCTCTATGGTAAAAGTATCATCAGAAAGTGTATTTCAAGCCGAAACCGGTTTGGCTCAGTGGATAGAGTGTCAGCCTGGGGACTGAAAGGTCCCGGGTTCGATTTCGGTCAAGGGCACATACCTTGGTTGTGGGCACATCTCCAGTAGGAGGTGTGCAAGAGGGAGCCGATCGATGATTCTCTCTCATCGATGTTTCTCTTCCTTTCTGTAAAAAAATCGATAAAAGATATTTTTTTTTAAAAAGAAAGTGTATTTCAATTCAAAATAGGAGAGAACTATGTAATGCCTAGAGATGCCTAAAGATGTAATGTGCCGCCATGGATGGGAGCGAGGTGACAGGGCAAATGTGGGGAGTATTTGGGGAATTGAGCAGGCTCTTCAAAGGGTTCCTTCCAACTCTGAAGTCCTACAGTTCTGAGTGGATGAGGACCCAAGTGGACTTGAGAAATGGTGAACAAAGAGGATGTCATGAGGAGCAAGCAGAAAACTTGTAAGATGAGAGATACTAGAGGGCTTAGAGGACTTCCATAATTGCTGGTTAGGCAGTGACTGACAGCCACAAAGATAATTGAGAGCTTGTAGGGCAGAACTGGGGCGTGAGAAGAGGGGGAACTGACCCTCCTCATTCCTTTTTGTACTCCAAAGAGACGTATGAGCGACTTGAGGCTGACAAAAAGAAGCAGGTTCATAAGAAGCGGAAGTGTCCTGGGCCTGTAATCACCTACCATTCAGTGACAGTGCCGCTGTTGGGGGAGCCGGGCCCTAAGGAGGAGAATGTGGACGTGGAAGGGTGAGTGACTCTCAGGGGAAAGAAAGCTGTGTCTCCCTTCTTTTAGCTGTGTTCTCTCAGCCCCCTTTCACTTACTCTCCCTCCCACAGCTCTCACAGACACTTGAATATCTTTCAGATTGCTCTTCCCTTCCACTCCTCTTTCTTTCCCTTTAGCCTCTTTTCTTCCTCTCTCCTGTTTTCCCATCCAGCCCAGCTTTCTTTTCCCATCTGCCACTTAATATTCTCAGAATGTTGCCATCACTCTGCCTCCTCCTCCTCTTTCCTCAGCTCTCTGATCTCTTTCAACTCTTTATGTTTATCTCTGTCTTTTCACTCAGACTTGATCCTGCTCCCATAGCTTCTGCATCGACTCCCCAGGCTGGGACTGGCACCGGGACTGGCACTGGGACCGGGACTGGAACCGAGACTGGAACTGGGACTGGAACCGAGACTGGAACCGGGACTGAAACTACAACTAAACCCGTCATCCCTCCTCCTCCTCGCTGCTCACGTACCTTCATTACTTTTAGTGATGATGCAACATTTGAGGAATGGTTTCCCCAAGTGCGGCCCCCAAAGATCCCTGTTCGGGAGGTATGCCCAGTGACCCATCGCCCAGCCCTATACCGGGACCCTGTTACAGACATACCCTACGCCACTGCACGAGCTTTCAAGATTATCCGTGAGGCCTACAAGAAGTACATCACTGCCCATGGACTGCCACCCACTGCTTCAGCCCTGGGCCCTGGCCCACCACCTCCTGAGCCCCTCCCTGGCTCTGGCCCTCGAGCCTTGCGCCAGAAAATCGTTATCAAATGAAAAGATGTTTAGTCCTTGAAAACCTCTTTCTGGCCCTGACTTGGGCTCCCCCCCTCCTCTCCCTGTTTCTCTTTATCATCTCTTTACCCAGCCCTTTTCTGTATCTCTTTCACCATTTTTTCTCCTAGTTCCTGCTGGTTTTGTGTGTGTGTGTTTTTTTTTAATCTAATAAAATAGAAAAATCCCTTTGGTCTGATCTCTAATCTAGGGTTGGGAGCAAGAAGTATTTGTGAATGTCTGCACATATATGGGTCTTTATATTTAATTAACAGAATTTATTATGAGCTGCCCTTTTATTGATTGACTAGAGGCCCAGTGCACAAAATTCATGTGGGGGGGCAGTCCCTAAGCCTGGCCAGCAATCAGGGCCAATGGGGAGGAGGTTGGAGGGAAGGCCTGCAGGCACAGCTCCTGCATTGAGCGTCTGCCCCCTAGTGATCAGTGTGCATCATAGCAACCAGTTGTTCCACTGTTTGGTTGATTTGCATATTAGGCTTTTATTATATAGGATTTTTAGAGACAGAGGAAGAGGGAGAGAAATATCGAAGTGAGACAAGAACATCAATCAACTGCCTCCAGCACACCCCCTACTGGGGATTGAGCCTGAAATTCCGACATGTCCTAACCAAGAATCTAACTGGCAACTCCTCAGTGCACAGGATGATGACCAACCAACTGAGCCACACTGGCCAGAGCAATGAGCTGCCTTGTTTGTGTGTGTTTTTTTGTTTGCTTTTTTTAAAATATATTTTATTGATTTTTTACAGAGAGAAAGGGAGAGGGAGAGTTAGAAACATCGATAAGAGAGAAACATCAATCAGTTGCCTACCGCACACCCCCTACAGGGAATGTGCCCTCAACCAAGGTACATGCCCTTGACCGAAAGGAATTGAACCTGGGACCCTTTAGCCCACAGCCCGATGCTCCATCCACTGAGCCAAACCAGTCAGGGCATTGTGTGTTTATTTTAATTTGTTGTTCCACTTATTTATGCATTTGTTAGTTGATTCTTTTATTCTGATAAAGTTCATTTGTTTTTATTTTACTTTTTGCTCACTTTTCAATAGTGGACCATTAGTTGATTCTTGGGATTGAGCCTGCAACCTTGGTGTATCAAGACAACGCTCTAACCACCTGAGCCACCCAGCCAGGGAGCTGCACTTTTTAAATTGTATTCATTCCTCCAACTAGATTATAAACATCTTAAAATTAGACACAGAGTCCTAGCTGGTGGCTCAGTGGATAGAGCGTTGGCCTGCTGACTGAAGGGTCCCAAGTTCGATTCTGGCCAAGGGCACATGCCCAGGTTGTGGGCTCGATTCCCCCCCCACTCCCAGTAGGGGGCTTGCAGGAGACAGCCAATCAATGATTCTCTCATTGATGTGTCTATCTCCCTCTCTGAAATCGGTAAATATTTTTTTAAATATATTTTATTGATTTTCCACAGTGAGGAAGGAAGAGGGACAGAGAGAAACATCAACCAGCCACCTCCTGCACATCCCCCACCGGGGATGTACCTGCAATCTTAGTACATGCCCTTGACCGGAATCGAACCTGGGACCCTTCAGTCCGCAGACCAACACTCTATCCACTGAGCTAAACCAGTTTCGGCAATAAAAAATATTTTTTAAAATTTAAGATACCAAAACAAAATCCTTATACTCACCTTTATATCACCATATATAGTCAGTCTCTGCTTTGAATACTGCAGGCACCAAATAAGTAGGAACTATCTGATTCTCTTAGAACTCCAGTTTCTAGGACCTAGGCTTGTAGGAGAGGAGGACTTGTCATGGCTGTTAGTGGCCACTAGAGGCTCTCAGGGCTGGGCAGAGTATGGGGGCTGTGTATATGTGATCTCCCACTACCCCCCACCTGGCCAGAGCTAAAATAATAAAATGCTGAGCTCACTGTTCCCCCACCCTTTCCCCCGGCACACGGCACTGGACTCCTGGACTGCTCCTGCCGCAGGGACAGTGCTCCAGTAGAACACAGACTGACGGACAGAAGGGGAGGTGAGGGAAGTGGCCTTCAGGACTGGTAGGTGGGGAACACAGGGGCTTATGGCTCAGAGCCTGGTGGGAGATGGGAAGAGTGGCTCCTCCTGGGAATAACACAAAGTGTCTCTCTGTCTCTGTCACTCAGTGTATGTTTCTGCCACTGTCCGTCATATTCCTTAACTGTAGTTTACATTGTCAATGTAAGTATCACACACTTTCTGGCTCTTTCATATTAAGCATGGTGTGTATGTGTAGCTTTTGTGCAATTTTTATATTGAAAAGATTGTGCAAGTTTAACCCTTCCCCTGTTTTTAAAGAAACTCCCATTTAGAAAGCATTTCCCACCCATCGGTCTGGTGTCACCTTCCTGTCCAAAGCCAGGGACAAATTACGGGGACTCAGCCCCTCCTCCGAGGACATACCACCCTTCCCCCAGCCTGGAAGTACGCGCTCCTGCTCCCCCGGCTTCTCTGCACCCTTGGTTTCCCTTAGGATTTAGGGTTTTAGCAATCAGTGAAATCTTGATCCCTTATAATAAAAAAAGGAATGAGGGTGGGGTAAGAGAACTGTCCCCCTAAAAAACTTGCTTTCTTAAACCAGTTTAGGAAAAAGACTGCATTATAGGGAGGAGAGGAGAAATATCCCTGAAGCTTTCTGCCCCCCAACTCCTTTCAATAGGAACTGGGCCTGGAGCCAACTGTGGAGCAGCTGTAGTAGGTCAAGAGGCCCAGTGGGCAAGGTATTAAGGGAGGGGTGCTGCCAGGATTTTCCATCATATTTTGAAGATAAATCCAGCCTGGAAGCCCGGATCCTCATTCAGAGTGGCTGGAAGCTGAGGAAGCAGCAAGGAGTAGGCTCTGGTTCTAACTAAACCACCTAACCTTCCCCCATCTTCCCATGCTCAACTAGATTTCTCACCTTAAGACATCAAGTTCATTGTTTTGCTCCCTAGCTGGTCTTTCTATGTCCCTAGTGTGTTTGTCCATGTGGGTCTTTCCACTGTCCAACCACTTTCCTCATGTTCCCCAGGCTCCGTGAGTGCCACACTGTGGGGAGGGGGTGGGGGCCATCATGTCATCGTATCTGAAGGAACTGGAGAAATACAGAGACATCGATGAAGATGAGATCCTAAGGACCTTGAGCCCCGAGCAGCTAGAGCAGCTGGACTGCGAGCTACAGGAGATGGACCCTGAGGTAGGGGTTCTAGCTAGGAACCAGGGGCAATCCCCAGGCATTTGGGGTGGCTGAGACCAGGACTACCTTTGGGAAGTCCCAGGAAGGCCAGGAAAATGTGCCTGGAGAAGTTTTAGGGAGCCCTGGAGGTCCCCAGGTCAGAGGGAAAGTCTGACTTGCTCCCCAAAACTCATCCCTAAGAACCTGCTCCTGCCAGCTGGACTAAGACAACGTGACCAGACAAAGAAGAGCCCAACAGGGCCACTGGACCGCGATGCCCTTTTGCAGTACCTGGAGCAGCAGGCCTTAGAGGTCAAAGAGCGGGATGACTTGGTGCCCTTCACAGGCGAGAAGAAGGGTATGGAGACCCTGGCATCCATGCCTCCCGGCACCCTAATGGCTGTCTCTCACATGTCCCCTTCCAGCTTCCCTCTCACCTGCCAGCGCCCAGCTGCTTGGGGACTCTACTGCCCTGAGACCTGCATGCCAGCTTGCCCGCTTCAGCTGTTATAAAAGACGTAGGAGTCCTGAGCTTGACGAGGATTCAGGCTTTCCAGTGTCCCCTAGTGACTCAACATTCTGAAATCTCCTGGAGAAGAAAAGGAAGCTGGAGGCCTGGATCTTAGCCCTCCAATGAACCATCCTTCCTCTTCCCATCAGGGAAACCTTATATTCAACCCAAAAGGGAAATTCCAGCACAGGAGCAGATCACTCTGGAGCCTGAGCTGGAGCAGGCGCTGGCCAATGCCACAGACGCCGAGATGTGTGACATTGCAGGTGGGCAGCTGCGGGAGGTTGAGGAGTGGGAACATCAGGGGCCGGGGGTCCTACTCATGGCGTGGGATCAGTGGGGAAGGCCCTGAACCAGGACATGGATGTTTGAAAAACCTCAGGTCGTGGTTTTTAATTTTTCTTCCTTGTTTATATTACTCATTCATTTTTAAATTTAATATGTTAAATTAAAATATCTCAAGGGCAATTTCACAGAGACTAAAAGTGGAACTATTCTGGCTGAAAACAGGCAGAAGTCTGACAAGACTCCCTCAACCTCTAGTGGCTCCTTAGGGACGGACCTTCGTTAGCCCAGTCTCAATATTTTAAAAACTACTGCCTCAAGCAATTTATGGAAGGGACCCCTGTTGCCAAGGGAGGGGGAACCTCTTTGGAAGAGTAGAAGAGGTCAGGCTTAAAAAATTCAAGATTCAGCCGAGACCGGTTTGGCTCAATGGATAGAGTGTCGGCTTGGGGACTGAAGGGTACCGGGTTCGATTCCGGTCAAGGGGATGTACCTTGGTTGCGGGCATATCCCCAGTAGGGGCTGTGCAAGAGGCAGCTGATCGATGACTCTCTCTCATCGATGTTTCTAACTCTCTTTCTCTCTCCCTTCTTCTCTGTACAAAATCAATAAAATATATTTTTAAAAAATTCAAGATTCAGAATGAGATGAGAGGGGTGGCTTGGAAACATCCCTTCTCATTCCTTATCCCCCCCATTTCCTCTTTCCAGCAATTCTGGGCATGTACACCCTGATGAGCAACAAGCAATACTATGATGCCATCTGTAGTGGAGAAATCTGCAACACCGAAGGCATCAGCAGTGAGTATGTCAGGGAGCATGGCTCCCAGGGCTCTTGGCAGGCAGTCCCAGAGTCTGCAGAAAGGTAGCAAAGGACGAGCCAGGTGAATGGGGAAAAAGACATGTGCATAAGTGATAAGAGAACCAACAGGGAGGAGGTTGCAGGGTATACAGGGTTTCCTTCCTGCCTTCACCCACAGGTGTAGTGCAGCCTGACAAGTATAAGCCAGTGCCAGATGAGCCCCCCAATCCCACAAACATCGAGGAGATATTAAAGAGTGTTCGAAGCAATGACAAGGAGCTGGAGGAGGTGAACCTCAATAATATAAAGGTATTTGACCCCCATCCTCCAAAGAAAACTGGGATAACTGCTGACATGGGAGTTCCTTAGCCCACCATCTCCTCCTGTTCCCTGACAGGACATCCCAATTCCCATGCTAACCGAACTGTGTGAGGCCATGAAGACGAATACGCACGTCCGGAGCTTCAGTCTGGTGGCCACGAAGAGTGGTGACCCCATTGCCAATGTAAGGCTGGTTGACATCCCTAGCCCTCTCCCCATAACATGACACGCACTCCAGGCAAGGCTGACATCAAGGGTTGTGCGGGGGGTGCTATTCCCATCACGCTCTCTCAGGGTAGCCCTGATGGAGACTCCTACCCTCAGTCCTACATCCCACAGTCTGCAATCCTTAGATCATCTTCCCAAAGAGCCAAACCCTCTCTCCTACCCCCACCTCCACTGCACACTTAATCTCCCTTTCTTGTCACCCCCTGGCCCCACCTACAGCTCCTCAAGGACTTGTCTCAAAGAGCTGTGTTTCCCTCTTGCTCCTGTTCTTTCTCTCCTCAGTCATCTGTGAAACTGTCCCCTAATCCTAACCCAAGTCCCTACTACCCAGGCGGTGGCTGACATGTTGCGTGAGAATCGTAGCCTCCAGAGCCTGAACATTGAATCCAACTTCATTAGCAGCACAGGGCTCATGGCTGTGCTGAAGGCCGTTCGGGAAAATGCCACGCTCACTGAGCTCCGTGTAGACAACCAGGTCAGCATTCCCTTCCCTTGGGCTTTGCATTCAGCTAATACTCACTAAGTCTCCTCCCTGAGGCAGCCACTGGGTCAGGAAATCACCTGATCTTGTTTGATTTCTCTTCATTGTCTCTATGAAAGGAGCCAAACCTGCACCTCTCCCACGCTGGAGAAACAAGCCCCCTTGACCTCCCACAGGGTGTGTGATCTGGAACAGTGAACAACCCAGAGAGGGTGCTGACAACTGTCCTCTCTCCCTCCCCCAGCGCCAGTGGCCTGGTGATGCAGTGGAGATGGAGATGGCCACGGTGCTCGAACAGTGTCCCTCCATCGTCCGCTTTGGCTACCATTTTACCCAGCAAGGGCCACGAGCTCGGGCAGCCCAGGCCGTGACCCGGAACAATGAACTACGTGAGTAACTACAGACATGGTGTTGTGGGGAGGGTCAATAGGTAAAAAAGCTGGCTGAGCCAAACTGGTTTGGCTCAGTGGATAGAGCGTCAACCTGGGGACTGAAAGGTCCCGGGTTCGATTCCGGTGAAGGGCACGTACCTTGGTTGCGGGCACATCCCCAGTAGGGGGTATCCAAGAGGCAGCTGATTGATGATTCTCTCTCATCCATATTTCTAACTCTCTCTGTCCCTCTCTGTAAAAAATCAATAAAATATATTTTTTTAAAAAGCTGGCCAATAGTCCTAAAAGCTGACTTAGTGATTAACAGCTCGGAATGCTGCCAAAGTGATATTCACATGTGAAGTGCAAATCCCGTAAGTGGTCAGAAAGTAGAAAGAGAAGTCCCCCTGCCCCAAATATATACCCGAAGAGAAGTAGAAAGGAAGGTAGACATACCTCTATGGAAACAGAGTATTTTTGTTGTCATTTTTAATTTCGTTTTATTAATATGATATGGGCATGTTTGCTGGCCTAAGGCATTACCTCTTTACGAGTGTAGTCAAGAAGCTGGAAGGGAGACCAGCTTTGCAGAAAGCAAGAGGTGGAACAAAACTTGTTTACCCTTCCTCCTTTACAGGTCGCCAGCAAAAAAAGAGATAACACTCCCTTTGCCTTTACCATCAAGAGCTGGGAGCCCTGAATGTTAAAATCCTCATGTGTTCCCCTTTCCTGTAAATAAAGGTCCTTCTAGCCACTCTGCCTGCTTCCTTCCTTGGGCTTTGGGGTGGAAATCTTGGCGCTAACCCCCACGGGTTACTGCCAGTTCATCTGGGGATTATTTATACTCTGGGGATCAACAGGCAGGGAGGTTAAGTTACTGAGAAGAGGCGGGGGGAGCTCCCTCCCTTGGTGTTCCCCTTCACCCTGCTAATGCCTTCAGTCTCTTCTATTTCACAGGATACTTAGCCTCAGCCATGTTTCCAGGTGTGGCCAGACCCCTCCCCGCCCCGCCCCCCAGTTTCTACCCACAACCCCATCATGTGATTTGAAGGAGGAAAGGATTTTGAGTGGAGGTAGTGAAGAAGGCAGACAACATGAAGGGCAAAGACCTCTTCTGACAGACTTATTAATAGGGCACCGGGCTGCGTGCAGCTGACGCTTGGCATGACTTTGGTAGGAGGTGGGGGAGGGGTTAGAAGTATGGGCAGCTGTGTACATTGCAGGGAAGGATTGGCTGGACTGAGAACGAACACCTCTGAAATCCTGAAGTGGGACAAGGAACCAGACGTGAGGAAAGTCAGGCTCCCAGCGCCTGCTATAGTTTATTTGTGAATTAAATGGGAAAGAGAGTATCAGTCTAAGGGGAGATCAGGAGGTTCCTCCTCATCAGAATCAAACTCAACATTCTCATCTTTTACCCATCCACCTCGTCCATCTGGAATCCATCCAGAGCTAGAAACATCAGAGAAAACAGAATTGGTCAGGAAAGGTTTATTAAGTCAGTGGGACAGGAAAAAACAATTCAGAAGGTTTGAAAAGAGGAGGGTCATAGGAAAAAGGGAAGAGTGATTCTGCACACTCACCTTCGAAGAGTGAGGTAATGATCCAGGGCTCGTCTTCTCGTGGGGCTCAAAGGTGCAGGGGATGAGACGGCTGCTGACTCCTTAGCCTGTGGGCCTGCCCCCGGCTCTGGGTCCCTACTGGGCTTCCCACTTTGGAGTTCAACGTCTGGGGGTAGCAGAGGGGAAGGTGAGACAGAGGGACGAGGAGCTTCTGGCCTGAGTAAAGAAGAATCAAAATCTGTCAAAGCAGTCAAGGGAAGGGCCATTTCTCCTGTGACTCCCAACCCCTTGAAGCAGTGTTTCCTAAATTGTGTTCATCAAGACATTCATGTGGCCCTGTCTGTTTGGTTCAGTAGATAAGAGCATTGGCCTGCTGACTGAAGGGTCCCAGGTTCGATTCCGGTCAAGGGCATGTACATTGGTTGTGGACACATCCCCGGTGTGGGCTGTGCAAGAGGCAGCTGGTCAATGTTTCTCTCTCATCGACGTTTCTAGCTCTCTATCTCTCTCCCTTCCTCCTCTCTGTGAAATATCAATAAAATATATTTTAAAAATGAAAATATATATATTTTATTATTGTTATTATTATTATTTTTTTTTTTAAAGAACCTCCTATGGGGGTTTGAGGAGTAGTGAGCTATGGTGGGGCAGGGAGGGTGACTGAGTACAAAGGAAAAAAAGAGAACTCATTAACATGGACAACAGTGTGATGATAGCAGGGGGAGGAAGGTATGTGGAGGTGCAAGAGGATATATAAGGATAAATGGTGATAAGAATTAAAAAGAAAAAAGAACCATCTATCTCCTTTTATCCCTCCCTATTGGACTTTCCCACCCCACAGACCTGTACTTTCGTCGACAGCAACTGTTATAGTGAGGAGCTCTGTGCAGAGCATTCTGGGTGATAAGTCGAGTCTGGGTTAACAGAGGAGCCTGGTATGGAGAAGGAAAACAGTCAGAGCTTCTTTCTAGAAGCCAAAGCCCTTCAAGCCTAAGTTATGCAGTATGGTGCTCCCTGGGAACACACACTTCCGTTTCTGGATTACCTCTCCTTTGGTCTCTTCCCTCTCCAATTCATTCTGCTGCCTTGGATTCTGCTCTACTCCTTTTCCTGACTGCTTCTTGCCATAGAAAAGCTGCAGGCCTGAGTATAAAAGCAAGAGAATTAAAAGCAAAGCACCTTGAGTCATCTGCACACATTTTATTATTTTTGTTACTTTTAAACATATATATATGATCCTTACTGGAGGATCTGACCTTCCTTTAGAGAGAGAGAGGCGGGGGGCGGGGGGGGGGGCGCGACAACAACATTGATGTGAAAGAGAAACACAGATCAGTTGTCTCACAAACTCACACCTGGGATCAAACCTGAAACCTTCTAGGTATGACCGGGAATGGAACCCAGAACCTTTTGGTATACGGGGGACATTCCAACCAACAGAGCCACCTGGCCAGGGCTTTAAGGGCTTATTCTCCACCCCCTGTCTTCTGACAAACTTACTGGATAGATGTTTCTTGCCTGCACGGTGGGCAGTCAGCATGGCCAGGGTGTCCAGTACAGGTCGGTGGGGACATATGGCACAAGCAAAGCTGGAGAGGAGAGAAAAGATAAATAGTCCTTGGGGAGTGGGTCTCGGCCGGAGGTCCCACCCTGTCCGAGCAGTCTTTTCCAAAGCCCTACTCCCAACTTTCCTAAACTCATCTCCACCACCGACATCCCTGCTCTCACTCGCCACCAACAAATCCTAGATCCTCCCGCTCTTCTCAGTAACAAACGTTTATTGAGCCTCTAATCGCAGAACTCTCAGGCTTGATCTACTCTCGCCCTCCCTCACCGTCCATCCCGTAGCATCAGCGCCTCGTCCTCTGGTATATAACTGGCCAGCAGGTCCCCCACTCTCCGCTTCTGCAAAGAGAAGGGAAAGAAGTCCGGAAAGATCAGCGGGATAGGGTGGAGGGAAAATGACAGGGACTCAAACGGACTAAAGACCATGGAGAGAACAGAGATCACAAAGCGAAGAATGGGTCACAACCCAGGACTAGTAACCCTGGCTCCCTGCCCCCCAACCAACCTCCATCTGTTGCCAGAGCAACAAAACCACCCCTTCGCGGCCTTCATGGGGCAGCGGAAGCTGCTCTCTACGCTCCCCTCTCGCGCTTACCTTGAGCACATTGAGTTGACTCCAGTCATCCCCCTCTCTCTTGAAAGACATCACAACTGTGAGCCCCAGAAATAATAAATTCTATCGCACGGACTTCGCCACTCCTTTCAGGCCACCGTAGCAAGAGTGGGGCGTTTCCTTTCCGTCCGGTCTCCTCCCGCTTGGCCTCCTGACTTCCGGAGACGGCTTCCCGGCATGCACTGCGCGGTTCCGGAAGCCCGCCTCCAGCCCACCGAGGGGGACTGCACTTCCGACGGTCCCCCGCCACCCCGCAGACGCGGGGCCTCTTGGGAAATGAAGTCTTTTTCCAAAGAACTTGCCTTCCCGCTGGGTCCGGGCCCTTGCGTCTCGTCGCATTCGAGGCATTGGGAGAGATAAGAGGTGGAGCCCGAATTTGAGGGGGTGGCTCCCCTGATGCGGAGTGGGCCTTGGAGGATCTCTGAGTGGAACGTGCACTCCAAGCTCTCCAGACCATCACGCGCTTGGGCGGCGGCGACAGCCCACCTGGGGCGTCTGATTTGTTCCCGACCCTAGCGGACCAACCTAGAGACGGGGCGGAGCCGGGGTATCAGGCCCCCACCCCTCACCCCGCCCCCCGAGAAGGGGCTGCCAGACCTGGAGGCAAACTGAACGGGACACTGAGGGACAGTGCCTAGGGGTCAAGGGTCAAAGGTCAACATCACAAGTTGTAGGGGGTCGCAAGTCGGAGGGGTGTGTAAGGAGAGAGACCCAGAGACTGAGTACTACGCGAGAGAGCGGATTTGTGGGAAAGGCGCCTGGAGGGAGGATAAGCGAGTGGAGCGGGGTGTTAGTGCCAGGGAGACCGGTGGCTTGGGAGGGAAGACAGAAAGAGAAAGGGATTTGGTTATTTGTCCCCAGTCCCCGGGCCTGCTGTCACTATCGGTCACTTAGCCGGGCGTCTGTCCGTCTGGCAGTTGCAACCCCAGCTGCCGGCAGATTGAGGAGATGGCATCTCCCTCTAGACAGGACCCCCTCGGGGGGTCAGGGCTGCTTCAAGGGAGCCGGGCTCGTTCGTACGGAAGCCTGGTGCAGTCTACCTGCTCCCCGGTGAGGGAGAGGCGCCTGGAGCATCAGCTGGCGCCCGGAGACACCCTGGCTGGACTAGCACTCAAATACGGGGTGACGGTGAGTCTTCCAGGATTGGGACTGGCAACCAGTTGGAAGAGATTTATTCCTCAGGACAATATAGTGTCCCTTCTAGGCTATTTCCTCTGAAATTTCCCTAACGGTGTTGTGTTGTCTGATCCACCTTTGTGTTTTTGTTTTCCCATTTGCACTGTCTGGCCAGGACCAATCCTGTCCACACTATCTTAGTGGAGAGGAGCAGCTCTCTTTTATTATTCGAGTCACTGTGCTAGGGGCTTTATATACGTTAGCCCATTTGATCCTCACATCCCTATGAGCATACAGTTGTTGTCCCCTTTTTATAGATGAGGAAACTGAGACTTAGATTGGTTCACCAATTTGACTAAGGTCAAATAACTAATGAGCATTAGACTTCTGTCTGATTACAAAATCTCCACTGATAGCCACATAGAAACTGTTTGAGAGTGATTAAAAATTTACAGCAAATTGTGGAGACCTGGTTTTTAGTTCTAAGTTCCTAAAGTGTCACTCTCTCCTTGTTCTTTTTCCCTCCTCAGTGCTCTACCTTCTTCTTTCCAAGGTACTCTCTACACCAAGCTTTTCAGGTTATGCATAGGGTATATACACTAGGTGTAAAAATATACTGCACTAAAGTTGATGAGGGTTTGATTATTTTTACACATCCTGTTGAATTTAGGCAACATTTTTATGCTTGGTAGGTTTAATGCACTCTGGTAGCCATTCTAGGAGGTACAGACATAAATAAAATGTATAGTTGTCCTCATATAATTTACAGTCTAGTGAGAAATAAACAGGGATAAATAATGATGGTAGGTGAGAATGTGGTGAGTTTGTAGAGGTATTAACAAAGGATGGAAAATTAGAAAAAACTTTTTATCTGGAAGGGAATAAGACATCAGTGCAAATTTCAAGGGAGCCATCATTAAAGGCTTTGAAATAATTACAAATTCCTTCCTCTATGCTTCTCTTTACAAATGCATACAATCCAATTGTTTAGACCTTTTACATCTTTTTCTTTCCAATAGCCTATATTCTACTTTAAGAATTTTTCCTTCAAAAAATTGTTTGTTTGTTTGTTTTAGAGAGAGAGTGGAAAGGAGAGAGAGAGAGAAACATCAATTTTGTTGTTCCACTTATTTATGCATTCATTGGTTGATTCTTTTATGTGCCCTGACTGGATTTTAACCCATGACTTTGGTGTACCGGTTGAGCTGATGCTATTAATTTTTATTTTTTCTAGATAATATCATAGGTCCCTTCTAGCTCTAAGGTATTATATTACTGTAAATTTTCTGTGGCCTTGTTATTTCCTAAAAGTACCATATAAGAGGACATATTCCATTCTTTTGTTTTTATTTTTAAAAATATATTGATTATCATGCCCAGATTGTGGGCTTGATACCCAGTAATGGGCGTGCAGGAGGCAGCTGATAAATTAATCTCTCTCATCATTGATATTTCTATCTCTCCCTTTCCCTTCCTCTCTGAAATAAAAGTATTTTTTTAAATTAATGTCATCAAAGCACTTGGCAAAGTAAAAGTACAGAACTGTAAGCCAATATTAACTTTTTTATTGTTTAGATTAATCTGGTTTTATTTTTAAGCACATTATAGTATAAGACTTTATTGGTCAAGATTTTATAATAGTTTTTGCCCGGGGCGGAAACTGCTTAGATATTTGACAGACATAAGAAATATGATTTCCTAAACTGATGCCAATATGGGATGAATTTTTAGTACAACTGGCTGCCTGGCCTCTGATGATAAAATACTAGCATACTGTATCTGTGATTTTTCTATTTTATGATCTAGCTTGTTCAGTCATAAAGCATTAATGAGCTCTGCTGGGTGCCAAGTTTGTGTGATGTTGAGGAGCACCTTAGAGACACAGAGACAGCACGTCACCATTCCTGCCTTTAAGGGACTTACAGAGTTTGAGCAATATAACAGGGCAGGCATTATTACAATACTGATAGTATGGGAGCCCTAAGGAAGGTAACACCAAGGAAGTGAGAGTTGATAAGTAGAAATTTTTCAGGCAGAAAAGGGGGTAGTGGAGAAACCTATCAGGCAGATAAAGACACAAAAGTGTGAAAGATCATAATATACTAAAAGGCCCGATACACAAAATTCCTGCACAAAATTCGTGCAAGGGGCTCAGCCCTCACAGCCCCGACTGCCTTGCGGCCATGCCCACTGGTTGTTCTGGAAGGTCATTCTGCCATCCGGTCTAATTAGCATATTAGCTCTTTATTATATAGGATTCAAAGAAAAAGGAGAAGTTCAGGATGACAAAATATATAGATGGCAAAAGAAGAGAGATGAAGCTAAATGTTATGGGGGCTAGATTGAAGATGCTCTTGAATGATAATTTGTATTTTAACTGAGCCAATGAGTAAGTTTATAAGTAGGGTACTGAATTTATCAGGTTGATTTTTTGAGAAAGATAGATGTGCCCTGGCTGATGTGGCTCAGTTGATTGGAGTGTCATCTTGGGCACCAGAAGGTCTCTGGTTTGATTCCCAGTCAGCATATACCCGATCCCTGGTGGAGGCACCTGTGGGAGGCAAGCCATCGATGTATCTCTCTCGCATTGATATTTCTGTCTCTCTCTCCCTTCCTCCCTCTCTTAAAAAAAAAAAAAAAGAAGAAGAAGAAGAAGAAGATAGATGTCAGCAAGGTGAAGGATGAGTAGAAAGACCCATTAAACTTTCAGAACTCAGATGAGAAGTATTAAGAGTTGTTCTAAAGTGCCGAAACCGGTTTGGCTCAGTGGATAGAGTATAGGCCTGTGGACTGAAAGGTCCCAGGTTCGATTCCGGTCAAGGGCATGTACCATGGTTGTGGGCACATCCCAGGGGGTGGGGGGGTGCAAGAGGCAGCTGATCGATGTCTCTGTCATCGATGTTTCTAACTCTCTATTCCTCTCCCTTCCTCCTGTAAAAAATCAATAAAATATATTTAAAATGGCAGAAGACGGAAGATTAGACTAGATATGAGAGTTTTGCAGCACTTTTGTTGACCACGTGGGTATGGGTGATGAAAGAAAAGTATGAGTTAAGGGTGACATTGGTATTTCTACCTTGGGAGACAGGTAGATAGATTGTGATGCCAGTCACCATGTTCAGTGATAAATAAGTAGGTACTAAGTAAATATTTGGTCAGTGAAATTAATATTGTAGTGTGGAATATTCCCAGAAGGAGTAAAAGGGTCCTAGCGCTGTCATTAGATAATCTTAGGCAAGTAACTTAATCTCCCTGAGCCTCAGTTCCATCATTTTTAATAGAAGTTCTCAAAGTGAGATCCAGGGACCCTTAGGGGTCCCTGAAACCCTTCAGGGTCCACAAAGTCCAAACTGTTTTCATAGTAATAATGAGATTTTATTTCCGTTTTTCATTCTCATTCTCATGAGTTTACATTTTCAAGAGGTTACATCACGTGTGAATCAGGGGAATTTCATTTTATTGTAATCAGCTAGGAACAGTATATACAGCGAACTGAAATTATTGAGATACAGTTTTAATTAAAGTTAAAAACTGAGTTAAAAAAAAAAAGAAGAGACTACATCATGTGATATTTAAAGAGACTGAATGTAGAGACCGATGTGAGAATCCTGTTGTATTCTATTAAATCAGATATTAAGGTGATTTGCAAAAATGTAAAACAGTGCCTCTCCTTGCTACATTTTTGTTGTATTGGAAAATATAGTTATTTTTCTTAAAATATTTATGTTAACATGTAATAGCTTTATTATTTTTAAATAAGTACATGTTCTTAAATGTTTTGAGTTTTTCTTTTTAGAGAGTGGAAGGAAAGGGAGAGACAAAGAGAAACACTGATGTGAGTGAGACACATTAGTTTGTTGCCTCCCATATGCCCCTAACCAGGGCCAGGATTCTGTAACCGAGGTATGTGCCTTTGACCGGAATTGGACGTGGGACCCTTCAGTCCACAAGCTGATGCTCTGTCTACTCAGCCACACCAGCTAGGGCATAAACTTTTTCAGTTTTAATTTAAAGTAATTTAAATATTGATAGCTATCATCCACATAAAGAAAAGCTTTTTGCCTCAATATTTTTTAAAAATCCTCACCGATTTGGCTCAGTGGATAGAGCATCGGCCTATGGACTGAAAGGTCCTGGGTTCAATTCCGGTCAAGGGCATGTACCTTGGTTTCGGGGACATCCCTAGTAGGGGGTGTGCAAGAGGCAGCTGGTTGATGTTTCTCTCTCATCGATGTTTCTAACTCTCTATCCCTCTCAATTCCTCTCTGTGTAAAATCAATAAAATATATATTAAAAAAAAATCCTCACCCAAGGATATATTTATTGAGGGAGAGAGAGAAACACTGATGGACTGCGTCCAGTATGCACCCCAATCCGGGGTTGAACTCGCAACCTAGGTATGTTCCCTGACCTGAAATTGAATCCGCAACATTTTGGTGAACAGATATTGTTCCAGCCAATAGAGCCACTCAGGCATGGGTTTCCTCAATAATTTTTTAAAATGTAAAAGGGTCCAATAACCAAAAGGTATGAAAACCACTGATCAATAAAATAGGACTAAGATCAGCCCCTTGTACTTTAGGGTCTCTTGATAAGAGATAAGACTCTGTACAATCCCTTTAAAAAAAAACAAAAAACATTATATATATATATATATATATATATATATATATATATATATATATGATCCTTTTCCGAGAGTATGTTTTTCATTGATTTTAGAGAGAGAGGAAGGGAGAGGAGAAGAAATGGGGAGAGAAACATTGGTGTGAGAGAAACATCGATGGGCTGCCTACTGTATGTGCCCCGACCGGGGATTGAACCTGTGACCCTCCAACCAACTGAACCACATCCACCACGGATACACAGTCAATTTAAAGGCATTAAATGCTATACAAATATAACATTTATCTTTATTACTGTCATTAATTGTGGTGACTATTTTTTTTAAGATGGAACAGATTAAACGTGCAAACCGCCTTTATACTAATGACTCCATCTTCCTGAAGAAAACCCTCTACATCCCCATCCTGACAGAGCCCAGAGACCTCTTCAATGGTTTGGATTCTGAGGAAGAGAAAGATGGAGAGGAAGAGATGCAGCCAAGTAAGGCTGAAGTTCGGCCACACTCAGCTGAGAAGAAGAAACAGGAAGCAGGTTCAGGACGGGCCAATGGCGAAGTCCTTTCCACACCTGGCCAGGAACCCCCCACTCCCTCCCATGACCTCTCTGCCTCTGACTTCCTGAAGAAGCTCGACTCACAGATCAGCCTGTCAAAGAAGGCTGCTGCCCAGAAGCTGAGAAAAGGGGAAAGTGGGTGAGTCTTAATGGTTCCTTTTCAGCCCCTTCACAGACTTCTCCCCTCTTTCAGCCTTCCCTTGCCAGAAACACAAGGAAGCAAGCACAGTGTCTGCAGAAGCAAGGGGAATCCTCTCCTCCAGTGGCCCCACGACAATGAGCAGAGCCAGTGGCTGCTGGAATGGGCAGAGGCAGTGGGAAAGGGTTTTGTGTTCTCACTGGAGTAAAATAGTTGACTGTGCTTACTGCGTTGATGATCCATGAAGGAGCAGTAGGGTAGGATTTATCCAGAAGGCATTGAGACTCCATCTAGACCAGCTTGGATGTATTAGGAAAGGAGGACAGCTTCCCACGTACCTCATCACTTGGCCTGTTCTCAGGTTCTTCCCTGGACCTGTCACTCTTTCTCCCCTTTCCTCGTTTGCAGGGTACCTGGGGAGGAGTCAGGCCATCACCGCAGCTCCCCTCGGATGCAGCAGCGAGCAGTCCTAGGTCCCGTGCCACTGACCCGGACCTCTCGAATCCAGACACTTCGGGACCAGGAGGATGAAATCTTCAAACTCTGATGTTTCCAGAACTGATTGAGAGAAGCAAGATGGTGAAGGAGCAACTTGAGGGGGAGAGGAGCCTGAGGTGAGGCTCAAGAACAAGGCTGCCCAGCCCACCTCCCTCCCTCCGGCCCAGCCTTGTGTCTCCTCAAGAGCTCCTTGGCCTGAGGCAGTTTGATTGGCAAGAGTAGGGGTGGGGAATAGACCCCTTCTCAGTTCTTGGGTTGAATCTAGAGTTGTCCTTTAGATTCAAAGGTTCTTTTTATATCCCTGCTGCCTTTCCCCATTCCTTGGCCTTAGAACAGGAGGCAGGTGACTCCCTCAGGCCCTAACTTCTTCCCCATCTCCAGTATATTACCTAATTTATTTGGTGCTATATTGAAGTAATATTTATTTGCGGTATTTTGTTCTTTCCCACCCTTAGCTGAAAAATGGGATTTTTATAGCCATGGTGTGATGGAAACCCAGGAACAGTGAGCCAGTAACTGCTGGCTGCCCACCTTTTCAGCCAAGCATGTTATTGAGGATGAGGCAATCAGTGATCTGACCCTCAACGTAAAGAATTTGGGTTTAGTCACAGTGATGTAGGTACCGGAATTGAATAGTTAAAAAAAAAAAAAAAATAGTCACTGCACCTCAATTCAGCCTGTGTGCAGCTAAGGGATGGAAGAATTGCCTTGGAGTTCGAAGGGGAGAACAGTTGTGGGAGTATAACGAACAGTTCCTATTTCTTATCCTCCCTCCCCATCAGAGTCTATCGCTGTATGCCTTGCTCCTCACTTAATATTTATTTGCAATTTGTAGCACTGATCTGTGGTACAGTTTTTAAACAGACGTAGGCAAGGGAACCCCAGTGATACTGAAATACGCCTGAGTGTCCTGTGTGGAAAGGCGAGTGGTGAGATAAATGGTGTTTATATGCCATCGTGATGATCATAAGATATAAGACACTGAAACTGGAGAGATTAAACACTGAGCCCTGTGCGTGTTTCAGTAGTTTTATTTCCCCTGTGAGACTCCGCCTGCCCTCTTCCTGTGCTCTGGAACAGCCTCCGGTGTCTGTCCTGGCGCTGCCTGGAACTGCAGGTCTAGGATGTCTCAAAGCAACCTCTTCCCCCCTCTGTCTTTGTGTCCCCAGAAGGGTTCCCGGGGGAAGGGGCTTTCCGTTTCAAACATCCCTTATGGAGGAAATAAGAGATCCAAATTTCACTTCCTCTTTGCAGGCAGTTTTGTTTCCTGCCAGGGGCTGGAGTGGGAGAGAGGCCTCATTGCTTCTCCTCCTCCAGTCATTTGGGGGTGGGGGTTGGAGTCAAAAGCACTCTTGAGGAAGACTGAGGACTGAAAAGCCTTAGCGCAGATGAGCAGAATTAGAAAGCCCACTCATTGTCTGTTGCGTTCTCAGCCAGCCCTTTAGTCAGGATCAAGGTGGAATGTGCTGAGTTCAGAGTTTTCCCTCATCCAGCAACTTCCTGAGCCCATCGCAGATCTTGCCGCGGTGCTGAGTGAAGTCAGGCCCGTAGAGGGCCGTGAGCAGGCCCGGGTCAGAGAAGTGATCGAACACGTGGCGGATGCGGCCGTGTGACTTGGGCGTGAGGTGGTGCTGCACCAGGGCCAGCAGGATGTCCCGGCACTCGGTCAGCAGGTTGGTCAGCACCGCGGCCTCGAAAGTGAAGTCCACCTCGCCAAAGCTGAGCGCCGTCATGGCGCCCTGCCGCAGTTTTTGGCGAAAGCTGGCAGCCAGGGCCAGCTCACTGGGGCCAAAGCACCCGCTGCGGTGCAGCACGGCCACCTTGACAGCCACCTTGACGAGGTCCTTGATGACCCGCTGGGCCTGGGACCGGCTTTGCGTGTACTCTTTGGACACACGGTAGAGCTCATCTAGCACCTCGCTGCTTGTCTCATCGATGAAGAGATGAGCCACAGACCGACCTGCCATCTTACTCAGTAGCTTCTTCTCCGCCTGCATTGCCAGATTCTTTGAGCTGAAGGACTCCATGGCTCCTGGAGAAGGAGGTGGGGGTGGGGGTATGCGGTCAGTCAGAAGAAAGGCCACAGGCTTCCTTAGAAAGAGAGAAATAGCTTTTCCCCTTTTCTGTCTCTTATTTGGTTTCTATCTCATCAGCATCTTTGCTTGTCAGATTTCCCCTCCCCCCCATGCTTTGTTCCTATTTTTCCCTTTACTACTGTGAGAAATATTTTTTTTTTTGTTTTTAAATATATTTTTATTGATTTCAGAGAGGAAGGGAGAGGGGGAGAGATAGAAACATCTTTGATGAGAAAAAATCATTGATAGGCTACTCCCTGCACACTCCAAACTGGGGATTGAGTCCGCAACCCAGGCATGTGCCCTTGACTGGAACCGAATCCAGGACCCTTCAGTCCACACTCAGGCTGATATGCACTGAGCCAAACCAGCCAGGGCTGTAAGAAATCTTGATCTCTAAGGCAGTCTAGAGGAGCAGAATAGCTTTGGCTGGAGGAATGAGGCTAGCCCACCTCAAGGTAAGTTTTAAGGAAAAGCAGAGTATTTCTGCTATAGGGGAGAAGATAAGGCTTACCTGGCAAATAATTCTCCCAGCTACCATTTTGGACACTGACCATGTGCATATATCTGTGAGGTGTAGGTATTTCTATCCTTGTTTATAGCTGAGCAAACGGAGGCTTAATTAAATAATTTACCCAAGGGTAAACACTACTGTTTTTCTGACTCCAAAAACCCATGTCAACCAGTGCGATATATTGCCTTTACATAAGTAAGAAATGTGGGGCCGCAGGAGTCTTGATAAAAATAATACCTAACATGTATTGAGAACCTACTATGTGCCAAGTGCTTTATGTGAATTATCTCAGTCTTCACAACCCTTTGTAAGATAGACATCCGCATTTTACAATGAGAAAACTGAAGCCAAGTGAAATTAAGCAACTTGGCCAAAGTCACTAGCAAATGATAAAAAGGGGTTTCAAACCAAATAATCCATGCCCTAACTGGTTTGGCTCGGTGGATAGAGAGACAGCCTGTGGACTGAAGGGTCCCAAATTAGATTCTGGTCAAGGGCATGTACCTTGGTTGCTGGCACATCCCTAGTAGGGGGTGTGCAGAAGGCAGCTAATCGATGTTTCTCATTGATGTTTCTTTTTTTTCTTTTTTTAATATATTTTATTGATTTTTTACAGAGAGGAAGGGAGAGGGAAAGAGAGTTAGAAACATGGATGAGAGAGAAACATCTATCAGCCGCTTCCTGCACACCTCCCACTAGGGATGTGCCCGCAACCAAGGCACATGCCCTTGACTGGAATCGAACCCGGGACCCTTCAGTCCACAGGCCAACGCTCTATCAACTAAGCCAAACCAGTTTCAGCTTATTGATGTGTCTAACTCTATCTCCTTTCCTCTCTGTAAAAAAAATCAATAAAATATATTTTAAAAATAATAATAATCCAAAGAAACTTCCTTCCCTGGAATACTGTCAAGGCTGTTGAAGTACACCGAGGAAGCATGAGAAGCAAGCACCTCAGCGGGGCAGGCAGTACTAGAGGTCTAAGTCTTCCGCTGGGCCTGAGCTAGGACCCTCCTGGTGACCCATCAGCTGCAAATGTCCAGGGTGCGCTCGCCATGGCTTTGCCTATGGTTGTTCTGGTTGTTTTGCTTCTTACTTCCCCCTCCCCTGATCTGCAGGATGTGGCTGTGACCGCAGTGAGGAGCAGCCTCACCCTCTCCCCCAAACCAATGTGGGAGTCTGAAAAGTCAGGCAGATGGGTACGTGGGGCTCGGGGGGTTTCTTCCCCAGCTGAGTTAGTTCAAGGGGAACCAGGAACCTCGCTTTGTTCCTGCCTTTGTTGGGGGTTTTCTGAACCCAGGTTCCGCGGCCGGGAGAGTAGATTGCTCCATTGGGCCTTCCTTCCTCCTTGGCCTTCCGTTACCCTGCTCTCAGTTGCCCCCGTTGCCATCTCACATCTGGTCCACTGTCCTCTCCCTCTTGCCCTGTTTCTGTCTCACTTTTTCTCTCACTGGGACTTGCCCTATGATCCTCTGGTCATGCTCCTCCTCTGGCCCTTACATTTGCCTCCATGTCTCCCAAGATTGCCTTGCATCTCTCAGTACTCTGTCAGACACACACACCTCCACTCCCAGGTCTCAGTCCTGCCTCAAACCATCCCAAACCGTGTCTGCCTTGCCCCAGGAAAAACTGAGCGGGACCCCTCCACTGGAGACCCAAGAATACTACCATCAGGTTAGTCTCACAATCTGGAAAGATCAGGCTGACAGAGCAAGGACTCTCTGTCACCTTCACCCCCCAAAGCCTACCAGTCCCTTGCCAGTCATTGCCAGTCGCTCACCTGCTGTGCACTGGGTGCCAGTCTTGCCTTGGATGTTCCGGAAGGGCTGACTGAATGGAGAAGCTCCAAAGTGAGAGGCCCTTTGGCCTGGCCCCACCCCTCAAGCCCCGCCTACCTACTCTCGTCTCAACCTCCGGTTCTTCATACAGTCACCAAGAAAGTTTATGGCCCAAGAGCCTCCTTGAAGTGTGACATAGGTCAAAAGGAATAGCACTCTGTAGGAAATAGTCTTGATTCTTGTTTGTTTGTTTTTCCTAATATATATTTTATTGATTTCAGAGAAGAAGGGAGAGAGAGATGGAAACATCATGATGAGAATCACTGATTGGCTGCCTCCTGCATGTCCCCACACTGGGGATCAAGCCCACAACTCAAGCGTGTGCCCTTGACTAGAATTAAACCTAGAACCCTTCAACCTGCAAACTGATGCTCTATCCATGGAGCCAAACTGGCTAGTCTTGATTCTTTGAGGTGATAAGGAGGGATTACATAAACCCTGCCCTCAAATTGTTCACTTGCTTCTTTGCTTGCTGCCCAATTCCTTGAAATCTTGTAAAGTACAAATGGCTGGGGTGTGTGGTCAATGGAGAATGTTCTGAAGATTGAACTGAACTTAAACCGGAGATTCCAGAGGCAAGCCAGAGACTCAACAGACTTGAGTGTTCCTGGAGTCTCCAGGGAAGGGTGGAACCAAGGAGCAATGTTATCAAGAGCATATGCTTCCAGCGTCTGGCTGAGTCAGGTTGCCACAGACTGTCCCCACTCTTAATATTACTTGCGAGAGGAAGGTGTTAGGGCCAGGCTGCCAAACCAGATCTGACCAGCAGGTGTCAGCACAGGATCGAACCACTGGAAAAAACAAGCCTACCATGTACTTTGTAGCTGCTAAAGAAATTGTATGTATGTATGTATGTATTTATTTATTTATTTATTTATTTTAATATATTTTATTGATTTTTTTACAGAGAGGAGGAGAGAGGGATAGAGAGTTAGAAACATTGATGAGAGAGAATCATCTGTCAGCTGCCTCCTGCATACCCCCCATAGGGGATGTGCTCTCAACCAAGGTACATGCCCTTGACCGGAATCGAATCTGGGACCTTCCAGTCCACAGGCTGACGCTCTATCCACTGAGCCAAACCGGTTTTGGCTGCTAAAGAAATTTTAAAAATGAAGGGCCCAGCCGGCATTGCTCAGTGGTTGAGCCTTGACCTATGAAGCAAGAGGTCACTGTTTGATTTCAGCTCAGGGCACAGGCCTGGTTGCAGGCTTGATCCCCAGTATGGGGTGTGGAGGAGGCACCCAGTCAATGATTCTTTCCCATCATTGATGTTTCTATTCCTTTCTTCCTCTCCCTCTCTGAAATCAATTTAAAAAAAATTATCTTTTTTTTTTAAATATATTTTATTGATTTTACACAGAGAGGAATTGAGAGGGACAGAGAGTTAGAAACGTTGATGAGAGAGAAACACCGGCCAGCTGCCTCCTGCACACCCCCCACTGGGGATGTGCCTGCAACCAAGGTACAAGCCCTTGACCGGAATCGAACCCGGGACCTTTCAGTCCGCAGGCCGACGCTCTATCCACTGAGCCAAACTGGTCCCGGCTAAAAAAAAAATTAAATGTAGGAAAGTCAGAGTTCCTAAATGAGGCAAAAGTATTTACCATAAAAAATCATGCAACCAGCCCTAACCGGTTTTGCTCAGTGGATAGAGTGTCTGCCTATAGGCAGACACTCTATCCACTGAGCAAAACCGGTTAGGGCTGGTTGCATGAATATGCTTACAATCAAGGTACCTGCCCTTGACTGGAATTGAACCTGGGACCCTTCAGTCTATGCTTACAATCAAGGTACCTGCCCTTGACTGGAATTGAACCTGGGAAGGGTCCCAGGTTCAATTCCAGTCAAGGGCAGGTACCTTGATTGTAAGCATATTCCCAGTGGGGAGTGTGCGGGAGGCAGCTGATCGATGTTTCTCATCAATGTTTCTAACTATCCCTCTCCCTTTCTTTTTGTTGAAAAAAAAAAAAAAAAAAGAATCATACAGCTCTAGCCATGTAGCTCAGTTGGTTAGAGCATTGTCCCAATATGCCAAGGTTGCAGGTTTGATCACATACAAGCTGCAATCAACGAATGCATAAATAAGTGGAACAAGAAATCTCTTTCACTCTCAAATCAATAAGAAATTATGAGAGTAAAGAGAAATTTAGGGTATTTTTTATAGGGCAAAGAAGCAGACTTGGAAGGAGGGATACTATTTAATAGGCAGATTTGAGAAAGAAGTGCTTCCCAGACGATGGGAATAAGTATAAGTCCTACAGTGAATACCAGGTAAAGATAATATGAGGTATACTCAGGAAGCAGTGATTTATTCTGTATGTTTGGAGCATAGGTTTTGAGAGACGTGAAGAAGGAAAAAGACCAGGTTATGGAAGGTCTTGAAGCACTTGCTTAAGACTTCAGGCTTTTCCCATAGGCAGTAGAGAGGCATTACAGATTTTCAATCAGGAAAGTGAAATCATTAGCTCAATGGGATTGGGTTAGAGCCGTGGTCGGCAAACATGAGGCTCTTTGGCCCCTTGAGTGTGGCTCTTCCATAAAATACCACGGCCTGGGCGAGTCTATTTTGAAGAAGTGGCCTTAGAAGAAGTTTAAGTTTAAAAAATTTGGCTCTCAAAAGAAATTTCAATCGTTGTTCTGTTGATATTTGACTCTGTTGACTAATGAGTTTGCCGACCACTGGGTTAGAGTCTTCAGTAAACTTTTAGCTGAGAAAGGGGTAGCTGGAAAAGAAGTGATCAATGGTATAGCTTGCTTAAGCACAGGATGAGTACTAATGAGAGACCTTGGGGTTTGGTGATTTTCCCAGAAAGGAGTTCTTGAAGAAGGGGAAGGATCAGGAAGTTAGCTGACTGTGAAAAGTTAAAGTTCAGAAGTCAAGACAGTCAGCATACTGACTCCCAACACATGGGTCTTCCTCCTCGGAGATAGTGGCCAGGGTCCTGACTTCTTTTTTACTTCGGCCTCTCTGAGCCCAGGTCCAGAGCTGAGGGTCCTTCATACAGCCTGGATGGGGAGTGTTAACTGCTTTAAGGAGTGTGATGGTAAAGGGATGAAGAGAAATGGAAAGGTAGCTTAAGGGGGTGGAAGCTGGACTGACAGAAGAACTACTTTTAGCTGAGAGTTGAGGACCTTTGTAGGTGGAAAGGAGGGAGCAGTAGAGAGGGGGGGCTTAGAAAAATGCAAAGGAGAGGGAAAGCATATGGAGCAAGGTGGGAGGGCAGATGGAAGAGAATGGATTCAGAGTTCAGAGGAGGGAAGTGAGAGGAGAGAACGGGAACTAGTGTTTATTGATTGAAATTTGCTAGATGTTATGTACAATAAATATCTCATTTAATCCTCTTATAACCATATGAATTAAATGTGGAGATATCCTTTTTACTAATGAAAAAGACTGAGGCTTAAAGAGGTTAAATAATCTGTCTCCAAATTGGAGGGCTAATAAATGGCAGACTGAAGACTTTGTAAGACTCTCAAGCCTATGCTTTTTCTGATAATTGCTTTACAAGGTTATGAGGTAATAACTTTAACCTCATAATGAATGTGGTAGCATTCCATTCTGATTGCTCTAACAATTCACTGACCACATCACACTCTGGGGACAAGAGTAGGTGGCACTACTCAAATCATAGGAATAATAAAAGTTCTTTTTCATTAAAAGAAACGATGATCTGCCTAGCCAGTGTGGCTCAGTGGTTAAGCAATGACCCAGGAACCAGGAGGTTGCTGGTTCAATTTCTGGTCTGGGCACACGCCTGGGTGTGGGCTTTATCCTCAGTGCAAGGCATGCAGAAGGCAGCCAATTGATGTGTCTTTCTCACATGTTTCTCTTTCTCTGTCCCTCCCCATCCCTCCCACGCTCACTAAGAATCAATGGAAAAATATCTTCAGGTGAGGATTAACAATGACAACAACAACAAAAACCAAATCACACACACACCCCCAAGACCAGACATAACAGCAGTCACATGAAATAATGTTCATTTACCTCATTTATGTGGAAGTCTTTATTTTCTCTATACCCATTTCTAGTAATCATCTCTGAACCCACAGCATATAATGAATAGCAAATTAAAAGAGCAAAGAGAAGCTTTTGAAAGCAACATATAACAATGAGCATTATGATAGCAAGGGAAGATTAAGAAAACAAGGCAGTCCTAGCCGACATGGCCTGTGGACTGAAGGGTCCCAGGTTCGATTCCGGCCAAGGGCACATTCCTGGGTTGCAGGTTTGATCCCCAGTGGGGGGTGGGAGATGTGCAGGAGGCAGCTGATCAACGATTCTCTCATTGATGTTTCTCTCCTCCCTATCTGAAATCAATAAAGAAATATATTTTTTTAAAAAGGAAAAAAAGGCAGACAATTGAAAATTGTAGCATTTTGGCCATGTGAAAGAGGAGCAAACAGTATTAAGTACATATATTATAGACTTTGAAGTCCTCGTGGTTTTCCTAGACAATTAAGTTCCCAGTACTTCTGAATAAGTGAAAAACTGGTTAAGTGATGGTATTATCTATATATTTTTTACTAATCCTCCACCTAAGGACATTTCTTCCAGTAATTTTTAGAGAGAGTGGAAGGGAAAGAGGGAAGGAGGGAAAGAGAGAGAGAGACATAGATGTGAGAGAGATACATTGATTAGTTGGATCCGCACATAGAGATCAAATCTTCAACCCAGGTATGTGCCCTTGACCGGAATCAAACCCACCACCCTTTGGTGCTTATCTTAAATGTATGAAACACTTTGTTTACAAAGCATTTTACCTACATTATCTTATTTGATCCTATGAGATAGACAGGAAGGTAAAGTGTCCACTCACAAATGACAGACCAATCCAGAGATCAATCTAGGTCTTAATATCTCCTAATCATGCTCTTTCCACTATATAATCCAAAGGAAATTAATATCTTTTAAAATAATACCTGCTGAAACAAGTTTGGCTGAGTGGATAGAGCGCCGGCCTGCAGACTGAAAGGTCCTGGGTTTGATTCTAGTCAAGGGCATGTACCTTGGTTGCAGGCACATCCCTAGAAGGGGGTGTGTAGGAGGCAGTTGATTGATGTTTCTCTTTCATCGATGTTTCTAACTATCCCTCTCTCTTCCTCTCTGTAAAAATTCAATAAAATATATTTTAAAAATAAATAAATAAAATAACTCCTAATTTGCCCTGGCTGTTTGTTCAGTGGTTAGAGTTTTGGCCAGCACACCAAAGAATCACACAAGGGTTTTTAGTCAAGAACATAACAGTCTCTCTCTCTCTCTCTCTCTCTCTCTCTCTCTCTCAAAACCAATGGCCTGGCCAGTGTCATTCAGTGGTTGAGTGCAGACCTATGAACCAGGAGGTCACAGTTTGATTTTGGGTCAGGGCACATTCTCAGGTTTCAGGCTCCATCCCTTTTGGGAGGGGTGCAGGAAGTAGCTGATCAATGATTCTTTCTCATCAATGTTTCTATCTCTCTCTCCCTCTCCCTTCCTCTCTAAAATAAATAAAAATGTATTTTTAAAAATCATTGAAAAATTGTCCTTGGGTGATTATTAACAAGAAAATACTGGCAAAAATAAAATAAAATAATCCATAATTTGAAAGTTAAAATGAAATTTTTTTGCACTTAATTGGATAAACTTCCGTTATCTGGGAAAATATTCAGAATGGAACATACCTCTATGCTCAGCTAAGGTTTTACCATAGTTAGGATCAGTACTCACATCAGCCCAGGAAGAGAATGTCCACTATGATTTGAAGCAGTCAGGGAAGACTTCAGCCTGACACCAGGAGGTAGTTCAGATCTTTGATGCATTTCTTTCTCTACTTATTAGTACTATTTGTCAGGCATTATGACTGAGTGCTGGGGATACAAAGATAAGAGACAAGCTTCCTATCTTTAGACTAAGTGGTAAATACCTATGAAAAATACAAATGGAACTATTCAGTAAGTAATTGTATATGTGAGTTTAAAGCTTAGGCAAAAGACCCAGCTCGAATAACTAGATTTTATGGTGAGCAGCACATAAGAAGTTATTAAACTGTTGGTGTGGATTATCTTGACCAATGAATGAGATGTGTAGAGCAAGAAGAGATGGCTAAGGATGTGACCCTAGGAAACACCAACATTTAAGGAGAAGTTAGAGAAGGCTGAAAGAGGCTATATTAATAGAAGTGAAGCCATTCATATATATATATATATATATATATATATATATTATTAAGTCCCTATTCTCTGTCAAGAGAAAGAAGGATCCAGAAGCCAAAAAGGAAAAGCATTTGAAGGAAGGAGTGGTTAACAGGTTCAAATGACATATGAGGCCAAAAGAATAAAGACAGCTGTTAATTTCCTGTGACAAGGAGGTCAATTGTGGCCTTGATAAAAACAGCCTCAGTAGATTGATTTGGGCAAAAACTAAAATGATTGAGAAGTGGATGAGAAGGGGAAAATGAGTACAGAAAAGATTACCTGTAATGGGGAGAAGAAGTTGATGGCTAAATACAGACAAAATCAAGGAAAATGTTAGATTTTTGTTTTTAAATTATGGGAGATACTTGAGGGGAAAATGTCAGTAGAAAAGGGGTGCTAAAAGTAAAGAAAGGAGCTGGGCTGGAGTGGCTCAGTTGGTTGAGCTTCATCCTGTGCACTGAAAGGTTGCTGGTTCGATTCCCAGTCAGGGCACATATCTGGGTTGTGGATTCAATCCCTGGTTGGGGCATGTACAAAAGGCAACCAATTGATGTTTCTCTCTCACATTGATGTTCCTCTCTCTCTCTCTCTCTCTCTCTCTCTCTCTCTCTCTCTCTCTCTCTCTCTCTCTCTCTCCCCCCCCCCCAACCCCCTAACCATGTCCTCAGGTGATAATTTAAAAATGAAGAAAGGAAGGCAAAGGATTTGAAGACATGAGGCATAAAGACCCTAAGTAGGAGAAGAAGATACAGAGTACAGATTTATTCAACCAAAGAGTTAATCATTAATACCTGCTCTGTGCCAGGCACTGTGCTGAATGGTGAGCAAGACAGACATAGCTGGCTCCCAAGTGCACAGAGCTTATAGTAAAGTGAAAAGGTGAGCCTTAGATATGTAATATGGTTACATCTATGGATGAGAGAGATGTGAGGGCATAGCTAAGTGTATGTAAAGAGGGCAAAAAGTTGGTGGAATTCTCATTTTATTCTGTTTTATTTGAAGATGGCTGTGGATTCTGTTAAGATAAGCAAGGAGATGGTGAGGAAATGAGCTTGAAAAAGAGGCAGTTTTTTGCCCTATCTAGTTTGGCTCAGTAGATAGAGAGTTGGCCTGTGGACTGAAGGATCTCAGGTTCGATTCCAGTCAAGGGCAGATGCCCAGGTTGTAGGCTCCATCACCAGTGAGGGGTGTGCAGGAAGCAATTGATCAATGATTTTCTCTCATCATTGATGTTTCTATCTCTCTCTCCCTCTCCCTTCCTCTCTGAAATCAATAAGAATACATACACACACATATATGTATTTTTAAAGAGGTAGTTTTAGAAATAACTAGTTGTAGGGCCTGGGAGACAGTGATTTTCCAAGCTTGGAGATCCTGAATTTATTAAAGAGTCAATCTATAGGACTGTGTGATTTTCTCCAGAAGACTCCAGGAAGTAGGAACAGCATCATTTAGACTTTGAAATAACTCTCCTTTGAAATAACTCTCAGATTCACCCATTTTATTCCAATGGCAACATCTTTGTCTGACTGTCTCTCTCCCCTCATCCTTGAACTTTCCTATCTTCTTGCTAGAAGGTCTCCCTGTCTTCTTGCTACAATACAGCATTTTGACAAGTAACAAACACCCTTATTCAAGAACTTAAAATAACATCTTATTCCTATCAAATTATTTTAACCTACTCACCTTGGCATATCAAGCCTTCCATAATTTTTCTCTTTCTTCCCTTTTCCTCTACTTCTAAATAGTATTTTACACATCGGTCAGACAGGACCTTTTTGCTACCCATGCTTCAGGCTCTATGCTCACCAAATAGCTTTTGCTTATGTTTCTCTTTGGAATATTTTCTCTTTTCTTTTGCACCAACTCAACACTCACCAAGGTTTTCCCAAGATGTATTCACCATCTTTCTCTGTAGGCAATCACACAAAAAAATTTATTATCTTTTCTTTAATTTAGGAATTATATTCAATGCAACTTTTGGGCATTTTTTTTAAGACTTGGTATTGCTTTTTTTATTTATTTAGTACATGTAAGTCTTTTTTAAAAAATACATTTTTATTGATTTCAGAGAGGCAAGAAGAGGGAGAGATAGAAACATTAATAATGAGAATCATTGATTGGCTGCCTCTTGCACACCCCACACTGGGGATTGAGCCCACAACCCGGGGTGTCCTGACCAGGAACTGAACCGTGACCTCCTGGTTCATAGGTCGATACTCAATCACTGAGCCATGCCAGCCAGGCTTACTGTAAGTTTTGTTTGTATTATTGTTATTGTTGTTAATCCTCACTGGAGGATATTTTTTAAAAATATATTTTATTAAATTTTTTACAGAGGAAGGGAGAGGGATAGAGAGCTAGAAGCATCAATGAGAGAGAAACATTGATCAGCTGCCTCCTGCACACCCCCTACTGGGGATGTGCCCACATCCAAGGTACATGCCCTTGACCATAATCAAACCTGTGACCCTTGAGTCTGAAGGCCGACGCTCTATCCAGTGAGCTAAACCGGTCAGGGCTGGAGGATATTTTTTTCCCATTGCTTTTCAGAGAGAATGGAAGGGAGAAGGGGGTGGGGGAGGAGAGAGAGAGAGAGAGAGAGAGAGAGAGAGAGAGAGAGAGAGAGAGAACATCCATGTGAGAGAGAGACATTGATTGGTTGCCTTCTGCATGTGCCCTGACCAGAGCTGGGGATCGAACCTGCAACCCAGGTACATGCTCTTGACTGGGAATCAAACCCGAGAATGACACTAACCACTGAGCACCACTGACCAGGTTGGTAAGTCTTGTTTTAATTCAAATAGATGACCATTTTCTTAAAGGCCAGAACCACATCCTAAGATGAATTGTACCTGAACTAAGTATCATACTTCACACTTATTGGATTGAATTGAAATTTTAGTTGGGCTATAAAACTTTAAATGAGTTACACCTTGGTCCCATTCATTAATCTACTTAATGAGCACATATTTGAGTACTTAAGCCCCATGCTGGAATCTGGGAGATTTCAACCTCTCTCTATATTTTTTTCAATTTTTTAAAAAAATTATATTTTATTGATTTTTTACAGAGAGGAAGAGAGAGGGATAGAGAGTTAGAAACATCCATCAGCTGCCTCCTGCACACTCCCCATTGGGGATGTGCCTGCAACCAAGGTACATGCCTTTGACCAGAATTGAACCTGGGATCCTTCAGTTCTCAGGTGGACACTCTATCCACTGAGCCAGATCGGTTAGGGCTCAATCTCTATATTTTGATGTGTCTTTCCCCCAAAACCTCTTTCCAGGCTTTAAAACAGCTCCACTGGCCACTGAATTGCCCTAGACCCAAGACCTTGGCATTTAACCTTGCATATGTATTTTTCCATTATTTCTGATTCTGATTATCTCACTGGTTTACCTGGCCTTCCATCTGTGTCTCTGTTTCTGTGTTGTGTGTGGGTGTGAGTGTATGTATGTTTATCTCTCTTGTGACTTCATGGTGGGGTTCAGCCCAGTTGGTGATGCTTTGCACCCTGATCTCAGTCCAGTAAAGACTGGCTAGATGTAGCAAACTCTTCTCTCCTTCAGTCCAGGGAAGAGGATGTGGGGGCATGGAGGAAGGATGTGCTCATTCAGATAAAACTACCCAAGAATGCCACCCACTATCCTGGGAATTTTGAGAACGTTTGTCTTGTGTCCCGGCCCCCACGCAGGGGATAATCTTAGCAGGCAATACCAAGGTGGAAGCCAATCAGTGCTGTCTGAAGTAGCCAATTCTTCCTTCCCACTGACAGTCCCAGAATCAAAGGGTCGTTTGTTTGTTTATTTATTTAATTTTAAACAGAGAAAGAGAGAGAGGAAATGGGGAGAGAGAGAGAAGGAGAGAAACATCAATTTGTTGCTCCACTTATTTTTGCATTCATTGGTTGATTCTTGTTTAAAATTTATATATTTAAATATATTTTTAATTTCAGAGAGAGAGAGTGCGAGAGAGTGAGAGAGAGAGATCAATGATGAGAGAGAATCATTGATCGGTTGCCTTCTGCATATCCCCCACTGGGATCAAGCCCGCAACCTGGGCATGTGCCCTTGGCCTGAATCGAACCTGGGACCCTTTAGTCTGCAGGCCAATACTCTATCCACTGACCCAAACCGGCTAGGGTCATTGGTTGATTCATGTATGTTCCCCATGGGGAAATCAAACCCACAGCCTAGGCATACCAGGAGGATGGTCTGCCAGGGCCAGAATCAAAGGATCTTTATGGAAGGTGGAGATGGGGAAGGAGCAGTTTTCAGTTTTGCTGTTTGGAGGGGTGTCCAGGGTTCTCTGAGGAAAGATGGAACATAACTAGCCCTGTATTTGGGGACAGTGAGGCTCTGTGGAATTGGGACAGCCTGCCACTTTTCCTCTGATTCTCTGAGTCAGTTTGTCCTGATCTCCACATCTCTCTTTTGGCTTTAGCCTGACTCATCTGTTTTCTTCCATCAACTAGTAGCCTGACTACCAGCCACTCTGGTATCCTGGCTCCTTAGGTCCTGGCTTAATAGTAGTTGCCCAATCTAGTCCTGCTGTGGCAATAGAGGTGGGAGGGGAGGAGATGATGGGGACTAGGAAGACCTCCTTCCTTTTCCAGGCCTCAAGCCTTTAGTGCAGGCAGGCCTCTCTTATTGGGGTCAGGAGGAACCAGAGGAGCCACATGGGGAAAAACAAAAGGGTTGAGGTAAAAAGGCTAGAGAAGACGAACAGAAAGTTGGGGGCAGAGTGGGCGGCGGGAGACTCCCCAGGGAGCAGAGTAGCCAAAGCCATTGTAGAGGAAAGGAGGGGAGGGAGGGTCCCGCCGGCTATGACAGCCCAGCCCAGCTGAGGTCCCTGGGTTTCCTGTCTCCTCCCAGCTGCTCTTTCTTTCCAGGGCCTCTCCATGTTAAAACGTGTGACCCCCTCCTCTGTCAGGCTCTCAGCAGTAGTCCGGGGTCTCTTCAGCTGGAGCTTGGCTTTGGTCTCTAGCTCAGCTCCGGGCCTGGCCTCTCAGTGGGCGGTGCTCCAGGCGCCCCGCCCCCGAGGGTGACTATTGGTGGAAAGGCGTCTAGGAGGCGGGGTCTAGCCAGCCTGCGAGAGTCGGATTAGTTGCGGCGACCTCGAGGCGGGCCGGAGGCGGGTCCGACCGGGAGGCGGGAGGGGCTGCTGGGGCCCGGCCCAGACCTCCCGGCGGTCGCATTGTTTTCCTCCGCGGACCCGCGGCGGGATTGGGGGCTGCGACTGGGCTTGGGGGACTGGACAGCGCCCGGGAACCCAGATTCAAGCTCCATCCAACTCGTCCGCTCATCACCCGTCGCCAGAGCCCAACCACGGATTGCGAAGTCGTCGCGGTGCGGGGCCGCTGCCCGCCCGCTGCCCTCTCGATCCCGCTAGCTCGGATCTCGGAGCAAGTACCCGGAGCTGGGGCAGGGCTGCAGGGAGGCGGGGAGGACTGGGCGCGGCAGGCTGGAGCCAAGATTCCTAAGTGCGAGGGGCCCGGGAGATGCCCGCGCGCGGTGTGCCTGGCTGGCGGGGAGGGTCGATGGAGTTGGGGTGCGCCTAGGGGGCTGTAGCCGAGCGCGTCACTGGTCTGGGCGCCTCTGCCGACCGAGCTTCTCTGAGTCTTGTCTCCTGAATTGGGGAGCGCGAAGATGGATGATTTGAGGCGCGCACTGTGCGGAGGGTGGAAAACCTGGTCCCTGCCGCCCCATCGGGGAAACTAAGGCTCCGAGACCCTCGTAAAACCTGATCCTCTTGATGCCCCTGCGAGGATGGGAAGGAGGGGCGCGTCGTTTCGGACTTTGGTGTCAGGGCTGCACCTCTGTCCTTGGGCTTGCACCTCCCAAGGGGTTGGCTCCGGCACAGTGTCGGGGAATGGGGTCCTCAAGAAACATCAGTCCCAGAGTCCATCTCCTTCGAGCACCCCTCTCTGTCCGGGGCTTTGTTAGACCTTGGTCTCCCGAGGAGGAGAGACGAGCTGGCGACCCGGGTCGGCGCTGGCCCCGGACCCGCCCTCGTCGGTTCCCAGCCTCTGACCCTGTTTCCCTGGCCTCGGAGACCCGCCTCTGCCCCCCCTCCCTACATCCCCCCGCTTCCATCCCTACTTGGTCTGCGCTTGCAGGCCCCTCCAGCCCCTCCTCCCGCTAACGTGGCTCTGGGACCCGGTCCCGGCCCAGACTCTGCTACCCGCCCCTCTCGGAGCCTCGGATCCAGTGAGGGGGAGACACGTCGAGCCCCTGGCCCCGGGCCCACCCGATGCGAGGCTACAGACACCTGGACTATCCTTGTTGGGGGCTGGGTGGAAGGGAGGGTAGGTGTGAGCTGGGGGTTGAGAGCTAAAGGTGGGGAAAATGTCTTGGAGGTGCGAACGCGTCCGTTCCGAGCGGCTCCTCAGCGCGACCCCCGCTCCCCCAGAGGAAGGTGGACTGGGGCGGGAGACCAGCCGGAGGGCTTCCTGCTATTGTCCCCAGCCCGGTCTCCCCTTCTGCATCGCGTCCCCAGCCCCCGCTAGACTCTGGCTTTGACCTCCGCCACTCCCCAGAGGTGGCTTCGGAGCCAGGAGCGGAGAGAAAGGCTGTTTCCTCTTTCCAGCAAGGGAAGGGGAGGGGGAGAAAAGGCGGGCAGGCCTCCCCCGTTTGTTTCCGAGGGGGTATGCAGCAGCTGGGATTGGTCCCAGCAGGATAAGCCTGTCCCCAGGCTGCTCAGATGTTGCTCCCCCAAAACAGCTAAGGAAAGCCCTCTTAAAGCTATATCATAGTTAAGTCTACTAGGGGCCCATGCAAAGGCCAACCAAGTGTTTTTAGAGGCTGGACCTAGGTGGGGGATGGGGTGGAAGGAGATTGGGTGAGAGGGAGGCAAGGCCTGCTCACTCAGGAAGAAGGAAAGGGCCAGGGATGACTGATATCAACATTTTGCCTAGAAATGAAGAGCATGTAAATGAGATGCAAATTAGCCTCTATTGTCCCCAGCTGGGGCGCTTCTGCTAAGAAGGCTGCTGGATTCTGAGGGTTTTAATGTGGGAGTGGTCATCATGCCCCACAAACTCTCCCTGTTACCTCTTTCCCAAGTCTGGTCCTGCAGTTTCAGCAGTTTCTGGCTAAGAGCCAGCCCCAGCCCCTGCCCTCACATCTCTTGGCATGAAGCAGCCAGCACCTTCCTAACCGAGCTCAATGTCAACACACACACACACACACACACACACACACACACACACACACACACGGCACATCTCTATCCTAGTCTCACTGCGCTTCTGAATATTCACATTTACTTTTAAGGGATGTGGTAAGGAGGTGTAGTAATGGTCTCTTCCCTCCTGTGTCCCTCCTTCCATCAGGTCAAAGGTCTTCAATCCTCAAACCCCAACAGCAGTCATCACCCAGGTAAGGAAAGGGCAGCAGATCCTGAAGGCGGGGATAGAAGCTGGCATGGCCTGGGAGCAGGGAGTGAGTCTGGATGTTCTCCCCACTTGCCACAGATCAAAGTTGTTTCCTGGGTGAAGATACTCGTTGCCCAGGGCAACTTGGGGGGGGGGTGGCAGAAGGAGAAGGATAGGAGACAATCTGTGTCCCTCCTCTTCCCCTGGGAGTCCCAGCATCCAGGAACGTGGTGGAAGTGAGGGGGAGGGAGACTTGGCTTTTTAGCGCCAGAGGGTCGTTAGCTAGCTGACTGCTCTGCCTCCGGGGAGGGGGGGTCATCGTTAGGTATTACCTCCCCTTCCCCTCCTCTAGCTCTCTTGAGACCCCATCTGACGTCAATCTCTCCATCAGTGACGCTGGAGTGGGGGTGGGTACACTTGGGTCCTGGCTCCAAGAGTGGAATTGTTGGGGAGATGGAATGGGCTGGGCTTGGAAGCCCAGGGTCTCTTCTCTAGGGGGCTTGGCAGGATGGGCAACCGAGGACTGGTAAAAGGTAGCTGTCTGTTCACTAAAAGAAAGATTCCCACCCTTTCTGACCTGATTTCTGGGACCTGCTCAGACCCTTCAATTTCAGGGCAAGTTGGTGTACACCTCCCGCTGTGGGTCCCAGCCAGAAGGGGGAGGCTGATGGGTGGGAAGGAGGGTTGTCTCACCATCCCTCCCACCCTGCCCTTCTTTTCCTGGACTATGATTGCCTGCCTGTCATTGAATTATTTATATTTCCATTTCGAGGTAGCCCGAAGAGGGAAGAAGGGAAAGAGGGACATATGCAGCCATTACTCCTCACCAGTGTAGCCCCTTCTCTCCCTGGCTCCTCATAGGGGGTGGGCCTGCACTTCCCCCTCCCCCCATTAAGTAGAAGCACTGGTTCTTAGGAGTGGGGAGGGAGCAGGGGGATAGAGAGGCTGGGAAGGGGCACAGTGGTCGGGCAGACAGCTGCAGCCAGAGCTAAATTTAGCCTCAGATCTGGCTTTGATGCAGATTCATTTTTGGCGAAGACAGCAGCAACTCCCCTCCCCCCTCCCCCCTCCCCCCTCTCCCCCCAACTTCTCCCTAGCAATGGGGAGGGCCCCTGAAGTATGAGTTTAGACCAGGACAATGACCCTTAGGCTGCCTTCCCCAACTGTGTTCTTCCTCAACCCTAAAGAGGACAGTGGCTATCTCACAGCTGCCTCTGCCTGGGCTCAGTGCCTGTGGTGCTTCCACGGTGCTCTGGGGGTCTGAAATGTAGGGGGAGTCAGACATGGTGCCCTCTGCCTCCTCCCAGTGCCAAGGAGTCACTATTTATAATTTTAAGGCTTCGTGTCTAATTATAGCTGAGAAGGGGTTAGCAAGAGGGGGGCCAGGAGGTGTCACCTATTGAATGTCCCAGGCTCAGTCTGGAAAGGGGAGGATAGGCTGAGTGAGAAGGCTGGGAGGGAGAGCAGGTGTGTCCTGTCCTTACCTGGGGTCATGCAGGCAGGCCTCACACCAGCCAGTCTGGGCCAGTTGGAAAGGGTAGGGCCTTGAGTGACAGTGACAGTTGGCTGGACTACGGCAGTGCCAGAGAGAAGGTTCTTTTCCCCATGCCCTAGGGTCTTCCGGGGATACACCAGGGGAGGAGCCTGCCTGCTTCAAGGGTGGAGATCATTTGGCCCCTCCCCCCCTTCTCTGTGTCCTCTTTCAGGGCCAGCATATGGGTGAGGGGGCACCCCCTGGGGCCTGAGCTGCCCTGCACAGGATGCTCCGTGCCCCCTACTTCATGCCCTTGCTGCTGCTGCTGCTGCTGCTGCTGCTCTCACTTCCCCACACCCAGGCCACCTTCCCCCGGGATCCCCTCCCTCTGCTGATCTCTGACCTGCAAGGTGAGTGCCCAGTACCACACTCTTGGGGTGTGAGCTTAAAAATTAGACATTGAGGCCCGGCCGGCATAGCTCAGTGGTTGAGTGTTGACCTGTGAACCTGGAGATCACAGTTTGATTCCCAGTCAAGCCATATGCCCAGGTTGCAGACTAGATCCCCAGTGTGGGGCGTGCAGAAGGCAGCCAATCAATGATTCTCTCTCATCATTGATGTTTCTATTTCTCTCTCCCTTCCTCTCTGAACTCAATAAAAAATAAAAATTAAAAAAAATAAAACACTTGAGACCTATGTGTGGGAGGCAAGGTGCAGGAAGGCTCCCAGCCTCAGTGAAGCTCAGAGCCTGACCAGCAAAGGGGAGCAGACAGATCAAGAGAGCTGCCACCTCCCTTCAGGCACTTCTCATCCCTGGGCCAACTTTCTTAACTTTGAGGCAGCATCGTATGGTGGTTAAGAACATGACTCTCAGCCAGGCCAAGGTTGCTCACTAGCTATGTGACTTTGGTCTAGTACTTTCCCCTCTCTTGGCCTCAGACTCCTCATCTGCATGTGCAGATAATAGTATTCCACCTCATAGAGTTATTTAGGGATTAAATTAGGTAATGCATGTAAAGGGCAAGGGCTGTCTGGCACAAAGTGAATGCTTTCTATGTGTTTACCATTATCATTAGCTACGAAAGGAAGGGTGGGGACTAGTTCAGTGGTTCCCAGCACCTTTCACGCCCCTCTCCACCACTTGTACCAACACTATTACTAAGCTCATGCCCTACAGTGAGGGAAACCATAAACCCACTTTTTCTGAGAATTTTATCTATTTTCAGGTACCTGTTAGTATGTAGGATTTAGAGTAATTTTAAGGATGAAGGAACTGCACTTGGATTATTGGGAGTAACTATTAGGGGATAGATAAGATAGCAACCACTTATCTGGGCCAGATGAAGTTCTCAGCACTGTGCAATGTTCAACCATCTACCCCTGCACTCTAGACTCCCTTTGAGTGCTGATGACTGGTTTCCATGCTCAGGCCAGGTGGGTGCTGGTTGGTCAGCTGAGGTAGAAACCTTGGAGGGCTGAGGTGGCCTGTGAATGGCCTTGAGAGGAGGGTGCAAAGAGAGGGCTGGGAGAAATGAGGTGAGTAAAAGCTCCAGAATGGACAGTGTACATTGTGGGCACAAAAGAGAATCACTAGCCCTAAGGCAGCACCAAGAAGGGATTGGGCTCCGCTCTGGAGTCCGACAGCTGAATCCAGGTACCTGCTGCTTCCAAGCTAAATGAGCTATGCAAATTCTGTAATGGCTTTAAGCCTCAAGCTGCTAATCTGTAAAATGGGACCACCACTAGTACCGACCTCATAGGGTTGTTGTATTCTGACAATGTAGTTGTAGCACAGAGCTTAGCAGAGGTTAAGTGCTCAGTTAGCTGGTATTATTTTTCTTAATAGGTTACTTAATTAATGCCTCACAACTCATCTCACATATGCACTGTGCCCATGGCTGTGTTTCATCTGGTTGGAGAGGGTGTTGAGGGAGTGTGTAGCTCTTGGCTGGCTCTCAGCACCACCTCTGTGCCTTCCAGGTACTTCCCCATTATCCTGGTTCCGGGGCCTGGAGGAGGATGCTGTGGTTGCAGAACTTGGCCTGGACTTCCAGAAATTCCTGACCTTGAACCGGACCTTGCTAGTGGCTGCCCGGTAAACTAGCAGTGGCACGGTTGTGGGGCTGACACGCAATCTCCTGGGACATGGACATGCTGGGACCCAGAACACAAATGCCAAGGCATGGAGGAAGGGGAGGGTAGAGAGCAGAGGTCCGCACTGCTTGTCCCTGAGCAGTGGACAAGGGTAGGACTAAGGAGCTCAGGTGGGTGCCTTGGCCTGTCTCTGATCCCTCTTTGCCTGTCTCCTCAGGGATCATGTTTTCTCCTTCGATCTACAAGCTCAAGAAGAAGGGGAGGGACTGGTGCCCAACAAGGTGAGGGGCTGGTTGGGAGGAGGTGCACTCAGAGATGAGGCTGGGGAAGGTCTAATGGGAGTCAAGGGGGTGGGAAAAAGGTGGGGTCCAGGTTGCCCCATGATTTTCCCTCTCCCATTTCTCCCTTCAGTATCTAACATGGAGGAGCCAAGACATGGAGAACTGCGCTGTGCGGGGGAAGCTGACGGTGAGGAGTGGAAGGAGAATGTTGAGGGGAGATTACCCTGCCTCCAGCCTCTGTCCAAGCAGTCTTGTCCTGTGCCCAATTTCCTACCCACTCCTCTCATCTCAGGACCCAGAGGAAAGAGAATTAATGGTTTTTAGCTTCTCTCACATGCTTCACAAAAAAGAAAAGTGAGGCTCCGATAACGGACTTGCTCAAGGCCACAGGGCTGGTGAACAGCTTAGCTGCAACTTTACCCCACATTGTTCTGACTGTTCAAGGGGCGTGGACTTACTTCCTGTGACACACACACACACACACACACACACACACACACACCCGTCCTAGTCCCAGCGACCCTGTCACTGACGTAGAGTTTTGTGTTCTCTAGGACGAGTGCTACAACTACATTCGTGTTCTCGTTCCCTGGGACTCACAGACACTCCTTGCTTGTGGAACGAACTCATTCAGCCCCGTGTGCCGCAGCTATGGGGTACAAAGGCGAGAGTGCGGGGGTCAGGATGGGTAGGGGAGGAAAACTCAAGTGGACAGTTTGTTGCGGACAGACCAGTGGGGGTGGGGGAATGGGAGTGCTCACGGTTCAGGGGTCCAGTCCAGAAGGGGTCAGGGAAGGAAGCAAGGGGACATGAGGAAGTAGGCTATGCAGCCTGACTCTAAGACCCCAAGGTTTCCAAGAGCCTGTTCCCTCTGTTTCCAGATAACTTCGCTGCAGCAGGAGGGTGAAGAGCTGAGCGGGCAGGCTCGATGCCCCTTTGATGCCACACAGTCCAACGTAGCTGTCTTTGCAGGTGAGCACCTGGGCATGTGAGAAGCAGGCATGTGGCTGAAGCCCTTCTCCCAATTTGGTCTTTCCCTCATGCTCCTGAATGGAGGGCTGAGCTAGAGGCCAGAGTCAGACTGAGGGAGGGGTGTGGGAGGCCCAAGAAGAGCCAGAAAGCAGATCCCCTGACTCCACCCCCCCCCCCCCCCCCATCCCTCCAGAGGGCAGCCTGTATTCGGCCACAGCTGCGGATTTCCAGGCCAGTGATGCTGTAGTTTACAGAAGCCTTGGCCCTCAGCCCCCACTCCGCTCAGCCAAGTACGACTCCAAGTGGCTCCGAGGTCAGGGCGGGCCTGGGGGCGGGAGGCTGCTCTTGGGGAGGAGGTGCCTGGGGAGGACTGGCAGGGAGCAGGCAGTGTCCATGTGTGCAGAGGGGAGAGGCTGTGTGGGGCCAGGAGTTTCTGAGCAGGTACCGATACTCTTCCATACCCTGTCCTGTCACCCCCCTCAGAGCCACACTTTGTCCATGCCTTGGAGCATGGAGACCATGTCTACTTCTTCTTCCGAGAGGTCTCTGTGGAGGACACCCGGCTGGGAAGGGTAAGGAGGTGGTGGGCACCTGGGGTGGGTAGCTGAGGGTTCTGCTGGATCCTGTGAAGGCAGTCCGAGTCAGGGGACAGCTCCTGACCCTGGTCTCCATAATGCAATCCCCTAGACCAGTGGTTCTCAACCTTCCTAGTGCCTCGACCCTTTCATACAGGTCCCCATGTTGTGGTGACCCCCAACCATAAAATTATTTTCGTTGCTACTTCATAACTGTAATTTTGCTACTGTTATGAATTGTAACGTAAATATCTGTGTTTTCCAATGGTCTTAGGCGACCTCTGTGAAAGGGTCATTCGACCCCCAAAGGGGTCGCGACCCACAGGTTGAGAACTGCTGCCCTCGACTCTGGGCCCCCAAGTTGGAGTAACCCTAGCCCTCTGCCCCCATATCCTGCTGTGTCCCTCATCCTTAACCAGAAAGACCTCGTACAGCATACCCTTCCTCTGCTCCATCCCTAACATTTGTGTCCTGGTGCTCTAACTCACTGCATTCCTCTCACCTCGCTGACCCTGAGGTTGTCTCTCACTGTTCTCCCCTTGTCCCCGACTTTCAGGTACAGTTCTCCCGTGTGGCCCGTGTGTGTAAGCGTGACATGGGCGGCTCACCTCGGGCCTTGGACCGCCATTGGACATCCTTCCTGAAGCTTCGCCTCAACTGCTCTGTCCCTGGAGATGCTGCCTTCTATTTTGACGTCTTACAGGCCTTGACGGGGCCTGTGAACTTGTATGGCCGCCCTGCTCTCTTTGGGGTCTTCAGCACCCAGACCAATAGGTTGGTATTAGACTAACCAATGTGGCCCCGTCTGTCCCCTGCCCCACCAGCATCCAAGCTCCTCTTTCAAAGTTTACTGATGGGGATGTTCCATTCGAAGCCAGTTTTGCCCATCTTTCTTCTCCTAGCATGGCAGCCAGGGGCACCCCACCCTCTCAGGCGCTGCCCCCCGATATGGTGCATGAAGGGTAGCTGCCATGTCTTACCTGGGGGAGCCGCGCTGTCTCTCCTAACATCTTGCCCGCGTCCTTTTCTGGCTTCCTCAGCATCCCTGGCTCTGCAGTCTGTGCCTTCTACCTGGATGATATTGAACGTGGGTTTGAGGGCAAGTTCAAGGAGCAGAGGAGTTCGGATGGGGCCTGGACCCCTGTGTCTGAGGACAGGGTCCCCTCCCCCAGGTACTCAGGATGGGGGTGGGTTTTGTGGGTCAGAGTCAAGCAGTGTCTGCTCTCAAAATGGGGTTGTAAGGAAAAGGGAAAAGGTGTCCAGGGCTTGGGGAGGAGGCTGTGGTGTGCTGGCAGTGGGACTGGGAAGGGAAGCAGTATGTGAGTGTGTGGAGGGGAAGCAAGGGCTACCCATCCTGTTTAGGAGCAGTGTGTGTGTGGGGAGCCCAGAGCGTAAGTCCCAGCTCCCTGCCCTAAGGCTGTCCCTTCCCATTGCCCACCAGGCCAGGATCCTGTGCAGGAGTGGGTGTAGCTGCCTTATTCCCCTCTTCTCGAGATCTCCCTGATGATGTCCTGACTTTCATCAAGGCTCACCCACTGCTGGACCCCACTGTGCCACCTGCCACCCACCAGCCTCTCCTTACCCTCACCAGCAGGTATGGGGCTAAAAAAACACTGACCACTGCCCTCCCTTCTCAGTCACTCTCCTTCTCGGACCCCACAAGGTAAATCACAGTGGTGGGAGGAAGTACCCATGAAAGTGGAAGGGAAGGGAAACCCTGGGTTGGGGAAGGACCCAGGAGTGGGTACCAGGACACATGGGCTGTCCTTGAAGCACCAAGCTTCCACTAGCCGGGTTGCCCTGACCTAAGGCTTATTCCTCCAGGGCCCTACTGACCCAGGTAGCTGTGGATGGCACAGCTGGTCCCTATAGTAACACCACAGTCCTGTTCCTTGGCTCCAATGATGGAACAGTGCTGAAGGTGCTGCCCCCAGGGGGACCATCTGGAGGACGGGAGCCCATCCTGTTGGAAGAGATCAATGCCTACAGCCCCGCCCGGTGAGGACATAGGCCTTTGTCTGGCGGGCCTCCTGCAGAACAGGAATGGGATGTGAGATGGTAGATGGGGATGTGGGAATGGGGTAGGGGCTCCAACATTGGCTTCTATAGGGCATAGAGAGATGGGCTTGGTGAGAAGCTGGACAGTGTGGTGGGGCAGGGGGCACTCAGGAACATCGGCTCCATGAGCCATACTTAGTTGCTTGTGCCTCTCACCACCTTCAGGGGGAAAAGAACCTCACTAGGCCTTCCCCTTCTTTGATTCCTTCTGGCCTCACCCTAGGTGCACTGGGAAGCGGGCGGCCCAAACGGCCCGGCAGGTGATAGGACTGGAGCTGGACACTGAAGGTCACCGGCTCTTTGTGGCTTTTTCTGGCTGCATCATCTACCTCCCTCTCAGCCGGTGTGCCCGGCATGGGGCCTGTCGCAGGTGAGAGGGGCCTGAGGCTGGGCCCTGCCTGGATGGGCTCCCTGGGCCAGCAGAAACTCTGGAATGCAGGCATTGGGGGAAATATAGGGGGTGGCAGGTGGGGAGATGCCTCAAGCATTCTGCAGGGACACAGTAACTAGGGTTTGGAACAGGCTTTGGGCTGGATAGGATGGGAATATTGGGCTAAAAGCCTTCTGTAGGCCAGGGTGAGCAGAGAAGAGGCAGGTGAATGGAATGTGATTAGAATGGAGAAGGTCCCAGCCTCACATGACTCAGTTTTCCCTAGGAGCTGTTTGGCTTCTCGGGACCCATACTGTGGATGGCATAGCTCCAGAGGCTGTGTGGACATCAGGGGACCTCATGGGTAAGTGAGGGGTTCCCGGATCTCCTACGGAGAAAGTTCCCCACCATAAGACAGGAAGCTGAGGCCCAGGGTGGGGGATGGGTGCAAGATGTATAACTGCACTGAGTCATCTCCATGTCCTCCTAGGACTGATGTGGATCCAGCTGAGAACCAGGAACCCATGGAGCATGATGACTGCCAAGGTAAACAGAAGGGGAGGCTGCAGCTCCAGCCATGGTTGCACATGGCTCTGAGGGCCACAGTTACTGTGCAGGCATGGCTTTTGTCTTTCTCCCCTTCTGTGGCACAGTCATCCCTATTCATGAAGCTTCCCCCTGCTCCCATCTCTGCCCCCTGTCCCTTCGCAGACGGAGCTACCGGAAGTCAGTCTGGCACAGGGAACTCTGCTTATGGTGAGTCTTATCCCAACTTCACTTCCCTCACTCATCCCACACTCACTCACGTCTGTGCCCATGGCAGCAGCAGACCAGCACCCTGGACACCCCGAGTCATAGGACAGAGTTAGCATCTTCCAAACCCCTAGCAAATAGCTCGGTGGTGCTTAATAGTTTTGAACACACAAATGAATGTCCTGCATGGTGAGCCCTTCCCCTCAGCCAAAGGAAAACAGAGACTGGGGTTCTGGGCCTTTGGGTTCCAACGTGTGGGGGGATGGGGGGAGCACTGCTCAATGGGTGTCAGAGGTGGAGAGCAGGAGCCTCACCGGCTCTGACCTGGTCTCTGTCACCAGTGCTTCTGGGTCCTGGCCCTTCCCCTGAGACCCCCAGCCCCCCCAGTGAAGCCCACCCCCGGCCCCAGTCTTCCACTCTTGGAGCTCACACTCAGGGTAAGGGGGCCGGCTGGGAGGGACAGGAGTGACGTGTGGGCTGCTGGTTCTTGAAGAATTCTAAGCCCTTTACCGGCCTGTGTTTGGTGCTCACTAATGCCTGTTTGGAGCCTCCCCTCCCCAAAGGTGGGCATCCCAGCCCCCCTCCTTCTGCTGGGGCAAGTTTGGCAGTTGCTCTTGTCTTGGCTTCTGGGGCCAGAGCTGGGAATGGGGAATCCCCAGACCCAAGTTCTAGCTTGTGTTTGAGGGGTGGTGTGCGTGGGGGAGGGTCAAAAAAAGCGTTGGAGTGAAGCTGAACAGCAGCAGGAGTGATGAAACGTTGCAACTTGCCATCCAGCCCTCCTGCTTTCGCTAAGCCTCCCTCCTCCCTGTTGATTGGCAGGCGTGCGCAGCGACCTCCCCGCAGCCTCAGCCTCCCGCTCCGTCCCCATCCCGCTGCTCCTGGCCTGTGTGGCCGCAGCCTTCGCCCTGGGCGCCTTAGTCTCCGGCCTTCTGGTCTCCTGCGCTTGTCGCCGCGCCCACCACCGACACCGGAGCAAGGACATGGAGACCCCGGGGCTCCCGCGCCCCCTCTCCCTCCGCAGCTTGGCCCGGTTGCACGGGCCGGGCCCAGAGCCGCCGCCGCCGCCCTCCAAGGACGGAGAGCCCGCGCTGGCGCCCCAGCTCTACACCACGTTCCTGCCTCCCGAGGCCGGCTCCCCCCCGGACCTGGCCTGCCTGCCCACCCCGGAGTCCACGCCCGAGCTGCCCGTCAAGCACCTCCGCGGCGCCGGGGGCCCCTGGGAGTGGAACCGGAACGGGAACAACGCCGCCACCGAGGCCCCGGGCCCCGCGCGGGGGAGCGCGGCCGGCGGCGGCGGCGGCGGTGGCTCCGCGCCCCGCGTGCTGGTGAGGCCGCCGCCGCGCGGCTGCCCGGGGCAGGCGGTGGAGGTGACCACCCTGGAGGAACTGCTGCGCTACCTGCACGCCCCGCAGCCGGCCCGCAGGGGCGCGGAGCCGCCCGGCCCCCCGGCCCCGCGGGCGCTGCCCCTCGAGCCCGGCCCGGCCCCCGCCCCCGCCCTGCTGGCCGGCGCCGGCCTTCTGGCCCGGGAGTGCGCCCCCCCGCTGCGGCTGGACGTGCCGCCCGATGGGCAGTGCCCGGGGCCCCCCGGCCGGCCGGTCCCCGCCCCCCGCCTGGGGGTGGGCGGCAGCCGCAGGTTGCCCTTCTCCGCCCCCCGGGCGCCCCCCACCCTGCTCACGCGTGTCCCCTCGGGCGGCCCTTCCCGGTACTCCGGGAGGCACCTGTACCCGGGCCGCGCCGAGGGCTACCGGGGCCGGACCCTGAAGCGAGTGGACATGGCGAAGCCCCGGCCGCCCCCGAAGCTGCCCCTGGCCGCGCCCCCCGCCCCGCTGGCCGTCCCCGGCGGCGGCCATTTCAACTTGTAAAGGAAGCCGGTCTCCAAGGACAGGGGACCCTCTCCCTCCGGCCCCGCGCCACCCGCCTCGGGCTTATTTATTGACTGTCTTCCCCTCGGTCCCCTCAGGAGTGGGAGCCGGAAGCTTGCCCCTCAGTGAGCCAGCCTTTTGGAGGGGCCGGGCACCCCACTCCCCCCTCAGCCAAGCTGCCTTAACTCGCCCCCTGGGCTTCCTCCCCGGACTGGGCCCCGGGCGGGCCGCAGGCGGACGGACGGACGGACGGTCGGGGCTGGGGCCACGCTCGTTGTGTACTGACCCTCGGACCTCCTGGGAGGTGCCTCCTACCGTGTAGGAGCCCTCGCTCCCCAATACAGCCGTGTCCCCCCAATACAGTCGAGTCCCCGAGCCGCCGCCTCATTCACGCGCTGGGCGGGGCGGGGCGGGCGGGCGGGGATCGGTCGGCTCCCTCGCGCCTTCGCCCTGAATCTTCGGCCTCCCGAGTAATTGCATGGCTGCGGTCCCACCGGGGTTAATCAGGAGGCTTCCTCAAGATCAGCCAGCACCTCCCTCACCAAGCTCAATGTCACACACACACACGCGCGGTGTGGAGATACATCCGGGCCCAGGAGACCCAAGGCCAAGGGTAGGTGGGCTTGGGGAGGGCAGGAGGCGCCCGCTTCAGGGCTGAGGTAAGAGGGCCTTTTCCGTAGCCTGTCCCGAGGGGCGGGGAAGGTTATTTTTGGAGCAAGAAAAAAAAAAAAGTGATTTAACTTTCACCTCAGGAAATCTTGTCCTAAAGAGAATTCCAAGGCTCTAGGTTGCATGAGGGGGGGACGGACGCTGCAAAAAAACAGCAAAGGACTCGGTCCTCCTGGAGTCCCGGGTCAGCCCCGGCTGGTACCTGAGGGCTGCCCAGCGCGCGAGTCTTTGTGCGCACGCGCGGCATCTCGGGACGCCTGAGGCCGCCGCGCTCGATCGTCCCGGTGTTCCTCCGGCAGGGACTGGCTGTAGATACCTGTCAGTTACCGCTGGGGACCAATGGGAGGGCGAACAGGACCGCATGCCCCGCCCACTACCTCGCGCTGAGGCCACGGAAGGCCTCGCGCCAGCTGTGGCTACTTTTGCGGATTTACGGGTCGTGTTTTTCGCCCGCGCGTGGCCGGAGTATCCGCCCGGTTGGAGCCTTAGGCCGCCCCCCCCGCCGCTAGCGCCACCTGGAGGCCGGATCAAGCCCTGCAGCTAAGGACGCTCCCTGGCTCGCTGCCTTCAGGCATTTATGCCTTTCTGCGGGAAACCACTAAGAACAACTTGAAGAACCCTGGGTTTGTTCTACTTTGTGACTTGACAAGTCAAAACTCTGCCCTAAGTGGTTTTCCTCGTGTAAAAAAAAAACGGGGTTGTCTGAGAGGCTCAAGTACGATAATGTCTAAAATCTTTCTAAAGGAGAAAGCATGGTAGCTGTGAGGTGGTTTCTTCCCAACTCAGGCATAGGCTGTTCCTCATTTGTGATCTTCTACTGAGTCATATTTCCCCTCCAGCCCTTACAACCTTCATTTACAGACTTTCCCCTCAAGGTTCTGAAATGCCTTTGAACACTGCTCACACCTCAGGTCCTTGGGCCACATTCGGTTGCCCTCCAGAGTGCACACTGCCTGGAGCTCGTTGCACCAGGTTGGAGAGGGCCTTAGGTCTGTCTTCCCTTCACTAGATGCCTTTCTTAAACCAGATATTTTGAAACCACTGCTAGATGGTGGAGGAGACCAAGGACCGGGCGGAGAATCTTTCAATCACCTGATTTCATTATCCTCTTCAAACCAAGGTGTTAGCCCAGCGGAAGTGGCTCAATGGTTGAGCCTGGACCTATGAACCAGGAGGTCACTGGTCAAGGCGGCTGCTGCTCCGCTGGGGGCTGCAGGAGGCAGCCGATCAATGATTCTCATCATTGATGCTTCTACCTCCCTCTTCCTCTCCATTCCTCTCTGAGATAAATAAAAATATATATTTTAAAACCCAAGGTGTTAAAGCCAGATCAAAGAAGAAAAAAAAATGTAAGGCTGCATGCATGCCTTTGAGGGACAAGCCTCACAAATACTTTCGTTCTTGCCCTGAAGATGGCCCCAGGAAAAGGGGTAAATGATCCTTTATTTAAATATAGACCCAAAAGAGAAGTACAATAGAAATTTAACCTGTGCCTGCAGGCAGCAGCAATTTATAGGTTAAAGTCCTGGCTTCAGTTTAGTTGTGAAGGGCGTTCACTTATTATCTATAAAGAATGGAGAATTATCTGAGGGTGCCTGAAGTGGACTTGCAGAACCTTCTCAAAGCTACTAGAAGCAACTATGTTGCAGAGAAGAACAATAGTCCTTGGACTCCGCCAGTTAATATTTTTGTGTGTGACCTTGGTCGTACAACTGCCATATCAAAGCCTCAATTTCTTTTGTAAAGTATGGAAAGAACATATAACAATGGGTTTGTAAAGCAGCATATAAACCAGTGTTTCCCAAACTTCTCTCATGATGAGAATCACCTGGTGGAGTTGTTAAAACACAGATTCCTGAATCCCAACTAAGAATTGCTAAACTAGAATTTTTGGGAACATATAGGTAAAATTGTATACTTAACTAGTGCTCTAAGACAGATGTTATATACAGAGCACTAAGTTAGGTATGCAATTTTACCTATATGTTCTCAAAAATTCTAGTTTAGCACTTCTTAGTTGGGATTCAGGAATCTGTGTTTTAACAACTCCACCAGGTGATTCTCATCATGAGAGAAGTTTGGGAAACACTGATATAAACATATGGTGCTGACAGACAGTAGTAAATAATAAAAGGGATGAGCCGAAACCGGTTTGGCTCAGTGGATAGAGTGTCGGTCTGCGGACTGAAGGGTCCCGGGTTCGATTCTGGTCAAAGGCATGTATATTGGTTGCAGGCATATCCCCAATGGGGGGTGTGCAGGAGGCAGCTGGTTGATGCTTCTCTCTCATCGACGTTTCTAGCTATCTATCCCTCTCCCTTCCTTTCTGTGAAAAATCAATAAAAAATATATATAATTTTTTAAAAAATTAATTAATTAAAGGGATGAATTCAAAGAAAGTATTATCACTGACAGTAGAGGGATAAACATGACCCCAATTAAGGAACTGGCTGACAACCTTTTTTTTAAATTAGGATATTAACTCAAACTTTGCCTTTAGAAAAACTAGAATGTGCCAAAAGGAGGATAAAGTTGTCATCCTGAGGGATTACTAAGCTGATTTCCCAGAGGTACCCTGGGAGGTTATGGAGAAACCAGGGCCCCAGTAGGCAGAGTTCATCAGCTTGTGGAAGGCTTTGGGGACCTGAACCTCAGAAGGTTCCACAGTCACAAAGCTTGAAAAGCTGTTAAGCATCTTGGGTTCTTTGGGACCTAAGTCACAGGGGTCCAAGCTATTATTGTCTCTCAGATTTATGTCTCCTTGGGGCTACTACCCCACACTTGGGAACCACACAGGTATGAGTCACTCTCTGCTACTTAATTCAGCAGCTGACCCTTTAGTATTATTGACTCATAAAAATGTAAGGTTATATGTATGAGAGAACAGTTCAAGTACATGGATGAAAAATATGGAGCCTATGAATCAAAAGATCACCTATGTTTACCAGGTATATTAGGGTGCAAACAGGAAATAGGTGGTATTCTCTAAATAATGAAGGGCTGCTTTTAATTTACTGGAGAGAGAGAGAGAGAGAAAGAGAGAGAGAGAGAGAAACATTGATGTGAGAAAGACTTATGGGATGCCTCATGTATGCACCCTTATGTACCCTGCATGGGGAAGTAAACTCTCTACCTTCTGGTGTATCGGATGACACTCGAACGAACTGAGCCACACCAGCCAGAGCATGAAGGGCTATTTTTTAAAAATGTGGGCAAGGGATGGATGGGTCAGTAACTGGAGGCTAGTAACAGCCTTAGGCCTGAAAAGACAAAGAAGGCTAGTGGTTACTAGGACCTGGAAGGAGAGATTGCCTTGAGAAAAGCAGTGACCTTTAATCAAAGGCCCAGGTGAGGCCTGGGGAGTGGTGTCTTTCCCTCCCAGCCTTCTGCCGGAGTTCTCTATTGGCTGAATCCATCATGAAGCCAAAGTGCAGGGAGCCCATTAATGAAATCCATGCAGGTTAGTCTCCAAGGATAGAGAATAAAATACAGGAGGGAGGAGAGTAATCTGGAAGGCATGCGAAGATACCCAGCACACCTAGAGATGAAGACCTCATTCATTCCCCAAAGAAAGGTTATCTTTGATTGCCCTCGCTCAAGTACTCCTGGCCAGCAACTTTATGGAGATGGCTCCTGAATTAGTTTTGGAACAAAATTTACTTTGGGGAGTTTGAAAGAGAGGCAGCTTGGAGAATTTACATTTCCTCAGGCTCTACACTGCAACTGGAGATGAATTAAGCTGCCCAAAGTCAAGTAAGACAGTACTCTGATTAAAGGACAAATGACAGAGGGAAGGACACTACTGACCGAGACAGCATATGTATCTATATACTGAAGATAATACATAACTCGCAAAATAGATATGTTTGTGTGTATGCAAAGTGCCTAACTCATTGTCAGACATGTAGCAAAAGCTTAAAGCATGGAAATTGTTATTTCTATTGGCCTCTTTTTATATATATATATAAAATTCCAACCTGGTGGAGGGGAGCAATGGGGGGGGGGGATGAGGAACATTTGTAATAATATGAACAATAAAGATTTATTTAAAAAAAATAAAATAAATAAAATTCCAGAGAGGAAGGGAGAAGGAGAGATAGAAACATCAATGATGAGAATCACTGATTTGGCTGCCTCCTGAAGGCCCCCTATGGCATTGAGACCAGCAACCCAAGCAGTAATGAACCATAACCTCCTGGTTCAACATTCAAACACTGAGCCATGCTGGTCGGGCTATCGGCCTCTCTTTTAAACATCAATTTCCTTTACAATAAAACTTTCTTAAACTTCAGGACTAGTAGTTATAGTCTCTACTAACTTATTCTGGAAGACATCTTGCACAAATCTTACATAGGGATAGTTATCACTAACAATCACATTTCAACTTCTCTTGTGTTGAAAGAACTCTAGGTTCCTTCAACACAAGATAGAACTCTAGGTTCCTATCCAATTCACTTTTAACTCTCCGTATCCCTGATGATTTATCTCACTAGGATTTTAATTCAACAAGTCTCTTAGTTTTTGTTTCTCAAGGCTCAAGTCCCTGCTCTTTTCCTCTCAGCAAAGACTGCATATACATTTATGGGCTAGCTGCCAGACCAGACATACCTTATAAATAATATGTACACTATATGTGTTGCCTATATGTTATTTACCAAAAATCAATTATCTATACACAGCCTAATCCGTGGTAGGTGTTCAGTTCCCTAAATATTAACTTTGAAAGCTTGCTTAGAGATTCTACGATAATTGTTGAACACAGATACTTATAAATCCTTGACTTTGGTATTACCCTCCCGTGTTTAAGAAAGGCAACCTTATTGCCAATGGAGCAGCTTTTGCAAGCACTAGTGTACACTGGATAGGGACACTCATTGTGCCAGCCAGATGGGTCTATTTGGCCCTGGCTATCAATGGGATTTGTGCCACAACCAGACTGCTACTTGTATTTATTTAATAAATGTATGCTGCATTGGACTAAGATAGCAACAAGCACCTTATTAACTAAGAATAGCTGAGAAGCCAGCAGAGCAAATCCACTATTTTCAAGCCTCCCTGAACCTGATGTCTACCTCCACCCCCTCCGCCCCCATATCTCAGTATTGACTTTACTCCCACACAAGGCGCATAATCATTCCTTCAGCTACTGTTCTCTCCTGGTTGATTGCTTTTAGGGGAAGGAATGGGGTGGAGTGGGGAGGGTGAGAGAAAGGAAGACGTACATTTAACAAGTTAATCAAAAGCTCTCTCTGGTCTCACTTCTTTTTTTTTTCTTTTTACTTCATTTCTTACCTCAACTTGTTCTGCCTATTAAGAATACCAGCTGATCCCTGGCCAATGTTGCTAAATGGTTAGCACCCCAACCCACACATCGAAGGGTTGGAGGTCTTGGGTTAAATCCTGCTCTCAGTAAGGGCGCCTGCAGGAGGCAACCAATCCATGTGTCTCTTTCACATCCATGTCTCTCTCTCTCCCCCTCCTCCCTTCTCTCCATTCCGCTCTCTCCAAAAATCAATGAAAAAAATATCCTTAGGTGAGGATTAGCAATAACAAAAAGAATACCAGCTGAGGAGTAGTTAAGGAAAAGTCAGAGGGTGTGAGTGGGTTAGAAGACCCCGAGGGGAAAGAACCCCAATGCCGTCCTGTCCTGGCACTTGTCCCTCATTAGCTCAGCTGGCCAGGGAAAACTGTCTCGTCAGGTACCACACGATGATGTCTCACTCAACCGCATGCATGACTCCCATTATAATACAACAGAGCTGAAAAAATCCTTTCCCCTACTGACACTTTAGTTGTAATGTCTTAGTGTTTATGGCACTGCCAGTTGCATATAGAAAAGTACAGCACATACAGTTATGTACAGTACATACTTGGTAATAGCAAACAACCGTTACTGGTTTATGTATTTACTACACCTTAGAGTAAAGAAGTTTGCTGTAAGACAGTATTATGCTGGCAGCAGCCTCATACAGCTTACATTTACCATGTCTCTTGATTGCATCATTTTCTCTTGCAGTTGATTTACTGTCATGTTTTGTTTTTTAGAGTAAATTTACGGTAGCCTAAGTGTACAGTGTTTGTGAAGTCCACAGTCGTGTACACTAATGTCCTAGGCCAGTGGTGGGCAAACTCATTAGTCAACAGAGCCAAATATCAACAGTACAACGATTAAAATTTCTTTTGAGAGCCCAATTTTTTAAACTTAAACTTCTAACACCACTTCTTCCAAATAGACTCGCCCAGGCCATGGTATTTTGTAGAAGAGCCACACTCAAGGGGCCAAAGAACCGCATGTGGCTCAGGAGTCGCAGTTTGCCGACCACTGTTCTAGGCTTTCACATTCACTCATCATTCACTGACACCCAGAGCAACTTCCAATCCTGCAGGCTTCGCTTACGGTAAGGTGTACCACTCTTCATATACATTTCTTTAAATATGTTTTTATGGACTTCAGAGAGAGGGAGAGGAAGAGATAGAAACATCGATAAGAGAGATCTTGTGCAGCCGCCTTCTCCCTGCTGGCCCGTGCCCCCTGCTGCCAGCGGACTCACCATTTTTGTCAAATAAAGACATAACACCACCACCGCCCCCCCCGCCCCCAACTCCAAAAAAAAAAAAAAAAAAAACGATGAGAGAGAACATCAGTTGGCTGCCTCCTGCATGCCCCCTACTGGGGATCGAGTCTGAAACCCAGGCATATTCCTCGACTGAAAATCATACCAGTGACCTCTTGGTACATGGGACAATGCTCAATCCACTGAGCCACACTGCCCGGGGCCTATTCTTCATCTTTAACACCACGTTTTTACTGTGCCTTTCCTAAGTTTAGATACACAAACACCACTGTGTCACAGCTGCTTACAGTATTCAGTAGAGTAACATCCTGAATAGGTTGGTTACCTAGGAGCAACAGGCTATCCCATAGAGCTTAGTGTGTAGTGGGCTATACAAGCTAGGTCTGATTAAGTACACTTTATGATGTTCACACAACAACAAAATTGCCTAAGGATGTAAATTTTTTTAAAAGACGTATTTTTCGGAATATATCCCCATTGTTATGTGGCACATGACTGTTCTGAGGTTTATCTGTGATCAGGGGGGAGCTGTAAAAAATTTCAATGACACCCTGAAATGGTTAAGACTTTGATATTTTATTAAGAAACATCTTTATTTTAAATGACAGTACAAAAGTTGTATATATAATATAGATCTGTATAGGTGTATATACACACAAATGCTCACTCACCCCTACATACATATACACAACCCTGCTCATCAGAATCAAACCCTATTTTATTAAAATTCTAAATAAAAACGGGAAGTATAAATTTTCCTAAAACATCCTGTACATAAAGCTGTCAGACAACCTGAAGAATGGAGGACAGTTAAGAAGTATCTAGGCACCCTACCCACAGTCTTCCTCTCCTCACCCTCCCAATACCTACACTCCCACACCCCCATCCTCTGCCCCAACACAAATGGCCTTGACAGGTCAACATACAGGGCAAAGCCAGAGGAGAGAGCTGCTATCATTACTGGCAGAACGAGATGCTGGAGCTTAACTAGGAAGCACACTATTAGAGAGTCTGACCTAAATTCTCAGAAACAAACCATTCAGAATAAACAGAACGTAGGGATAGAGGGGAGTGGAAAGAGGAAAGACAAGGCCCACAGATTAGAAATGACTTATTAAATTCTAGTTCCTGGGAAAGACTCATTAAGATAAGAACAACGGGGTCAGAGAAACAGAAGTAAGACGGGAAAGGGGAGGAGACAGAGAGATAGGGAAGTCACAATTTCCGGCCATTAACAAACCAAATGGCTACTACAGAGTCTAGGAATGTCACCCAGCCTCTAATCCTAGAGAAGCTCAAAAAATAAAACAAAAGGCAGCACCAGAGGCTCAAAGCTACTTGATTCATATTTGTATTCTTCTTGCTCAACACATTGGCATAGGAAAGAGAGTACTGTAACTCTCAAGGGGAAAATATTCATCACATAAAATGGAGATAGATAGGAGCCTAGAACAGCATGGGGGTGGTCTTGACATGTACTCCATTCTTAAGCTCCTTTTCTGGCCACACAGAGATGTCTGCACAAGGAGCAGGGAGGTGTAAGATTGTACCAGTGCTGGTCAGAACAGCTGCCACAAGAGGGGGAAGGAGGCTTGCTTTGTGGAAGGGCAGCTCGGCTCTGAATCCATTGGCTTCCCCGGTGTCATCACACTACATGCTAACCACATCTCTGTAAAGCCGGGGACTGGCTCTCCTGGGGCCTCCCTCCTTAGGCTTCTCATTACTACCTGTTAGAGCACAACTCTCAGAGAAGAGCCAAAGCAATGTTTTTTCTTCCTCAAGCTCCTTAGTGGTTACAAAAGAAATCCTCTCTCATGCTTTTAATGAAATAAAATATATCCAGGTTATACCAGGTATTTAAGAGCTGAACCTCAAATAAAGAGAAAAGTGAGAAAATACATACACATTTATAAACATACACACTAATATACACCCAGCAAAGGGGCATTAAAAATGCCCTGGTCATGCCCCGCTGGTGTGACTCAGCTGGTTGAGCGTTATCCTGTGCACCAAAAGGTGCTGGTTTGGTTCTGGGTCAGGGCACATACCTGGGTTGTGGGTTTCATTCCTGATTGGGAAGCACAGAGAAAGTAACCAATCTCTCTCTCCTCTCTCTCTCCCATTCTTCTTCTCTCTAAACATATTCTAGGTGAGGATAGGAAAAAAAGCCCTGGCAGGAGGAGACCAAGCCATGTTTCTCTTTCTCTAAAAATCAATTAAATATATATATAATACACACACACACACACACACACACACACACACACATACATACCTACCCCTGGTCATACGATACCTAATTTCAACTGGAAAGCCCCTGGTGAGTTCTTTCTTTTATATCAGTATAAAGAAAGAAAGTAATTTTGTATATCATATATTTCTAACATTATTGAACAGATACACAAATTTTAACGATGCAAGGGTAAGGCTGAAGAAAGGGGAAAGGCAAAGCCAAAAATAACTGAACATAGATCGGACTGAGAAAAAGACTATCCTTTAAGGCACTGAATAAAAACACAGAAAACCTAAGGCCAAGTTTTCCAATGTTTCAGTTAAAAGACCTCAACTCTGGCATTACAATGAAGAGATCCCACAGAGGTAGTGATAGGAAGAGAATGGACACTCACACACTAACAGAAATTTTCCTGAAGTTAGGAACAAGAACAGAAATGATTTATTTTTTTCTCTACTTGCGGGGAAGGCTTAGAATCAAAATGCAAAGGTAGAGTGTACAAGTCCTATATTAATACTGATATCATTAAAGCAGCTTTATTTGAAAGTAGGCAATCATCCTAGGCTCCAGGTTCTTTCTATTCAAGTACCAACTCTGAACTACTTGATTGTTACTTGATTCTCTGTAACCCATCCATGCCAAAGGCCAGTTGAAATCCCCTAACCCAGAAAATCTAGCAACATTTTCCCAATTTCCATGGCTGATCCCGAAAGAAATGCAAATTCATAAAATGGTTATTGCCATTAATGCATTTAGTGTTTAACTTCTAACTACTTCAATGGATCCTGACTTACTATTCTCTCTACAGCAATACAACTGGAGACCAAATCTTATTTCCCTTCTCTGGGATGTTAAAAGCTCTATTCCAAGTAAATAAAAACAAATACCTTTTTGCTACCCGCCCCTTTCCAGATATTTCCCTTCTCTCTCTCCCTATCCCAACCCAATCTCAGAGACCCCATCATAAAAAATGACACGGGCTGTGCTCTATACTTTGTGTGTAGGAATGACAGCCTCCTGCAGAAAGGTAAGAACAGATCAGCAGTTCCCCAAAACAGTAGGGACTCCGTATGCTCAAAAGGGAGTGTTGGATGGAAGCTCCCCACTGCCAATCAGAAGCTACCTAGAGAATGAGGTGGCTGGACCTGGATATCTTCTGCAGTGTTCACCTCCACCCCATAACAGGGCAGGAAAAAAAAGAAAGAAATTAAAGTCAACATATACACTAAGAACATAAACAAAACACATCTAACATGACATCTGATGCATCTACAGTTAAGGCTCTGAAATGGCACACAATAGCAGCTTATCGTTAGCACCTGGTTCACAAAAGGACAGAAAAACACACACATCAGAAATAGAGATGGGACATTTTGACAGCAGATACCATAATTTCACCCTTACCCTTACCTAGCCTCCTCCGCTCATTTCTCCATCATCCCCAACCGCCCAGAGGAGCCTCTGGCCACCTGGGAAAGGCTTGGGACTCGAGTCCATTGGGAAAACCAAGTGAAGGTGGCGAGTCATCAAGATTAATTTCAAAACTGACATTTTTGCCTAGAAGCCTCTAATAGCCAATTCTGTTTGTGAAATCTGGTTTGGGGAGTTACGTTTTCAGTTTATTTTGAGCCCAAAATGATTTTTCACCTCTGGAAAACTGTGGCAAATTGCTTCACTAATCAAGGTAAAGAGAACCCTATTAACTGTCAAGTTTTATTCCAAATTAAAAATGTATGTTTTCCGTATGATCACTAATTGAGAAAACCATTTTCTGAACAGTCATTCAAATGTTTACTTGGCACATCTCCCTCTGGTTTCTTCTTGTCATTTACAACAAAGCAAGCAAGCAAGTCAAGAACGATGGGGGCCCAGTTCCTCTGTACTGTAACCTCTCCACCCCCTTTTTCTCTCCATTTAGCTTTCTTTTGAAAACTCTCCAAGCTGGCACACAAAGAATCCAAGCAATGAAACACTTTTCAAAAGTGTCTAGGCGAAGGGACAGGCACAGCGGGGGAGAAGGGAGGAAGGCAGATGAGGTATCTAGCCAGCATCTCTGGTTCCGGACTCCAGGCACCGATGGTCCTTACTCCCTTTGCCAGCCCACACCGAGCATCTACAAGGCACAGAAGCTCTCCTGAAGGCCCGACCTTAAGGAAGCAGGGCCATCTACTCATCCCAAATCAAATGGCAACAACACAACACGATATCCTCCACACTCGTCTCTCCCCCCCCTTCTTTTATTGCATGTGAGAGGATACCATGTAAGCGCTACAGAAAGGCACATTTAGAAAACTCAACAAAACTTTATAAAACTAAAGGATTGCTATTAAAGCTTGATATGACATAAATAAACGTTTGGAAGCAAGTTGTTCTAACAACGGACTATTATCCTGATTGCAATTTTGTAAAATCCAGCCGGAGCAAAGTTTGTATCTCAACACCAGATTGCCTCACAACCCCAACGAGCCTCTTTCTGGCCACTTTCCAGCATTGTGGAGCACAGCCTGGAGGATTTTGGATTTATATACACTTCTTCACACGAACGACTTTTCCTTCCAGTTTTAAAAAATTATATTTCAGTTTCTTAAACTGGCAGCTGAGCTATGGACACACAATGAATTTAGTCAGGCAATCACAAATTCTTTTCAGTGAGAGTAACTGAATAGTGGGATCGCTTGCTTCTTTGGAAGTGGAATATATTCCTTTCTCTTCCCCAAAGCTTGCTTCTAACCTCCCTCCAAATTAATTTTCTTCTGTAACATTCAGACGACATAAATCTAAGGCAAATTTTCAGGTCACTTCATGGTGCAAGTATTAAAGGATCTGGGTGGGTTCCTATTAGGAATGTTATCTTAGAAAAATCTTTTGATAGAAAGTACTAGTAAAATCTTTTGATAAAAAGTCAGTTATTTCAACAACCAACCAACTTACAACATGCAGCATTCTTTTACCTCTATGCTTAAAGCAATGATGTAAGATGGGAAATTTGGTCCTTACTTTTTTGGCCTCTCAAAAGAAGTGTTCCCTAAATTTGGCTTTGATTTTTCCAGTTGCATAGAGGGCCTTCCTGAGCCCAAGCATTATACCCTGCTATAGTTTTCTTCTGAAGAAAATTCTTAATTTTTAAACAAGGTTTGTCCTCTGTGTTTTCTTTAAAAAAAAAAAAAAAAAAAAAAAAAAAAAAAAAAAGAGGGAAAAAAACGGACATAGTACAAATTGTGGCCCTTGTATGTTAAGATGAAACAGTTTCTATGGAAACTCCACGATGAGGCTCTGTGGTCCCTCCTGCCCCAGTCACTTCCATCTCTCTCTCTTCCATCTCGCCCTCTGTGACTACTACAGCATCTACCTCAGCCACCTCTTCAACCACGGTGAAATCAACGCCATTGGGCTGCTGTCGGGCCATGGCCTCCAGCTTGAGGCGGTACTGTTCTGCCTCCTGCTCTTTCTGGAGGAGCTGGTGTCGGTATTCCTGGGCTCTTCGGTTGGCCTCCTGGAGCTGCTGCTGCAGTAGCTCTCTTTCAGTGCCTTCCTGTGAAAGTAAACCACATCACCACCAGCTCAGAATTCCTGATCACAGAGTGTCCAGAGAGCACACAAAAATAAAAGGGTTCAGGCCTTACAAGTTTTGGCTTTTGATTCTTTCCCTTCTCTTCTCCCCACTCTGCTGAAAACATTACCTTGTTTTCCTCCACACTGTTGGTCATCTCTTCTACCCTTGGCTTCTTAGTCAATGGCAGCTTCTCTACTTCTTCCTCCTCCTCCTCTTCTTCTTCAATGATAGTCTCCTCTGCAACCTGACCAGCAGGCACAGTTAGAACTACAAGCCAAAGGACACCGAGTGAAGGTGATGAATACATTGTAAAACAAAGCTGTTTTGCTTGTTTCAAATTAGAAAATAAACTGAAATATATTCTCTGATATCTGATTTTCTGATATGCCTTTGGCTTTTAGAATCAGCAGGTAAATCATGGCCCTGCAGAGAGAAACAGAGAGGATTAGAGAAGCACTAAGAAGGTCTCTGAAAGGAAAGGCAGAGATGGACAGGTGTGGAAGCCATGCAGTTAAGACCCAGGTCTGAGACCCTTATACAAAGATGTCAGGAACTATGACCAATTAGCTTGTAATTCTGTAGGAATAACTTGGCTAAAGAAGGCCTAATGTCTTTACAGAATTTGTTGATGTTGTTGTTAATCCTCACCTGCGGATATTTTTTTCCATTGATTTTTAGAGAGTGGAAGAGAGAGGGAAAGACAGAGAGAAATATCTATGTAAGAAAAATACATCAATTGGTTGCTTCCTGCATGAGTTCTGACCAGGGTCCAGGCCAAAGAGAAGCCTGCAACCAAGGTATGTGCCCTTCATTGGAATCAAACCACAGGCCAACACTCTATCCACTGAGCCAATCTGACAGGGGATAAAATATCTTTTCATAAGCAACTGTCTAGTGGGATAACTCACCTTGCTGTCCATCTTGTACAGTTACAATAAACGGCTGGCCAATGCCTCCCGTAGGGATTGCAGTTTGGATGTTACCCAGAGGCACTCCGTCGGTCACTATGGTGATCACCCTCTGGCCTCCACTCCCCACCACTTGCTGGATTGATGAGTCAACAGAATTTCCTTCTATGATTTCCTCTGAATTAGCTAAAGATGACAAAAATAAATTTAAAATTTTAGCTCTTTAAAAAATCTATGTATAGCAATTTCTGCCTCCTGAAATTGATAATATTAAGTATAGGAAAACTATCGATAGAAAAAAAAACATTAGACTTAGCAGTATACAAAAGCAAGCTCTGACAATGCTCAGAGGAGAAAAGAAATACAGAATGCATTAAATATATTCTCTAAAATGTCTTCATTGAGATGTTAACAGCATTCACTAAAGATAGGTTTTATGTATTAATATATTCTCAAAATTCTGGTTTAAATATGTTTAGACTTTTTTGTTTGTTTTATGGGAAGTATCAGAAATCCCAACAAGCTAATGAGCACTGGGATTCTCCAATATGGGATAAGATATGCTAAGTTTCCCCAACATATTTAATCTTAAAACTCTTTTTTTTTTTTCCCCCCCAGGAAGCTTCTTGAAAGTCTAATTATAATATATGAAACTTAAAAAAATAACTATAAATTAGAGTAAATCTATTTCTAGAAGGAAAGAGATATTTAATAGTGAATTAACAATATGTTAAGTAGTCAGAGCATTTAAGAAGTCTCACAAAAATGAGAGGTGGCTTCTTCTATCTGACAGATCAATAATATTGATAGCAACTAACACTGACTTCTTACTATGTACCAGAACCTTCCTATTAAGTTTACATGTATTACATTGAGTCAAGATTTTCAGCCGAAACCGGTTTGGCTCAATGGATAGAGCATCGGCTTGGGGACTGAAAGGTCCCGGGTTCGATTCCGGTCAAGGGCATGTACCTTGGTTGCGGGCATATCCCCAGTAGGGGGTGTGCAAGAGGCAGCTGATTGATGACTCTCTCTCATCGATGTTTCTAACTCTCTATCTCTCTCCCTTCCTCTCTGTACAAAATCAATAAAACATATTTAAAAAAAAAAAAAGATTTTCAGTTGCTTAGTCAATGTCCTCAATAATTATTAGGGGAAACAGTTTCTGCCACAATGGAATTCCTCTATCTAAAGCACATGTGTCAAACACAAGGCCCGCGGGCCAAATCCAGCCCGCCAGGCCTTGCAATGTGGCCCGCACCGCGCTGTCATCACTGCACTCCGCTGTCAGTTTATGACATTGTCAGTTTATGACTGTTCAGTAAACCATTCGGCCCGCGATTTAGGCTGGATTTTAGATTTTGGCCCCTTCTCTGATTGAGTTCGACACCCCTAATCTAAAGAATCACAAGTAGAACTTTGCAATAAATGGGGTATGGACTATCCACAGGAGCATATTCATATAATTCAATGGAAATAAAACATTCATACCCCTTAGAAACAAGAACAAGTTAAATGTTAATAGATGAAAGGACTTGATGGATAATCTAATTTAACCGTCATGCTAGAAACAAGGAAACTGAGACTTGAAAAGGGGATTTATTCAAGATCAAAGAAAACAAGCACAAATTTAATGTATTGGTCTCCTTCTGCTATGGTGCTCACCCATACACATCTCAGTAGAGATCTTTTGATTGCTGCCACTTGGAAAAACAGGATTGGAAGAATATTCTCACTACCCAAATGTCAACGGCAGGAAGAAATCAGAACTGCTTTCATTCTGGATGGAGCGCTCTGTAGAGGGTTCCAGAAAGATTCCCAAATAACTATTTCGCCGTACCTACAACTATCTGCATCTACCTCCATGAAGTCCTCAGCCTTTTCCCAATAGACCACTATCTCTAACTGACTGACTTGAAATCCTTTTGTTGTAGTAAATAGCAGAAAGGCACTATACAGCATGTATTTGCCCAATTCCATTGCCAATACCAAAATAACATCTCCGGGGGAAGAAAACCCAAGCCAATCTGAAATGCAGAGGAGATGACAGTGAGAGAGGCTGTCCCATGCATATTGATGCTTTAATATAATACAAGGTACTAGGCTGCTGCTATTTTGAATCATTCTATGATAGCACAGGAAATACTATGATAGAATATTTCCAGAAAATCTGCTAATATAAAACTAAATAGTTCAATCTGAAGCAACTGGAGTCAGAGAAAACAAACTTCAAACTGCAAAAGAAAAAAAAAATCATCAAAGGAATAACTTAGTCATTCTCTGATAATATCCAGCTGTCTGATTATAGCACTTAGTGATTTTTCTTTCTGATGCTCCGTGACTCTACATCCTTTTTCTTAGTTGTCTCTAATCATGATTCTTTATTATTTCATGCAAAATAAATTTGCTGGAGAGTTCAAAACAAAAGGAAAAATGGTGATTCAACCAGCAGCTGTCCCTTACCTACCTGCGGCTCTGTGGGAGTTGGAGAGGGGAGCTGAGGCCTCAGCAAGAGCTGCGAGGGTGGCCAACACTGAGGTGGTGGAATGTGAGAAGTGTACTGTTGAGGAGGCATGGGGGTCACCTATTTCAGTAAAAAAGGCAAATGAGGTCCAGCAAAGAGAATAAAACTGAGATGAACTAAGATGAATTGAGATGCCTTATTAATCAAAACCTCAGCTTTTCGCTTGGTTTGGGTAACTCAGTGGTTCAGCGCTGACCCATGAACCAGGAGATCACAGTTTGATTCCAGGTCAGGGCTCATGCCCGGGTTGCGGGCTTCATCCCCAGTAGAGGTTGTGCAGGAGGCAGCCAATTGATGATGTTTTTCTCTCACTGATGTTTCTACCTCTCTATCCTTCTCCCTTCCTCTCTTTCTAAAAATAAACAAAAACATATTTAAAAAAAAAAAAGCATTGAAGCCCTATCCGGTTTGGCTCAGTGGATAGAGCATTGTCCTAGAGACAGAAGGGCTCCAGGTTCCATTCCAGTCAAAGGCACCTACCTCAGTTGCAGGCTGAATCCCCCGCCCTGGTCGGGACTTGTGTGGGAGGCAACTAATCAATGTGTCTCTCACATGGATATTTCTCTATGCCTCTCCCCCTCCCTTCCACTCTCTCTAAAAATCACTGGAAAATATCCTTGGGTAAGGATTAACAAAAACAAACAAAAAAGAAGCATTAAAAACAAATAAACAGCTATTTGTAAAATATTTAAAAATACTTGAAACTGCGCCGAAACTGGTTTGGCTCAGTGGATAGAGCGTCGGTCTGCGGACTGAAAAGTCCCAGGTTCAATTCCAGTCAGGACATGTACATTGGTGGTGGGCACAACCCCAATAGGGGGTGTGCAAGAGGCAGCTGGTCAATGTTTCTCTCTCATCGACGTTTCTAGCTCTCTCTCTCTCTCCCTTCCTCCTCTCTGTAAAATATCAATAAAATATATTAAAAAAAAATACTTGAAACTCTTATATAACACTCTTTATAATAAATCCTCCTATAGAGTAAAGAATCTTCTTCTGATATGATTACTATAGGTAACCTAACTTACTTATAAATTTTAGAAGAATTTCCTTTAAAAGGTAGATTACTTATATAATACTCCTCATAGCTTCAAACTGTCGGAAAGCTTTTGGACGATGACTGTGGGAGGGGAGCTAAAGGTAGAGACAGGGATGATATCTCTAAAATACTCGGAACCAAATGGCCTGGGCAAAACACAGTGCTTGACCTCCAAAAAGGGGCTTATGTCTATTTAATTATTTCTTGCAGAGCAAGATCCAGCCTTTTCTCTATTTTTTCTGCTTAGTTCATGCTTTTCTCATCACTCAGCCTATCATAACAAATGCTGGCATAAGAACAAATGGTCTGGCTTGGTGATTGAACGTCAACCGATGAACCCAGAGGGGGGTGTGCAGGAGACAGCCGATGATGATTCTATCTCATCATTAATGTTTCTCTCTCTCCCTCCCTCTCTGATACATGTACACAAATGATCAAAACAAAAAACTATCAAATGAGCCTTAGCCAATTTGGATCAGTGAATAGAGTGTCGGCCTGCGGACTGAAGGGTCCAGGGTTTGATTCTGGTCAAGGGCGCATGCCCAGATTGCACTCGAACCCCAGTAGGGGGTGTGCAGGAGGCAGCCAATCGGTGGTTCTCTCTCACCGTTGATATTTCTCTTACTCTCTCTCCCTCCCCCTTCTCTGAAAGCAATTAAAAAATACATATGTGTAAATATATTTAAAATGAAAAATATAAATTTCATATATATAAAATGAAAAAAAATAAGGTATAAGTGATTTTTAAATATATATACATTCATGGAAGTTTGATTATATGTGATAGTAAGTCACTAGCAATCAAAAAACAAGGCCACAAGGCCCGGAGCAGCCAGGCCCGAAACAGCTCGCTCCTCGCCTGTCCCTGCCCACGGCTGCCTCTCAGACATGGCTGGAAACTTTTGCGGGAACTTGAGGGTCTGCTGAATCAAGTGATGAAGGCTTAGATCTGGATGTGTTGAGTTAGTATAGCGCTGGGGTGTTGATCTGTGAGTGCCTTGGGTGGGGCCTGGATGAGGCTGGTTGACCTATTTGGAAATGTCTTTTGTGTGAAGTGTATCATTGGGCATGTGGAGGTATTATTGATATGAGAAAATGCTAAGTAACAGATTTACTATCTGAAAAGGGATTTACTATCGGGGAAAGGGAGGGAGGAAGAGACTGAACATAAACTGTGCACCTATGGATGAGGACAATGGGGGATGGGGAGGGGGCGGAGGGTGGGGTGGGAACCTGGTGGAGGGGGGAATAAATGAGGAACCTTTGTAATAATGTGAACAATAAAGATTGATTTAAAAGAAAAAGAAAAAAAAGAAAAAAAAAGTTAAAAGAAAAAAAAAACAAAAAAAAAAACAAGGCCACAATTAAAACACACACACGTGTAGATGTACACACACACACACACACACACACACACACACACACGCCACCCAACTACATAATAGCTATATAGAACTGTTTAATGAGAAAAGTGTTATATACGATTATTCCAACCTAAGGGTACTCTCTCCTTAAGAAAAAAATCCTCACCCAAGGATATGTTTTTTATTGATCTTTAGAGAAAGAGAGAAACATGGATGTGAGAAACATCAATAAATTGCCTCTTGTACTGGTGATAGAACCACAACCTCGGTATGTACCCTGATGGGAATCAAACCTATAACCTTTTGGTGTATGGGACGACGCTGCAACTAACTGAGCCACCAGATCAGGGTGGTAGTCTACCTTTAATCCAATAAAAATGAATATTTGTAAAAAATTAGGTTTAATGTTCTGACATACACAGTTGAAACTGAAAAAAAAAATAATGCAAATGACTTCTTTAGACTTATCTCAGGGAGTTCTAGGAAAATAGTTTACTGCTTAATAATGTTAATTGTTTCCTTTTCCTCAATATAAGACACAACATCAAATAAAGTAAAACGTGCAGATACTATTGTTTTTGGAAGAGAAATGGTATTATCAGTGCCAATGCTTGTTACCTATTCAAAATGTGCCATATAAATAAACTCTTCAGACCAGGATTTAGGAGAGTGAGCCATGGTATGGTTGCCCAATCTCAGTAAGCTAATGAAAACTAAATCCAGAAAAACTAAGTAATTTGCCCAAGGTCATGCAGCTAGTGAATATCAGAGCCCTGATTAAAATCTAATTCATTAGATTCCGAGCCTGTACTTTTTATGAACCAATTTAAAGCTATTTATATTTGGCTTTGGAGTACATCTTATGATTTTACAGAAATAGGAAATTTATCTTCATAACTCTGTTTTGTCTTGATTAATGTTTAAATTAGTCTGCCCTCCTAAATCACTGCAGTTTGTTGGTAGCACTCATGATGACTCATAACTTTAGTCACAAATGAAAAATTAAAGCAAATTTGGTAATCTGGATTTTTAAAAAATATATTTTTATGGAGTTCAGAGAGGAAGAAAGAGGGAGAGAGCGATAGAAACATCAATGATGAGAGAGAATCATTGATTGGCTGCCTCCTGCACCCCCCCAACCCCGGCATTGTGCCCTAACTGGGAATCAAACAGTAGTCTCCAGTTTGGCTGTCATCTGGATTTTGGTATAAAAAACATGTATCAATATGATATTCCTAGGATACTGCCAGTTAATTCTTAAAAATACTATTGGATGAACATGTTACTTGTTGATGGGTAATAAGAAGTCCACCCACCATTCAGGTAAAGAAAATCCTTTAACCCAGTTGAATAACACAACCTGAACATGTCTAATAATTTCTTTTATCTGTACTGATTAAGCATCAAGTAGGCCAGTCCCCTAAAGGGGAGAACTAGGTAGAACTGCTTCATGGTTAAGATGACATCAGAGAGATCAGCTTTATTAGGCGATAGTTTAACGATTTTGATTTGCAGTTATCAACATATGGAAGAGAGAAAGAAGAGTAGTTTGTCAAAAGCAACTCTTTTGTTTGTCAATGTTAAACCTGATATAAGCCTATAGGAGTCAAGTCTAAGACTCTCTATCCTGATTTGCTTATCATTTCAAATCAGGGTCTGGAGAAGTTCAGTAGTTAGACTAAAGATCAACTCTAGCTCTTTTCACGTGTTTGTGAATATACAACATTATTGGCTTCTAAAGACTTTTGAATTATAAAAGCTCTTGTCCTAATCAGTGTGACCTTAACCACTACAAATTCAAAAGGCTGTGAATGTTCTGATTACATGTATATGTATATATAGATATATATTTTTTAATATATTTTATTGATTTTTTACAGAGAGGAAGGGAGAGAGATAGAGAGCTAGAAATGTCGATGAGAGAGAAACATCGACCAGCTGCCTCTTGCACACCCCCTACCGGGGATGTGCCCGCAACCAATGTACATGCCCTTGACTGGAATCGAACCCGGGACTTTTCAGTCCGCAGACCGACGCTCTACCGCTGAGCCAAACTGGTTTTGGCTGATTACATGTATATGTATATTTAAGCTAAATATTTTTAATCATTTAGCTGAAAGCAAGGGGTATTAAATAAGTCGATGAGCTATAAAATGAAGGTCACCACTGCCCCCTTGTGGGCAGGATGGAGTCCATCTTTACTGAGAAGTTATTTTCACTGACCACTAGCATTACTGAGGCCCTGCTATAAAAGGGATCCTGGCCGGCCAGCTGACCTATGAACTAGGAGATCATGGTTCAATTCTCCGCCAAGCCATGTGCCCTGGTTTTGGACTCCATTCCCAGTGTAGGGCGCAAAGAAGGCAGCCAATCAATGATTCTCTCTCATCATTGATATTTCTCTCTCCCTCTCCCTTCCTCTCTTAAATTAATAAATTAATTACATATATATAATAGCCTTAGCTGGTTTGGGTCAGTGGATAGAGTATCGACCTGTGGACTGAAGGGTCCCAGGTTCGATTCCAGTCAAGGGCACATGCCCACCCAGGTTGCGGGCTCGATCCCCAGTGGGGAGCGTGCAGGAGGCAGCCAATCAATAATTCTCTCTCATCATTGATGCTCCTCTCATTCCCTCTTTCTTCCTCTCTGAAATTAATAAAAATATATTTTAAAAAATAAAACTAAAAAAAAGTTAAAATGGATCCTGAAATACAAAATATCAAAGTCTCGCAATCTCATAAAGTGGATATTATTATATCTCAATTTTATATGTAAAGAAGGCTTAGAGAAGTAGTTTTCCTACATTGAAGCCTCTAGTTAATAATTCAATATCTGAATGCAGATCTGAATGCACAATTCTATATTTATTGTATCTATGCTCTACTTTACCATCACTGCCTCTCAGTAATAACACTTCAACATCTTCCTTTGATATTAAACTTAAGTAGGAATACATTTGTATAGTTGCTTATTTTTAAATGAAAGTCAGAAACCAAAAAAAGACAAGAGTCAGCTAGAAAACTTATTTAAATGAGGACACAAGTGCCTCTGTTGTCAAATATTTGTGAAGAGATATTGAAAACAAGGCCAGTTTTCTTGCGATTTATATAGATGTTTTTGTTAAAAATATACAGGTTTCAAAAGATCAACACCAAATGTTTTGTTATTTTGTTGTTATATATGTTCTCAAGAACAAATCAAGACTCTTATATTTTATTTAAATAATCACATGTACCTATTTTATATCAGCATTCCAAAAACCACTTCTGTTTCTTCTGCTTTATTTGTTCATGTTTTGGATTATGAATATTTAACTATCTTCCTTAGTAGTGCTATATTGAAGCACCCCTATATTTTCATTTTTTGGGTTTGGGTATAACCCTTCAACAGATTAATGTGTAGAATATTTTACTTTTAACACAATAAGCACTCAGATACAACCCCTATGTATGACCTTCCCTTTCTCCAGAAAGAATAAATACATTAGCTTTAAAATCGATTATAAATCCTTTATTTTGGGAAGATTTTAATAAAGGTGTGGGTATCAGAGAGGGTTTCTATTCATCTCACAGGAAAACCTGGGGTTATGTTCATTTTAAGTCTAAAATAAACTCCATGTTATCAGAGTATTACCTGAGGTTGTTTTGGTGTTGGTTGAAGAAACAAGGCTAGCGAGGTTGACAACTTCTCCTGACGTGAAGATAAATGGGGTGGCCACAGTCACAGGATTGGCTCTTTCGGGATTAGCATTCACCTGATTCTGCATGGCTTCCTACAAAACAAGGGGTATTTTAAAGTCAGAACACTGATTAACCTTAGTTATACAGTCACTGAAGACCAATTCTCACCCCCAGTGCTCTATCAAGCAGAACTAGTTCTAGCACACAATGTCCCAGGGAGCTCAGAGTTCTCATTAAGACCACTGTTTATTTCTTGTTTTCTGACAAGGAAAACGGAAATGCTAGGTTGCTTTCTCAAGCTTATATCTCCTTTAGAAAACAAGGTGTATTCTACACAATTCACTTAACCTCTCTGGATCTCACATTTTTATTTGAAAAATAAGGGGTGTGGCCTAAAAAGTAATTTCCAGCACTAATATTCTATGATCAGTTATCTACAAGCCAATGTGCTAGCAGGAGATCCCCACAGAGAATCTATGGAGAAGAATATTCTCCAGAGTTTTGTCCAACAACTTGTTCCGTTCTGCCCTGGAGAATTCCTCAGAGAATATGTAACAAGCAAATAAATGAGTGCCAGATTTTAGAGTCTAGTTTCATATGCTGCACTTTTGTTTCCAGGAATGTCAGCACAATTTCAGTAAAAAGAAACTTAACTTGATTTTATTCTTTTTTTTTACTTTCAGAAGTAGTTTTCTGTTTGTTTGCTTACAAACAAACATGTGCACTACTTAAAAAGTCCCAATTATGAAAGGTCTCTAAACAAGGAATTGAAAGTTGAAGAGGATAACCAGTCTACAGGGAACCATTTGTAAGAAACAACAAATAAACAAGCCATTGAAAACACAGCAGAAATATTTATCTATTTTTTCATATATAATTATCCCCTTGACTAAGAGCTTCAGCTTAAAACAGATGATCAATTCTCTGGTCACATCGCTTCTTGGCCTTTTGGCTAAGATCAAGTGTAATTCTCTGGTCACTGTTAAATCCCTTCTTGAATATGCCTCTCCTTCCATCCTCCACTATTATTCCTTAACTCAAGCCCTCTTGGCTCTTGCCTGGCCAAATGAAAGTCACTATATGGTTCTTTAGCATTAAACTTTCTCTCGCCAATCTCACCATACTCCAGATAATTTTATTTTATTTTTTTATTTTTTAAGATGGTGGTGTAGCACAGTTGGTTGGAGCATGATCTTGTGCACCAGAAGGTAGTGAGTTCAATTCCTGGTCAGGGCACATATATAGGTTGCGATTTGGTTCCCGGTCAGAGTGCATATGGGAGGCAACTGATCGATGTTTCTCTATCTTTCCCTCCCTTAAAAAAAAGTCTGATATCACCGAAACCGATTTGGCTCAGTGGTAGAGCATAGGTCTGCAGACTGAAAGGTCCAGGGTTCAATTCCCGTCAAGGGCATGTACGTTGGTTGCGGGCACATCCCTGGTGGGAGGTGTGCAGGAGGCGGCTGGTCAATGTTTCTCTCTTATCGATGTTTCTGGCTCTCTGTCCCTCTCTCTTCCTCTCTGTAAAAAATCAATAAAATATAAATAAATAAATAAATAAAAATACAGACCTGAAGAATGACCAGAATCTCAGCATTGTTCTTCTCCAGGGCTATGTCAAAGGCAGATTTATCAAACTTGCTGAAAGCATGGACATCAGCTCCATATTTGATAAGTAGCTCGACAACATCACGATGGTGGTATTCTGTGGCCCAATGCAAAGCTGTCATCTTCAGCATATCCTTGGCATTCACATCTGCACCATTCTGCCACAGAAAAGGAATGTTTTCATATGGACACTGGTTACAACAGCACAGGTGCAAGATCTCATCAACAATACAGAGACTTCCATAGTTTAACACATTCAAATTTAGGTCACCTTTAAGAAATATCAAAGGGAAAAACATTTCTCAAATTATCCTGATGCTGACAGACATAATGCTTTCCATGAGTGGGTCTTCTAAGGACATCATTGAGAAATTATAGTAGAAAGGAAAGGAAGAGGAAAAGAACAGATTTTTGTTGCATTTATTAACAGAGCCGAGTGTCTGAAAAAACACACACACAAAAAAAACAACAGGCATAAGTGCAGAGAACACCTGCAGAAAGGGAATGAAGAAAACACCAAGGAAGTCTGTTTAGCTTTCAAAAGATTAGAATACAAAATTCTCATAGTCACGATTACTCTTGAAAGAGACAATTCATTGCCATAAACTGTCCTCAGCTTGATCTTTCCTAACCTAGTTTCCTGCCGCTACGTTAGGAAAGGAAGGTGGGTTTCCTTATTACCACACGGACCCGCCACTATTCTTGCTTTACCCTAACAAGCAGTTCCACGATGTGTGCGTGTCCATCGGCTGCAGCCATGTGCAAGGGGGTCCTGTCCACTTTGGTTCGGGCATCCCTGCTAACGCCTGCTCGAAGGAGCACTTCCGCTGTGGAATAATGGCCATGCTGGGCTGCAAGGTGGAGGGGTGATGTCCCAAGCTGTGGGGAAATAATACTCATTGAGTACCAACCACGTGCAGACTCCTAAACCATCACTGGAGAGACACAAATGAACAAGAGATGAGTTTTTTGGTTCCTGCCCATGGATAGAGAGTATCTGGTTGGGCAGGCAGGACTGAAGAAATGAATTAAAAAAATTAATATACTAATAGAGGAATAAATATACCATCAATTAAATAAGTGCTAAATAGAATGGACTTAAGTCAGATGGATTTATCATGTAAGATTCCCTAAAGGGCATGATTTTATACAGGGCTTGGAAGATAAAATAAATGGACAGACAAGAGGATTCTGAGTGGGGGTAAAGTTTCAGGATAATTTCTAGGCAAAGGGCAGAGACTAGAAAGTTGCATGTAGATCTTGGGGTGCTAACTTAATTGCTTGTAACAGAAGTTTGTTACCCCAGTAAAGCAAGGCAAAAAGACTGATGAGATTAAAAGGAAATAAAAATTTAGCAACTAAGCCCAGCCAGCGTGGCTCAGCAGTTGAGCGTCGATCTAATAACTAGGTGGTCACGGTTTGATTCCTGGTTAGGGCACATTCCTGGGTTTTGAGCTCAATTCCCAGTGTTGGGCATGCAAAAGGCAGCAAATTGATAATTCTCACTCATCACTGATGAGTTGTTTTTTTTTTAAACATTTTATTTTTGTATTGATTTCAGAGAGGGAGGGAAAGGAAGTAAGAGCTCGAAACATCAATGATGAGACGGAATCACTTACTGGCTGCGACTTACACACCCTCTACTGGGGATCGAGCCCAAAACCTGGGCATGTGCCTTTGACTGGAATCAAACTCAGGACCCTTCAGCCGAAGGCCTATTCTCTATCCATTGTGCCAAACCAGCTAGGACTCACCACTGATGTTTCTCTCTCCCTACCTCTCTGAAGTCAATAAAAATATATTTTAAAAATGTTTAGCAATAAGGAAGTCTATATCATCTCAAAGTAAATCTTATAAGTTATCAGCATCCACTTTGGTCAGAAACCTATTCTTGTCTTTGCTTTATGCTGGTTTATTTTTAAGCCTACTTCATTGAAACTTTGCTTTTCATATATTCAGCCTCTCTATCTGACTGGATTTAATTCACACTACTCTTTTCTTTTCAGGCCTATTTATAAAAATGCTAATCTCATGTGTTTCCTTTCTTTCTTCCAGTGATGTACTAAGAACCTGCTGTCCTCAGTCCTGGACAGTGTGGCTCAGTTGGTTAGAGCATCTTCCTGTGTACTGCAGGGTCGTGGGCACAGGGCACCTGGGGAAGGCAACCAATCAATGTTTCTCTCTCTCATCAATAAAGGAACAGATATTAGGGTGAAGATTAAGGAAAAAAAGAACCTGCTGGCCTCTGAAGTTATAAATTAACCACTCCAGAAAAGAGTGAACTGTTAAAATTAGGCAATGTTTACAAAATCTACGGATGCTGCCCTGACTGGTTTGGCTCAGTGGATAGTGTCGGCCTACGGACTGAGGAGTACCAGGTTTGATTCCGGTCAAGGGCATGTACCTTGGTTGCAGGCACATCCCTAGCAGAGGTTATGCAGGAGGCAGCTGATTGATGTTTCTAACTCTCTAGCCATCTCCCTTTCTCTCTATAAAAATCAACAAAATATATTTAAAAAAAGAAAAACCTATGGATGATAAGGAAGCCCATATTATAATCTAGACCTGGATCTTCTAAAATTCTGCTCTCCAGCCGAAACCGGTTTGGCTCAGTGGATAGAGCATCGGCCTGAGGACTGAAAGTCCTGGGTTCGATTCTGGTCAAGGGCATGTACATTGGTTGCGGGCACATCCCCAGTAGGGGGTGTGCAGGAGGCAGCTGGTCGATGTTCCTCTCACATCGATACTTCTAACTTTCTATCCCTCTCCCTTCCTCTCTGTAAAAAATCAATAAAATATATTTTAAAATAAAAAATAAATAAATAAAATTCTGCTCTCCAAGCTGGCTATCTAGGATCATAAAATTACATCTTCCTCTTTTTTTAAAAAAAAAAAATTGATTTCAGAGAGAAAGGGAGAGCGAGAGAGATATGAAAACATCAATGATGAGAGAGAATCATTGGCCAGCAGTCTCTTGCATACCTCCCCGCTGAGGATGGAGCCTGCAACCAAGGCATGTGCCCTGAAAAGGAATCAAACTGTGACCTCCTGGTTCATAGGTTAGCGCTCAACCACTGAGCCACACCAATTGAGCTTAACTATTTCTTATTAATCAGGATATTGTAGAGAAAAGGAAATAAATAGTTTATTAGCTTAGAAGTGTACTTTTCTTATACTGATTTTGTTTAATTTCTAGCTAATTGCTAATTTCTAGTAAACAGAATTAATACTCTGAAAAGCATTATAGAAAACCGTAAGTATATACATTTATAATTACCATCTATATATCCATAAGAGACACTTTCAATTTGGAAAACTAAAAGAAAATGAAAACCACATATTTAGGTGAGAGAAAGAAAATAAAACTATGTGAGGAGAATGAGGCAGAAAGTAACTAAAGAAAAATCATTAAAGTCTTTTTAGCCTTTAAGAAAAAGATCAGCCAAAACCAGTTTGGCTCAATGGGTAGAGTGTCGGCTTGGGGACTGAACGGTCCCGGGTTCGATTCTGGTCAAGGGCATGTACCTTGGTTGCGGGCATATCCCCAGTAGGCGGTGTGCAAGAGGCAGCTGATCGATGACTCTCTCTCATCGATGTTTCTAGCTCTCTATCTCTCTCCCTTCCTCTCTGTACAAAATCAATAAAATATATATATAAAAAAAAAAAAGAAAAAGAAAAGAAAAAGAAAAAGATCAGCCGAGGCCGGTTTGGATCAGTGGATAGAACGTCGACCTGCGGACTGAAGGGTCCTGGGTTCAATTCCAGTCAAGGGCATGTACCTTGGTTGCGGGCACCATCTCCAGTAGGAGGTGTGCAGGAGGCGGCTGATCAATGTATCTCTCTCATCGATGTTTCTGACTTTGTATCCCACTCCCTTCCTTTCTGTAAAAAATCAATAAAATATATTTTTTAAAAAAGAAAAAGATCAGTGCCCTGACTGGTTTGGCTCAGTGGATGGAACGCTGGCCTGTGGACTGAAGGGTCCCAGGTTCAATTCTGGTCAAGGGCATGTACCTTGGTTGCGGGCACATCCCCAGTAGGGGGTGTGCAGGAGGCAGCTGATCAATGTTTCTCTCTCATCGATGTTTCTAACTCTATCCCTCTCCCTTCTTTTCTGTAAAAAACCAATAAAATATATTTTAAAAGAAAAAGATTGATGCCCTGGCCCGGTAGCTCAGTTGATTACAGCATGGTTCTGATATGCCAAGGTTTCTGGTTCTATCCCCTGTCAGCGCACATACAAGAATCAACCAATGAATGTGTAAATAAGTGGAACAACAAATAGATGTTTCCCCAACCCTCTATCAAATCAACAAATAAAAAATTAAAAAAAGAAAGAAAAGGGAAAAGATTGGTAAAGCACACTTTGGAAACAATCAGAGAACTCACCCAGTCTGTGGTGAATGGGGCACCGTTTGCCATCAACGTCCTCACTTCATCATCTTGGCCTTTTCTTGCCGCTTCTAGCAATCTCTTCCCCAAGTCCACCAAAGACATCTTTATGCATAGGAACGGAAGTTCTCAGGAAGCTGTAACTCAAACACAAGGAGAGCTGTCTGTAACTGTTTTTAGAAGACTTCTTCTAAATAATACAGATTTCAAGGTGACTCTCTGGTAGGGCATTTCCTCATCATCTCACACAATCAGTTATTTGGGAAAATGTCAGGCCCCAAACAACATTTCCCTCACTTTCAATCTCCAGAATAATAATGATAATAATAATAAGTGCAACACACCACATTACCACCTTTCTAGCTGAAGGGATCAATAAAACAGCATTTCATCCTTCCGAAATGACCACGGGTAGAAATATGTCACAGGAAAGAATGACAAATAGACAAAGCAGGGTATATGGCAGATATTTTTTCAAAACTGAACAGAGTGAACCGCCCACTTCAAAGCAAACAAACGACAGTATCTATTGCCAATTATCAATTATAATGTCAGCTTTCAAGCAAAAATTAGAATTTGGGGAAACATACCTCCACCATAAATAGAAGTTTACTACAAACTTTTTGATGAAATTCATGGTGATACTAATAAATGTGAACTTTTCAATACTGTGTAATAAAATGCATCAACACTTGGATAATCTGCAAAATTTGGTGAACCAATATTTTTCAATGTCCAATGCATGTTATAAAATCATACAGAGGTAGGAAGAGAGGGGAAAAGATGGCTGAGGAGAAGGTGGAAATTACATTCACTTCCTCCCAGGCCCAAATTGTAATTACAACAAAATTATAGAACCAACAACCTGAATAACCAACTGAAGACTAGCTGAACGGAAGTTTTATAACCAAGGATTTATAGAAGCCACATCAAGACTGGATTATGAGCCGGGACTAGTTTGGCTCAGTGGATAGAGCATCGGTTTGCGGACTGAAAGGTCCCGGGTTCGATTCCAGTCAAGGGCATGTACCTTGGTTGTGGGCACATCCCCAGTAGGGGGTGCACAAGAGGCAGCTGATTGATGATTCTCTCTCATCGATGTTTCTAACTCTCTATCCCTTTCTCTTCCTCTCTGCAAAAAATCGATAAAATATAAATAAAAAAATAAAGACTGGACTATAAGACAGAAGGGCCACAGGATGAGAGAAGCCCCCAGTTCCCTGAGCTGAGAGCTACTCAGAAGTGTGGCACCTACACTGGACTTTGCACGATTAAATATAAACCTTGCCCTGGCTGGTGTTGTAAAACGGTTTGAGCAGCCACCTGAACACTGGATTCCAGTCACAGGCATGTACCCGGGTTGCAGGTCTGATCCCCTCACCTGGTTGGGGCGCGTGTGGGGCAATCAATTCATGTGACATTTCTTTCTCCTCTCTCTCTCCCTTCCTACCCCATCCTTTCCACTCTCGCTAAAAAAGAAAAAAAAAAAAATCCTCACTGCTCTGATGAGAATTAAATTTTTTTCTTACCCTCCCCCACAAATATATTTTTATTGATTTCAGAGAGGAAGGGAGAGGGAGAGAGAGACAGAAACATCAATGATGAGAAGAATCACCGATCAGCTGCCTCCTGCATGCCCCCTACTGGGGATCGAGCCCGAAACCTGGGCATGTGCCCTGGACCAGAATCTAACTGGGACCCTTCAGTCTGCAAGCCAGCGTTCTATCCACTGAGACAAACCAGCTAGGGCTTAATGTATTTTTAAAATAACAGTATTTTGGGGGGACTAAGTGCCAGTCTATGTCAATGCAGGCAGTACCCACCAGATAAAAGGTTTATTCTAAGAGCCCTGGCCTGTGTGGTTCAGTTGTCTGGGTGTCATCCAGTGTACTGGGAGGTTGCCAGTTCATTCCGGTCAAGGGCACATGTCTGGATTGTGGGCTCCATCCCTGTGGGGGTTGTGCAGGAGGCAGCTGATTGACGTTTCGCTCTCACATCAATGTTCATCGATGTTTCCCTCTCCCTCTCCCCTCCTTTCTCTAAAAATCACTGTTTAAAAAAAAAAAAAAATGTAATGGAAAACATTCTCCCTTTTCTGTATGTCATCTCCACTTTCCCTACATATAAAGTGAAGAAACAGAATTTGATCTAACCCGACTCTTAGGGCTTTGAAGATGAATAAAACACCCACATCCCCTTCCAAGCAACACAGGAGAGCTTTCCACAATCCGTGTTTTAACAATGGGTGAAGTGCCCGAGCGCTTGACAACGAAGTACTCTATCATTAGACGGTAATTAGAGAGCAATTACGTTGGTTGATATAAGAAATCGGGTGGGGATGATCTTTGTTGGCTTAAGGAAAGCTATGAGCAGAGAGAAAGCTAACTGTAAGGAGAACAGGAATTGAAGAGACCATGATCTGACCTTTTTTTTCTCTCTCTCTCTCTCTTTCCCCTTTTTCTATCACCCATGTCCCCACTGAGCCGCCAGCTGTACAAACGACTGTGCAAGAGCTGGAGGCTCCTCCCCGTACACCGAGGCTGCAGATTGGTCCCCAGGGCACATGCAAGCAGCAAGCGGTGAATGCATCAATAAGTGGAACAACAAACTGATGTTCCTCTCCCTTCCTTCCTCTCTCTCTCTTAAAAAAAAAGAACTGGAGGCGGGGCCCTTAGACTCGTGTTCAGATTAGCGCGCTCCCTAACAATCTTTAGGCTATTGCTGGGGCCGGGAGTGCAGAGTCCCCGTTTTCTCCTCCACCCCACATCCTCCAGTTTTCCAGCAGCAATGCTCAGTCTTTTCGGGAAGAGCCAGGAAGCCGAAGTCTCAGCTCAGGCAGAGCAGCCCGGCCCGGGCTCCGCGCTGCCCCCTAGTGGCCACCTCCACGGCCCTGGCTTCCCTTGGTCCAGCTCCCCAGCCCCAGGTCCTACACCCACCCCCTCCCTCACCTCCTGCCAGTCCCCTCCCCTTCCTCCCGGCAGCATCCCCTTCCTCTCCGGCCCCCGGCCCCAGGCTCCCCCGCTCCCACGAAGGGGCGCTGCTCCGTCTGCACCCACAGGTTCGGGGCTGTGCCGGGAAGCGGTGCAACTTCTCACGCCACTCGCCCGTCAGCCCTCCCGCGGCCCCCCAGTCCTCGCATCTTCTCCTCCCCCCTCACCTCCTCGTCCGGGACGCCGCCGCCGACTGCGCTTCCGCCGAACCCGCCAGTTTGGTGCCGTCTCCTTCTCTAGTGTGGACTCCCTGTCAGTGACGGCAACTTTTCGGCCTTTTCATGTATGCATATTTGGGGGGGGCCTTTACCCCCCTCGTGGAGAAATGGAGGCGACAAAATGGCGGACCCGGAAGTGGAGGCGGCGGAAAACAATTTTTGGCGGAGGGATCTGTGGGGGAAAAACGATTATGGAACCCGCGTTTCCATCCGGACAGAAGGAGGATGCACCTCTGAGGCTCCTTTGCTCCCCACGGAAGGCTCTCGGCGCTGAAAAAAGCGTGATTCCGGGAAATCCTGGGGGGACTACTTAACGACGCGGAGGGTTGTCGATTACGTGCCTTACGTGCCGTCTAGACCCGGCAGGGGGCGGGCCCAGGGCTTGTTTTGGCGCCAAGAACCCGGCGAACCGCTAGAGAAAGCGTCTCTGTGCCGGTGCTGCTACTCTTTGGTTGCTTCTCGGGAAGCCAGCTCCAAGGGTGGGGAAGCCTCGCTTCCGCGGCCCAGCCCAGGGTCCAGCTGAAGGGGACGTGCCTGGCTTTGCGCGAGAAATGAACTCTTGTGCCTGGCGGACACAGTTCCACGTCCAGCCACCGGAACGGAAGGACCCTGGAGCCCAGCTGTCAACGCGAACAGCGAAACCAATGACGGAGGCGTTTCTTTGGGGGGAGGAAGAGGGGAGCTGGGAAACGATGGAGCATGAGTTTGCAAATCCATCCGGGCGTTTCATGTACCAAACACTTGTGTCCTGTCTGCCTCTCCCTAAAGCGCCACGAGGAAAGGACACATCACTGGCCCATTCCTCATTAGATTGTGGCTTTGCACGGGGAGTTGGCCTTTCCGAGCCTCCGAGGACGATCTGCGTGACTCGCCCTTTCCTGCGCTTGCCTAGATCTTGTTCACGTCATCTTTGGGAGTATTTGCAGCCTGTTACCCAGGTGCTGGTCCATATCCGTAGGTACGGCTCTCCTTAAGTTTGAGAGTCAAGCCGAAACCGGTTTGGCTCAGTGGAGATAGAGCGTTGGCCTGCGGACTGAAAGGTCCCAGGTACGATTCTGGTCCAGGGCATGGACCTTGGTTGAGGGCACATCCCCAGTAGGGGGTGTGCAGGAGGCAGCTGATCGTATGTTTCTCTCTCATTAATGTTTCTAGCTCTCTATTCTTCTCCCTTCCTCTCTGTAAAAAATCAATAAAATATATATATATATTTTAAAAAGTTCGAGAGTCAAAATCTTGTTTCATTCCCATTGACATCATATTGTCTGGCTCAGCGCCTTTTCTGGAGTAGGCACCCAAACACGACTTGTAAATTAGTACAAGTGGTGGTTGTTTTTTTAACGAGCGTTTTTAAGCAAGCGGGTAACATTTGGGCGAACTTGTTTGTTGTCTCAGGCACGTGGGCTGAGATGAAGAGCAGACTTAGTGCCCCAGGTGCCTCCCGGGCCCCCTAGAATTACTACCTCCAAAGCGGGCGTCGTCTGTGGGCAAGCAGAGGGATGGGTCACAGCTTCCTCCCTAAATAATTCTGATTTCACCCTTGTTCCCTACCTTTTCAACCACAAGTCAATCGTTTTAATGTACAAAGGCTACTCAAACATCATTCTTCCTTAAAAGTTGAAAGAAAAAAAAATATACCAGCTGAATGTGAAAGCAAGGCTAACTTTTGGAATCCTTGGAATCCTTTTTTCCTGTGGAGAGAGAAAACTAGAAGGCAAATCCTGGGGTTGAATGTCTTTATTAAAGAAATGAGTCAATGCAGCACAAACCAGCAGCAAACACTTTGGACGGGAGTGGGAACAGGCTGTGGGGTCAGCATGGGGTTGCTCATTTCGTGGCCTTAAGGCAGCTGAGGGACTGTGCCTGAGGCCCATGGATCAGTGTACATGGCCAGTGCAGAGGGCAAGTCTACATTAAGGACCGACCCAATGCCTTTTAGAAACAGAATCAAAACCTTACCAGTTATCTTAAGGGTCAGCAAGATGGCATTTTAAGATTTGAAGTTGAGTGACTTTCCTCAAGTTTTCAACCTGCGGTTAGGAACAAAATAGTAAAGGGAGTGGGCTTGAAAAAAGAAACTCCCTTTCGAGAGAGTTTGTAGCTATTTCTGAAACGATTCAGGGCTTCCCCCTATTTTCATTTTCCAAGATATAGTATTCCTCTTACACCTTTATCCCCAATTTCTCTGAGAAGAACTTATTACAAAAAGGAGCAGAAGCCAAATAGCAAGCGTCTTATCACCTTAGCCTTTTAGAAATCCTACTGTCTTGTAGTAGATAATGTCAAAATGGACAAGGTACTCTTCCGCCCTTGAAGAAATATTTGTGTTTGCTGGCCTGGAGCAAGGAATTAGGAAAATCTGAACAATCTCAAGCGTAAGAAAATCAACCCTTCCACTTTATACTACTCCTCTCTGGTGCCCCCACCAGGCCTGTTTTCTGGAATTAATATGGAAGAGGGGGAGGTAGGACATAACTACTCCATTGCTTGAACCCTTTACTTTGTGACTTGAGGGCTTTTGAGAGAAACTGACACAATAAATAAATAAATAAATAAATAAATAAATAAATAAGACACAACTCTGGCAAATTCATCAGCACCACCTCAACACAATAGAGGGAAGAAAGCAAGATTGCTAGGGGAAAGGATGGGGAGGAAAGGGCTGGAAGGGGGAGACCATGCAGGCATGGTGGGAGAGAAGGCTTGGGCTCAGAGCGAGTCCAGTTCGAAGGAGTGGATGCTGGCGATGGGGGCCCTCCAGAAGTTGAAGGTGCTGTACTGAAGGAGGGCATCGCCTTCAGGGTGTTTCTCCGGCTCTGTTCCGGCCGCTTGCCCGGTCATTTTGCCAACGCTGCTGTCCTTGACCTTGTAGATGGATGTATCTGATAGACCCAGGCTTTCCAGCTCCGACAGATCCAGTTCGGGAATGGGCATCCTCCAGAAAAGAAAGGAGCTGTACTGGCTGCTCACGGGGTCCCTCATACCTTCCTGAAAAGAAACCACTTGTCAGTCTTCTGGGTGCAACCAACCCTTTGTGGTCCCTTCGTGGCCTTTCCCTGCTTAGGATCTTTCCATCCCCAATGGCCCCAAGTTCCCTGGGATAAGTTTCGGGAACCTTCTATTACCATGTCCTGCTATTTCCTCACTTCTTCCCAACTTGGAATGACTTGATTTACTGTTTCAAGTTAATCTTGAGGCTGGTTTCCAAGGCCTTTCAGAATCTGGCCCCTATCCTGCCTAGTAGTAGTAATACATCTCTGCTACCGTTATTCTCATCACTCACTCCGCTTTCCATCTTAAAATAATACCCAAGTTTCAAGACTCCCTCAAGTCCCTAGAGGAATTTCCCCCCTGAATTCCTAATATGTTTGCAAATACAGAACGTCTTCCTGCCTTCGGTTTATTTATTTATTGATTGATTTTTTAAATTGATTTTTTACAGAGAGGAGGAGAGAAGAATAGAGTTAGAAACATCGATGAGAGAGAATCATCAGTCAGCTGCCTCTTGCACAACCCCTACCGGGATGTGTCCGAAACCAATGTACATGCCCTTGACCGGAATCGAACCTGGGACCTTTCAGTCGGCAGGCCGACACTCTACCACTGAGCCAAACCGGTTCAGCCTGCCTTCGGTTTAATAGGTCATGGCACCTCTAAAAAGGGCTTTCATGAACAGTTCGGCTTTCTGTTTTCCTCCCTCTCTCCTATGCCCTCGTACAGCCCTGGCCAGGGCTCAGTTGGTTAAAGTATTGTCCTAATACACAAAGGTTGCAGTAAATCCCACATACAAGAATAAACCCAATGGCCCTGACTGGTATGGGTTTCTCTCTTTAAAAAAAAAGTCTAAAAACTTAAAATAAAATCCCATTATAAACTCACCTCTTTCAGGAGGACTTCCTTAAACTTACTCAGCTCCAGCCACCCATTTCTTCCAGCATCTGCCTTACCGCTGTAGTTTGACCTGCCTCTCTCAGTTTGGGGTTACAGATCACTGTTACAAGTATAGGGAGAGTCTTATCTCCTTCGGGAGACTGAGAGTATCCCCAAGGGGAAAACCCAATCTACTTTACACTTTCTTCCCAAGCGCCTGGGCTTTGCACACAAAAGACATTCAAGGCTGCTGATTAATTTTCTCCTGCTCTTTATTTAATACAATGAATACCTGGCCACTCCCATCTATTAGTCCTCAGATAAGCTTTAACAGCCTATCCATTTCTCTCTAACCTACCTCTGCTTCCAAACAAAACCCAGGAGCTAAAAGAGTCTTCCTAGCTGTAACAGGTCTCTCTTCTCTGGTCACAATGCTAGAATATATCTGATGATGGTGAGAGCAAATGGGTTAGAAACCCCAGGTAGGTAAGGCAAAGGTTAGATTGGGAGGAGAAAGGGCTTTAACAGCATTAGATACTTGTCCATGCTGTAATGAATATTTCTATCACCCTTCCTGCTCATCCCTCCCATACCCCCGATGTTCTATGACTGTTAGACCCCCCTGCAGCCTCCACTCTGCTGCTTGCTAGCCAAGAGAAGGGGCAAGAAGCATTAGTTGAAACATTCCCAAAGGAGCAGAAAGCACATTCCACTGCCTCCAAAAATAGAACCCTGTTTCAAAAGGACTTCCTCCAATACGCTCCACTGGCTCCCATCAGGCCTCGAGATGCCTAAATAGTGGCCCAAAGTAGGTCCCAAAATGTGTTCGGCAGACATAACTAGCCCTGGCTGGTATGTTCAGTGGTTAGAGCATTGGCCCTGGCACCAAAGGGTCATGGGTTCGATCCCCGGGCACATGTCTGAGTTGCAGGTTCAATCCCTGAACCTGGTCAGGGTGAGTGGGAGGCAACCAATTTATGTGTCTGTCTCAAATCAATGTGTGTGTCTGTCCCCATCCCCTTAAAAAATAAAATATAATTGGGTGAGGATATATATATATATATATATATAATATATATATTATATATATTGTATATGTATATATTCTAAACAACAAAAACATGATAAACATGATAACCAGTACCCTACAGAACCCCATATCAACCCATATAAAGTGAAATGTCTCTAAAAAAGACAAAAACAAAAAAAAAGAATGCATTAATCTAGAATACGTTTACGTGTGAGCGTGGGAGTTTTAAGTAGGTAGACTCAGATGTTTTTATTTTTATTTATTTTTAATTTTTATTTTTTTAGAATCTTATTTTATTTTTAAAATATATTTTATTGATTTTTTACAGAGAGGAAGAGAGAGGGATAGACAGTTAGAAACATTGATGAGAGAGAATCATCAATCAGCTGCCTCCTGCACACCCCATACTGGGGATGTGCCCGCAACCAAGGGACATGCCCTTGACCAGAATCGAACCCGGGACCTTTCAGTCTGCAGGCTGACTCTCTATCCACTGAGCCAAACCGGTTTCGGCAAGACTTAGATGTTTTCAAAGTTAAAAGCAAATGCTGAGTTGCTCTTTGTCATCTTAGGTTCAAGCTCCAAAATAAACCCCCAGCAGAGAGGCTGCTTAGGAATGCGATGCAGGGACTGGGCCAGGGCAGGAACATGCTAGAAAGGTGAGGTCACCATCCTATGATAGATAGTCAGCTCTGATCATCTCCACAACCATTTGCAGAGACATGTGCACAGAGAGTTACAAAAACGGTTGTACCTATTAACCAATCAACCAGGTTATAGAGATCCTAGGAAGGAAACCTTAGGGGGCAACATGTTACTTCTGCCGACAGGGATATTTTACTAATATTACTAGTTATTTGCCTACATAGCTGGCTTCTTTTATATCCCCTCCCTTACCGGTCTTCTCCAGTGAGAGCCTAGTATAATGCTGGGCAAACATAGTAGGCTCTTAAAAAAAAAAAAAAAAGCATATAAGTACAACCAATGGACACAAAACTCTGGGAGGGTGGGTATGTATGGGAGGGGGAGGCAATGGTAAAATATGTACACAGATAATAATTTAATTAAAAAAAATAAAATTAAAAAAAAAACGAATCATCAGAGGGGGCGGGATTAACAGATTTTTACAAACACCTTAGAAATGATCCAGTGACTTGTGAAGCCTCCCCGTCAGTTTGGATAGAACCCAGGGCTCATAATTCCCAGTCTGGACTCTTTTGATGGGTTGTACATAGACAGTTGCCTTTAGCTTTATGTAATCCTATACCAATATTCTCAAAACTTGCAAGAATCCTTAGTTCCTGAAGAGCAGATATTCAGCAGCTATAGTGATTGTTCCTGTGGTTCCGATCTGAACGGTGAACATGCAAGAGGCAGTGGAGAGCCAGCTAGAAGCCGAGACAGGGGGAAGGCTCTGACAAACGCTCCCTTTCTTACAGCCGGCATATGCCGCAAAGCTGTCTAATCCCTGGGTATCTGGCAGGGCTACTCTTGACAATTAAAAAAAGCTAAGGGAAATATCGACTTACCAGGCCTAAAATCTCTAGCTATGACTCAGAGACATCTACAGAGAGAGAGAGTACCAAATACTTTCGAGAAAGATGCTCCTACAAGTATTAACAGCATTTAAAATCAAGTCAAGAGCATTAACTACACAGATAATGGAAGCTAAAATATCCTTTACGTTGATAATGAAATTTTAAAGTGTCATACAATGTGAATTTAATTCCTAAGTACCCTAAATTTTGCGAGAGGTCTCTTTTCGGCTGGCTTGCTCTTCCCCTCCCCATTTGCTTGATTAGCAAAGATATATAAAAAGACACACTCTCACTGAACCACACAGACCCGCCCAAATACCCTTTGTCCAGCCCCGCCGTGGGAATCCAAGGTCTACCAACCAGGCTTTGCTGTGTCATGCTGCCACCACGGGCTGGAAGGACCAGGGATGGTGGGGAACAGAAGCGCCCCGGCATCTCACTATCTGTGCCTCGTTCTGGGCTTGGCTTTTCCTCAGAGCCATGTCCTCCCCTACTTATCCCACTGGGCTGCAGATAAGCATTCCTGTCCCAGCATCTGTCCCCATGCCTACTAGCTTTTGCGTGCTGTACGAATTCAATATGGGGGATCAGGTAGTTCTCCAACACAGAGACCCTCCCCCCTTCCCCACCGTCCCCCTCAAGCTGCTGCTTTTTGGGAGCAAGGGTTTGAGATGGGGAGGAGATTATTAAAGGAAATGAAAGGATTCATCTCAATATTATCTCATATCCCTTCCCCCAAACTGCCTCCTATGGAGACACACATCAATAAAACACTACAAAAAAATAAATAAAACACTACAGAAAAAAAGAAAGAAAAAGGAAACAGGGAAATAGAGGCTAGAGCAATACAGTAGGACTAGAGATTCATAAAACACACACACACGCAAAAACCACATAAATTATAGCTTGAAAGGAAGATAGAGATAACTAGGCTGAAGATAAAACACACAGGACAATACATTATAGGCAAATAGGTACTTGAAATGAGATAAATGCCAAGAACTAACTACAGGTAAATTGTTAAAAATTAATGCCTGTGTCCAGGATTATAAGGCATATATGGATGGAGATGTGAGCGAGAGATGTAAAACCGGGTACAAGTGAACCGGTTACCGTTGTTCCCGGCGGCGCCTTCTCTCCGGCCGCACTGTCCCCCCAGCCTCATCCCTCCACCTAACCAGCAGCAGCTGCTCTTCCCTCTCTGCAGCCCCCCTGTCTCCTGTCCCCCTCCCCCGGTCCGTTTACCTGTGATCAGGGGGTGACCAGTGTGTTCCAAAGATGGAGGGAGGACCCCAGGCTCGGTCCCTGCTCTGGCTGCAGAGGAAGGCGGCGGCGGGGGCTCAGCCGGCTTTGTCTTCCCGCTCCCGCTTCAGGGACTGTCTGGCGGCCGCTCCCCCTGCAATGCAGGCCTCCCCCCCCCCCCCCCAAGGAGGCGGAGGGCCTCCCGCCCCTCCCGCCCGACTCGGCTCATCCCGACGACAGGCTCCGAGCGCCTTCGGGGGCAGGCGGGCGGGAGGCAGCTGGGGTTTGTGGGTCCGCGGTACCGCCCGGCCCTCCCGGCGCCCCCTGCCCACCGGGGTGCACGGAATCAGCAGTCACTGCCCTCTGATTATTTTAAAGGAAATGCGAGGTTCTGCTTCTAGGGTTATGGCTTAAACATCTCAACTCGACAACCATGGAGAAGCGCCCCTTTATCCCCCAACTCAAGGGTTGCAGGCTCCCAAGTATTTTCGAAAATCAGTAAAATCCTTCATCCATCCCTTCCGGCTCGCCCCCCCCCCCCCCCTAAACCGCGCCCCGCTCATCGGGGGTGGAACACAGAAGATGGGGGCTGGGGAGGCGCTGCGCCTGGGAAACCCGGCGCTTGGTTGGGTATGGGGGACACGGGGGGTTAGGGCTCCGTTTCCTTTTGCCTCGCCATGCCTGGCGCGCAGAGACAACGTGCGATTCCGGGGGGCCCTGCTCGGGTGCCCGGTCCCCACTGGCAGGTCCCCCCCACTCCACAGTGCGCCGGGGGCCCCCCCAGGCCTCCTCCAGGCCCCCCCAGACCTCCTGCAGGCCCCCCCAGACCTCCTCCAGGCCCCCCCAGACCTCCTGCAGGCCCCCCCAGGCCTCCTGCAGGGCCACCCCCAGACCTCCTCCAGGCCCCCCCCCAGACCTCCTGCAGGGCCCCCCCCAGACCTCCTCCAGGGCCTCCCCAGGCCTCCTGCAGGGCCCCCCCCAGGCCTCCTCCAGGGCCCCCCCAGGCCTCCTGCAGGGCCCCCCCCAGGCCTCCTCCAGGCCCCCCCCCCAGACCTCCTGCAGGGCCCCCCCCAGACCTCCTCCAGGGCCCCCCCAGGCCTCCTGCAGGGCCACCCCCAGACCTCCTCCAGGGCCCCCCCAGGCCTCCTGCAGGGCCCCCCCCAGACCTCCTCCAGGCCCCCCCAGGCCTCCTGCAGGGCCCCCCCCAGGCCCCCTCTTTCCCCCCCCCCCCCGCCTCCTCCAGGCCCTCCCCGCCGCCCCCGCCCGGGGAGGGAGCCTGCGCCCGCCCCCAGCCGGGCGGGTTTCGTAATCGCGTCGCCGCCGCCGCTTCCGCCCTGGGCCGGCCCCACCCCTGCCCGCCCGCCCTCGGCTCCCACCGCGCCGGCAGCGAGCCCGGGACCCCGCACCGCCGGGCGCCGACCGGAGCCCCCCACCAGCTCCCGCCGGGCGCCCCGATGCCGGAGCCGAGCAGGTGAGGCCGCGGGGCCGGTCCCGGCGGCGCCCCGCCCGCCCGGCCGGCCGGATGCTGGGCTGGGCTGGGCTGGGCTGGGGTGGGGGTGGGGGTGGGGGTGGGGGTACGGGCCGCGGGCCGGCTGGGTCGGTGGGAAAAGGGGTGCGTCCCCTGAGTACCCGCCCCGGTGCGGCCCCGGAGGGGGAGAAGGGCCGGGGGCCGGGGCGTTAGGGAGACGGGAGGGGAGGTCTCCGGGGCGCACTGGCCTCGGGCGGACCGAGCGGAGCCGGGCTGGGCCCGGGGAGGTCTGATCCGAGACCGGGGGCCCCGGGAGGCTGGGACAATGCCCGGAAGGTGCGCCGGGCGGGGGGGTCCCCGGCCTGGATCAGCGTGGGGAGGGGCAGCGGAGAGGTCGGGGTCTGGCGGGGCGGTCGGCGGCCGTGGAGACAAATGACAGCGTCCTGGGGGGAGGGGGCGTTAGGGCCTGCTTCGGTGTCATCCTGAGCCCCGCCAGGCCTCCCCTGGGGCGGATGCCTGGAAAGCGGGGTGTACCCCCTTCGTCCCGAGAGCCCCCAGGGGCTCCCCGTGTCTGGAGGCCCGCGGGGGACCAGCGGCAGCCCGGGTTCGGTGCCCTCCGTTCTCCCCGCTCTCTCTCCAGCTGCTGCCTGTGAAGGCTTGTCAGGCAGCGGGCTGGAGGCCTTGGGGCTGCAGGCAGCGGGACCGGGAGAACCGGTTTGGGGCTGGAACAGGACCGGGGAGCTACCTCTGAACATCCTTCCTCCCTGAGCCTTCCTCCCATCCCGCCCCCCAACAGTTCCGCAGCTGCCGAGCCCCTCAGCCCCGGGGTGACCTTGGCGTCTTCCCGGCTGCAGGCCACCCTTCCTATTTGGGACTGAGGCCCGGTTCTCAGAACTCCTCAGGATATGGGCTTGTGTGATCCACCCTGATCCCTCCCCCTGTTTCCCCTGCAGTGCGGGACTGAAACGGTGCACAGTGGGCTTGGTACCTTCTCCTGGGCTTGCCAGCTCAGGACTAGATTTTTTCTCAACTCATCTTTAGACATTTTTAAAATTAAAGAATGAGAGTGGCCGCCAATCACTCTTACTTTTCTGTTCTCCCCACCCTCCCAGCCCCAGTTTCACCCTGCCCCGTCTTCTCCACACTCTGACATCACCCCTCCCTTATGTCCTGTGTCCTAGACCCGTGGTCAGCAAACTCAGTAGTCAGCAGAGCCAAATATCCACAGTACAACCATTGAAATTTCTTTTCAGAGCCAAATTTTTAAAACTTCAACTTCTTCTAACGCCACTTCTTCAAAATAGACTCGCCCAGGCCGCGGTATTTTGTGGGAGAGCCACACTCTAGGGGCCAAAGAGCAGTGTGTGGCTCGGGAGCCGCAGTTTGCAGACCACGGTCCTGGGGAATGGAATTTCCTGGTCACTTCTCATCATCGTTGGCCATTTCATGCCAAGTCCCACACACACACTTTCCCTCCACCCAGCTCTGGCCAGGTCCCTGCAAAAGGAACAGAACCGTCCTTGTTCCCTGCATTGCCCCTCTCCCTCTCCCTCTCCTCCTCTCCTTCCTCTCCCTCCTCTCCCCCTCTTTCCTTCTCTCTCCTCCCACCATGCACTTCTGTCCACTCAGCTTTGAGCCCCGGGGGTGTGTGTGTGTGTGTGTGTGTTGGGGAGAGTCCAGGCTCAGCACAGCCTGTCGGGTGGTGTTGGGGGTTTCCTCTGATTCTCCATTGTTTTCTCCATCATCCCCCCCCCCCCCCTCCCCGCCTGCCTCCAGCCCTCACGGCAGGCTGCCACCACCACCACTACAAACCCTGTGACCGACCCACCGACTTCCCCATTGACCACAGCTCCCCTCTCTGGACAGCTGTGTTCTGGCTTCCACCGGCCTCCTAGCTCCTCCCTCCGCTGGTGGGAAGGGAAGTTCAGAAAGCCCAGCTCCTGGGTCCTTCGCTTCCTCAGAAGCTCCGTCTCCAGTGTGTGTGTGATCTCATCCCGGGGCTTTTTAAAACAGCTCAGTTCTTACATCAGTCTAGGATGCCAGAGCTTCAGGGTTCAGGGCCTGGGACTGGAGGGACAGGAGATGCATATTCCTGCATCTATAGTGTCTGTAAATACTCTAAAGCTGCCTGTTTGGAGATGGAGCTTGCCTGCGTCACAGGCCTGGGAAAAGGCAGTGAGGACAGAGACACTCGGTGTGCCCTACGCTGGCTGGCAGAACCGAAAGTTCTTCCATGGGCACTAATGCTTTGGAAAGTACCCTGGATCTGGTTGGCTGATGACGATGGGAATGGAAGTGGTGAGGAGGGAGGAGAGAACAGGTCACAGCATGAGGGGAGGAGACAGGGAGCGAGAGAGACAGGATCGGACGTGTGAAGAGGGAGGGGAGGCTGGAAAGAGATTTCTCCTGGCCTGCAACCTGTGCACAAGACACGCATGGAGATACGGCCATGTCACATATGTGCAAACAGCGGTGAACATACAGGAGTGCCCTGTATCACAGGAAAAGAGAGAGAGAGAGAGAGAGTGCAGCCTTGAGGAGAGATCTCAAGGTCAAGTCACAAAGGAACCGTTCAGTGTCTTTGGGGGGAGGGGTGGATCTCAGTGGAGGGAAATGAGGAGGAACCAGGGCGGGACTAGAAGGAGGGGAGACATCTCTGCCTGGGGAAGGTCTTCCTTGAGGACCAGCCTGCTGTGCTTAGTTACCTAGGACTGAGGTGGGCACGGTCTTAGGGGAAATTGAGGTGTTGGGGTAAGGTAAGGAAAAAGGGAGGGACGGGGTGGAGGCCTTGTTTGTGAGAACAAAAAACCACCATTTCCTCTTCAAAGGCACTTTACGCCCCTCCCCTTCTGCCTGTGCCCAGGGAGACAGGAGGTAGAGCTTGTGGTACCCCCTCCCCCCAAGTGCTCATTTGTGCCAGGATGCTTTGGTCCCCGCCCACCCTCTCCGCCCAGGTGCTTCCAGCCCCTTCCTCTCTCCCTTGGATCAGCTGCTGCTACTCCTTAACCCCTAGGGGTCCTTTGGTTCTTCTGTCTTTGAGAGTCTCTGCGAGGGGGTTAGTGTTGGGTACGGGACTAGGGCTTTTAAGGGAGAATACGGATCTGGGGGCTTCTCAAGGCGGGAGGGGTTCCTCATTAACCTTCTTCTCTCTCCCCTTCCTGCTCCTCCAGGATTCCAAGCCCGAGGAAGAGAACTGTGTGCCTGCCCGCCCAGCTCACCCCCTGGCCCTGCTGCTTTCTCAGGGTCTGAGACGCCGGCCTTACTGCCCAGCTGAGGGTCCGAGGACTCTCCTCCCTCCAGCCCCGTGGTGCTGAGTGAACCCCGGTTGCAGGGAGTGAGGAGTGGGCGGTCCAGGCTCCAGAGCAAGAGCCCTGTGGGGCCTCGGGCAGCGGAGGGAAACTGGAACCAGCGGGGAACATGAGTGAATTCTGGCACAAACTGGGCTGCTGTGTGGTAGAGAAACCCCAGCCGGTGAGTCTCCCCACCCCGTACAGAAATCCGTTACCGTGTCCTGAGGCGCAGGCACACCATGTAGGACCCGCTGGCTGTCTACAAAGCACCCTCTGGCCTCCCTCTCCGTCAGGATCGGTTCCGTGGCGAGGCAGGAATCCGCCCAAATGAAGGGGACTGGCTGGGTGATGGGAGAAGCGAAGAGGCCTAGCTACCACTTCCTGTTCCTGTCCCTTGTGAGGCGGGTGGGGGGTGTAGGTGGAGCTTACTACCTGTCAGCTTTCCCCATTGTTTCCTCATCAGCCAGGGGTGACTTTGGCGTGTCCTTCTTGGTCCACACTCACTCTGCAGGCCACTGCCCTCCCCCCCGCCTGTGTCCTCTCTGTGTTGTTCCAGCCTTGCCTTTCATTCCCTAGTGATTTATTTCCCTATCACAGCACCACATTCCCTTTCCTACCGGGCCTTCGCTCTTCCCTGTGGTTTTCAAGCCTCTTTTTTTTTTTTTCCCTTCCTCCGCTGTGCCTGCAGGAGGGCCTTCCAGACATAACTCCCCTCTTTTCTCCAAGCAGAAGAAGAAGAGGAGACGGATCGACCGGACCATGATTGGGGAGCCGATGAATTTTGTCCACCTGACGCACATCGGCTCCGGGGAGATGGGGGCCGGAGATGGCCTCGCCATGGTAATCAGGGGATGTTTGCGATGGGGTTGTGGCCTGGGACCGTTCCTCTTTGAAAGTTCGAGCAGGGGTCATAACCGAATCCTTGATGGGGAAGTAAGAAGCGAGGGTTCCAGATCTGGCCACCAGTTGCCTAAGCCTGGGGCCTTGGCATTTCAGGTCTCTGGCCTTTATCGTTGACAGATGGTTGTTAATTGGGGTGGGAGATGTATATGTATGTCTTTAAGAGTTACTTGGATGGCTTTTTCCAAAAACTGTATCCCTTCCTTCTGTTCATTGAGATCTGTTGTCTCAGCGCTTATAGTAAGTCACATTGTGGGTGGGAGTGGTGGGGCAGGAAAAAGGCCAAGCACCTCTGTCCTAAATAACATCTAATATGTATTTTGCTCTCAAAATAAGAGAAATGGGGATGGAGATAGTGGAGGAGTCTTTTCACCAATTGCAAAGCTTAGATAACTATGATAGGGTGCTTTGTGGGAGGATCTTTTTAGTAAAAGAATAATTTTTTTTTTTTTTTTTTAGTCTTCACCCAAGGACATGCTTTAATTTTAGAGAGAGAGGAAGGGAGAGGAACTTTGATGTGAGAGTGAAACATCAAGTGGTTGCGTCCTGCACATGCCCCGATGGGGGAATCAACCCACAATGTGGGTATGTGCTCTGACTGGGAATCGAACCCGTGACCTTTCAGTGTATGGAACCATGCTCTAACCAACTGAGCCACACCAACCAGGGTGTAAAAGACTAATTTATATCTCATCCTCACAAAGGCCAGTGTGAAGGGAGGCATGGGAACCTCCCTTGGAAGAATGGAGATTAATTTTCACCTTTCCAGATGATTTTATCTTCAGGAAGCTGGGGTCACCCTTGTCCATGGAGGGCACAGGGGAGATTCTTCCTGTGATGTCGACGCAAAGACTCAGGAGGTGTCACATGTGCTTTTCCACAGACAGGTGCTGTTCAGGAGCAGATGAGGTCCAAGGGAAACCGAGACAGGCCATGGAGCAATTCTAGGGGCTTGTAGCCCCCACAGGAATGGTGAGTCACTAGAGAACACCTCCAACACCTGCTGAGGCTCTGCCTTGAACCCCGATCTTCTGCAAGAAAGGGAAGCAAGGGGAGGAAGAATTAGGCCGGGAGAGTTACCGTAGTAATGTGGGATCCAGAAAAGCTGAGAGAAAGGGATGTGCGGACAGGAATAGAGGAAAGAGCGCCCGATGGAAATGGTCTGCACCAGGTGTTGCCTTTCTCCCTGAGACCTGGGTTTCCTTTGAGACTAATTTTTTTCTTTTTCTTTTTTTTTTCAAATCAGTTTTTGCTGTCTGAAGTCTCCACTCTGTGCCCAGCCCAGAAGAGATGCTGCCTCCACCAGATCCTCCGAGAACCAGAGTCCTCAAGGTCCCTTCTTCCTTATCTGCCTGATAGTGCCTCAAAAGGCTTGGGGGCTGGACTCCCTCTGCTTCCTCTGGCTGTAGCCCCTCCTGGAGACGGGGTCAAGGCAGCAGGACTGACCAAGTAACTACTGGTTGGCCAGAGGAGCTCAGCTGAAGCCCCGGACACTCTCAGATCTGAAATAGGAGTTTCTGGAAACCAGGAATGAGTTCCCTCCTCCTGAATGACAGTCTGGGTGCCACCTGTTTTTAAACTATTAACCTTGTTGCCCTTAAATGGCAGGTGGGTGAGGTTACCAAGCTGAAGCTGGCTTTGCTGAGAAGCTCCCTACCTCTCTGCCCTTCTCCTTCCTTCTGGAATGAACTGAAGCAGACCTCAAGCAGGGCCTGGGAGGGTGACCACTGCCTAGTCTACTCTCTTTAAATCTCAGACCTTAAGCTCACAGCTCTTCAGTGTCTCTCTGCCAACACCAGCGTCTTTCTCTAGGTAGGCCTCTAACCCTGTTTCTGTAGCATTGCTAGCCCCCCAGTATCTTTCCTTTTTAAAAATTAATTAAAAAGTAAATTTAAGATGCATTCTCTTAATTACCCCCACCCTGCTACTACCTCTGTCCTTACCCTCATTCCTGTTAGGAACCTGATTGTTCCCCACTGAATAAGACTTCAGAGATGGGTCTCAACCTGGTGACATTCCAGTTAGGTCTTGGGGACCTGGCCTGCCCTCTGCCCACCTCCCTGCTGGCCCAGGAAGAGGCGGAAGGGGGAGCTGGAGAGAAATCCGGATTGCAGGAAACTAGGAGTTCTGTCTCAGGTGGACTTCCTTCCTGACCATGGAGGAGGGGAGGTGGGGAGTTAAATTGATTGAAAACGATCATCTGGGAGTTTAGGAATCTTGCAATCCTCACATTTTGGGCTGGAAAATTCTTAGTCCTGAGGGACTGTCCTGTGCATTATAGGATGTATAGCAGTGTCCCTGGCCCACCCTAGTTATCACAACCAGAACTGTCTCCTGACATTGCCAAGTGCCTCCCAGGGGCCAAAAGCACCCCAACTGAGAGCCAGTGGTCTAGAATCCACATATTTATTCTCGTGATTTTTATCCCTGCCACTCCCCCATCCCATCATTCATCCTAAGCCTGAGCCTTGATGAGCTAGACCCCCTATAAAGTAGGCTTAGTAATCTCCAAACAATTTTTTATTCATTGTGATGGGCGTGTTTCTCCCTCCTTGCTCAGTGGAGGAGGGGCTCCTGCAGTGGTGGGATGGGGGGAGGGAGAGAAAAGCAGTAGAGCCAGACACCCCAGCACTGTTCTCCCCGAACTTGAAGCTCTATTTCTGTGCCCTAGTCCTGGAACCAGGCACAAATAAGACTCAGGGAGCTTTGTCTGAAGAACTCTCCACCTGGCCCAGTTGTCTGCGTTCGGTGGGAAAGGAATGGAGGAGCAGGGTCTTCAGGCACTTTCCGTGTTCTCAGGTGTGCTTTGTTCTGCCCCCTTTTTTGCAGGGAGACTAGGAAGGCAGAACAGGACAGAGCAGCTCCTGCCTGCTCTGTGTCCAGAACGCAGGGGTCTCTCAGTAACAGGAAGCATGGTGGCAGTGGTAGTTGGGGATCAGGAATATGGGAGTGGGGATCCACTCTGCCGATTTCACCATCTTGAAGTTTGCCCCCACCTACAGTGACCGAGGCTCTAATTTTTTCAAGTTTCAGTGTATTTCTTAAAGTTTTTCAAGGTCAAAGATTGCTCGTAGAGAAAACATTCCAAATGTACTCTGTTCCAGTCAAGCGAGTCGCTCTGAAAGTAGTTCATCTTGTTGCTCAGCGTAGCATGAGGGTTTTACTAGATCGAAAGGGTTGACAGGAGAGGGTAGAAAGAGGGGGGCTCCTGGGATCTGGTCTCCCTGATCTTTAGCCTTATTCTTATGCCAGTTCTTTGGACACAGTCTTTTCTTTGGTTCTCTCTCTCTCAGCTACCTTCTCTTATGTGTGTGCTACCATCACTTTAACGAAATTTGAGTGATGGGAATGGGTTTGAGAGTCATAATTTATATTGAGAGTGTGTTGGACTCTAAATATACTTTTCAAATAAAAAGTTTAAGCAAAATAGTCACAGAGTAATCACTCCAGGTGTATATTGGATTAAACAATAGGCATGGCTGATGAAGGGTAACTCCTAGAAAGGGGCTAATGTGGGATTTTGTACCATTTGTCCTTTTTGAGGGAAAAAGAAAGCTAAGTATTATGAAGGCAAGACGACCATGATCTAAGGGCTCAACTCCTGCTTGACATTCATCTGAGATCTTTTTTAAAAAGAAGTACTTGTTTAAAAAAACAACAACATTGGAAATAAGGAAGATGAACAACAAACATTTTATCCTGGGGACAGGAGATGCCCAAGCCAGATGCTGGTAGCTACCCAGTTCAGTTTCACAAAATTTTTGGTCTCTCCTCCCTCATACCTCTAAAAAGACACAAGATCAAACAATGGTTGTTTTTTTTTTCTTCTAGTTTTGTTTTTTTGTACTAAAAATACCCAGTGGGTGCTGGGATTGGAAGGGGAGGAGAGGTTGAGATGCTGACACCTCTTCTTGCAGATCAAGTGGCCATTAACCTCCGGTTTCTGTCTATCTGGGTAAGGAAACAAAATAGAGAAAAGGGGGAATATTATAATGACACCTATTTCGTTTTTTCTTGCTTCTCCCACTGCCCACAAACCCTCATTCCCTCGACACTACTGCCCCCTATTGATGCCTTTTTATAATGAATGATGGCTTTGGACACAGGAGAAACACAAAAACCATTAAAATGACCATGCATACATTTTATTTTCCTTCCTCTTTCCCCAAAGGGCCTGTCATTCTATCCATTGAAAATATTTTAGCAGGTCAATTAGAGCTCTTGGTAGTTCTTTTGGTAAAGCAGAGGACTGTCCTTCCTTGAAAATTCTTAAGTTGCTGAGAATAATACCAGAACAATTCTTGGGGATAGTGATGGTTAAGTGCATCGACACTAGTATCAAACCTGGTTTAAATTCTACTCTTGCCCTAACCCAGTGGTCAGCAAACTCAGTAGTCAACAAAGCCAAATATCAACAGTACAACGATAGAAATTTCTTTTGAGAGCCAAATTTTTAAAAATGAATCTTCTAACGCCACTTCAAAATAGACTCGCCCAGGCCGTGGTATTTTGTGGAAGAGTCATACTCAAGAGGCCAAAGAGCTGCATGTGGCTCGTGAGCCGCAGTTTGATGACCATGGCCCTAATTTTTGGCTCAGGGGATAGAGCATCAGCCTGTGGACTGAAGGGTTCGATTCAGGTCAGGGCATATGCCTTGGTTGTGGGCACATCCCCATCAAGAAGTGTGCAAGAAGCAGCTGAATCAATGTCTCTCTCTCATCAATGTTTCTCTCTATCCTCCTTTCCTCTTTGTAAAAAATCAATAAAATATATATATTTTTTAAAAATTCTGTATCTGCCACTTACTAGCTTAATAAACCTTCATTTCTTCCGTTGTAAAGTGGGGATAACAATACCTCATAGGATTGACCCAGGTAAAGTGCATCTAGCAAGACCTCAAATGTTGGCTTGTTGTTACTGTTAAAGTTGCATAAATAAGCTGAAAACTTAATTATCTCACCTATCCATTAATTATCTGCATCAAAAATTCTTTATAATCTACAATCTTAACAATTTGGTCAATTATCATCTAGTGGCCAATAATACATGTTGCCTAATGACCAACCAGTTAGGCAACAGGTGAGCCGAAACCAGTTTGGCTCAGTGGATAGAGCATCAGCCTGCGGACTGAAAGGTGCCAGGTTCCATGCTGGTCAAGGGCGTGTACCTTGGTTGCAGGGGGGTGTGCAAGAGGCAGCTGATGATTCTCTCTCATCAATGTTTCTAACTCTCTCTCTCTCTCTCTTCCACTCCGTAAGAAATCAATAAAAATATTTTTTAAAAAGAAAAAAGATGTAGCAGGTGGAATTCATGGCCAACAATAACGTGAATAAACCAATGCATATTAAGAACCAGTAAGCAGACAAGTACAGTAAGGAACAGTTCATGCAAGCACACGGGCTGGTTCAGGACTTTGCAGAGCTATCCACCAAGATCCTGGCTCATCACCAGACACTTACTGGTTGCATCCGTATGAACACTGAAGAGAGGCTGTTCCAAATGTCCTCCAGCCCCGCCCTGACATGCCTCCAAAACAGAAGCGCTGGGCTGGGGCTGGGGCCGGGGCTGAAGTTGTATCTGGTGCTATGGCTGAACATGGGCCTAGAGGAGGTGGTGGTGGTGGTGGTGGCGGTGAGGATGGGGGCGGGGGCGGGGGTGGTGGTGGTGGTGGTGGGGGTAGTGGTGGTGGTGGTCTGAGTCTCAGGCCAGAGGGCCGAGTCCAGGGGGCACTCCTCCAGGCGCCGATCGCAGCGGCATTGACGGTAGGTGCAAGGCCGGTGCTCTGTGCGGAGCTGGCTCAGGGCCCCGACTCGAAGGCGCCCCGAAAGGCCCTGCAGCCTCCCGGCCCGGGTCCTGCTCATGGTGCCCGACTGGCAGTGGCAGTGCCACGGGCCCCAGGGCATCAGCACCAGCCGCAGCTCCTCGGGAGGCGGCGCGGAGGTGAGTGGGACGCGGGACCAGCGCCTGGGGGTGGACCCCGCGGTGGACCAGCCGGCCAGGCTGGTGTCGTACAGCGCCCGGTGCTCCGTGTTCCAGTCTTCGGGCGGCAGGCTGGTGGCCAGCCTGTACTCCGGCTCCTGGATGTTCGCTGCAAACCTCGAGCTGAACCTCCTCGTGGTCGTGGAAGGCCTGCCCTCAAGCCCCGCCTGGCTGTTGTTCTTCTGGGCGTTGATCACGACCCCCTCCTCCAGGGACCCGTCCTGATCTTGCTCCCAGGACCGCAACCTGTTCATGTCCGTGGACACCGTGGAGGCCAAGAGCTCGTCCACGGCGGGGCCTGCCAGGCGGTCGGCGGTGGCCGATTCGTCGTCCTCATCCTCCATTATCACCCTTCGCTTCGGGGGGCCGCCGGCGCGGGGCGTGGGCCGGTAGTTGCGGGTCGGCGGGCCCCGGGAGCGGAGCCGGGCCGGCTGCCTCCCGGCTGCAGTCGGGCCTTGGGCCCCCGCCACCACCGCCTCGGTCCCCAGGCTCAGCAGCAGCAGGGCCCAGAGCAGCGCGGGGACCATGGGGCTGGACGGTGGGTGTGGGGCTGGGAGGGAGGCCAGGGACCGAGGCCGGGCCGGGCTCCTACTCTCGCTCCCTCCCTTCCCTTCCCTTCTGCTCTCACCACCCGCCAGGTCGTTAGAATCTAGAATCGAGGCCCGAGGAGGGGGCTCCGATGCGCAAGCCACGCCCCTCCCCGGGGTCCCTCCCCCCAAGGGGCCGAGCTGGAAATCCTAGGGAACCCCGCAGCAAGAACTCTGGGGACTGATGGATTGTGATGTCAGGGGCCGGGGAAAGAGCAGGTCACTTGGTTGGCACACACCTCCAATCTCTCGCAATTTATTAACCACTACACATCGGAACTGACTCAAGAAAGGTTTGGAAAGCACTCCTCCCCAGGCTCCCAGGCAGCAGACATGGCTAAGAAGGAATGAGGGGCAGACAGCGGTTCTCCAAGCTTTTGGGGGTGGGCGGGGGGGAAGGGGAGCCGTGGACTCCCTCCTGGCTCCCATAGGCAGGCTGGCTGTGCTCAGGGAAGCCCTGCTCTTCCCATGGCCCCCCATCGGCAGGGGGCCTGCGGGAATGCCCCAGGCGGAGAGAGAGATCTCAGCCCCTTCCTTGAAGAGGATGCAAATGACTCACGGAGAGGAAGTGACTGCCCCAGGTTCTATGGCTAAAGCAGGACAAGGACCCGCAGCTTTGCACTCGCCCATACAAAATACCGACTGCTGGCTGAAGCGCAAGCCACCAGCAAGATGAGGTTCCAGACCTCATAGCTCAGCTTCGAAGGCAAGGTCTGGGGAGGAAGGGCGCGCTGGGTGTCAAGATGCAGTGGTCCTGGGGTTGACGAGGAGATGATTTACAAAACAGCTTAGATAGTTCAGGGGTAAAGGTGTAGGCAGACGGTTATCTTTGTGTGGTTCTAAGGCCCTTTAGTCCAGTCCACGCTAGGTCCTTCCAGAGTCATGGAGATCCTGGTCCAGCCTAGGAGAGAGAAGAATAAGTAGTACAGGAACAGGACCTGGGTGTGACACACACACACTAGAGGCTCGATGCACAAAATTCGTGCAAGGGGCTTAACCCTCGTGGCAACCGGCTGCCTCAGTGGCCTTGCAGCCCCCCCCTAACCCCCCAATTGGTCGTTCTAGAAGGTCATTCCACCATCTGGTCTAATTATCATATTAGCTCTTTATTATATAGGATAATTGATTTTTTAGAGAGAGTGGGAGGGAGAGAAGGGGGGAGGGAGAGAGAGAGAGAAACATCGATCAACTGCCTACTGCATACACCCTGACCAGGAACAAATCCACAACCTTTTGGTGTACAGAATGATGCTCCAAACAACTAAGTCACCAGGCCAGGGCAGGACCTGGGTTTTACTCACTGGTTTGGGGAGAAAAGCCAGGTGAAGACTGGTGATGCTTGAGTTGGTCATTAGTTAGGATTCCTTTGCTCCCTAACACCCCTCCCCAACTGGACAGTCTCTCCAATGTACTGCCAACAAACATCCCTTTCTGATTTCTGAATCTCCTCTAAATTCTGTGCTGTGATTACTCCTTTATTCCTTGTTGCCTCGGCACTTATATGTACGGCTTTTTATTTGTTTTTGTTGGGTACAGTAGTGTCCTTAATTTTTTCTCTGCATATGCGCACACTTTCCCAGATACTTCGAAACATCTGAAAACGGTCTCGGGTTTTTAGTTCCTTTGTGTTTCTCCCAAGGCATTAAGAAAATGGATACTGGCCCTAGCTGTTTTGGCTCAGTGGATAGAACATCAGACTGCGGATTGAAGGGTCCCAGGTTCCATTCCGGTCAAGGGCACATGCCTGGGTTGTGAGCTCGATCCCCAGAAGGGGGCGGGCAGGAGGCAGCAGAACAATGATTCTCTCTCATCATTGATGTTTCTATCTCTCTCTCCCTTCCTCTCTGAAATCAATAAAAATATGTATTTTTTAAAAAGAAGGAAAAAAAGAAAAAGAAAATGGATACTGGCTTTACACATCTCACCCCAAACCACTATCCTTAAGCTCAGAACTCACCGTCTGACAGCTTCCGGGATGTGGACCTGATCCAAGGAGATGAGCTGGCCCAGTTCTCCCAGGCTGTTCAGAAAACGAATTTTTCTTGTGAACTTGGAACTGAAAAGAGGGAATAAACCATTTGTGTTGTACACTGGGAAGAGGGCTCCTGGAGACGCTTACAAATGGGAAATGGAACAGGTAGAGAGTGGTTAAAAGACTAGAAAGAGTCAGGATGGGGCAAGTTCTTGATTTTGAAAATGGGAAGAAGTGGGGAGCATCTGAGATCTTGTTCTAGGGCTTATGTTATCAATTTGGCTCAAATAAACTCATTTAAAATAATAGGAAGAAGGGGAAGGTAGGGGGCCCTTGTCTCCAGAGCTCATACCTGATGAAGGGCCGGAGCAGTGCCAGGAATGCCTTCATATACCACGTAGCGTGGACAACCACCAGGGCACGCAGGTTTTTCCTTAGCCTGAAGAAGAATAGGAGATCACCCTAATTCTTCTTCCGTCTTTATACCTGAAGGTCAGGTGGAGCTATATTCTTTATAAATATATATGTACATGCCTTGACCGGAATCGAACCTGGGACCTTTCAGTCCACAGACTGACGTTCTAGTCACTGAGCCAAACTGGTTTCGGCTGAAGCTATATTCTTTAACTTCCTTCCCTTCTCTAATTTCTAGATTTTTCTGGCAACTGGGTCTAACCCCCATTCTTTTCATTACAATCTCAGCGCCAGCCATCTCATTCAATCCTCCATGCTCCTCATTCTTAGGAAATTCTCCTCTCAGAATCCCTCAGCTTGATCTTTGATACCCCATTTCCTTCCCGTGTCCTACCCTCATCTAAGTCACTGTGGTACCCTTCCCCATCCCTCCATGACCAGGCCTATTTATGAAACTCCCGGTGGAAGAGGCCAGTGTGGAGAAAATAAAGAAGAGGGAAGAAGAAAGAGACAGATGAGCCAATGGAAGATGGGGGAAAAGAGAGAAACAAAGGAGGGAAAAAGATCTGACAGGGAGGATGGCAGAAGAAGATAATGAATTGGAAAGTGAAATAAATGGAAGGGTGCCTAAATGCCAGGCAATATGCCACTCTGATTTACTTGATTTTCACAAATACCCAGCAGCAAAGGTATTTTGTCACGTTGCAAATAAAGAAACTGAGTCCCAGAAAGGTTAAGTGACTTGTTCAAAGCCATAGAGCTGATAAAAACAAACAAATAATCCCCCTGCACCACCACCCCAGCACACACAAATCCAAAGTCACATAGCTGATTGGCAAAGGCAAAATTTAAAAGTTAATTTCTGCGGAAACCAGATTGGCTCAGTGGATAGAGCGTCGACTTGCAGACTGAAAGGTCCCAGGTTTGATTTCGGTCAAGGGCATGTACCTTGGTTGCGGGCACATCCCCAGTAGGGGGGGTGCAAGAGGCAGCTGATCGATGATTCTCTCTCATTGATGTTTCTAACTCTCTATCCCTCTCTCTTCTTCTCTGTAAAAAAATTAATAAAATATATTAGAAATAAATAAATAAATAAATAAATAAATAAAATAAAATAAAACTTCATTTCTAATCCCAAGAGAGAACAGCAGACAGACAGGCTTGGGAAAGGGTGTAGAGGGACAAAAAAGTGGGAGAACTAAATGGAAGTAGAAAGAATGGAAAGACGGGGAAGGGTGAGGATTAACAAAACAAAAATAAAATGAAAGAAGGTAAGATAGGCTCAGAGCCCCTGTCCAAGGCTCACCGCCGATCCAGAGTCCGGTAGCACTGGCGTATCCAGCTCAGAGGTGGGACCTGAGCCCTGCTAGTGCCTCCATTCAGATGAACCAGCAGGTAATTGTCAGCGACCAGCAGCTCCAGAGTTCCCACCATATACCTGGAGGGACACAGTGACAGGAAGGTATGTTTTGGGTTGTGGGAAATGAGAGGGACGTTACTGTAGACTCTACAATCAGCTCCTGATCAAGAAGGGGTTTCTTTCTTTCTTTTCCCTCCCTATCCTCCACCCTGGAGCCCTTCAGGCCTTCCATCTCACCTGAATAAGTGTTCCATGACATAAGTATAGTTGGGAATGCTGCTTCTGGGTAGGTAACAGGAAGCAAAGAGGATGACAGCATTGAGGCCCTCGCCATGGTAACCTGGGGAGGATATGGGAAAATTGAAAATTGACAGACATGGTTAGGTTGAGGGACTCTGAGGACTGAGTCCAGTTTAGGCATTTTATTCCAGGAGACACCATTCTCACCCCTCCACTTAACGCTAGCCATTACCTCCATGAGACAGGACTTTCTTATAGGGCTCAATGACAGTCATGTCCACTCGCTGCTCCCTCTGCCCTGTCCGGAAAACCCTCCAGCGATGGCCGTCGTCTCCAGCCACATCCCACATACAACCCTGGCCCAGCCTTTCAGCTGCCTCGCTGGCGCCCAGGCCCTCTGTCTTGGGTAGCTCATCTACAAGAGAGGGATGGGGAAGGATCAACAGGGCAGAATACACACCTTCACCTTCAGTATCTTGTACCTTCCCCAGATTCCTAGAGTTTATTTTTATTTTTTTTTATTTTTATTTTATTTTTAATATTTTTAACAGAGAGGAAGAGAGAGGGATAGAGAGTTAGAAACATCGATGAGAGAGAATCATCGATCGATCAGCTGCTTCCTGCACACACCCCGCTGGGGATGTGCCCGCAACCAAGGTACATGCCCCTGATCGGAATCGAACCTGGAACCTTTCAGTCCGCAGGCCGACGCTCTATCCACTGAGCCAAACCGGTCTCGGCGATTCCTAGAGTTTATTACTCCGATTTCTCATTCCTTCAATTTCCCCCGTGACTCTAGACCTCATTTGTTCAATACACCCAGACCCTTGCTGGTTTCAATTTCCTGCGACTCATTCTCCTCACAGTGGTCTTGAGGCAGCCCTGCACTCTGGTAGGTCAATGGCCCTTGACAGTATGTTTCTTTCTAGATTTTTTTCTTTCTTTCTTTCCACACTTCTCCTTAGATGAGCTCACCTAGTCCCATGTCTTCAGTTACTACCAATAAGGTCATGATTTCCAAATTTGCCTCTTTAACCCAGGCTTCTCTCTTCACTCCATACCTATGTCCCTACATGCCTAGACCGGATGTCTCCACTTTGTCTGTCTCTGTCATCTCCTATCACCAGACACAAAGTGTAACTCAATGGCATGCTCTTCCTTCTCTCCCATATTTCCTTTCTTGGCGAATGACCCCATCTCTCTAGCTTCCTGAGAGAGGAAATGTACATCATCCACGACTCACTCTTCTCTATCAGCCCTCAAGCCAACTGGACTCCAGATCCTCTTTCCTCTACCTCCATTACATTCTTTCCTCTGCTGCTGTTCTGGTTCAGGTTCTTAACATTTCTTAGCTGGCTGTAGTACAAGCCTCCCTGCCGTTAGTCTATTTTCCTCCATTCCACCTTCTATACCACCACTAAAGCAAGCTTTGTTCTCCCCTACCTTCTTTACTGAAACGGCAATATACTATACCCACTAATTCTGCAAAATCTTTCCATGACAATAGAAAGAGCTGCCTCATCTTAAAAAATAATTGCCTAGTACTTAGTATTCCATTGTATAGATGCACCATAATAGCATTAATATCCCACTGGGGCAGCCCTTAGGTTATTTCCAATCTTTTCAGAGCAATTAAATCTGATCATGTCATTCCCTTGATTAAAAGTATTCATTGAGCCGAAACCGGTTTGGCTCAGTGGATAGAGCATCAGCCTGCGGACTGAAGGGTCCCGGGTTCGATTCCGGTCAAGGGCATGTACCTTGGTTGCGGGCACATCCCCGGTGGGAGGTGTGCAGGAGCCGCCTGATCGATGTTTCTAACTCTCTATCCCTCTCCCTTCCTCTCTGTGTAAAAAATGAATAAAATATATTAAAAAAAAGAAAAGAAAAGAAAAGTATTCATTGGCCCTGACCGCTTTGGCTCAGTGGATAGAGAGCATCAGCCTGTGGACTGAAGGGACCCAGGTTCAATTCTGGTCAAGGGCATGTGCCTAAGTTGCAGACTAGGTCCCCCAGTAGGGTGCATGCAGGAGGCAGCCAACCAATGATTCTCTCTCATTGATGTTTCTGTCTCAATCTCTCTCCCTTCCTCTCTGAAATCAATAAAAATATTTTTTTTAAAAAGCATTCAATGACCCTCCATTGCCTATCAGATAAAAATCTAAACTCCTTAGCATGGTAGCAAGGATCTCTATGAGTTGACCTTGCTTATTTCACATAGCACTATCTTTTGTCATTCTCTCACCTCTCAGCCACTCATATCTGAGTGATATTATATTTTGTTGTTGTTATTTTGTTCCTGACTCTGGGACAGCTCCTGATGAAAAAAGTGAAAAGGTGTTTTGATATTCATAACAAGCCCCTTTCAAACACACGGGCTTGAATTATATTAATGAGGTGACTTTGGAAAGCCCCTAAGGATCAGTAGCTGGTTGCCAGGGGAACCATCCATGTGATTAGAGGGTTGGAACTCTGGGGAGGGGAGAGAGGAGCGAGAGGTTGTTAATCACAAATGGTCAGTGAATTAATCAATCATGTCCACATAACGAAGCCTCCATAGGAAGCCTCTCAGAAGGGGCATGAAGGGCTCAGTGGATAGAGTGTTGGCCTGTGGACTGAGTGGTCCCGGGTTCGATTCCGGTCAAGGGGATGTACCTTGGTTGGGGGCACATCCCCAGTAGGAGGTGTGCAGGAGGCAGCTGATAGATGTTTCTGACTCTATCCCTCTCCCTTCCTCTTTGTAAAAAAAATCAATAAAATATATTTTTTTAAATGCCAAAAAAAAAAAAAAGAAGAAGAAGAAGAAGAAGGGGCATGAAGAGCTTCTGGGTTAGTTAACACCTGGAGGTGCTAGGAGGGTGGTGTGCCTGGAGAGGGCATGGAAGCTCCACACCCCTGCCCACTCCTCGTCCTACGCATCTCTTCCTCCTGGCGGTTCCTCTGATAACAAATCTGTAATCTAGCAAGTAAATTGTGTTCCTGAGTTCTAGGGAGCCATTCCGGCAAACTATCGAACCCGAGAAGGGGGCCTTGTGTAGCCAGTTGGTCGGGAGCACAGGGGACAACCTGGACACGCCACTGGTGTCTGAAGTGGGGGGCGGGGCGACAGTCTTGTGGGACTGAGCCCTTAAGGCTTAACCTCTGGGGTCTGTGCTAACTCCGGGAAGTTAGTGTCATAACTGAATCCTGGACACCTGTTCGTGTGTGGAGAGTTGGAGAATTGGTCGATGTGGGGAAAACTCTCACGTCGTGTCAGAAGTGTTATGAGTAAAGAAACAGTTTTCCTTAATATCTAAACAGTCACGCTTAATCCTTTGAGTTCCCAACATGTCATGCTATAGTCCTAGTAGCTTCTCCAATTACATGCTAAACAACTGCTCAGAATCACCTCCTCCGTGAGGTCTTGGGCAAAAGTGACCTTTTCTTTCTCTCTGCGTACACTGTACCCTGAATACATGCAGATCGTAACCTTTAACTGCACCTATTTGTGCATACAGTATGCTTATTTCTTACCAAACAGGTAATTCTCTGAGGGTAGGGATCTTATTCATCTTGATCACTACAATTTTAACTCAGTGATGGCCTTTGACAGTCATCCAATAGTTTTTCATGATACACAAAGGACCCCACCTCTCCTCATTGGACTCCTCTCCCACTGGATTTCTAGGTTCTGCCTTTCCATCCTAAGTTTCTGACCTTACCTCTCAGTCCCCACCTCCTTAGTTCTACCTCCAGTCCCATTAAATCCATCCTGAGCTTTAACACCGGCCTCTACTTCTACCTGCTAGTTCCTCAGGTTTCTTTCTCACCTTCCCATTCAAATTCATGTCCGCTGTCCAGCTTCTCGGAGTCTGAAGGTGTCTCCAATTCATCTATTTCCAGGTCAGTACTGTCGTCAGGAGAGGTGGGTACAGAGTGGATGGGAGAAGCACCGTTATCTCCAGGCCCCTTCGTCAAATTCAGTCGTAACTCCGGGGCAGAAAGACGTTTACGCATGGGGCGCTGGCCACACAGGGCTAAAGTGCTGGGGGTACCTGGGTAGGGGGAGGGGGGCAAAAAATAAAGATGCGTGTGTGCTGGTTAGGATTCCTTGCACGTGGAAGTGAAAATATGGGGTGAATTCTGAAGGACTAACACGGGGCATTTTGGAAAAGGGAAATAGAACGGAAAAGGGATGAGGGCGGCATAACCCTCCACTGGATTAGAATCAAGAACGTGAGGCCTAGGTTCTCATTTACCTACCTGCCTGTGAGTCTCTTTTAGGATCATCAAGATCTTCAAAAGAATCAGACTCTTCAGAAAGCAATCTGGAGGGAAATAAAGATTAAAAGGGGGAAGAAACATAGGCTAAAGGCACCAAGCCAGGTATCAGTTCTCTCTTCCTGCCATGATTTTACATCTCTGCTTTCCTTCTCCCCCCGCCCTCCCTTCCAGATCTAGTTTTCCATTCTTGCCCTCCATTTGTGACCATCACTTCCGTCTCCCAACCTCCCTCTCACCTCCTCACCTAGGGAATTCTTCATCCTGCCATTCCTCCTTCAGCTCCAATTCTCCAAGTCTCACAGATGCTCCTAGTCCTGCTGCTTCTGCATTCTCCCTGACCCTAAGATAGTCCCCCCATCCCCCGGAAGAAAAAGATTATCATGAGACAAACTAGGTAATGTCCTGAGGGAGATGGATTATAGGTAGGAGACACTGGAATTAAGCATAGTAATTAAGGTGCAGAGAACAGGCCTTGAAAAGAACTTGTTTCGTAGGTGTTTCTACCATCTTCACCACTTGCTGGAAACAGATCACCCCTACTGCTGGGGGTGGCGCAGAGGAAGGGTAGATGTCAAGCTAATTGTGTTTACCTCTGTGGCAGCTGCTCCACCTACACAGTAGGGGTGAGAGGTATTCCACGTGACAACTGGCTGGAAGCCGACAGACCTGCCCAGCTATCACTTGGCAAAGTCCAGGAAGATGGTACCTAGGCAGGCCTGCCTTCCCTCCACCATGCTGGGGAGTGGTCAGGGGAAACCATGGTCTAGGTGGAGGGGTGGGGAAGAAGGTAAGGAGGAAGAGATCTGCTGGGGAGAACCTGGACCCAAACTTAGTTCTGGGTCAGCTTTCCTGATAGCCATTCTGGAATATAGGGGTTAGAAAACAGAGAATAGCTGACACCAGTTTGGCTCAGTGGATAGAGCGTCGGCCTGTGGACTGAAGGGTCCTAGGTTTAATTCTGGTCAAGGTCATGTGCCTTGGTTGTGGGTACATCCCCGGTGGGGGGTGTGCAGGAGGCAGCTGGTTGATGTTTCTCTCTCATCGATGTTTCTAGCTCTCTCTCCCTCTCCCTTCCTCTCTGTAAAAAATCAATAAAATATATTAAAAAAATAAACTTTCTCTTCTTAAAAAACAACAACAGAGAATAGGGGCATATTTATCAGACACAAAATATACACTTCCTTTACAAAAACACACAATAGGGAATTATCCTGGACTCCTCCTTGTTCACCAGTTCCCATACCATACCAACATTTCCCACCCAAAGCCAATTCTCTATAGATTAATCCCTACAGCTGGATGGTGGGGAAAGTCCCAAGAGTATTCACTTTTTATTTCCAACCAAGTTAGCGAAGGTTTACTTACCCAAGAGCCAATGTCTTTTCTCCTGCCTCTTGGATAGTTCCCATCTTCACCAATCTGACCCCTTCTGTAAACACCTGGGTCTTCAGGGAATTGGTTGTTCCAGCTCTCCAATTCTCTACCCTTTCTCTGCCTCAGCTCTTGTTGTCTTGCCTCTGAGGAGGAAGGTGTGGAAGGGAGGAACCTCACTCTCAAACAGGTTTTGCCACCTCCCTTCTCAATGAGCAGGTTTGCCCAAAAGAACAACCATGCCTATGTGGGGGCGGGCTTTGGGGAGGAGAGTACATTTTCTTTTCTTTTTTTAATTGATGTTTTTAGAGGGAGAGAGAGGTATCAATTGGTTGCCTCCAGTATGCGCCCCAACTGTAGACTGAACCTGTAACTAGGTAAGTGCCCTGACTGGGAATCGAACCCACCACCTTTTGGTGTATAGAACGCTCCAACCAACTGAGCACACCAGCCAGGGTGGAGAGTCCATTTTTTAAAATGGCCAGTCATGAAGGGCTCTAGGAAGGCAATTTGTTCTTTCCAGGCTCCTTATAATCTGGTAGCTGCTCTTTTTTTTTTTTTTTTTTCAAGGCAATGGTAAAAACCATTTTGGTTTTAGGACTATCTTGGTCCTACACCTTTTACAGCATAAGCAAAATTAGCGACACAGAATTATAAGGATGGTTCTAGAAGAAGAAACAAATGAAAGGCTGAGGATGAGGAGCGCTGAGAGACTGTTGCTCCTCATTCCCCACAGAGTCAGCTGAAGGAAGGTATGAAGTACAACAGGAAGAAAGGAGAAAAGAGAGGAGGCTAAAACAATTACCTGATGGAAAAGCCTGACTGTAGTTGTAAAAAGAGACACTAAGCCGAGACCGGTTTGGCTCAGTGGATAGAGTGTCGGCTTGGGGACTGAAGGGTCCCGGGTTCGATTCCGGTCAAGGGCATGTACCTTGGTTGCGGGCACATCCCCAGTAGGGGGTGTGTGCAAGAGGAAGCTGATTGATGACTCTCTCTCATCGATGTTTCTAGCTCTCTATCTCTCTCCCTTCCTCTCTGTACAAAATCAATAAAATATATTAAAAAAAAAAAAAAAAAAAGAGACACTAAGACCCCAACCAGGAAAAAAAATTATTTAATACTTTAACAAAATGCAAAATAAAGTACCCAAGTTACAAAACATAAATTCCTTTGGTTCAGAAATCACACCACTATTTTTATCTTCCAACAGCTACACACATCGTCCCTCAAAGGGAAGTCACACTGTTGTCCCCTTCACACGGAAGACGTCATGCCAAAACCATCACATACCTCACTACTCAGTGACACTGTTGGCAACTTACATGGAACAGAGCTTTGGGGTAGGACAAGGGCGAACAGGTCGGTGTGAAGAGAAAAGGGGATTACACATGCAGAACAAGTCAGTTAGAGGGCGGGGGGGGGGGGGGGGGGAAACTCTCTGTTGGATCACTATGGCATGAATCAGACCCCTGCACATGCTACACAAGGCTGAGTCCCTTGGTACAATCACATATAAATACAGACAACCCAGTGACCCTGAGCACTCCCAGGGAAAACAGAACCTCTAGTCTTAGATCCTTCGTTTTATAGATGGGGAACATGAGACCTGGAGATGAAGTGTCTTGCCAAAAGACACACAGTTGGTGGCGGTCCATGTCAGGACTCCCTGTTTTCTTGTCATAAGAGCAAGAGAATGACGTGGACAAGAGATTGACAGACCCGATAAGGCTGGGGACAGAGCTGAGATGTCATGGCCATTCTGCCGTCCTTTGGGAGGAGTGCCCAAGAGGCCTTTCTGAGAGTCGCCTGAACGCTCAGGGGTCTTCTGAGTTCCTTCAGGCCCCCTGTGGCTTTGGGACAAGGGATCCAAAGAAACTGAGAGCCAGGCCACATGATCAGGGCAGAACAGAATGGCCTCTACCCTGCTCCCAAACAACCCTAAAGGAGTCACAATAAGTTCAGGAAGAAAATTTAGCCGCCTCGGAATCAAACACCATTGCCTAACTGGGGGCAGACATGAGTCATGAAGCTGGAGATCTAACGGCTGAAAACTGGAATAAGAGTCTCTGAAGCACTCCATCTTCTGCCTAGCTTAGAGGAGGCATCCATCAATACTTGAATCAATGAGAGAACAAATGCAAACATGGAGACAATGAATGTTTGGTTCCATGAGAGATACTGGTTCTGTTAAGGAGCCTCGCCGAGGGCACTGTTGGGCGCACATTCTTTCTGTGCCCCTCAGCTGGAACAGCATAGGAGTTACGTTGTACCCCTGGGGAGTCAGTACAGATCTAAAGAATTAAATTAAATAACAGAATCTGATTGGGAGAGATTGGGGGGAAAGGTAGAAAGCCATTCCTAAAGCAGCTGCTTTCTTCTTTCTCCTCCCAGAGTTACGAGAACAGGACAAGTGCACCTGACCCTGGAGCAATGAAGACAGAATTGCTGAAGCCTCTCAAAACATGCATTCGAGGTGGTTCAGGCAACCCCTCCCTCTGCCCCCTCCCCTCCCAACAGTCACTTCTTGGACAGGAAGGCCGCGGTGGATTGTGACAGCGAGATCTGACTGCACTTCTCAAAGATGGCCTCGGCCGAGAGTTTAGGCAGCCCCTGATCCAGGGGGCACTCGTCCACCAAGCTGTTCATGGGTGTGGGGGGCAGGGGAGGCTCCTCCTCGTCTTGACTCAGTCCAGGGATCAGCGAGGTGCCTGCCCTGTCCGACTCCTTGTCCACCTGCTCCCTGGCAGTCTCAGGGCGCCCTGAAGGGATTGTCATGGAGTCAAAATATGCTGACAGGGCTTCCTGGAGCAGAGGCAGGAGTTTCTTTCGAGAGACCTGGGCGTTGCCTTGAAGATAGGCTTGGAGGTTAGGGTGAGGGCTTGGGGCAGGGGTCAGCTTCAGGGCCGGAGAGTGGGACCGTTCCAGGACTCCACAGATCTAAAGAGGCGACAAGATGGGGAAATGGTATTTCAGGTGGTGAAGCAAACTGTGGAGGCAGATTGCTGAGGCTTCTAAGTTGGGAGCTTCTCTTAGAGAGGAGAAGTTTGTGGGGGGTTTTTTTGTTTTTTTGTTTTTTTAAATCACTCAGAGTTAAGCTGTATTGCTTGCAACAAAAGGCATATCAGCTAATATACATAGTATTTTATTTATTTTTTAGTTAATCCTCACCCAAGGATTCCCCCCCCCCACCCCGTTAATTTTTAGAGAGTGCAAGGGAGTGGGGGGAGAGAGAGAAACATTGATGTGAGAGAGACACATTGATTGGCTGCCTCCTGCACATGCCCTGATGGAGTCGGGGATTGAGCCTGCACTGCAACTGAGGTATGGGACACGTATCTATACTGAGGTCAAGGGAAGGACAGAGGCAGAAAAAATGAGTAGATCAAAGTGAGGGTGGGAGGTATGCCAGGCATGGTGCCAAATCTGGCCATTTGTCAATACTGTACAACCTCATTTAATCCTCACAATTGCTTTATAAGATTGGTATTACTGTTATCCTCATTCACAGGTAAGGAAACCGAGGCGTAGACAGATTCAGTGACTTCCTAACATCATAGTTTGAATGAAGCAAAGCTGACACTAAAACCTAGGTCTGCCACCAAAACTGGTGTTTGGAATCACCGTGTTCCTAAAACAGGAGGGAGAGAGGAAACGGCGGGGCTGACGGGGAGAAGAGGCCCCGTTCCCCGCACCAGGCAGCCTGGCCATGGCAGTGCCAGCACAGCTCCAGGGAGCAGCACCAGGGGCTGTGGCTGGGAGAAGGGGAGATATAGGAAGGTGGGGAGAGGCCGAAGTGCCTTTCCCTTTGTGACATTAGTAGGAGCCACCTTTCACCGAGTGTTACTTTGTGCCCAGCAATGTACTGTTCATATGTTATGTTTAATTATCACATCAGACTAATTAGGAGGCTCAGAAGTCAACTGACTTGCTTTGGCTCAAAGAGAAAGTAAGTGGCAAATCTGGGGCTGAAAAGCTCATCTATCTGCCTTTAAACACTGTAGTCTTTCCGCAAACTCCCTCCACTGAGTGAAGTCACACTTGCTTCCTCGAGAAGACAAAGGCAGAGAGAGGGGTGGGAAAGGGCGGACCAGCCTCTGACAGGCTCAAAGGATCATCCGGCTGCACTCAGACCGGTCTTCAGCAGTCGTCACAACCCAAAGAGGCCCTGGTCTGCCTGAGGTCCTTTCAAATCCTTCCCTGGGCTAATGAGTAACCAGAAGAGGAAAGGGAAGGAGAGGAGCTGGGAAAGGGGGCCACATGGAAGACCAGGCAAGAAAGCAAACCTGCTCCCGGTCCCTTCTCCACAGTCAGCGCCACAGTGACCACTCCCTGCAGGGTAAGTGGCAGAGAAAGTTCCTCTGTGTTTCCCCCTTTCAGGGCAATCGGGTCAGCAGAAAGGAACTGATGTTCAGGGGTGAGGAGTTCGTAATTAAACAAAGAATCGAGTTGAACTCCAGGCTCATTACATTTACTTTTAACCCGGTTTTCAGATCTCTTCTAAGGAGGAACTCCATCTCTGTTTTTGGAATCTCTCTTTCTCAACAACAATAGGATTAAGGGTATTCACTTAGACACAGAATGGGAAAAGTGGGAGGGGAGATTCTGGAAGCAGGTTAGGGGACCTGCGTGTGAACGCCAGAACCCAGGAGTGGCCTTCACAGCGCAGGCGTGTGGGGCAGAGCCCCGCAGAGCCTCAGGCGGGGAGGAGGTGGACTCACTGTCATCCGGAGCGCTGCATGGGGACAGAAGACGGCCAGCTGCCGCACGGGCTCGTTGTGCGCGTTGAACAAGATGGCCATGGCGACCAAGGCGTCATAGCCGTGAGCCTGGCAGAAAGCATGGAGGTCTGCCGCGAGGCTGGGCCTCTGCAGGAAGGCCTGGAAGAGAAGAGATGGGCAGGGGGGAGGGCTGGAACTCCCTTGTCGCCACCAACAAAAATGCTTACCAAGAGTTTCTTCCCGTGTGAACCTGGGGCTTGTACTCCGTAAGGTACCTGGTGTGTACTCTGCTGTCTATGTGCTCGGAGGCAGTGTGTACAGTGGGGAGAATACAGGTTTTGGGCCCAGACAGAACTGATCTGAAAATCAGCTCTATTACTTATTAGCTAATGATCAAGGAATTATATTAACCTCCCAGGACTTAAGTTTCCTCATCTATAAAATGAGGATAAAATATCTATCAGGCATGACTGTTTTACGGATTGAAAAATGACGGTGTTTCCGATCCTTGGCATTTCTAACGTGTCTATTCGTACTGTGATTACGGTCCTTGGGAAGCCTTTTGCATTCTTTTGTTTGTTTCCCAAACTAGATGATGAGTCATAAGGGAAGAGGTCATGCTGTTTTGTTTTGATTATTTAGTATTTTTATATAGCATTTGGTAGAAAGCTGTGCAGACTATGTGAGTATGGGTTCAGATCAGGCTGTCGAGTGACTTAAACCAATATAATATGGAACCAGGAATTAAAATACCATTATCATAGTTACATTCATTTACCCATTCAACAAAATTTACTGAGCACCCACTTTGTCAAAGCTGCTGCAGGTATAGCAGAAACAACAATATGATTAAGGGTATTCACTTAGACACAGAATGGGAAAAGTGGGAGGGGAGATTCTGGAAGCAGGTCAGGGGACCTGGGTGTGAACGCCAGAACCCAGACCCTGTCAAAGCTGCTGCAGGTATAGCAGAAACCAAAGAAATAGGGCCCTTCACATCCCCAGTAGGGGGTGTGCAAGAGGCAGCTGATCTATGATTCTCTCTCATTGATGTTTCTAACTCTCTATTCCTCTCTCTTCCTCTCTGTAAAAAATCAATAAAATATATTTAAAAAAAAGAAAAAGAAAAAAAGAAATAGGGCCCTTGCTCTGGCTGGGCTGATAAAGAACAGAGGAATATAGACGATAAAACGAGGAAACCATGAACTATGATTATTTCAGTGTGTTGAGTGCTGGGAAGAAAACAGAAGAAGATAACGGTTAGAGATTTTTGAACAGGAAAGATATTATTTCAGTTAGAATGGTCAGGAAAACACTTAAAAAAGAAGTATTTTTTATTGATTTGAGAAAGGAAGAGGGGGGAGAGAGAGAGAAACGTCAATGAGAGAGAATTATTTATCAGCTGCCTCCTGCATACCCCCTACTGGGGATTCAGCCTGCAACCTGGGCATGTGTCCTGATAAGGAATCAAACTGTGACTTTCTGGTTCAGAGGTTGATGCTCAACCACTGAGCCATGCCGGCCAGTCTGGAAAAACCTCTTAAAAGAGATTCCTGAGTTAAGACCTGAAGGACATGAAGGAGCCAGCTATACAAAGGGAAAAGCAAGTACAAAGGCTCTGAGTTGGGAATGAACTTAATGATTCCAAGGAACAGAAAGAAAACCAGTATGGCTGCCGTACTGTGGCGGGGAGGCGAGGGGGGTGGGAGCGGGAAGCACGGCTGGCGTGAGATCAGAGAGAAAGTCGGGGCCAAACCAAGGTGGGCCCTATACACCATCGTGAGGTCTCTGCATTTTATTAGCAGGGCAATGAAAAGCCAGTAAAGGAAGGGGGTGATAGGATCTAAGTTACCTATTAGGGGCGTCTCTCCGGCCACTGTGGAGAGAATGGTTTGCAGGGGGACATACATGGAGGCTGGTAAACTGTGGGGGCGAGTACAGTAGAACAGTGAGAGACAATGAACTGTGGGAGTTACCAGAGCTGGAGAAACATGGATAGATACAAGGTAAGTGGAGGAGAGTCAGAAGTGAGGGGTGAGGTTATCCACATAACTGAAGGTTTTCTTTTCCCACCTACTCCTACATCTTGTTCTTACCTCCAGATCCATATATATTGCACTAATGGCCACCTTGATGCCTTGTCTGAAAATGGTCTTCTGGTCCTTTCTCAGCATCTGCTCAGTGGTCAGGCCTAGAAAGTAGGTGTGAGAATAGGAGTCAAAAATGAGAGCCCAGCCGAAAACAGTTTGGCTCAGTGGATAGAACGTCAGCCTGCGGACTGAAGGGTCCCGGGTTTGGGCATATCCCCAGTACACCCACTACTGGGATCGATAACTCTCTCTCATCAATGTTTCTAACTCGCTATCTCCCTTCCTCTCTGTAAAAAATCAATAAAATATATTATTTTAAAAAATCAAAAATAAAATAAAAAGCTTCCATTTCTCTTAAAAAAAAAAAAATTAAACAAACGGGAGCCCAGGGTCCCAAGACTAGAAAGAGGAAGACACCGAGGTGGGTCATGGGAGAGGAAAAACACAGCCTTTCTTTTGGGCAATTAAAAGGGCTAACTGAAAATGTAATTATATGAAAAAAATTAGCTTCAATTACTGCGTCACAAGTTACCTTTAGAGCAAAGGACATGGAGAGAAAGGTACATGTAGTACTTTATTTTCAACTAGAGGCCTGGAGCATGAAGTTTGTGAACAGGGAGGGTCCTTAGGCCTGCTGGCGACTGGCAGGGCGATCGAGGGCCCCCACTGGCACCCTCCTTTGGGACCTGCAGGCAGCTTCTGCATTGAGCATCTGCCCCCTGGTGGTCAGTGCCCATTATAGTGACTGGTTATTCTGCTGATTTGCATATTAGGCTTTTTTAAAAAAATATATTTTATTGATTTTGTACAGAGGTAGGGAGAGAGATAGTTAGAAACATCGATGAGAAAGTCATCGATCAGCTGCCTCTTGCACACCCCCTACTGGGGATATGCCCGCAACCAAGGTACATGCCCTTGACTGGAATTGAACCTGGGACCCTTCAGTCCCCAAGCCGACACTCTATCCTTTGAGCCGAACCGGTTTTGGCTGCATATTAGGCTTTTATTGTATAGGATGATGAGAGAGAACCACTGATTGGCTGGCTCCTGCACGCCCCCTACTGGGGACCAAGCCCACAACCTGGGCATGTGCCCTTGACCGGAATTGAACCCGGGAACCTTCCACAGGTTGACACTCTGTCCACTGAGCCAAACTGGCCAGGGCTATTTATTTACTTTTTTATCGGGAGGTAGCTGGCTGGAAAATTATGTAAGATTTTTGTTCTCTTCCTTTGTCCTTGGTATATTCACCCTGTTTCTTCTGCTTCCCTAACCCATTATCTAGATCTCACACTGACAACTTAGTATATTTTATTTATAAGTCTATATTCTCTGATTAGAACGAAAACCTCTGAGACTTTAGTATATTCTTCTTATCTTCCCCGATAGCCCAGTCAGAACAATCCAGTAAATGACTAATTAGTTCCCGATCAGACTCACACGCTACCTCATTTATCTCCAAAGCTCAAACCATAACCCATGCTCTGACACTGTTGTGATGGTGTTTTCTCACACGGGAGGGAGAGAAGTCAGTTTAACACTCATACCCGACACATCGAACTTCGCCTTCTGCAGAGAATCGAAGATGTCGTTTCTCTTGGGCAGATCTGTGAAGAGGGCCTCCAGCTTCTCCACGTATTTGTGGTCCTTTGGGGTTGCTCTTCCAATTTTAGGGTCCATGTTGACACAGTCCAGGATGATTGTTGCTGTGGAAAAGGAAGATGACAGAACTCAAATCTTGTGGCCCTCCATGTATGACCATGGAAACACACCTAGCCCTCCAACCAAATGGTCGCAATACAGAGGGGACTGTATGCAAACTCGGGGTTATGCCCGAGCAAGACCTCTCAAATCCAAACTAAAATGCAGGCAGGGAAATGGGGAAACAGTAGAAGGAAAGACCGAGCGTCTCAATTCTTGGAGATTGTGAGACCTAGTAAGAGAAAGATGACCTCTCCTCTGTAGGCCCAATTCTAGTAAAGAATCTTTTTTGTTGTTGTTAATCCTCACCTGAGAATATTTTCTCCATTGATTTTCAGAGAGAGAGAGAGTGGAAGAGATGGAGGCAGAAAAGAGATCGAGAGCAAAGGATTGACATGAGAGAGACACATTGATTGGTTGCTCCAGCACAGGGGTCCTCAAACTTTTTAAAGTGGGGGCCAGATCACGGTCCCTCAGAGAGCTGGAGGGCCGGACTATATGAACTACTAATTCCTACTGTAACACCTCGGCTGCGCTCACTGCCCAAAAAACCTGGCGGGCCGGATCAGACTCCTCTGCCGGCCGCATGTGGCCCGCGGGCCGTAGTTTGAAGACCCCTGCTCCAGCACATACCCTAAGAAGGCTAGGGAATGAGCCTGCAATCCGGGTACATGCCTTGACTGGGAATCAAACCCGAGACTCTGGTCCATGGGCCGATGCTCTACCACTGAGTCACACCAGCCAGGGACCAGTAAAGACAGTCTAATCCAATTCTCTCTCTCTCTTTTTTTCTCTTTCTCTTTTTTCCAAATAGAGAAAAAGAGAACGAGGAAGGTTAAGAGATTTGCTCAAGGTCACAAATGGGCAGAAACAATACTGGAATCGTTTCCTGTTTCTGTGGCACCTCTTTTCATTTTATGGTGCTGCTGAGGCAGCTTCTAGGTCTACTGTCCCCTGCTTCCCTTCTGCATTCCCCAACAAAGTATCCCACAGCCTTTCAATACCTAATTGCCCCCCTGAAAGAATCTCAGCCTTCAGTGTGGGCTGAATGGCTCTGAGAGGGTATGGTCAAGCTGGAAGAATCTAGACTTTTCAACTGTTCCTTCTCTGGGGTAGGAATGGAGGAACTACGGAGTCAGGCCCCAACCAAGCCGCCCTCACCATGCAGAAGGGCTGCAGTTTGCCTGTCCAAGATCTCTGGTGCCCCCTGCAGGATCCTCTCGGTCACCAAGGTAGTGCAGGACCCCACCAGCTCAACAGAAACATGGCAGGGAGGGCAGTGCTTCTGGTCGATGGGCCGATGGTCTAGCACCTCTGCCACTGCCTCCTCTAGGGCTGCGTCACTTCTGTGTGGGGAAAGGCGGGGTGGGAAAAAGAGAAACAAAGGTAGGCAGGAGTACTCCAGCTGCTTCGAACCGATCTCCACCTAACTCATGAAGGAAAATGCAGACGCCATAGGTAAACACTTAGACCTCTGGTCGCTTAGACCTCTGCCTCACTCCTTCCAATTCTTTCCTTTAATGTTAGATAATGTAAAGATAACGGAAGTCATCTTTAAATAGTGTATACGTGATTTTGGCAAAGTGTCTGCTACGAATACCTTATCCACATATTTGATGTCCTCTGAGGTTGCCTTTCCAGTTGACACCCTTGATACCCAACATCTAAATCGCTCCTGTCCCCTCAATTCCCTTAATACCCAAATTCCATGCCTGTCACCAGATTCTGTGGCTTCTATCTCAATTTCTATTTATTCCTTCCTTTCCACCCCTCTGCTACTGCCTTATTCTAGACCCTCAATATCTCTCATCTGGATGATTCCAGTAGTTTCCTAACCAAATACCTGCTTCCAATCTTAGGCCTTCCTAAGCTGTCTTCCACAATGCTGCCTGAATGTGCAAATCTGATTCTGTTAGGACTCGGAATAAATATAATTAACAAGAGTTCCTTACAGCCCTAAAATAAAGTCTAATCTCTTTCGCAGGGTTTCCATGATCTGGCCTGTCTACCTCTCTAGTCTTACCTTTTTTCCATGTCTTATTTCTCACTCGTATTTTATGCTCCAGCCATGCAAAACACATTCCATTTCCCCCGACTCACCATGCTAGTTCATGCCTGCCTGCCTTTGCTTACATTAATCACTCTCTCTGCCTGGATGCTTTTCCTCACGACCTTACCTCCCCATTTCCCAAGTAAACAGCTAGTTCTCTTTCAAGACTGAGATACAGGGTTACCTCTGTTAGGAAACCTTTCCTGACACCCTCTACTCCTCTCTAGTACATTTAACCCCTCCATCCTTCCTGCACCTACTGACTCCTAATGGTTATCCCCTACCGCCAAGCCCATTACAATGACCAGTTTGCCCAGTTCCCGCTTCCTGACTGAAAGCTTCTTGAAACAGGGACTCTGTCTCACCCACATCCTCTAAACAGAAGTTTATTAACGAGTGAATGGACAGCTGGATCGATGCCCTGAGGCTGCCCTCTGTCAATGTCCTGCTATAACCAGTGTGCTCAAGGAAATAACACACATTTTAATACTAGCAGGAGCCAGACAGACTTCCTTATGTGGCTTTGTTGGCAGTTTTTTCCAGTCTTAAGTTAGGGATGAAATTATTATAAGTGTGTACCTTTATTAAAGACATTAAAAAGATACTGTCTTTTTTTTTTTTTTTATTTAATATATTTTATTGATTTTGTACAGAGAGGAAGGGAGAGAGATAGAGAATCAGAAACATCAATGAGGGAGAGTCATCTATTCAGCTGCCTCTTGCACATACCCCAATGGGAATATGCCCACAACCAAGGTACATGCCCTTGACCAGAATCAAACCCGGGACCTTTCAGTCCCCAAGCAGACGCTCTATCCATTGAGCCAAACTGGCCTCGGCAAGATACTGTCTTATGTAGGAAATAATTTTGCTAACGTTTTAAAAATTAAAAAGAGTTGGAATCATTATTCAAAAGCTTCTATTATAATAAATCTGCCATGAAATCTTAAAATATAGTAATACCAAAGGCATATTTAAATAATTTCTAGTTATCTTTTAGTTTGAACTCTCCAAGTTTCTACTTGCAAAACTGGAGAAGCGATAATATTTTCTATATCAACTAGGACCCATCAATTACCATTAGCGTGTGATGTTCCCAAGAGCAAAAATTCTTCCTCTCTTTATATCTGACTCATCAGAGCTCAACGTGGCACGTGATTAAGTATCAGCTTAACGTCCTCCACATACCTGGGAAAGACGTGGTGGTCTACAAGGATCAGGGTGAGTTGGCCGGCCTGGTGCAGCGCGTGGAGGTCGATCTCATCCCGGAAGATTAAGAGGGACTCTGGAATGTGAACCTCCTGAAGGAGGAAGACGCTGTCACCTCGTAGAGGTAGCTCAGAACGTTTTATATTTAAAACTGGAACAAAGACATCCTCGGTCTCAGTCGTCTGGAGAAGAGAGTGAAAAGAAGGTATGGCAATGTTGAGGAACAGACAGGAAAAATAACAAGACAACTGGGACCAAGGAAGACATGATTTTGGGTGAGTTACTGCCCTTCTCAAAGCCAAAACACCAAGTCAATAAAAATCAAAGGACAATCCCTGCCCTTTCTCATATTTAGCAGTAACATGAAGGTCAACAAGAAAACTCATGCCCTAGCTGGTTTGGCTCAGTGGATAGAGCATCAGCCTGCAAACTGGGGGGTCCCGGGTTTGATTCCGGTCATGGGTTCCCAGTGGGGGGCTTGTGGGAGGCAGCCAATCCATGATTCTCTCTCATAATGGATGCTTCTATCTCTCCTTCCTTCCCCTCTGAAATCAATAAAAATGTATTTAAAAAAAAACACACACACAAGAAAACTCATGAAAAAGAGCTAGTTCTAGATGCTGCAGAGAAGGGATTATTAGTCTTCAAGAGCTGACGTGGACTTGAGGCATACTCATTAGATCATGGATACCCACGTTGCTCAATAATAAACTGTTGGAATATTTTATGGTTTACACATTCTATTTTTGAAATTTTATGAGTTTGAGCCAAACGGATGACAACTGCCAGGAAGCAAGATCTCAAATGCTCCCTGTGTACACATTCTTCAACATACATTTACTCATTGGATCCTCACACCAACACCGACATTATTTCAGGCTTTACAGATGGCGACACGAGACTCGGAAAAGTTAAGGGATTTAACTTACCCAAGACTAGATGGTGTTAAGCAGCAGAGCTGAATCTTGAATCCAAATCTTTTCATTCTAAGAGATTCTGTTCCTAAGTACTCACCTTTGCCAGGTAAAAAGCCAAGGCGAGAGCGGACACCATGGAGTCCAAGTCACAGGCTTCATTTCCCAGCACGACATGCAGCGGCTGGGACTCCTGGAAGGAGAATGGGAAACTAGCAGAAGCATTACGCGTCTCCATTTGCCTTACACGCATGTAGGGCTTACACACATCCTCTCTCTGATTCCCACCGAGGAGGTGAGCAGGTTGATATATATTTTTTTAAAATATATTTTATTGATTTTTCACAGAGAGAAAGAAAGAGGGATAGAGAGTTAGAAACATCAATGAGAGAGAATCATCGATCAGCTGCCTCTTGCACACCCCCCACCGGGGATGTGCCCACAACCAAGGTACATGCCCTTGCCCGGAATCGAACCCGGGACCTTTCAGCCCACAGGCCGACGCTCTATCCACTGAGCCAAGCCGGTCCTGGCGAGCAGATTGATCTTATGGGTCCTCATTTCACGGATGAGGACATTGGCTGAGAGGTTTTTGTTTGTTTGTTTGTTTGTTTGTTTTTAAATATATTTTTATTGATTTTTTTTACAGAGAGGAAGGGAGAGGGAGAGTTAGGGAGAAACATTAATCAGCTGCCTCCTATACACCCCTACTGGGGATGTGCCCACAACCAAGGTACCATTGACCGGAATCGAACCTGGGACCCTTGAGTCTGCAGGCTGATGCTCTATCCACTGAGCCAAACCAGTTAGGGCTGACGTGTGTGTTTTGGCAAAGCTTTGAGCATTCCACACAGACCCAGTTAGTGGGAAAGTGCTCTTTTCTCTCCGCTACACTGTGTCCCTGACTGTTAATTTACAAAAAGCCAGCAGCAAATAATTCTGACTTCCGCTGCTGCTTTGGGCCCTTGAGAAGTCAAAGGTAAGCTGATGTATGAGTATCCAAGCCATGGATTATTTCCCACCCCCCATTTTCAGAAGAGGGAAAAGAATCCTTAATACTTCAAAAAATAAGATCTAGTCCATTATCTAGTTATCCATAAAAACTTCCCCAAGGAACCTCCACGATAACCAGACACAGCCAACACTTCAACCAGAGAAACAGGCCACTGTCCCAGTAGGTGTAGCTTAAAGCATGCACAGTGGCTGCCGGAGAACTTTTACTTGACACTTTGAATAGTCCAGCTGCTGGTAAGAACTGGGTAGGGATGGTTATTATTAACCTTGTTTCCCTAGCTATCAGAGTTTTAAAGAAAATACATTAAGCCCTAGCTGGTATGGCTTAGTCCATAGAGCGTTGGCTTGCTGACTGAAGGGTCCCAGGTTCGATTCTGGCCAAGGGCACATGCCTGTGTTGTGGGCTTGATCCCCAGTAGAGGACATGCTGGAGGCAGCCAATCAATGATTCTCATCATTGATGTTTCTCTCTCTCTCCCTTTCTCTCTGAAATAAATAAATAAATAAATAAATAAATAAATAAATAAATAAATAAATTTTAAAAAAAGAAAGAAAAGAAAATACACTAAAATCTACATTGCCCACAAAAGCAGAGACTAGGATTTGGTTTAGTTCTGAGACATTTAGAGTGTGCCATGCACCGTTCTATAGCTTATGTGCACAAACTAATCATTTAATCCTCAAAACAAGCTGAAGAGGTAGGTATTTTAAGAGTGATGATTTCATTATAGGTGTGAGCATTCAGCCAGATGGAATGAGACCATAAAGTCTATGAGTCAGCTTAGGGCACAAGGATTCTGTCTTACTAATTTGCTTTTGAACTTCTCTCTCAACCTGCTTCTGAGGGACGAAGGGATAAGAACAAATGAGAAGCACTAATTACAGCAGAGTTTCTTAATCTCAGCACTGCTGGCATTTTGCACTGGTAATTCTTTGTGGTGGAGGCTGTCCTGTGCCTTGTGGGATGTCTGGTAGCATCTCTGGATTCTACCCATTAGAGAGATGCCTGTAGCACCCCCAGTCATGACAATCAAAAATGTCTCCAGACTTGCCAAATATTTCCTGGGAGCAAAATCACTCCTGGGCACCTGGCCGGCATGGCTCAGTGGTTGAACATCAACCTATGAACCAGGAGATCACGGTTCAATTCCTGGTCGAGGCACATGCCGGGGTTGCAGGCTCCATCCCCAGTGTGGGGTGTGCAGGAGGCAGCCAATCAGTGATTATCTCTCACCATTGATGTTTCTGTCTCTCTCTCTCCCTCTCTCTAGTCAATAAAAATATATATATATTTTTAAATTACTCCCTATATAAGAACTACTGGGTTATAGAAAGGTAAAAATCCACACATTCTGGCTTCTATCAAGGAAGATTTGCTAGATGGAAGAGTTTATAAAAGTGGGACAGGAATTCAAAGAAGCGAAACATAGCAAGGAGCAGTTATCAAGTATCAATAGTTAACTTTAGGGGGGAAAAAGAATCTAGTCATCTTCCCTGTATTGGCTATTACCACTACCACCCCCACACACCCACACACACACCCCTCCACACCATTCTCCCAGAAAGAGACCATTTTAGAAGACTTCTGGTGGCATAAATTGCTTGATCTCGTAACTAAGTTCCTGTTTTTATTTTACTTATTTTTATTTTTTAAAAATATATTTTATTGCTTTTTCACAGAGAGGAAGGGAGATGTGCCACTGGGGCTGTGCCTGCAACCAAGGTACATGCCCTTGACCGGAATCAAACCTGGGACCTTTCAGTCTACAGGCCAATGCTCTATCCACTGAGCCAAGCCAGTTTCGGCAAGTTCTTGTTTTTAAACTACCCTCTTTCCCACCTCCTATTCCCACCCCTAGTGAGAAGTACAAAAGGCATGGGATCATCTGTCAAGCTTTTGGGCACAGGGTGTCTGGGGAAAGTTTGCCTGAGAGTCCCCCCTGTGCCCATTTATTTAAGCCTAATTCACCAGCGTGGCAGCCAAGGCCCATTCATGCCGAACAGCATGGCAGAGTCTTTTCAATATCACACTCTTTCCCAACACGATATGAGAATCCTAGCCCAGTGCTGGAGGAACTTTTCTGACTTGTGATCCCTCCTCCTGACACCAGAGAGGGCCCCTGTGTTCCCTGGACACCAAGAACTGCCCAGATGGCGCTGGCCCAGAGTGACAACAAAGCACTTGAGATAAGTGGCTGCCCAGATAACTGCTCACTGGGCCGCTGAGGGGGGCACAGTGTTCTCTGAGGGAACCACATAAACACCAGCGGCCATATGGCCCTGGCCCTGGAGCAGAACGTAAGAGGAGCAGAGAAAAGGCAGAGCAAGGGGCCCTGGCCGGGCGGCTCAGAGAGTTGGGACACCAAAAGATTGTGGGTTCGAGTCCCATTTCAGGGCACGGATGATGGGAGGCAACTGATAGATGTTTCTCTCTCACATCAATGTCTCTCTTAAAAAAAAAAAGGCAGAGCATAGGGAATACCCATTGCTGGGCACAGAGAAGCCCTTTGCTGCTTCATTTCAAAGGCAGAGGAATCGCCAAAATCGGTTTGGCTCAATGGATAGAGCATCGGCTTGGGGACTGAAAGGTCCCGGGTTCGATTCCAGTCAAGGGCATGTACCTTGGTTGCGGGCATATCCCCAGTAGGGGGTATGCAAGAGGCAGCTGATCGATGAGTCTCTCTCATCGATGTTTCTAACTCTCTATCTCTCTCCCTTCCTCTCTGTACAAAATCAATAAAATATATATTTTTAAAAATAATAATAACTCTGGCTTTAAAAAAAAAAAAAAAGGCAGAGGAAACAGGGTCAGTCAGAGCTTCAGGATGGAGAGAAGGTGAAGCAGCAAAGCAGAAAGCAGGGACTACATACAATGTCACGGCCGAGGTGAGGAAAAACAATTTCCAGAGGAAGACGAACAGCCAACCCCTTGCACGCAGCCAAGTTCAGACAGCACCCCAAAGGAACCGATACAAAAGGAATATTTTGGAACTTGTAGCTAATCTCGGAGCAGGAGTGGCCAAGGGAGGGGGTGGCTTCCTTTCCCCTGTCAACACCCCCCGCCCCAGCTGACTGGTCTGTGAGCCTCCGAAAACCACTGTGCACATTCCCGGCTCTGCCCTTTGCACCACTTGCTCTGCTCCGCCTGGAATAGCAAGCTGCCATTTGAAAAGACCACAGACGGGTTGAATCTCAGCTCTGCTTTTCTTACTTGCTGTGGGACCCTGGCCTCCCTAAGCCTCGCTGTTTTCATTTTAAAAATTAAGATGATAGCCCTGACTGGTTTGGCTCAGTGGATAGAGCATCGGTGTCTGGACTGAAGGGTCCCGGGTTCGATTCCGGTCAAGGGCATGTACCTTGGTTGTGGGCACATCCCCAGTGGGGGGTGTGCAGGAGGCAGCTGATCAATGATTCTCTATCATGGATGTTTCTAACTCTCTATGCCTCTCCCTTCCTCTCTGAAAAAAAAAAAAAAAAAAGTCAATAAAATATATTTTTAAAAAATAAAATAAAAATTAAGAGAATCCTGTGATCAGCTCCATGAAGTGGAAATGAGCGTTAAATGAGACAACACATTAAGTGCCCAGTCTGTGGCGGTTAAGATGAGCTCTCCTCCATCTCCTCCTCTGCCCCACCCTGTCCGTCAGGCCCTCTGCACACCCCTCTCTCCATGAGGCATTTCCGACACCCAGGCCGGAGCACCCCTCTTCCTCTAACCCGCCCTGCCAACCGGAGGCTCTCACGTGGAACCTTCTTCTGCGTTTAGGACTCACCACCTTTTCATGGATACATCCCCAACCCCCGACACAGCTTACAAGCGAGGTGTCCGTATACTTTGTCGTTCAAACCGGGACACTTTTTTTAAGAGGACAGGGGGTTGCAATGAATGATTACGTCAGAATAAACTAAGACTGTCCTGGGCAGAGCAGGTGTATGGCAGCCCAACTTATAAAGCAACATTCTCCTCCTCATTTAGAAAAAAAAAAAAACCACCAACACGTGCAACTCTTATCCTCACCCCCAGCTCAGCAGCTGTCAGCACCAGCCAGCCGGCCTCCGTTTTCTGACCGCAGTGGGGGGAGCGTTCAGAGCAAACAGCTATACTTAGAGCATGAGGAAACCTAAGCTGCCAATGGAGGAAACACAATCTGAGAGCCACAGTAAATATAAACTTTTTTTCTTCTTCTTAAAAACAAAACACAAAAAAAAACCCACTACTGAAATGTTATATCCTGACGTCGGCTGTGGCCTCAGTGGGGAGAGAGATGGGTTCCAGGGCTGGCAAAGCAAAACACTCCCCTTCTGAAGCTGAATATGGTGTGATGCCTACTCCACAAAATAGTCAATGAGGGAGGGGGTGAGGTTAGCAGGGGCGTTGGGGGGGGGGGGGGCAGAGATAGAGAAGCCCTCCCTCCCAGCAGAGAAGACGGGACTAGTTCGGGTGCCAGGACAATAAATTCCTAAGGAGAGCCAGCCCCTCCTGGCTCCTGCCTCAGGCCGGAGAAGCACCGACAACACAGACAGATTCCCCGCAGGCTGCTGGCTGAACACCTAACCTCGAATGCAGCCCCACCCTGAAGCAAAAATGTTTCCCCACTTGGCAGGAGTGGGGCTTTCTTTTAAAGGGAGCACACGACTGCCATGGTGGCAGAGACTGTAGAAAACCCCTCTGGTATCGAATGCTAAAAAAATCGGTATCAACAAGAGAGTCGTCTGCGTTATCAGCCACTGCTATATTACGTAAAAGTAAGCATTCACAATTCCCTAAAAGTTAAACTATAGTTTAAGTGTCTCTAAATCAATACTTCCTTTTTACTTTTAAAGATTTTTATGGATTTCTGAGAGAGGGAGGGAGAGAGAGAAACATCGATGGGTTGCCTCCTGCATGCTCCTTGACCTGGGATCGATCCCGCAACCTGGGTTCGTGCCCTGACCAGGAATTGAACCTGCCACCTTTTGGTGTACGGGCGACCCTCCAACCAACTGAGCCACACGGGCCAGGGTTAACTCATACTTTCTTTACGTAAGAAACAAGGGCAGCCTCTGGGGAATTACATGGGGAGAAGAAAAAAGATCTTTTTCATTTCGTATCCATATTGTATTTTAAAATATTCACAATGTACAAATTCTGTAATTAAAAGCAATCCAAGCTACTGGTGTCCACCTGATATATCCGACCCTAGTTCATCATCCTCTCATTTTTCTAGTCTAATTTTCTCATTTCTCCTGGCCCAGGCAAGGCTGTGTGATGATGAGAGCACTAAGACACAACCCTCACCTTCCCAAGTTCAAGGAAAAAATTAAGATCTAGGTCTTGCTCCTTGAGGGATGATTGCAGGCAGATGAGGTCAGGATACCAGTAACATTAGAAAAATTCAGTTATTTCCAGCTTCATGCCGCTATAGAGGATATACTGATAATCTGGAAGGGGAAGGGATGATCTGGAGAGTAGATGCTGTAGTAATAGAAGCACGCAATGAAACGCTGCTTGGTGAGGTTTCAATTCCAAGGGCTCTTTACCAACAGGATATGGGTTATTGCAGGGGCGGCAGTGTGGGGAGATGGGGATACAACCGCTCAGCACTCAGAACAGAACCACAAAGACTCTAGGTCAGTGGCGGAAATTGGAAGTAACCAAAATGAATTGATTCAAATTTGCATTAGAACAACTTTCCCCAAAATTGTATTTCACAAGTTTAATCGGTGTTCAAATTAAACTTCACTCCTGTTCTTCAGGTAAGGACATTCATTTATACCAGGAGCTGAGTCTGCAGGCAGAATGAGGTGACTTTTAGGTTCTGTTAAAGACCAGAATCTATCGCTCAGGGATCTTTTCAGATCTAAAGATACTGAAGAAAGGGAAGCAACAGTCAACCTTCTGTCTAGGTTTCTACGGGGGGGGGGGGGGGGGGGGGGGGCATAGCTTCAAGTAAGGGGGCCCAGTGACCTCCTGGAGCCTCTCTCTGGCCAGCTTTTGCTGCTAACTGGGGAGAGCAGCCTAATGCTGCAGGGCTGGGAGATTCCAGCCGGCTCAGAGCGTACCCAAAATAAGGCACAAAGCATTCAAGTCATGCTTATAGTTTTGATTCCAAACACACTTGGTGCTTATCTCCCAGGCGTTTTTTTTGTTTTTTTGTTTTTTTTTTTTTTTTAATGTAATCTGTGTGCCTTCAGGCCAAGGAAGAAGAAAACTGGAGGCAAAAGGATGCAAGCAGGTGGCTGGTCCACAGAGATATATTGTGTATGTTTATCTTAAAAACAGAAAAACCCCACGACCACCTCGCCTCTAGGACGAGTCAGGAGTGCCAGCAAGAACCCGCCCTTCCAAGGCAATAAAGCCATGAGCACAGGTTCACCTGGAGGCCAGGGGGCCAAGGAGGCCTCGTCACCGTAGAACGGAAGGGTTCAACGGGGACAAGGAGCATCTCGGGGGCACCCCTGGCGGCGGCACAGCCCTGGACCCTTTGCCGGCACTGACCCAGGCGGCCGCGTTCAGTAGCTCAGACACAGGACCAGACTCATGATTCCCCCTTCCCGCTCTCGGGTGGACCCTAGAAGCAGGGGGTCAAAAACCGGGAGCCTGGGCACCATTTCCACACCCAAGACTAGATTCTCACTGACCACTGCTCAGGCCCCAAGCAGTCCCCACCCCACCATTCCCCGTTCCTTCCACAGAGACCCTCCTCAGACCCCACATCTCCGTCCTCCCTCCTAGACCTCATGTTCCGTTCCCTACGATCACAGCCAGGGGTCCGTTACCTGCAGAGCAGCTCGACAACCCTGCAGGTAGTCCTCCATGGTGAAGCCCAACAACGTGTGCCACCGCCCCTTGCCGTGGAGAGGTTACTCGGCGAATGCGCCCCGCCCCGGACTCGGGGACTAAGTGGCGAGAGTCAGGAGGCGGGACTCGAACTCGCCATACGGCGATTCGGCCCCCAGCGCCGGGAGGAAGTGCGTCATCGGACGCTCCGAGAGTCCGACGTCGCCCCGCCCCCCAAGCGGCAGAGGCGGAGTTCTACGCTCGGAGTCTCACAGGACACCTTTCCGGCGGCGCCCAGCGGGGCCTGGCGCGGGGCGTCTTGGGAAATGTAGTCCAGAAGCTCCGAAATGGCCCCAAGAATTGAGGGAAAGAGAATTTTTCTGAGATCACTCATTTGGCACACAACGTACATGTGCCACGGTAACCTATCTTTGTGACATCTGAACTTCCCCTTTCGAGTCAAACTAAGAATAGTATATCTTTCCATCTATTACACCGAGCCTCCGGTTGACATCTTAAATTACACGTGGCAAAACAGCTCTTCTTCGTCTTCCTTTCTCGAATTCTCTCCCTTTAACAAACGGACCCATTGTCACCAACTTTGTGATGGTCCATTTTACAAAAGCATTAGAATAATCGTTGGACCCTCTTCTTAATACCTATAATTTCTTGCCATCTCCTGCTGCTTCTCTCTTTACAACACTGGGGCCTATTTTTAATCGTCTCTGAAATGTCTCCTCATTCTTTTTCCTGAACCGTTGTAACCTGTGTTATTTGCTCCCTGCCTCCCTAATTGTGTCAACTGCCCTTTCAGCCTTCAGAGTTGCTTGACATTTCATCCTATAACCTATATGGCAACCCTATAGGTAGAGTTTGGAGGACCCTTCAGAATGTAGAGTTCGGTCCCCAACCTCCTTTAACTGCCACCTTCCAGCCCCACAGCAGTGCAGAGCGCTGCACATAAATGTGTTCTCATCATCGGATGTTCCCTCCTTTCTTAATCCATCCCTTTATCTCCTGCCTCCAGACTGACACCGGCTTCTCCTGCTCCCCAAGCGAGGAAGGGAGAGGAGGTGCCTGGGGTGAGTGGAGGGAGGCCTGTGGTGGGAACCAGGAACAGAGCCCAGGGACACTGGATCGCCTGCTCGCTCAGCAGGTTCTCTCCCTGCTGCACTCTTCTCCCCGGGGCCTGGGCGTTCTTCCACACCGGCTTGTCTCCGGCACCACCGGGGGCACAGCCCAGCCAGTTTCATTTCCAGACTGCAAAGGCGACAGAGGGAGGACTTGGAAAGGAGCAGCGTTTTTAAACATTTAAATGACAGAACATGCAAATAGCTTGCTCTTTGGCACTGCTTCTGTGGATCCAGAGCAAAGGACTGCTTCACCGGGGGAGAAAGCCCACACCCAGCACGCTGCTGCTGTCCAGCTCTGCTCCTCCCCGCTCAGCGAGGGCACTGCTCTTCCCTCTTCTCACCAGAGAGGCACAAGCGCTCCGTCCTTCCAGAGGCAGGCGGAGGGAAGAGAAAGGGTCTGTTGTTTTTCTCTCCTTGTTTCTCTCTCCCTCGCTGCTGATCGCCAAGCTGCTGACCGGGTCGGAAAGCCCTGATGGAAACCCTCCGGTGCTGGGCAGGCCCCTCCTCCTCCAAGGAGCCTGCCCTTGACTAATTTTTCTTTGTCCCGATGGGAAGAAAAGAGAGAAGGACGAAAAAAGAAAAACCTCAAACTTCCCTTTGAAAACCGGCTTGGAGTCAGGGCCCGAATCGCTCATCGGGGGATTCGGCAACTCGGGAATCCTGAAGACACGCTTGGAGCCACGGGGGAGCACCTGGGCTGCACCCCTACCTGCTTGCACCCTCCTCCCGTGGGTCCTGGGCGTGGGTCCGGAAGTGGCCAGGACCCAGCAGGACGGCCGCTGCTCGTAAACCTGGATAAGCTGTGGCGTTGACAGCTGGGAAGGCAGCTGGGACGGTGGTGGCGCCTCATCGAATTGTCGGAGCTGAGCCCTCCTTCTCCGTCCGGGAACAGCCTTCTTGAAGGTAAAAACTTTGTTTTGTCCCCGTCCTTCACCTCCTCTTCTACTCCCAGTGCTCTTCTCCCTCTCCGGCTCCGGGGAGGGGACACTGACTGTCCCTCCACCCCTGGTCTCTACAGGTCTGGATTGGGAGAGGAGGAAGGCAGGGAGAACATGTCAAAGGGATGCTGCTTGGTTCCTTATATTTTTCTTTTAAGGAGACCTTCCCCCGCTCCATTGCGAGCACGCACCGTGGTGGTGGCTGACTTACTCAGAGGGGAAATTTTAAACCCTTCGTGGCTTGAAGATTTGGGTCAGGCTGAGAAGGATACCGGAGTGGGACAGTAAGGGACACGCAGGGAGAGGGGGACGTTCCTGGGATGGGGTAGGAGGGTGCGTGTCTTACCGAAGCTCCCTCTACCCATGTTATAAAGGCTTCTTCCAACTTTTGGCTACTGACTGCCACTGCTAGGGAGGGGCCAGGGCTATTTTAACTCCCTCACCCACAGCCAGAAGAGATTTCCTGCTGGGGAGAGGGCTTGAATGGAGAAAAGAGGGAAAGAACGGAATCCTGATTTGTTCGGGTACACTCCCCTCCCCCGTGCCCCCATCCTTCCCTGCTCTGGAACCCTCCATGCCCACCCCAGCAGGTGTGCACCCACCGCACCGCGTGGAACTGCTCCACTCCACTTCCTGCCCCGCCCGTGAGGCTGAGCCCACTTTGCTTCGCCCAGTTTGTCTGTGGCCCCGCTGGCCCCGGTGTCCGGCTCCTGTTTGTTTGGGCTCATCCCCTTCGCCAGCCAGCTGCCCCAACCCCCACGTCATTATTGATCTGGCACTGGACAGCTTTCCTACAAGCTGTTTTAACTTCCCCAGGCTCTGGTTCCTGCTTCCCAGGCTCCTGCCAAGTGTCATCTGGGAAGGGAGGGAGGAAAGAAGGAGAGAGAGAGAAACAACGTGTCAGGCCTGTAGGCATTTTTTTTTTTTTTTGCTCTGATTCTAAATGAACAACATGCAGATGAGAGACAGCTCGCATAAATTATGTTTGAGTCAGGAGGATGATCCATTTGGGTGACGAGGCTTATTTCCTTAACTTCTATGCTCCTCATCTTCCTCTCCCAGGCCTTACTGACCCTTACCCTAAATTCCTGCAGGATTGCACGAAGGAAGCATAGTCTCAAATTAGGAAGAAGCCAAAGAGAAGATTTCTGACAAGTTTAATTTCTTGCTTTAAAAAAAAAAAAAAATTGAGCTGAGACCGGTTTGGCTCAATGGATAGAGAGTCAGCCTGTGGACTGAAGGGTCCAGGGTTCGATTCCGGTCAAGGGCATGTAACATGGTTGCGGGCACATCCCCAGTAGGAAGTGTGCAAGAGGCAGCTGATCTATGGATTCTCTCTCATCGATGTTTCTAACTCTCTATCCCTCTCTCTTCCTCTCTGTAAAAAATCAATAAAATATATATATATATTTTTAAATTGAGTTCAGGGAGCAAGAGGAAGGGAGGAGGGAGAGCAAGAGATGGGGAGATAGATAGATTAAACATCACTTTGTTGTTCCCCTTAATTTTGCATTCATTGGTTGATTCTTGTATGTGCCCTGACTGAGGCTGGAACCCTGTAACTTATTGGGAACATGCTCTAACCGGGCAGGACGAGCTTCATTTCTCGCCTTTTTTTACCCTGAGTCAGGGGTGAGGGCCAGCATGTTTCCCAGAAGGCACCGTTTGTGGCTTTTTGTTGTTTATGGTCCACAGCATTAATTAAAGGTCTGTTCCTGCCGAACTTGATGCTTCGTGCTGATAGAGAGCAGGTAAAACAGGTCCAGCGCTCACATCTAAAATGACCTAGATGGGAACAGACAGGGCACACGCACACATGAATGAATGTAGAGGGAGTACTTTGTATGTAAATCGATAACCATTTTTATTTTCCGTACAAACAGTGGCGAGAGAGCATCTCTGGGTTAAGACAGGTTGGGAAGCAAAGAGGAGCTGGTGAGAGGTGGGCGTCTCACCTCCAGAGAAGCTTACTGGAGAAATGGGGGGCACTGGCGGGGCTGGGGGTGGGGAGTGGGGGGTGGGGGTGAGGGCTGTACTCCTAACCTGAAGTTATTTATCGGCACAGTCTCTGTTCACGTCCCTACGGCCTCCACTTCCCCCTCTGGCCACAGGAAGCCACTCCCAGGACCTTTTCGTTCTGGTGTGAGATTGTGTAAAGTTCAGCGGAGCCCTTGGAGGCGAAGGACTCCTTTCTCAGCCGCGTTTCGCCTTTAGGGGCACGATCCTGGCTCGGAGTCTCTCTCTACTCATCCCAAGCGCCATGTGGCTGTTCACCTGGCCACCCCTGGGATGAGGCAGAGAAGGCAGTCCTAAGGGCACCTTCGGACACATTTAACTGTGTGTGCTCAGGATAATCGATCCAAGAACAGCCAAGGGTGGGGTTTGGTGTAGGGCAGGGGAATTGCCTTGGTCCTGGCTAGGCTGGGAGCTAGCAAGGTGATGCTTGCTACAGGGTGAGATCACTAAAGATCACTGTGTTAATAACCATTAATGTAGTTTTGTTGTCAATCCTCACCCAAGGATATTTTTCCATTGATTTTTAGAGAGGGAGGAAGGGAGGAAGGGAAGAAAAGGGAGAAAGGAAGGCAGGGAGAGGGATGGAGGGGTGGAGGGGTGGAGGAAAGAGAGAGAGAGAGAGAGAGAGAGAGAGAGAGAGAGAGAGAGAGAAACTACATGAGAGCAACAGATCTATTGGTTGTCTTCCTCACACAACCAACCGGACTGGGGCTGGGGTTCGAACTTGCAACCCTTTGGTGCGAAGGCTGACTCGCCCTAACCGTTGATCACACTGGCCAGGCACCATTGGTGCAGTTTTAACATTTCCTTCTCCATCTCTTTCCCTTCGGTCTTTCTCCTTTCCTCTGTCTTTTCTGCATTCCTGTCCTCATCTGTCCCAGGGAAGCTGCTTCCACCCAAAGTCTTCAGTCATCTCACTGGAATCGTCCCTCCCCGACCAGAAAGCCCTGCGCACTCTGGTCCCAGCCAGTTAGAGGTGGAGGAGTGCAGCCTGTTTACCCCGCGGACTGACCCAGACGCTGCTCCGTAGCCAGGAGTGGCCGCAGACACTGTCCCGCCTTCCACGCCACACTCCTCTTCCGAGACCTTCCTGGGCCTATTTGCTTTCCGGCCCAATGATTTCCTTCTCACTGGATCGGTCTCTCTTTTGCACATCAAGACTAGATTAGGCAACTTCCTGCGGACTGCAGAGTCCTTTGGTGCCCCTCTTCTGACCATGGAGCACCATCAACCCCCTGAGCGTCCAGTCTCTGGCAAGGCCAAGGCTGCAGAAGCAGTCAGTCCTGAAAACCACGAGGTCCTAGCGGGACCAGATGAGCACCCCCGGGACCAGGATGCTGGAAATGCTAATGGGGCGGCCGGAGATGCTTCTGGAGCAGCCAGGGATGCTGATGGGGCAGCCGGAGATGCTTCTGGAACAGCCAGGGATGCTGATGGGGCAGCCGGAGATGCTTCTGGAACAGCCAGGGATGCTGATGGGGCAGCCGGAGATGCTTCTGGAACAGCCAGGGATGCTGATGGGGCAGCCGGAGATGCTTCTGGAACAGCCAGGGATGCTGATGGGGCAGCCGGAGATGCTACCGGATCCGCCAGGGATGCTGATGGGGCAGCTGGAGGACAGGAGCCAGTAGATCACGGGTCACTGCCAGTCCAGGGCCAGGATAATCTTGAGTCCCCTCCACCTGACACTAGCTCAGACCGGCCAGGGCCAGCCCCCAGGACACAGCCTGAGGCAGAGACAGCGGGTGCGAGCTCGGGGCCCCTGGAGCTCCCCCAGTCCCCCAGGGCCCAGCAGCTGGAGCTGGATTTCTACTGTGTGAAGTGGATCCCCTGGAAGGGAGAGCGGACGCCCATCATCACCCAGAGCACGAACGGCCCCTGCCCGCTCCTCGCCATCATGAACATCCTCTTCCTTCAGTGGAAGGTAAGGGGGTTCGGGGTTGGGGTGGGGAGGGGCTCAGAAAATGCTGAGGGGGGGAGGTCTCTTCCCTGAACCACTTCCTTGATCATCCTGATTTCCACAAGTCAGTCAAAACTTTTCAAATTACTCTTCCTATTTCTCCAGCTTGAACAAATAAAAGAAGATGTTCATAAAAACAAACAAAAAAGGCAGTTCTCTGTCCTCCTGTATCTTCTGCTCTCTAGCAAATGGGCATGCCTTGCAGTGTTGCACATGCACTCCCTTGCTTGCATTGTAAGCTTCTTTCTTTCCGCCACACCCTTACCGCCCGACAGCCCCTGCCCTCCCCCCTCCCTCCCGTGGGCTCTCCCGAGGTGCCCTGTGGGGGGAAGCAGCGATGCTGACCCTCTGATCGCTCTCTGCCTCCAGGTGAAGCTGCCCCCTCAGAAGGAAGTGATCACGTCAGATGAGCTCATGGCCCACCTCGGTGAGTGACCGGGCCTCGAAGAGGAATCACACAGAAGTACAAGCACCGTCCACTCATTCGGGGCTCTGACGGGTCAGGGAGGGTGAAGGAGTCTGGGTATCAGGGTGTCAGGAGTCGAACCCTAGCTTTCCCGTGTGACTTCGGGCAGACCCTTAATCTTTGTGAGCTGATGTCCTCCTCTGGGGCATGAAAGGCCAGGATTCGAATCCAAGGCCCTTTCCAGCTCTGGAAACTAGTGGTTCGGTGACCTTACCTGCACCCTTTCTCAGGAGAAGAGGAAGCTGCTCTGAGGGCAGTGGGTGGGAATGACTGACCAGGAATCCTGTCTTGCAGGAGACTGCCTCCTGTCCATCAAGCCCCAGGAGAAGTCGGAGGGACTTCAGCTTAATTTTCAGCAGGTGAGCGCAAAGGTCTGTGGACAAAGCGGTGTGCAGCCGTCCTGCTGCTTCTCAAGAGGGTTCCTTCCTTGAACTATGACTTTTTTCTGCAGGAGGAAGAGGAGGTTAATCTCTGTCCTAGAAAACAAGTTTATCTGCCTAAGATAAAGAGGGGTTGAGGCGAGGGAGGGACGGAATGGCTTGGGAGAGAACCTGGGGAGAAAAGCCACAAGATTAAATATTTTACTTCTGGGGGTGGGACTGAAATGGAGGGGAGGAGAGGAGGGGCTGGACAGTCATGTTCTCTCCCTCCCCCTCCAGCTTCATTGAGATACGTAAGTTTCATAGTGTGCTGCCCCGGCTGGTGTGGCTCAGTGGGTTGGGCACTGAAGGGTTGCAGGTTCAATTCCAGGTTGTGGCATGTGGCTGGGTTTTCTCGGGGGTGGGGGGGGCAGAGAGATGCAGTAGGTAGCCAATCCATGTTTTGCTCTTACATTTATGCTTCTCTCTCTCCCTCTTCCTTCTTCTCTCGCTAAAAATAAAAATCGCCCAACCAGTGTGGCTCATTGATTGAGCATTGACTTATGAACCAGGAGGTCACAGTTCAATTCCTGATCAAGCCCAGGTTGCAGGCTTGATCCCTGCAGTGGGGGGCATGCAGGAGGCAGCCTATCAATGATTCTCTCTCATCATTGATGTTTCTCTCTCTCTCTCTCTCTCTCTCTCTCTCTCTCTCTCTCTCTCTCTCTCTCCCCTTCCTCTCTGAAGTCAATTAAAAAATATTTTTAAAAATCAATAAAGAGCCGAAACCGGTTTGGCTCAGTGGATAGAGCGTTGGCCTGCAGACTGAAAGGTCCCAGGTTCAATTCCCGTCAAGGGCATGTACCTTGATTGCGGGCACATCCCCAGTGGGGGGTGTGCAGGAGGCAGCTGATCAATGTTTCTCTCTCATCGATGTTTCTAACTTTCTATCCCTCTCCTTTCCTCTCTGTAAAAAAAAAATCAATAAAGTATATTTTAAAAAATCAATAAAGATATGCAATGTGTTCATTATTTAATATATCCACCGATTTTTTTTCTACCCCCAGAATGTGGACGATGCAATGACCGTGCTGCCTAAACTGGCCACTGGCCTGGATGTCAATGTGCGGTTCACAGGGGTCTCAGACTTCGAGTACACACCGGAGTGCAGTATCTTCGACCTCCTGGGCATCCCTCTGTACCACGGCTGGCTCGTCGATCCTCAGGTGAGGCTGAGAGGGTCCAACTTAGTCTCTTATCCAGCTCGAGCCACAGAGAAGCATCGTTGTGTGGGCTGGGGGTTAGCGAGGTAGGGGCTAGGGGTGTAGGGATTAGATTGGCTTTGGAGGGAATCCGGTTTAGAGGCAGGACCCACTGGAGAGTTCCTTGAACTTTAAAAAGCTCTTTGTAACATTCAAATACAAGCAAATCGTAGGCAGTTATTGAGACAGCAAAGGTTTCAGGAACCTTTGGTCCTAGGGTTGCAGTTCATTTCCTTCCTAAAAAGATCTCCATTTTTTTTTCTGTCATTACCCCACCCCACGGCCCGTGCAGAGCCCCGAGGCTGTGCGTGCGGTTGGGAAACTGAGCTACAATCAGCTGGTAGAGAAGATCATCACCTGCAAGCACTCCAGCGACACCAACCTGGTGACAGAAGGTGAGCCCCCCTTCTCTCCTGTGGGCCCGACGTGGAGGTGCGATGGCTACTTGGATTTATTGTTCGTTGTCTATCTCCCCCTGCCCCCCTCCCCCAATCCCACTAGAAAGCCAGTTCGGGGAACACATTAGTCCCCCTAGTGCTGTGGTCGGCAAACTGCGGCTCTCCAGCCACATGCGGCTGTTTGGCCACTTGAGTGTGGCTCTTCCACAAAATACCATGTGCGGGCAATTGCCCAGGTTATTGAAACTTCGTGGCCCATGTACGGAAGTTGGTTCTCGGCTCTCAAAGGAAATTTTTTTGCCGAAACTGGTTTGGCTCAGTGGATAGAGCGTCGGTCTGCGGACTGATAGGTCCCAGGTTCGATTCTGGTCAAGGGCATGTACGTTGGTTGCCAGCACATCCCCAGTAGGGGGTGTGCAGGAGGCAGCTGGTCGATGTTTCTCTCCCATCGATGTTTATAGCTCTCTATCCCTCTCCCTTCCTCTCTGTAAAAAATCAATAAAATATATTTTTTTAAATAATTTTTAAAATTTTTATTTATTGATACTTTAAAAAAATATTTTATTGATTTTTACAGAGAGGAAGGGAGAGGGATACAGAGTTAGAAACATCGATGAGAGAGAATTATCAATCAGCTGCCTCCTGCACACCCCCTACTGGGGATGTGTTCACAACCAAAGTACATGCCCTTGGCTGAAATTGAACCTGGGACCCTTGAGTCCGTGGCCGACGCTCTATCCGCTGAGCCAAACCCGTCAGGGCTCAAAAGAAATTTCCATTGTTGTACTGTTGATATTTGGCTTTGTTGACTAGTGAGTTTGCTGACCACTGCCCTAGTGCAGTGCCTGGCAGGAGGGAGGTAGCTGCTCAGCAACTGTGTATTGAATGAATGAGTGAATGACTGCAGCCAGGCTTCAGGGAAGAGATTTTGGAAAGAGGGACCATCCCCAGGCCTTTGGACAGGGACTCTCTGGCTGGTCCTCCTTCTCTGGGCTTGGGATTTAAGCCAAGGCCCCACCCCCGCTTGTGCCCTCCGGCAGGCCTGATCGCAGAGCAGTTCCTGGAGACCACCGCGGCCCAGCTGACCTACCACGGACTGTGCGAGCTGACCGCGGCCGCCAAGGAGGGCGAACTCAGCGTCTTTTTCCGGAACAACCACTTCAGCACCATGACGAAGCACAAGGTGCGAGGCCTCGGTGGGGGAGGGCTGGCGTGCTGTTGGTTTCCTCATGCCTGTTTCTCCCGGGTGTGTTTCTCTTCACGGGGCGGGTTAAGCTCTGATAACAAATGACCCCCGAAGTCCCGTGGTCTCCTACAACCCAGGTTTATCGCTGCAGACTGCTCGCCTCATCTTCACTCTGTTTTTTTTTTTTTTTTTAATATATTTTATTGATTTTTTTTTACAGAGCGGAAGGGAGAGGGATAGTTAGAAACATCGATGAGAGAAAAACATCCATCAGCTGCCTCTTGCACACCCCTTATTGGGGATGTGCCCTTGACCGGAATCGAACCTGGGACCCCTCAATCCGCAGGCCGACGCTCTACCCACTGAGCCACACCGGTCAGGGCTCATCTTCACTCTGGGTCTCGGGCTGACAAAACAGTCTTCACCTGGAATGCAGGAGGGACCCCACACACTGGCTGGTAGTGCTTCCGCCTGGGAGTGACATGTGTCATCTATGCTAACATCTCACCGGCCAGAGCAAGCCATAGGAGTGAGCCTGCCATCAATGGCAAAGAGACAGGAAGGGAATTTTTCAACAGTACCAAAGTCTTCCCACGTCAGGAATTGTTTTGGCTCTCTAGGAACTGAGTAGAAGAGGGAGCGGTCCTTGGTTCTCAAAGGGTTTCCCCGCACAGCCATCAGGTGAGCCTGGGGGCCGTGGTCGGCAAACTGCGGCTCACGAGCCACATGTGGCTCTTTGGCCCCTTGGGTGTGGCTCTTCCACAAAACACCACGGCCTGGGCGAGTCTATTTTGAAGAAGTGGCGTTAGAAGAAGTTTAAGTTTAAAAAATGTGGCTCTCCAAAGAAATTTCAATCGTTGTCCTGTTGCTATTTGGCTTTGCTGACTAATGAGTTTTCCGACCACTGGATGGGAAGCAGGATCCCAGCTCTGAGGACTCCCTGCTTGACCACAGGGACGGCCAGGCTCTCACCCAGCTGACCGTCCCTCTCCCCCCAGCCACTCAGACGGATGAGAGACCCGCAGCTCACACCGACAGGTTCCAGCTGGCACCCCCATCGGTTCAAATGGTCCCCGGGCGTCTCCGGTGACGTGGGGCCGTCCGCTGCCCCTGGATCCCCCGTCCCGCTAACGAGCTCTGTCCTCTCCCCGCAGAGCCACTTGTACCTGCTGGTCACCGACCAGGGCTTCCTCCAGGAGGAGCAGGTGGTGTGGGAGAGCCTGCACAACGTGGACGGAGACAGCTGCTTCTGCGACGCCGACTTCCACCTGAGCCACTCGCTGGGCAAGGGCCCGGGCGCCGAAGGGGGCGGCGGCGGCTCCCCGGAGAAGCAGCGGCAGGTGGACCAGGTGAGGGCGCTTCGGGGCGGGGCGCCCAGAGCACGTCCGCCTCGGGGACCCCTCTGCCGGCCCCTGAGCTGCCCGCCTGGCCTCCTCTATGAGGAAAACATGACACCTCTGTCCCCTTCCTGTTCCCCATGTGGGGGCCATCGCCGCCCGGGTGGCTGTTCTCTGGCCCCACAGACTGTCCTTGGCTGTGTGGTTTGCGCCGGAGGAGGAGGAACCAGGAGAAGTGGGAAGAGGAGGGAAAACTGGTTTGGGAACCCAACACTAGCCCCCAGCCCACCTCACAGCCTTGTCCTCTCCCCTCTGCCAGGACTACCTGATCGCCTTGTCCCTGCAGCAGCAGCAGCAGCCACAGGGCGCGCTGGGCCTCAGCGACCTGGAGCTGGCCCAGCAGCTGCAGCAGGAGGAGTACCAGCAGCAGCAGGCGGTCCAGCCGGTGCCGGCGCGGGCCCCGTCACCACAGGTGAGTCGCCGGCCCCCGTCCTTGGCGCTTGCTGCTCCTCCAAGCTCCCACCTCCCCAGGGTCCCACCCCTGCTTCTCCCGCCCAGAGATCGGCTATTGCTATTCCTGCGATTGCCTCTTCAAGGTGTGCCTGGGGGGGCCTTCTCCTGGCTGGCCCTCTCCCCTGGGTCCCTTCCTCTCCCTCCCCGCTCCCCAGGGTGGCCTCCTTCCATCTAGAACACATGTGTCAAACACAAGGCCCGCGGGCCAAATCCAGCCCGCCAGGCCTTGCAATGTGGCCCGCACCGCGCTGTCATCACTGCACTCCGCTGTCAGTTTATGACATTGTCAGTTTATGACTGTTCAGTAAACCATTCGGCCCGCGATTTAGGCTGGATTTTAGATTTTGGCCCCTTCTCTGATTGAGTTCGACACCCCTAATCTAGAACCTCTGTCCGTGGGCTCTTCCCAGGCTGAGGGGTGACCCCTTGTTAATCCCGCACAGGGCAGAGGAGCGCCCTCCGGACGCCCGGCGGGGGAGCGGCGGCGGAGGCCCAAGCCGGAGTCCGACTGTGTCCTCCTGTAGCGCTCGGTGCCCGGGCCCGGCCGCCCTGCCTCCTCTCTCCGAGGCCGTGACCAGTTTGCTGGCTCCCCCAGGTCAACCCCTGAGACGTGCAGGGTAACTTATTTATGGACTGCTGGGGGGTCCGAGCAGGAAGGAAAGGTCAAGGTCAGACTCAGTGACGTCCTTGCTCGCTCACCGCGGCCTTCTCTTCCTCCCAGTCACCCAGGGCAACAGGGGGGCCGCTGGGGTGAGGCTTTCCGATCCCCAGCTCCCCTTTCCCCGGATATCACACTAATACACAGACTCAGGCTCGGGGCGGGGGTGGGTGGGGGGTGGGGGGTGTGTGTGTGTCCCTGCCTAGACTGCACCTCCCCTACCTCCCCCGTGACGGGGTGGGGTCCTTCGGGCCATCCCGCAGGTCCGTCCGCCTCTGTTTCAGGATTTGGTTTGGGTTTCTATCTCCATTATTTGTAACGCCCTCCTAAGGGTTTGGAAATAAAAATGGTCTCCTGAGATCTGTTGTTTGCCTCACCCCGTAGCAAAGGGGTCAAGTGGTTGAGTATTTGACCCAATTGAGGAATGCAAAGTGGGTAGAGGTGTGAGGGGGTTGCCTGTCATATCTAAATGAGCCAGCAGGGGGCACCAGAGCCTGCGTTTCCCTCTGTGGTGTGTGTTTCTCTTGTTTTTGATAGGCTTTCTTAAGGGAATAGACCTCTAATTTGGAGGTGGGTTTCCAAGTCCCCCTTCGGACCGATGAATTTGGGGACTGTGTCCCCTGCTAACCCGAGAGACTTCCCAGGCAGGCGAGAGGCAGCTTGATCCTCGGCTTGCCTCCCAGTTTTACACAGATGGTCCTTTGCCACCTCTGACCATTTCTGACCTTGCTCAGGTTCCTGTTTCTCAATTATTTTGCCTAAAATTTCCTGGGGAAGAGAGAATAATGGGGGGAGGGTGTGTGTGGAGGGGAGAGAAACCCTAAGGGAGGCGGGTTGTTGATAACTAAAGCTCTCAAGTCCAAAAACAGGATTCCTGTTGAATAACCAAATGCACTTCAACGTCAAGGCCTCCTCCCAGCCCCATGTCCTGCTCCACCCAAACTTCAATCAGGGAACACAAACAAGAATGAAATTAGTTAAAAACAAAAAACTCCCAGTGTGGATGCGACGTTCTGCCCAGGCCATGGGGAGAAGGAGCAGGGCAGGGAGGTCCCGTTAACCCACACCTGAGACAGAGCCAGGCGGTCCAGGTGCAGCGACCACTCTGAGATGAGGAAAACGGAGGGATTTAAAAGGAAACTCCGAGTCCCAGCCTCCACAAGAAGCTGGGACACGGAATGCTCAGAGAGGGGTTATCCTATTGGAGTCTCCTGCAGGCTCCGCCAAACACGGGACTCAGATCCTTGAATGCCATGTGGGGGTGGAAGGGGGAAGGGGGGCTCAAAGGTCTTCGGCCCTGCACAGGGCCAGTAGTGCGGGTCGGCAGTCCCCTTTCACGGTGTCCTGCAGACGAGAGAATTACACATTAGGAAGACATACCACTACTGCGGCCCAGGACCCTGCCCCCTCCCTCGCCGATCCAGAACGGGTCTGGTGCCCAGAGTCTTACACTTCTCCGGGGAACATGCTCGGGGCGAGCGGGCAGTGGATGCCCCGGGGGAAGGGAGGGGCGGAGCTCGCACCTGCAGGGAGGAGTAGAGGGACCTCCCAAACTTCTTTCTGAACTCAGCTCGGATGCTCAGGAGGTCAGTCTCACTTCTAGAGATGAGGATGCGCGTCAGGACTTGGTAATTGGGCTCAGTTTCCTAAGAGGAGAAGCAGAATGGGAGGGGGAAGGGATGGCAGTGAGACTCTCAAAGAAGAAGGATTAGATGTCTTGGAATATTATCCTCGAAAGTGGAGGTGAGGTTATCTTTGCCCATCCTCATGGGAGATGGCCCAGCAGGAAAGATGGGGCTCCGGCAGAGGCTGGGGTACCGTTTTTTCCTTCCCCGTCTTCCCTGGCCAGGCCCCCAGCTTAGAGCCTCGCTCCCCCGGAGCTCGGTCGGTCCTTCGTGGGCAGCTCCAAAGGCAGGCACTCAAAAGACAGGAAAGACTCGCTGCCTATGAAGACGTCCCGCATGGGGCCTGATGGCTACTTTATTTTAAATATCATTTGTCATCAGTTTTGTATCATGATCAAGATTGTAATTGCTGCCAAACTCTTTTCTTCACCTAGTGCCTCTGGCTCTGCCCCAAGGATTGGTTTCCAAAGCACCTGCCTTTGCCCAAGGAAGGAAGGTTCTGAGCAATAAAATTTCTTAAAAAAAAAAAAAAAAAGATTGTAATTGCTTCCCAGTATCTGTTCTTCCAACTCTTGTTTACTCCAAAGTTGTAGAATTTGGGCAAGAGTCACTCATTAACTGAATATTCCCACTGGTATACAAGTACCTTCCACACATAAACCTAGTCTTTTTTTTTTTAAATATATATTTTATTGATTTTTCACAGAGAGGAAGAGAGAGGGACAGAGAGCCAGAAACATCGATGAGAGAGAATCATTGATCAGCCGCCTCCTGCACACCCCCCACTGGGGATGCGCCCGCAACCAAGGCACATGCCCCTGACCACAATCGAACCCGGGACCCCTCAGCCCACAGGCCGACACTCTATCCACCGAGCCAAACCGGCCAGGGCATAAACCTAGTCTTGATACTTGAGAAAGTACTTGGCATCCAATTGGCAAACTTTTTAGTTTTCTGAAAAAAAAATTTTTTTCCCCCAGAAAAATGGGCCTATATTATTTTTTGACTCTTACTTCTAAGATAAACCTAGCATTTATATTCAAGAGTGTGTGTCCTGTAATCCAAATGCATACATTACAATTATTCACTGCTGGGATACAATTTGTTTTTATGACGCAAATGAGATAACCACAACTCTTCAGATGAATCTCAGTGCTGACTCACTATAATAATACAAGCTTTATTGGGTCAGAATAATAACCTACTGTCAAAATGGAAATCTCTAGACGATCAAACAAGAGCTTGTATGTGCTGGCTTTGTTTGTTGTTGGTACTGTCTTTGGAGTAGCTGTCAACAAGGCATGATCGTTTCTCAACCAGCATACAGAAGGCTATTCCATTTGCCAAAATAGTAACTATTTTTATATTCTTCACCTTTTAGAGGATTTTTATTTATTTATAGCTTTGGGGGACCTGGCTCAATGAGCAAAATGACTAGATGACTAGATTCTGCTCATGAAATGACTCAAACCAAAGTCACTAGCTTAATGATGAGTAATATAGAACAAAGTCTGGCGGCGTGGACAAAGGTGGTCCTAGTGCCCTTACGGTGTGGCTTACAGCACAGGCTCACTTTGGAGGGACTGAGGGTTTGGTCCCACACTACCATCATAAAGCGAGTGTCAGAATAAAGCCAGTCACACAACCTGTTTGGTTTCCCAGTTCATAGTAAAAATATGTTTACACTGTGTGGTAGCCTATTTAGTGTGCACTAGCAGTATGTCTAATAAAGCAATGTAAATGCCTTAATTTTAATATACTTTATTACTTAAAAATGCTAACCATCATCTAGGTCTTTAGTGAGTTGTCATCTTTTTGGTGGTGGAGGGAGGGTCTTATCATCAATTTGTAAAAAAAAAAAAACCTCAATTTCTACAAGCTCAGTAACCCGGGTGGGACTGTATAGACCAACACCTCTGGTATAGGGTACAGACAAGGAGTTGGCATGTGACAGTTCAATGTCCTACAGGACCGTTTTGTCTTTTGTAAGGAGAATCGATAACTTCACGGCTGTGTGACCTTGGACCAGGCACTGAACCTCTCTGTTTCAGTCTATCATCTATAAAACGGGATGAACTGACATGAGTGCAGTGTGCTCTGCAGAAGCCCTGGTGCCCAGTGAACGCCTACGAAATGTGGGCTCTTGTCGTTATTCTTGCTGGTGTTACATCCATCGCCGTTCTGGCAAGGACTGAAACTGGACGCGGCACTGTCTTCCAGAACAAAGTCATATCGCTATGTGGCCACCTGGACATTAGTCAGGCCAGACCGTTAGCTTGAGTGCCCGTGAGGGTCAACTAACTTAGCTCTAACCACAGCTCACGCCTGCACTCTTGACAAGACGGCTTGCAAACCCGAGAGCGGCTGTAAGTTTGTGAAGGAAATAAAGTAAATGTGAAATTGTTGCATTGGCAGCAACGTGCAACGTCCTCTCTCTGCCCGGGAGGTGTCTCCCCCGGTTTTTGTCCCCAAGGCAGACGAGGAAAGGAGGGTCCCCTTACCTGAAGGGCCTGGTGAAGTTTATCGGCAAAGTACAGCGCCGTGTTCCTGATCACCGAGGCTGGAAGCAAGAGGGGAGAGATGGAGGGAGGAAGCTCCAGTTCCACGGAGCTCCCTCTACCCACACGGCCCGGCTGGCCCCTACCTAGGCTGAGCAGAGCCATCTGGGCATCTCCATGGAAACGGTTCCGGACGGTGTGCTCCAACTCATGCCCGGTGCGCCGCTGGTACTGATCGAACACTTGTGGGTGAGGAGGAGGTGGTTAGAAAGATAAACGCTGGTGATCACAGGGAAGGATGAGCTCCCTCACCCTCCTCAGGCAAGACTCATCCTTAGAGCAGGCGGGGGAGACAGAGGGCTCGTGTACCTCGGACGAGGTGCTCGGGATTTCTCTGGGTGAGGAGAAGGACCCATGTTCCGTCTGTGCTGGGTCCTTCCGCCTGCTTCAGGGCCTGGGGGTGGGGAGTAAATCAGGATCATTGGTTGGGGCTGCAGAGCCACGGTTACAATGTCCCCAGAATCCATCACAATGATGGTGGAAATGGGATAAGGGGCCAGGGTGGCTCAGTGGTTGAGCGTTGACCTATGAACCAGGAGGTCACAGCTTGATTCCCAGTCAGGGCACATGCCCAGGTTGCAGGCTCCATCCTCAGTGTGGTGTGTGCAGGAAGCAGCCGATCAATGATTCTCTCATCACTGATATTTCTCCCTCTCCCTCTCTCTTCCTCTCTAAAATCAATAAAAACATATTAAAAAAGGGGGCGAGGCCAAGACTATAAGAGGGGTTCTGCCTCACGGCTCCATCCCCCGTTTGGGGGAATTCTGGCTCGGAAGGAATGAATAATCCCCGAGGGAGAGTCTGGGGAGGGTCCCCCAGCCCAAAGGCCAGTGAGGTCAGGAACCAGAGGTTAGAGGAGGGAAGGTTTCAGATGCGACACCACCTGACACCCCACGCCCCCATCACGCCACCGAGGGCTCCTTCCCCAGGCAAGGACAGGTCTGTAGGACACGTGAGTACACAGGCTGCTGCTGGCACTAAGATATGACAGAGGAGGTGTCTCAGGTGCGGGATTGTGCCAACTCCTCAGCCCCTGCTCACCTGGACGTCCTGCTCTGCCAGGTTATAGTCAATGATTTCCGAGTAGCTCTCGCGGCCCCCCTAGGAGGAGAAACGCTCTCAGGAGGACTCTTCAAGGGACAGCTTCTTACCTCCAGGTCGACAATCCAGCCCTAGTCCCCCCACAAAGTCCTCTCTTGTCCATTACATCAAAACATGCTCCAGCCGAAACCGGTTTGGCTCAGTGGTAGAGCGTCGGTCTGCGGACTGAAAGGTCCCAGGTTCGATTCCGGTCAAGGGCATGTATGTTGGTTGGGGGCACATCCACGGTAGGGGGTGTGCAAGAGGCAGCTGGTAGATGTTTCTCTCTCATTGACGTTTCTAGCTCTCTATCCCTCTCTCCTCCTCTCTGTGAAAAATCAATAAAATATATTAAAAAAACAAACATGCTCTACACTCTGTCCGTCCCCCCGCTCCCCACTCCCCTCATTCCACCCCAGATGATGGTGTAGCTCTCTTTCCATGCCAGTCAGCCCAGTCAGCCCCCCTCACCTTGGCCAGGGCCAGGAGCAGGTCCCGCAAGGTGCCGCTGGTCTCGGACTGGATGTCCTCCTCTGCCTCCACGTGGAAATCTGGGGTGGGGTCAGGAGCCCTCTGAGTCCTCCTGATCTTCCCCAAGGGGGATGCCTCTAGGACCTGTCGCATGCCTGGCCCCTGTGCCCTGCCAGCCCTGCTGGCCCTGCTACCCGCAGCTCAGTGGCTGCCAGTCCCCAGGATGGGAGGCAGACGCACCAGCCTGGCCACCCTGAAGACACCCCTGAGCTGTGAGCGCCCAGGTGCTGTGGAATCACGCTCTGAGGCTGGTCTCAGCTGCAGGTGCCAAGGAAGAGGAGATAAGGAAACGCATAGGATGAGGCAAGATGGGGAGGGCCGGCCCCTCACTGGAGGTGAGGAGAGTGATGTGAGAGGTAGGACATTACAAAAGGAAAAGATCAGGAAAGTGAGGGTAGAGAAAAACAGAAGCCATTAGGGAGAGAGGTCGGAGAAGGATTAAGAGATAGGCCAAGCTCAGCTGATGTGGCTCAGTGGTTGAGCATCGACCTATGAACCAGGAGTTCACAGTTTGGTTCCTGGTCAGGGCACACGCCTGGGTTGCGTGCTCGGCCCCCCAGTAGAGGGTGTACAAGAGGCAGCTGATGGATGGTTCTCTCTCATCATGGGTGTTTCTGTCTCTTTCTCCTTTTCCCTTCTTCTCTGAAATCAATATATATATATTGATAAATATATATAAATATTTTATTGAGTTTTTACAGAGAGAGAGAGGGATAGAGAGTCAGAAACATCAGCGAGAGAGAAACATTAATCAGCTGCTTCTTGCACACCTCCCACTGGGGATGTGCCCGCAACCAAGGTACATGCCCTTGACCAGAATCGAACCCAAGACCCTTCAGTCTGCAGGCCGACGCTCTATCCAACCAAGCCAAACTGGTTATGGCTACATATACATATTTTATATATGTGTGTGTATGTATATATATGTACACACACACACACACACATATATATATATATATTTTTAAAAAAAATTTTAAAGAGAGAGATAGGCCAAGACTGGACATCCAAGGAAAATCGGGGAAAGAAAAGAAGGGGGTTGCGGCTAAGATGAGGATGAGAAGAAGCTAGTTCCCAATTAGTGGGTGAGGCCAGCAGCCAGGAGCCCGAGAGGTGACACCCATCATTCAGAGAGCGCCCCACCTTTCCCCTGGCTGCATGGCGGCGGAATGAGCTCGGGGCTGCGGAGATGACACAGCTCCCCTTGAGACTGTCCTACTGCCCGACGTGGCCATTACCCCGGCATCTGCCCTGGAGCTCCAGACTAAGGTGGCTCATCACTGCTCCTTTCTCTCCTGATCCCATCGGGCTGTCTCCTGGGGAGACGGAGCCCGGGGTGGGGGCAGGAGGGAGGCGAGATCCCCAGGTAACAGAACCGGGGCAGACAGACTCCAGGAAGGCTCCCGCCCGCACTGAGTGCAGGAAGGGGAGGGCGGACCTCAGCTCCTGGCACCCCCTCCCTCACGCTCTCACCGCTCTCACCGTGTTTGTAGACGGCCAGGCACTCCTGCAGCTGGGGAGGGGTGCGCGTGGCCAGGATCTCCACCGCCACGTCCTCAGCGGAACCCGAGTCCTACGAGAGATGGGGAGGCCGCTCTGAGACGGGGCCGTGTCCTTAGGGCGCAGCGAGCAGGTGCCGAGCACCTTCCTCCTGAGGGTCAGGCGGGGACATTCACACAGGCCTCTGCCAGGCCTGCTCCTCCCGAGTGGGCAGCTGGCAGGCCATGCACCTTCTCCTCCCTCCGGGGTGACCTCCCTTCCCAGCCCCCGTCCAGCCCCCGTCCCGGTACCTTCAGGGCCGTCCTCAGGTCCTGAGCGTCCACGCGGGCTGCCGGCTGCAGCAGAGCCACCACGATCCTCTCGAGGTGGCCCGAGAGCGCCGCCTGCAGGGACTTCAGCAGGTCCTACCCGGGAGTGGCAGAGGAGCGGTGTGAGGGGGCCCCCAGATGTGTGTGGGGGGGGTTTGGGGGTGTTTGGCTGGTTTTTATCTCAGGCCTGAAGCACCACCCCATTTACCCAGGGGGCAGGGGCCGGCCTGCTATGGTGTACCCCAAGTCTCCCAGGGACTCCTCACCCCCGTGCCCGGCTCCCTCCCGGGAAGCCCCAGGGGTCTCACCTGCTGGGTGCGCTCCTGGAAGGCCTGAGCGATGAGCTGCCTTTGCTCTCGGCTCCGGTTGGTCAGCACGTCCACAATGGCGGTGCGGTCCACCCCTGAACGGAGAGAAGGGCTGGGAAGACCCCATCAGGGTCCTTACAGGGTTGGGAGTCCCTCACGCCTCCCGAGGAGGACACAGAACAAGGTCCCGGAAAGGGCTGGAAGGACAGGGGCAGGGGTCCTATCACCCCCACTTTCATCTGGTTTCAAAAGAAGATCCATGCTGAAATCGGTTTGGCTCAGTGGATAGAGCATCAGCCTGCGGACTGGAAGGTCCCAGGTTTGATTCTGGTTGGGGGCATGTGTCTTGGTTGCGGGCACATCTCCAGTGGGGGGTGTGCAAGAGGCAGCTGATCGATGTTTCTCTCTCATCAATGTTTCTGACTATCCCTCTCCCTTCCTCTCTGTGAAAAATCAATAAATATATTAAAGAAGGAGAAGAAGAAGAAGAAGAAGAAGAAGCAGCAGCAGCAGCCCGGCCAGTGTGGCTCAATGGCTGAGCATCGACCCAGGAACCAAGAGGCTGCCAGTTCAATTCCTGGTCGGGCCTGGATCCTCTGTGGGGAGTGGGTTGGAGGGGGAGGTTGTGCAGGAGGCAGCCAATCGATGTTTCTTTCACATTGATGTTTCTATTTCTCTCTCCCTCTCCCTTCCTCTCTTAAAAAAAAAAAAAATCAATAAAAACATTTAAAAAAGAAAATGCAAATGAGATGCCAAATGGCATGCAAATCCTACCCAGATTTAGGCAAAGGTGGCCTGGGTGGTGGGGAAATAAAAGGCTTTCGGGGATCAGCAGAGTTGGATTAGGATTTAAGCTCTGCCATTCTGAGCTGGGAGACCTGGGGGAGGTGTCCTCACCTCCCTGAGCCCGGTTTCCTCATCCGCACAGGGGAGATAATGAGACAGCTCACAGGGTGTGAGGATGGCGATGACACACCTGCCATGCACTTGGCATTCAGGAATTAAGGCATTAAGGCATTCCACAGACGTCTATGGAGCTCGTCAGTTCCTCCCTGCTCGCCCTTCCCCGGCATACAGACCGGCTTCCAACCCCTAACGCCCCAGGCGCAGAGCGAGGGGGCTCACCTTGGCCTGCGATGGCCCTCAGCAGCCTCTGCACGTCCTTGTCCACGCTGAAGCTCAGGAAGGTCCTGAGGGTACCCAGGGTCCCCCACGCTGCGGTCTGAAGAGCAAGGAGGCATCACAGGGGTGCCCGTGGCCTCCCTGTGCCCCACCTGACCCTTGGCCTGGCCTTGGGGCCTGGCCTGTTCCCCTGGTCCCAGGCCCCGCACACCTAGAGTTGATCAAGTCAAATGGTGCCTACAGTCCCGGCAGCCCCTACCTTGTTGGCAAGGCCCAGGTGGCTGAGGATCTCCTGGGTCAGGGAGAACCCCATCTTCTCGCTGCTCACCGACATGCCTGGAAAACAGCGCCCGCCTGAGGGGACCTTCCGGCCAGCCGGCCTCCGCCCCCGGCCTCTCTGTGACCCCTCGGCCCCGAGCCCTGGGCTCCCCTTGCCTACCCATGTTCCTTGTTGCAGAAAAAGAGAATCTGGACCTGCTTGGCAGGTTTGGGAGCCCAAGTGGAGGGGTGAGAGGGCGCCCCCACCTTCCTCACCTCTTGCCCTCCTCCAGGAAACAAGTGTTGATCAGGGATGAACCTTCCCTGATTCCAGGACTGGCTCCAAGGCGTTGGCCTGAGGTGGATGACCCCCTTCGGAGGCCCCAGTCCCCTGGCCTCCGTGGCCTGCTGGGCGGGCGTCCCCGGGGCAGTGAGCGCGTAGGTAGGGTGGGAGCTAACTTCTGACAGCAACACCCCTGCTCCGGCCCCAGCCCACCGAGCTGCCCACCTGCTGTCTGCCTGTCCCCCTCGGACCTCCGGCGGGGCCTCTAGATCAGCAGGTGCACTGTCTGAACTGATGGGTGTTTGTGTTCCTGTGGGGACCTGGGTGCCTGGACAGGGGAGCAGGTGGGAAAGGAAAACTCACCTCTCCCACCCCCGAGAGATCCCCAGGCCCCTTCTCCACCCCGCCCCACCCCACCCTCCTCCTGGGGGCCCAGGCCCGGCGCTTACCCAGAGGAGCTGGGGGGGAGGTGGGTGTCGTCACAGCCTGGTGGTGTGTGCGCCCGTGTGGGCACCGGCTCCTGTGCGGCCTGGTAGAGGAGAGGGGGGCGGGTACCGTCAGGTGGAGCAGCCAGTCAGATGACCTCCCCAGCAGCCCAGCCCAGCTGCTGCCGGGCTCCGGCCCCTCCCAAACGTGGGAGAGGACCAGGCTGTACTGGGTCCCACAAGCCAACGCCTCCTCCCTCCCGACGGAGCATCTCTCCTTCGGGAACCGGACCCCCCGGCCGGCCGGCCACGCGGGAGAACTCCGCCGGCCTCGCCGCTCAGCCTGACACAGGCGGCTTTGTGCCCAGCTCCCCCAGCGGGGCCGGTGCGCCCATCGCAGCCCAGGCTCCCAGGCCGGCTTCTGACCTGGCTCTCTGCCTCTGCCTCTGGCTCCGGCTCCCTGGGGGGGCAGGTCAGACAGGCTCCAGGCTGATTTCAGGCCGATAGAGAAAAACCTGTCGGGGCACATACCAGCAGGGCACCCCAGCCTTCACCCCAGAGGGGGTCCCAGCCCAGAAACTGCCTTGACTGCTGCCTTGTTCGGGTCAGCCAGCCGGGACGGGCAGGGCCAGCCAGCGGGCTGTGTCTGTCTGCGGGGAAGGAAGGGCACAGGTATGCGGGGTGGGAGCAGATGGGCAGAGTCAAGAGAGAAAAATGCAGAGGGTGTTCCCTCTGGACAGAAGTGCCGCGCTCCCGGCGGGCAGCGGGCGATAAGGGAGGCTCGCTCCCCGGTCCCTGTTTCCTAGATTCCTTCCGCGGCCGCCTTTCGGCTGCCAGGCCCGACTCAGCCGCGGGCTGAGCCCGGAGCAGCAGGTGAACAGCCGTGGGGAGGAGCGTCAGGGGCCCCAGAGCAGGCGGCTACTCGAACCTCAGCCAGCTCCCCAGGGCCCGGGAGCGGTCTCCCTCCTGCCTCCCGGGAGGGGTCAAGTGGGGGCTGGGCACCGGGGCTGGAGCGCCGGCTCCGTTCCTCCGCCACTGCTCCAGCCCTGGGAGCACCTCCCTGTTTTTCCTACATAAGGAGGTGCCTGCAGCTCTTCCCCAGATCAGAGCAGGGCTGAGGACGCGCCAGGAAGGGAGGTTTCCTAGGGGCAATCCTTGCTCCTTACTTTTCTCTCCTGTTAATGTGGAAAACATGCACTGTTTTTTAAAATATATATATTTTATTGATTTTTTTTTATAGAGAGGAAGGGAGAGAGTTAGAAACATCGATGAGAGAGAAACATTGATCAGCTGCCTCCTGCACATCCCCTTCTGGGGCTGTGCCCACAACCAAGGTACATGCCCTTGACTCTTGACCAGAATCAAACTGGGACCCTTCAGTCCGCAGGCCGACGCTCCATCCACTGAGCCAAACCGGTTTCGGCACATGCACCGGTTCTTACTGGAGAACATGGGTTCAGGCCCCAGCTCTGCACTGGGGCACCTGAGAAGCTTTCTGGGAGGATTAAATGAGGTTATATAGGTCACAGCATTTTTCAACCGCTGTTCCTCGGCACACTAGTGTGCCGCGAGATGTTGCCTGGTGTGCCGTAGGTGCAGACAAGACAAGAATTTTATAATTTTTCACTATTTTGTTTACTTAATATTTCATAATAAAGTAATTATAAAATACTTTCTTTGTGTTTATTTGATTCCTATTCGAGAATTACTTTATATATAGTCAATATAGGCACAGAGTTAAATTTTTTAACATTTTCTAATGGTGGTGTGCCTCGTGATTTTTTTCATGAAACAAGTGTGCCTTTGCCCAAAAAAGGTTGAAAAACACTGATATAGGAGATGGCCTCTGACAGAGAAAAAGTGCCCGATTTAGTAAATAAAAATGCAAGACGCCCAGTTAAATTATAATTCCAGACAAACAACACATGATTTGTTGGTATTAAGTATGACCCAAATATTTCATGGAATATACTTATGCTAACAAATTATTTGTTGTTTATCTGAAATTGTAATGTAACTGAGCAGCCTGGCAGTTACCTGGCAATCTAAAAAATGGGACTTAGTCTCAGAATTGTTTACAAAGAGGTTCTGAAACCGGACAACCAATGGGTCCAGGCTGCCTGTCACTACTTGCTCCATTAAGCAGGGACAGGGTTAAATCATATCTGAACGTCTACTCCAATAATGCTGGCAGCATGGGAGAGCAGCAGGTCATCCACAAAAATCTGCTCGGCAAACTCCCCCATAAGCCAGCTGCTTATAGGGGGTTCAAGGACAAAGATTACATTGGAAGTAGGCAAAAGGAATAAAAATGGGTATAATGGTTACTTATTACTGGCAATGAAGTCTGGAGGCTTGCAAAGAGCTGGCGCTCCAGTTTCAGAAGCGAGGTTATTAATCTTTCTACTAGAAGCCCGAAGATTGGTGCCAGAATGGGCCTTCCTTTCCCTGGCCTTCCTACGATGCCCAGAGGCCCAGAGCATCCAGCCCCCCCAACCCGCCACCTTTGTTGGGTTAATTTGCATACTCACTCCTGATTGGCTGGTGGCCATCACGAAGGTATGGTCAATTAGCTTATTACTCTTTTATTAGGTAGATGATAATAGGTAGTTCTCAAATGGAGAGGATGTGCTGCATCCAGATCATGTTTCTTCAATCAGAGTGAAACAATCATGGTTAACAGATTTATTATTCTTATAATTAATAGCTACTCCCCAATATTTTATTTCTGCCCCTAACATTTCTGAAGCCAGATTCTTCAGACTGAGAATTCTGATCTGCAGTGTGACCATGGCAACTTTCTTAAACTTTCTTGTGCTTAGTTTTCTCATCATCAAAATGGAGATAATAACAGTGCTTATATTATAGGCGAGTGTGTGAATTAAATAAAGCAATACATGTCAAGCACTTTAGAAGAGTGCTGGGCACAGGCTGGTAAGTACACAAGTCAAAATGTTAACTAACATGTAACCATAAATATTGCTATAATGTTATTTTAAAATGATAACTGTTATTAACATGTCTCCCTAGCTCTCTTTTGCAACTTCTTTCCTGCCAGTCTCTTATCTGGTCACAAGAGGGCAGCAGCAGCCACCGAGGACAGAGAGCCCCCTAGCGGTCACATGAAGTCTCAGAGGCTCTGGTTCCACTAGCTCTCAGAACCTCATCGTGCCCTTATTGGGGAATGCAGCCTCCCCAAGACCTCAGGTTCCTCAGCGGGCTTGGTGGGAAGGCCAGATCAGGGAAAGAGCCTCAGGTGGACATCCGCTCAAGGGACCCCACTGAGACCGGCCCCAGGACATAGGCAGGGGGCGTTCTAGGCCGGCTTACCATAATACTGTGACTACACAGCCTCCTGCTTTCTGTGCCTTTCAGAGTCTCTTCTGGGAATACATGCCAAACAGGCTTAGGGGGCAATGAAGGGAGAGAGCTCTTGTTGCCCAGTCCAAACCTCTGCACTTCAGGCTGACCCACAAGCCGAACTCCGCATCGGAAGAAGGCAGGCAGGATGCAGTCATGTCGAAGAAGCATCGTCCCGGTTGCCCAGGAGTGAGGAGCATGGGGGATGCATTTATAGTTGCTCCACTGGAACTTGGTGGACTCGCACTGCTTCTGTCCCTTGGTTTTGTTTTGTTCAATTCCAGGGCGGATAGAGGTTGTTTTCAGGTTTACTAATCACCTTCCAACCCCATGCTCTAATGTTTAGAATTTCAGAGCTGGCGATCCTAGAGACGGGGGCCGAGGGACTTCCCAAGGCCATGGCGTTGGAATCAGCATCTGAGTCTCCTCATTTCTTCATCACTCAGAGCAAGGTATGGCGGATTTGGAGTCCCTCTTAGGGGAACACAGGAGGACAAGCAGTAATATATACACCCTCGGCTGTTGACTCATAAATACCTCTTCAACCGTTAACTCCACCTTGCTTTTCTACAAATACAGTCACGTGTCGCTTAACGTAACCAAGGGGATAGGTTCTGAGAAATGCATGGTTAGGCGATTTTGTCCTGGTGGGAATATTAATATCACAGAGTGGACTTGCACAAACCTCGGTGAGATAGCCCATTCACATCTAGACTATAAGGTATAGCCTCTTGCTTCGAGGCCCAGACCTGTCATCTCCTTTGATAACTATGAACACCTGCTTGAGACTCTTCAGGAGGAATAGATATTCTTCTTCTTCTTCTTCTTCTTCTTCTTCTTCTTATTATTATTATTATTATTATGTTTTTATTGATTTTAGAGAGAAAAGGAGAGGGAGAGAAAGATAGAAACATCAATGATGAGAGATGATCATTGATGGGCTGCCTCCTGCATGCCCCTCATTGGGGATTGAACCTGCAACTCAGGTATGTGCCCCTGACCAGAATTGAACCCAGGACCCTTCAGTCTGCAGGCCGACGCTCTATCCACTGAGCCAAACCGGTTTTGGCTGGATTTTGTTCTTTAACACAGATAAATTCCTTATTATTAACCGGTATAAAAAAATTCCACATTACTAACCAGTACATAGAGTTCTGCATTACTAACCAGTACTGATTAATAATGCAGATTTTTTTCAATAGATGGAGTTACACATATGTTGATATATACATGCGATTTGATAGGTATGCTCTTTTGTTGTATTGACAACATGATTCAAAACTTCAGAGAATCCAAGATGGCTGCTCGGGTAGGCACCTAGCCGCAGCCGCACGCAACAATTTCAATAAAATACAACTAAAATATAAAATGGACATTACCCAGAACTACAGGAAAGTCAACTGACTGGAAATTCTACAACGAGAAGCAAGGAGAAAACCAGAAGGAAGCGCGGAGGAGCTGTAAAAGCCCAAGGTACGGAGACACGCGGCGCGCGCGGAGAGGACGGAGCCGGAGAGGAGGGAGGCCGAGTGCCTGGCTGGCGTTCCCTAGCGGAAAGGAGATAAAACTCCGACTGTGCTGGGCCCCTGACTGCTCTGAACCCCAGTTCTGGGCCAGACCCCGGGGACTCAGGCTCATCCAGAGGGAGCTGGGCTGTAAGGCGGTACTCGGGGAAGCGGCATAAGGAGGTCCCAGAGGCGCGCACACAGCGCGCAGAGAAGGGCCGGCCGGCTGTGCCGTAGGACTGCCCTGGCGGGAAGGAGACAGGCTCCAGACTGCTCTGAACGCCACCTCCAACTCCACTTCCAACTGAACTGAACCCCAGTTTCGGGCCCATTGCGGGAGAGCTTACACTGTTTGGTAGCAGGCGAAAATCGAGGGCACCTTTCTCTCAGAGGCGCTTGCAACAAGTACTGAAAGACCCTGAGTCTCAGGAGTCGCATAGGGCGGGGCTGACGGAAGCCAAGGCTGTAGGCTCCACCCTGAAACTCCGCCCCATCAGAAAAGCTGCCTGCGAAAATGCCTAAACCAAATAGATCACAAACGAAAGAAATGGAGGACAAAAAGCGACTGGATATAGAGTTCAAAACCACACTTATGGGGTTTTTCAAGAGACTCCTAGAAAAGGCCGATAAAATAAATGAGACCTATGAGGATATGAAAAGGGATCAACAAGAAATGCTAAGGGATCAACAAGAAATAAAGAATACATTGTCTGAAATAAAAAATATTCTACAGAGTCCTAAAAACAGAATAGAAGATCGCAAGAATCAAGTCAAAGATTTGGAACATAAAGAGCCAGAAGACACTCCTCTGCAGAAGCTAGAAGGCAAGAGAATCCAGAAAATTGAAGATAATGTAAGAAACCTCTGGGACAACTTCAAACGATCCAACATCAGAATCATGGGGGTCCCAGAAGATGAGAGAGAGCAAGATATCGAAAACATACTGAAAGAAATAGTGACAGAAAACTTCCCCCACCTGGGGAAAGAATTAGACTTACAAGTCCAGGAAGCACACAGAACTCCAAATAAGAGGAAGCCAAAGAGGACCACACCAAGACAAATCATAATTAAGATTCCAAGAGCAAAGGACAAAGAGAGAATATTAAAAGCAGCAAGAGCTAAGCAGGTGGTTACCTATAAAGGAGCACCTATACGATTGTCAGCTGATTTCTCAACAGAAACCATGCAGGCCAGACGGGAATGGCAAGAAATATTCAAGGTGATGAATAGCAAGAACCTACAGCCAAAAATACTCTACCCAGCAAAGCTATCACTCAGAATCGAAGGTCAGATAAAGAGCTTCACTAATAAAAAAAAGCTAAAGGAGTTCATCACCACCAAACCAGAATTATATGAATTGCTGAAGGGGGTTCTTTCAGAAGAGAAAGTAAATAAAGATAAAAATTATGAACAACAAATACGTAACTATCAACAAGTGAATCTAAAAACCAAGGAAATTAAAAAAAAAATCTGATGAACAATATTAACTGTTGAATATAATAGAATCAGAGGTATGGAAGGGGAGTGAACTGATGATTCTTGGGGAAAAGGGGAGAGGGGAATGTGGGAAGAGACTGAACATAAACTGTGCACCTATGGATGAGGACAATGGGGAGTGGGGAAAGGGCAGAGGGTGGGGTGGGAAGGGGGGGGAAAGGAACACTTGTAATAATATGAACAATAAAAATTTATTAAAAAAAAAAAAAAAAAAAAACAAAACAAAACAAAACAAAACTTCATATGTCAGCTCTAACTGGTTTGGCTCAGCCTGCGGACTGAAGGATTCCAGGTTCAATTCCAGTCAAGGGCACATGCCCGGGTTGTGGGCTCGATCCCCAGTTGGGGGCGTGCAGGAGGCAGCCGATCAGTGATTCTCTCTCATCATTGATGTTTCTATCTATCTCTCCCTCTCCATCCCTCTCTGAAATCAATAAAAATATTTTTAAAAAAAACAACTTCATATGTCAAATTTTCTGAAGGTCTTAACATCATAGATATTTTTATGCTTAAAAATGTCAAATTTCATGCCAAATAAAAAGAGCATGTTTTAATTCATTACTTTATTTTGAAGAAAAGTGCTGCTGAAAGTTATCGTATACTTCGGGAAGCTTATAGTGAACATCCTTATGGATGCTGATTTAAACGCTTTAAAAGTGAAGATTTCAATATGAAAGACAAAGAACATCCAGGTCAACTGAAAAAGTTTGAAGACCAACAATTACAAGCATCATTGGATAAAGATGTGTGTCAAACTCAAAAACAACTTGCAGAAAGATTAAATGTTGCTCAGCAACCAATTTCTGATCGTTTACAAGCAATGGGAAAGATTTTAAAGGAAGGAAAATGGGTGCCACATTAACTGAACGAAAGACAAGTGGAAAACCAAAAAGTCACCAATAAAACGTTGCTTCCGTGGCACAAAAGAAAGCCTTTGTTTATTTATTTTTTGCATTGAATTGTGACTGGCGATGAAAAGTGGTTTTATTTTGAGAATCCCAAATGCACAAAATCATGGGTTGATCCAGGACAACCATCAACATCAACTGCAAGGCCAAATTGCTTCAGAAAGAAGACAATACTCTGCGTTTAGTGGGATCAGGAAGGTGTAGTGTATTATGAGCTTCTAAAACCAGGTGAAACCATTAATACTGATTGCTACTGACAACAAATAATCAATTTGAACCATGTTTTGATAATAAAACCAGCAGAATGGGCCAGAAGACACAGCAAAGTAATTTTGTTTCATGATGACGCACCATCACACACTTCAAAATCAGTTAAAGACACGTTAAAAGATCTTGCCTGGGAAGTTTTAATCCACCTGCTGTATTCACCAGACCTTGCGATCGATGGCACACACACTTTCTGAGCAGCACTTCAGCACTTTAAAATGTAGAGTGGAAAATTGGGTCTCTGAATGGTCTGCCTCAAAACAAGGAAAGTTCCATTGGGACAGTATCCACAAATTACCTGAAAGATGGGGAGAATGTGTAGCTAGCGATGGACATTACTTTGAATAAAGCACCTTTGATGTTTCTCTTGAAATTATCGTGTTTTCTTGGATTCTAAAATCCGCATTATGAACCGGCACACCTGGTAATGTATTTCGGTGTTGGCGTTTTCAAAATTTTGCCAGGAGCTTGTTGAAGTCTTCAAAAGCTTCTGCCAAACCCTTGATTGAATATTTTGGGAGTTCTTTTTCTTTTTCTGCAGTTTCCTTTTCTTTCACTTCTTCAGCTATGTGTTCCTGCTCTAGCACCAACTTCTCATTAATCGGTTCCTCCGAAACCGCCATAGCAGCTCGCCAGGGTCTTCCTCATTCACACCCAGGCTAACGCCGTTTGCCGCCTCCATCGCAGGCGTGGCAATTTTTGCAACATTTTCCCTAGGAGGATGCTCAGACTGCTATGAAGTCACTCAGGGACAGGAGTTCTTCAGCTCCGTTATAGTGCCACAGGACAACTCTGTGTATGTGGTCCCTCATGGACCGAGCTGTGATTATGCGGCACATGACTACACTTTGCATTGAATAACTTCAGAAAACCCAGAGATTCCTCCTGGCAATTTTTTCTTCTTGTAAGAAAATGTTTCTCTCTGGGACTCCTGGCACCTGAATCCCTCTGCTCAGGTGTTAGCCAAGCTTGACGACTTCTTCTTCTTCTTCTTTTAAATATATTTTATTGATTTTTTTACAGAGAGGAAGAGAGAGATAGAGTTAGAAACATCGATGAGAGAGAGACATGATGAGAGAGAGACATTGATCAGCTGCCTCTTGCACACCCCCTAGTGGGGATGTGCTGGCAACCAAGGTACATGCCCTTGACCGGAATCGAACCCGGGACCTTTCAGTCCGCAGAACGACACTCTATCCACTGAGCCAAACCGGTTTCGGCTCAACTTCTTTTTGCTCAAACAGGTTTCTGTGTTGCACCAGCCTGCCTTACCTGGGAAGACCCACTTCCCACAATGGGGGTCCATGTGTTTGCCCAGACTAGAAGCCTGCCCAGATACCTAAATCCCAGCCTGCAGGCCTGGCCGCGTGCCTGGCAGTGTCCTCTGCCTCCGGACACCTCAGCAGCCTTTATAGAGGAAGTGAGTCACGGCAGGCAGGCAGGCAGCTTGGGGCATTGTGGGTGTGGCTATGGCCGCTGGGGACAGTGCGGGTGGGTCCGAAGGGAGGTGGTCAAAGTCTCCTGGTCCAGCCACGGCCTGTGTGTGTGTGTGTGTGTGTGTGGTAGGGAGTGACCCAATTATGCTGACAGAACTGGTGGCACCATTCTCATGCTGACTGAGGTGAGGTTTTCTCTTCTCCATCCACTTTCTCCCTCGTGTCCTGGGGGAGGGGAGCACACCCTCTTATCTTTATGTGTCAGGCCTGGGCAATCTAACTCCTGTCCCCAAACCTCCCCTCCCCACTGGGATCTTAAAACAAAACAAAACAAAACAAAAAGGTTAACTGGTCTTCAGTCCTGGGTTGGGGTGGGGTGAGGGATCTTTGAAGAGCTGGTGAGGAGCTTGGGAAAGCCTGGCACCTAGGAAAGCTGCCCGAGAGGGCTCAGGAGCTGAAGGAGGAGAGCCAAGTAGGACAGAGGTGTGGGGAGGAGCTGGGAGGAACCCAAGGTTAGCTGTGGCCCAAAGAGGCGGCCCTGGAACCTCACTACAAAGCAACTAACAGCCACATTTACTCTGTCGAATTCTGTTCTTTAACACAGACCACGTAGTTCGGTGTTTTGGGGGTTCTTAACCCTTTGCCAGGAGCTTGTGGAAGCGTGTGGTTGTGTAGGAGAGGAGGAGCTGGAGAAAGGTTGGTGGAGGGAGGATTTGGCAGGTGAAGGGAGGGGCAGTCACCAAAGGGTCCAAAGACAGGATTTGCTAGTAAGGGAGTTGTTCAGCCCCGGGGCAAAGGAGGCCGGGGCTGGAGGAGTTGCTGGGAATTGGCTGGTCTGGGGCTAAAAAAGGTAGAAGAATCCTCTGGGCTGGAACTGGGGGAGGTGGGCCTGGGCCCGGGGCCCCACTGCAAAGAGCAGATGAACGAACAGGATGGAAATCATACAGCTTCTGCCTCTGTACCTCTGCGGAAGGGGACTTTGGGGAGGGCCAAGCCCCCAAACTGGATTAGTGTGTGTGTGTGTATGTGGGGGGTGGGGTGAAGGGAGGAGGGGAGAAGGGGTGTCACGCTCCTTCCTGAAAGAACCGCCGGAGCACCTGAACGTGACTAGATAAAACCGTGCAACCAGTTCCCCGAGCTTCTAACTGTGGCAATATAAAACCGGCTACAATTCATCAAGGCAAAAAAACAAAACAAAAAACTGTTACCTCTCCAAGCAGTAAGTTGTAGCTCTCTTTCTAAACAAACCCTCACACACCTCTGAGACACCCTCTGCCCACACCAGGACGGAGGCAAGGACAGTTTTCTAGGATGAACGGGTTGCATCTTCCTGAAATACTGATTTTATCGGACCGAGTGAAAAAACACTTTTTAATGTGACCTTGGGTGGTGAGTGTGGTGCAGACTGGAAACTCGAGTCCATTTTACAAAACAAAAGTTGGGGGTTGGCTCTTCCAGAGTCGGCCGGCAGGGTACGTGTGCCACCGGGGGCAGGCTGGTGGAAACGCCGTGGGTTTCATGGCGGCGGGGCCGGCGGGGACGCCCTAGGGTGGCGAACTCGGCTGTGGGGTCCCCGGGGGGCCCCCCCCATGCCTGGCGGGGCGCTCGGCCTGGGCGCCCTGCACGGCGGCCGGACGGCCCGGGACTGCGGCCGCCGGAGCCCGGACGCCGTCCTCCCCCCGCTGCCCATGGGGCTGGGGTGGGGAGTGTGGCAATCCGCGGGCAGAGGAGGGGTGCGGGGAAAGGGGGTGCGCCAGGCTGAGGTCACGGGACGCAGTGTAGGCGCGTTGGGTGGGGCAGAGGTATCGCCCCTCCGCGCCCCCCGGGTCCCTGGGGACCTCGTGGGTCCGATCCGGGGTCCCCCAGGGGCTGCATCGCACCCCAACGGAGAGACAGAGGCTGGAGGAGCCCGCACCGCCTCCGGCGCGGCGCTCCCCGCGGGCGCGGCCGGGGCGGGGGTCCCGGGGCCGGGGCGCGGCGGAGCGGGGCAGGGCGCGGCCCCCCGCCGGGCCCCTCTGCTCTCCCGGGGCCGCAGGCCCACGCCCAGCCCCGGCCCCGCGGCGGCTCGCGGCCTTGCTTCCCGGGTTGGGCTCGGCCTCTGCTCAGCTGGGCTCGGCCCGCGGCGGGAGGAGGAGGAAGGAGGGAGGGAGGGAGCGGGCTGGCGGCGGGCGGAAGGGGGAGGAGAGGACGGGCCGAGCCAGTCCGGAGGGGCCCGGAGCGCGGAGAGCAGAGACGGAGCAGCGGCTCCCGGCCCCCAGCCCCGCGCCCCACGCCGCCGCCGAGTGAGTGGGGACCCGGGCCGGGCTCCGGGCGCCGCGCGCGGGTGGGGGCCGCGGCCCGGGGGGAAGTTGTTGGACCCGGGGCCGCCCCGGCGCCGCTGGCGGGGAGGCCGGGCGGGCGGAGCGGGCCGCGGAGAGAGGGGCCTCCGCCGGGCGGGGCGCGGGCCGGGGCCTCCGCGGGGCGCGCGCGGGGCGGGGACCGGGGCGGCCGGAGGGCAGGCGGCCGGGCGCCTCCGCGTCCCCGGGACGCGCCGCCCGAGCGCGGAGAGGCCTCCGGGCAACAGGTAGGGCGGGAGGTGGGGCCCGGGCGCGGCGCCCTTGGCGGGGTGAGCGGCCGGGTGCTCGGTGCGGGGAGCCCCGAGGGCCCCGCGGCGGCCGGAGGGCGGGCAGGGTCCCACCGCCTCGCCTTCTTCCCGGCGCCCGGGCCGCTCGGGAGGGAGGGCGGTCGGAGCGCCCATGTGCTTAACGGGAAGCAGGAAGGAGTGGCTCCGGGAGCCCGCCCGGCCCCCCAAGGGCAAGGCTCCCAGACCGTTATGGGGTGTGTGTGGCGGGGGTGGAGGGGGAGCCGCCGGGGAAACTGGTTTTCTGGACCACGTCTTGCTAATGACTGGCCCGGAGGTGCTCTGGCAAGTAGGTTAATTACAGGTGTGTGGCACGAACTTTTGGCCTGAGTTTTTATTTTTATTTTTTTGGGGGTGAGTGTTTCTTTCTTCCCCAAGCCTGCTCCTGGCATCCACACCTGGTCTCAGCCCCCGGCGTCGCCAGGCCCCAGGCTGGGGGTCCTGAGAGCCCTGGGCAGTGGAGGGAGCCCCTCCCCCCAGAGAATCAAACCAGGGGCGGCCTCCAGCAGGCCGTCCTCCCACCTCTGTGTTGGAGGGGTTGCCATCCCACACCATCGTCCAGGGATCCGGCCTGGATTTGGGGGGCTGACTGCCCTTGGGATGGGGCGCCTGGGACTGAGGACTTGTCTACAGAGACATCCTTCAGCGCCTAGTCCCCATCATCCAGTGCCCCCGTTCCAAAGACTCCTGTCTCCCTGGGTACCCCACAACCCGCTCCCGGCCCTGGGGCCTCTGGCCAGCCTTCCCCCTGGGAGGGAGGACCGGCCTGCCTGTCTCCGGTCAGGCCGGCTCCTTTACTGTGCCCTTCAGCACTGCCTGCCGCTTATCTGCCTCTCCCTGCCCCTCGGGGCTGCAGCCTCAGGCAGCGGGGGATGGGGGTGTTGGGGCTTCTGGTGGGAGGGTCAGAGAAGCCAGATTTGGGGTCTGTCCTGCAGCCTGGATGGTGGCACCTCTTCCCCCATTGCTCGCAGCCTCCTGGTTCACCGCCGGAGAGGTTTCCAACCAGGAAGACTACCGGGCCCTCTTCCACTTCTTGTTGGCTGTTCCTCACGCTTCTGTGGAAGCAGAAGCCGGGGCATCTTCTCTTGTCACTCTTCTCCCCTGCCGCGTCGGTTATGTTTTCCTCTGTGTTTCCTCCAAGCCCCGAGAGCCGGTGGGGCTGCGTTCACTTCGGGTCTGTGAGCTGACTTCCTTGTCCGCCCTCCCCGCACTCCGGGGGTACCTGCCCCCATGGGGACCCTCTGCCCCTTCCGTCCATCGGTGCAGGCCTGGGCGGAGGCAGGCAGAGTTGGGGCGAAGGGTGGGGACTGGGCTGAGCCGAGCTCAAGTTCCTGGTAACCCAATGCCCATGAAATCCCTGCTTTGCTGGCTCCTCGCCAGCCTGTGCCTCAGAAAGTGGCATCTGTGTCTCTGAGGCAGGTGTGTGTGTGTGTGTGTGTATGTGTGTGTGTGTGTGTGTGTGTTTGTGTGTGACAGACACCCCCCCCCCCCCCAACACACACCCCCTATTGTCTCTTCCTGCTTTGGGGTGAGTGAGCTCTGTGAGTGGAAAAGTATCAGTAGGTGTGATTTTTCTCCACCAGACAAGGAGCTGCCCTGAGGGCCAAGAGGGCCTGGAAAAGCAGGTCGGCTCCCTGTCCTCCGCGCACACCCCTTTCTCGCCCTTTGTTTATGGGATCCCTTGCCTGGTGTGGTGTGCTGGTGCCAAGAAGCCTGCAGGGCTGCCAACGGGTCAGGAGCAGACCTGGTGGTTCTGTGGGATGTGTGAGCGAGGCCGGCTGGGTGCCCCTGCTGTCTGCCCCCCCTCCCCCAATCCCCGTGTGGAGCTAGAAGTCCAGACCCTGCCTGCAGAGTCTGCTGCCTCTCTCCGCTGGGCAAGGTGTGTGTGTGTGCTGGGGGAGGAGGGATGGGATAGTGCTCCTCGGCTAATGGAAGGACTGGCAGCAGGGAAGGCTGTGGCCACAGAAAGCCTGGCACCCAGGTGTGGGAGAGCCCCCATTAACCCGCGTCTCCGACGGCCTGATGCTTCCTGCGCGCCTCCTCGCCGCTCACCCGCCTTCCTGCCGGAGCTGGAGGGGGAGCGGTGTGTTGGGTCCTGGGCTGAGGGGGGGGCATTGCCCGAGCACTTGTCCTTGACCGCTGTCTGGCACAGTCCTTGCCTGCCCACCTCCCCAGCGCCCCATGTGCTTTGTAGGGATGACTGGCAGCAGGTGTTCCTGGGGCCCAGGAACCGGAGAGGCCTCCCTGCCCTGCAGGACCCCTCTGAATCTTGAATCCTCAAAAGCAGGGGTCTTCAAACTACGGCCCGAGGGCCACATGCGGCCCGCAGAGGAGTCTGATCCGGCCCGCCAGGTGTTTTGGGCAGTGAGCGCAGCCGAGGTGTTACAGTAGGAATTAGTAGTTCATATAGTCCAGCCCTCCAGCTCTCTGGGGGCCACACTTTAAAAAGTTTGAGGACCCCTGCTCAAAAGGTGCCTGCCAAGAGACACTTCCCTGCCGGCTTCCACGGACCAGGGTGGGGATGGGGCCTGTTTCTCCCCGTGGCTGTCGATCTCACTGGAGGGCAGGTTGGATCTCAAGAGACACATCAGTCAAGGGACTGGGTCAGTCAACTTCCTCACCTCCCGTCAGGCTAAGCAAAGGGGGGCGAGGGGAGGCGGAGCCAGGGGTGCTACCACATCTTGGCATTGTCTTAACCCTTCTCTACTAGATTTTCTACCACTTTTCCTTGGAAGAAAAAGTGTGAGTGGGTGCGTGGTTGTGTGGGAAACGTTCCATTGTGGATAACTTTAATTTTGTTCACTTGAGGGCTTCCATCTCTAATTCAATATTTATTCTGACGAAGGTAGAGAAGGAAGGGGCTGTGCCCTCGTGAGCGGAGGCCTGGAATGTGTGTGTGTGTGTGTGTGTGTGTGTGTGTATACATACATGTGAGCACGGACGGACGTAGGCACCCATGGGTGCTACTGGGGAAGGAGGAGCTGAAGCTCCTTTGTCAGTGCTGACCTCTGATTTCATCTGAGAGGAGTGAGCTGGAGTGGGGACAAGAGGGTAAAGTCCTTGAGCTGGAATACCGACCCGTGACAGGCCGCGAGGGATTTCGCAAGGGCCTCTGTGGTGGGCGGGGGTGGAACAGGCCGAGGAGCGGCAGGAGGACCAGCCCGCTCCCTCTGCTCCGCTGTGACCTGTCTGATCAGCCTCCTGCCCGGGCTCCGCTGGTCTCCAGCTCACCGGGGAGAACAATCCACTCCCTCTCTTCCTCCTGGGGCGCGTGTGGGTGGCGGGGACACGGGACCCCCTTCCTTCTGCGTCCGCTTGTAGTGCCTCGGCCAGCCTGAATGGCACCACCTCTCCCCGCTCCTGGGGGACTGGGGCAGGGAGTCTGGAAAGTACCGCCCTTGCCATCCTGCCTGCGTTCCCTGCTCAGGCCCAGGACCGCCAGGTGTACTGGTTCCAGCATCACTGGCTCTTCAGGGCCATCTTGCTGCTTCTCTCACCGCCAAGCAGCCGCTGGCCCCTCCCGGGCCACAGACCGTTCCCTTCCTCATCCAGTGTCCAGGGGGCCCGGCCTCTCTCAGCGGCGGGAAGGGGGAGCCGGGAAGCAGCCGCTCTCTCCTGGGCTGAGGGCGCGGTGCCGGGTCGTTCCCTGCAGGCCAGTGTTTTATCTCCTGGGTACGCCTTAATAAGCCTTAATAAGCAATAGCTGCGCTTCCACCAGGTCTCTCGATCCTCTGGCCTCTGCAGCTTTGCCCTCACTTGGTTTCTGAAAAGACCCTTTTGATGGGATTGTTGTGCTTCACGTGTAGGCATTGGGGGGCTTGGCACGGTGTTCCTCTGTGTGCAACAGCCCACTGATGGTCTTCATGCTCGGCCCGTTTGGGGACATAACTTTGCTTTATTCTGGCCTCTTAATCCCCCCGGGGACTGGGCTGTAGGGAAAGGGAAGAGGAGGTTTGCTCCAGCCTTCAAATCTGGTTTTGAAGTTACCCGGCAAGGAAGCATGCAGTTGTTTGGGGGGACTGGGTGGGGGGTGGGGGACGGGTGGGACTGGACGTGGTGGCTGGAGAGTCAGGGAAGGGAGGGCCCTGACTTGACCCAGCTGGTTGGCTGTAACTTCTAGGACCAGATCCTGCCCGCCCTCCATGCTGGGATAGGAAATCTGACATTCTTAATGCCAGGGAATCGGGACTTCTTGGGCGAGGGGTACCTTCTGTTGCTGTAAATGGTAAATGTCAGAGTTGGAAAGTTATCACAGATGAGGAAACTGATCTGTCCAAGGCCACATGACCGGGACCTGAGCCCAGGGCTTGAGTCTCTGCCCCTGCTCCTTTGGTTAAACCATGAAAACTGTCACCTTTCTCCCCCGTGGCTGTCCCCTTTAACGCCCTCTCCGTTCCCCTCCTCCTCACTCAGGATGCTCCAGACCTTGTATGACTACTTCTGGTGGGAACGGCTGTGGCTGCCCGTGAACTTGACCTGGGCCGATCTAGAAGACCGCGATGGACGCGTCTACGCCAAAGCCTCAGACCTCTACGTCACACTGCCCCTGGCTCTGCTCTTCCTCATCGTGCGATACTTCTTTGAGCTGTGAGCACACCAGCCCACCCCGGCCTCCCCCGGCTGCCGGCCACACTGTTGCTTGCACTTCAAGTTTGTCTCTCGCTGTTTCGTTGGTCCCAGACCCTGGTGTTCTGGCCACCCAGGTCCCTGCCTACCGTGTGGCCCCCACTGAAGGCAGCATTGTCTTCCCGAGGGCTCAGCACCCGGGCCCTTTCTGTCAATGGCTGTTTGTTCTCACCCTCCGCCCGGCCTGGTCACTTGCGAACACAGGCAGCTTTGTCAGCTCTGGGCAGCCCTCGGAGGCCAGGGAGGGGATTGCCAGGAAACTGAGGCCCAGCATCCAGTTGTCTGAGCGTGCAGTCCTTTCCCCTCCCGGCGTAGGGGCTTCCCAGGCAGGGAGGTGCTTCTCACTCGTTTCCCTTCCCCAGTTACGTGGCCACACCGCTGGCCGCCCTCCTGAATGTGAAGGAGAAAACGCGGCTGCGGGCCCCTCCCAACCCCACCCTGGAGCATTTCTACCTGACCGGCGGCAAGCACCCCAAACAGGTGAGCTGCTGACCTGCTTCAGGAGCTACTGAGCTCCAGCGGGGAGGGGAAGGGAGCGGACAGGAGTAGCATTTCTGGTGGGTGAGGAGACGGGGAAGCAGTGGTACAGACTCAATGCAAGGTGGGTGGGTGAGGGCACTGCCGAGTTCTGAAGTGGAACGTGATGGACGGGCTTCTTCCCTACACCCAGGCAGAGGTAGAGCTGCTGTCCCGGCAGAGTGGGCTCTCTGGCCGCCAGGTAGAGCGCTGGTTCCGCCGCCGTCGCAACCAGGACCGGCCCAGTCTCCTCAAGAAGTTCCGAGAAGCCAGGTGGGGGAGGTTGGAGAAGAGCGGAGTCTGATGATCTTGCTGGGAGGGGTGGGCGGTGGCTGTGTGCAGGGCAAGATCTCCCTCAGGTGAGGTCGTTGTGGCTCTTCAGGATATTCCCGAGGATCTCTGGGGTCCTCGGAGGGTAGTGACCTTCTCCCACCCCACTGTGCTAGCTGTTTCCGCTTCCTCTTCCAGCTGGAGGTTCACGTTTTACCTGATTGCCTTCATTGCCGGCATGGCTGTCATTGTGGATGTGAGTGGGGATTGCTAGGTGGGAGCAGGGTCTTTGGCAAGGCGGGGGGGTGTGGGACACGGAACTTGGGTCCCTCCTCTTCTAACTCGTCATCATCTCTCTGCAGAAACCCTGGTTCTATGACATGAAGAAAGTTTGGGAGGGATATCCCATACAGGTATGAGATGGGGTTCTGACTTCCTTACGTCAGGTGATGAGAAACAGTGTGGCATAGGACTAGGATGCTTAGAGATGGTCTCTAGAACACGTGCCAGAAGGCACTGGAGTTATGGTGCTAAACTCAATCTTGGCTGCTAGCAGGGCTGGTGTTGAGAGGGCAAGACCTGGGTCAGTCACTCCAGGGCCCTTATCTAATCTCTCCTTCTCTCCCATATCCCAGAGCACCATCCCTTCCCAGTACTGGTACTATATGATTGAGCTTTCTTTCTACTGGTCCCTGCTCTTCAGCATCGCCTCTGACGTCAAGCGGAAGGTGGGTGAAGGGCTGTGCCGTTAAGTCTAGAAGCCAACGTGAAGCTGTAATGAATAGCCTCACCTTGGGTTTCTGGGTACCCTGGATGGAGCTGTGGGACGTGGGGAACTAAAGTGAGGGGGAGGAGGAGGAACAGTGGGGACCGGGGAACAGGAAAAGGTCCCCTGCAGCCTACGTCTTTCCTGCAGGACTTCAAGGAGCAGATCATCCACCACGTTGCCACCATCATCCTCATCAGCTTCTCCTGGTTCGCCAACTATATCCGAGCGGGCACTCTCATCATGGCTCTGCACGACTCCTCCGACTACCTGCTAGAGGTCAGGCTTTCTGGACATCTCTTCAAACCCAGAGACCCTGGTGCAGGTTCCCTTGTCCCTCTATCTCCTTCTGGGGTTGGTGCGACATTCCTGGGACCAAGGAGGTGGGGGCACGGAGCATGCGTGGTAACGGGTGCATGTGTGAATGTGTACGGGAGAGTCAGGAGCCTATGGTGACGGATGGGGGGCTGTCTGTGCAGTCAGCCAAGATGTTTAACTATGCCGGATGGAAAAACACCTGCAACAACATCTTCATCGTCTTCGCCATCGTCTTCATCATCACCCGACTGGTCATCCTACCGTTCTGGTGAGCAGAGGCCAGACTATACTCCTGTTCTTATGAAATCAGGAGTGTTGCCCCGCCCTCCCACTTACCTCCATCGCAGACTCTTCCTTTCTGTGTTGACAATTCTCTCGCTTCCCGTTGCCAGGATCCTGCATTGCACAGTGGTGTACCCGCTGGAGCTCTATCCTGCCTTCTTTGGCTATTACTTCTTCAATTCCATGATGGGAGTGTTACAGATGCTGCATATCTTCTGGGCCTACCTCATTTTGCGCATGGCCCACAAGTTCATAACTGGAAAGGTGAAAGCCCTATCCCCATTTTGTAGGCCCTACTACCCTCAACTCTAAAAACTGCCCCAACTCCCTCCCGTCCCAGTAACCGTCTAAAAAAACTACTGTGGGGCCCTGGGAACAGCTGGAACAAGCCCACACAGAGAGGCGGTGTTTAGGGGTTCGAGGACACCAAATAACCCTTCCTACCCCTTTCCACAGCAGGTAGAAGATGAACGCAGTGACCGGGAAGAAACGGAGAGCTCAGAGGGAGAGGAGGCTACCGGCGGGGGAGGAGCAAAGAGCCGGGCCCTCGCCAATGGCCACCCCATCCTCAACAACAACCATCGTAAAAATGACTGAACCATTGTCCCTGCTGCCCCGCAGATTAATGTGTAAAGCCAAGGAACTCTCCCCACCTCCCCGTGGGGTCACTGTAAGCTCTGGAGAGAAAGGAGAAAGCCAGAAGAGAGTTCTCTGTGCCCCCCTCCCTCTGCTTGTCACCCAGTTGCCTTTAAACCAAATCCTAACCAACCTATCCCCACGTCTCCACCTGGGGAGACTGGTTACAGACTTCGTTAGAGGGGGCGGTCTACTTCCAGGTTATCCTTCCTATTGCTTTCGAGACCCTTCCTCAGCCCCGGGGGTGGGGATTACAAACTCACATTCCTTATCCTTCAGAATTTGGCACTAGCTGTTTGCCTTTGACTCCCTGACCTCCAGAGCCAGGGTCGTGCCTTACTGTCCCATCTGTGGGCCTCATTCTGCCAAAGCTGGACCAAGGCTCACCTGTCTAAGCTCCCTAACTTGGACCAGAAACCAAAGCTGAGCTGACTTTAACTTTTTCTTTCCGAAGATGCAAATGAACTAAGTGTAGGAGGGTACACATGACCCTTACCCTACCTCTGCCAAAAAGTGGGGGCCATACCGGGGACTGCTCAGACAGTCTTTGTGTTACTTCTCTCTGCCAGCTGTCCCTGTAGCCACAGGTCCAAGGTCTTACTGCCTCCTTTCTCTGGCCTCTTCCCCTAGGCTAGTTGGTTTGGAGTAGAATGGCAACTAGTTTTTTTTTTTGTTTTGTTTTTTAATTTATTAAACATTTGGGGTTTCGGTTTTAAAGCCAGAATTACAACTAGCACCTGGCATTTTTAGCAGTGGGACCACTTCAGACCAAAATGTACTGTTATTTTTTTTTTTTTTTAAATAAAATATATTGAAGATTAAATAAAACATGGCAACAAGTGTCTGAGATATTAGGAACTGAGAAGGGGATCAACGAAATAAACTAAGGTAGTCTTTCTCATGCTTTCCTCACAGTTACATAATTTCTTTTTAAAATTTCACATGGCAAATAAGAAAAAGCAACAGTAGAGGAGGGTAGGGAAGGATGGGGGAACACAGACACCCTCATTGAGAGACCCAGAATTGGGAGTACGGAGGCGGAGAGAAAATCCAATCACAACCTTAGTTTTAACATCTTATTAAAAGGCTCAGGAAATGATGCGAACCTTGGACATCAAGTACGCAGCCTCATACAGGGATAAAGTGTCACAAGCACGAACACTTGAACTAATGCAGGACGGGAGGGAGGTCAGGCCCAGGGTAAGAGTGGTAACCTCTCCTAGCCCCCAGGGCCTCGGGGGGTGGAGGAAGGACCCAGCCTGCTAGCACCACAATGGAAGGGATGTCCTGATCCAGAATAACTAGGAGCTGGAGGGAGTAACACCACAATGGAAGGGATGTCCTGACCCAGAATAACTAGGAGCTGGAGGGAGTAACACCACAATGGAAGGGATGTCCTGACCCAGAATAACTAGGAGATGGAGGGAGTAACACCACAATGGAAGGGATGTCCTGATCCAGAATAACTAGGAGCTGGAGGGAGTAACACCAATGGAAGGGATGTCCTGACCCAGAATAACTAGGAGCTGGAGGGAGTAACACCACAATGGAAGGGATGTCCTGACCCAGAATAACTAGGAGATGGAGGGAGTAACACCACAATGGAAGGGATGTCCTGATCCAGAATAACTAGGAGCTGGAGGGAGTAACACCAATGGAAGGGATGTCCTGACCCAGAATAACTAGGAACTGGAGGGAGTAACACCACAATGGAAGGGATGTCCTGACCCAGAATAACTAGGAGATGGAGGGAGTAACTGGACTGGATGGAGACTTGGGGGGGGGGGGGGGGGGGTTGGGGGAGAGTCAGAGTTTAACAGGGAGGGAGACCCAGTTCCTGAGGAAAGGTCAGTCCAGGAAGGGTTCAGAAGCTTAGGAAGAAGGCTACCCTCTAAAGAAGACGCCCTCTGCACTCGATGGCCCCACAGCAGCAAAGCAGCTCCTTGCCTTCCACACTGCCCACCTCGTAGTTGTAGTCCCAAGTAAGTTCGGTCCCGGCCCGGATTCTCCTGCAAAGAAAAGGATGGGGTGAGAAGACCGGAGATCACCCCGGTGCCTGGGGTTACAGCGTGTGCAGGTGAAGGTGGATCACACGTGGAGGAGGGGCCCTTAGAATTTCAACGGTCCTTGCCCCTTCCGAATCTTGGGCTTCTTTTCCTCCAACCACCCTCTTTTCTGACTCCCTCTTACTTGCTGGCAAAGAAGGCCACCCAAGGGAAGCGAAGATCATGAGTATCCACGAAGACATTCTGGACAAACAGGTTGGGGCTGCAACTGTGCTGTAGGTTTAATGACAGGATCAATAAGAACAAAGACACAGAATCTGGCGTTGCGGAGTGAGAGTTGAGAGAAAACCTCCCCAGCAGAGCAGAAGTTTCAAAAACTCTCTCTTGAAGATCCTTTGAGACCAAGAATTTATAGCAAGAAAAGGTAGATTTATATAGTTGTGTTAAGAGCAGTAGAAATTTGCAGACTATGGGATAATCCAGCATCTACGAGTGTGGGAAAGGGTCTTACGTTAAGGTAGCGGCCCAGGTTGCCTTCGAGCTTGGCGTCGATGATGTAGCAAGACTCCTCACCATCATAGAACTGGCGTGTGTTCTTACGAACAGGTGCGCTGTCCCCCTTTTCCGCAGACGCCATGTTGGTTGACTTAATGGCAATCCCATGGGTTGATTTAAGAGCAAAGCCTCGGGTTGATTTTACTGCCACTTGGCGCTTCATTGGGCCTAGACAGGAAAGAGAACGGGTTCATATTCCCATCCCAACCCAAGATGGATAGTCTACCCCCATTTCATCCCACGCACTACAGCTCAGGAATAACAATAAGCTGAGACTGAGGAAAAGATTCTAAACTGCAGTTTTTCAAGCAGGATTAGATCTGCTAGCTAAAGGAGCCGAGGGAAGAGTAGGGGAATGGAGAGAAGACAGTAAGACATGTGAAGCGGTATTAACAGTTTAGCTGGGAGCCAGGAAGCCCTCCTAAAGACATTTAACTTTTAAGATCTGAATTTTTTTCTATAGTTTCTTTAAAAAAAAAAAAAATCCTCTACCCCAGATGGCCAATAGATATATGAAATGCTTAATCAGGGGTCTTCAAACTACGGCCTGCGGGCCACATGCGGCCCGCAGAGGAGTCTGATCCGGCCCGCCAGGTTTTTTGGGCAGTGAGCGCAGCCGAGGTGTTACAGTAGGAATTAGTAGTTCATATAGTCCAGCCCTCCAGCTCTCTGAGGGACCGTGATCTGGCCCCCACTTTAAAAAGTTTGAGGACCCCTGGCTTAAGGTCACTAATCATCAGCGAGATGCAAAAAAACCACAATGAGATATCACCTCACTTTTCAGAATGGCTATCATCAATAAATCAACCAATGTTGGTGAGGATGTGGAGAAATAGGAACTCTTGTGCATTGTTAGTGGGAGTGCAAATTGATGCAGTGACTATGGAAAACAGTATGGAGGTTCTTCAAAGATTTAAAACTAGAACTATTTTATGACCCAGCAATTCTACTTTTGGAGATTTATCCGAAGAAACCCAAAACACTACTTTAAAAAGATATATGCTCCCGCCCTAGCTGGTTTGGCTTAGTGAATAGAGTGTTGGCCTGTGGATTGAAGGGTCCGGGATTCAAATCCAGTCAGGGGCACGTGCCTGGGTTGAGGGCTCAGTCCCCAGTAGGGTGTGTGCAGGAGGCAGATGATTCTATCCCTTACTCCCTCTTCCTTCCTCTCCAAAATCGATAAAAATATATATTTAAAAAATATATATATGCTCCCTATGTTCAATGAAGCATAATTTATAGTCCAGATATGAAAGGAACCTAAGTGCCCATCAACAGACGACTGGATAGAGATGTGATACATATATACAATGGAATATTATTACTAGGTCATTAAAAGAATTAAATCTTACCACTTCAACAACACGGATGGTCCTAAAGGGTATTACGCTAAATGGAACAAGTCAGACAAAGACAAGTACCATACGATTTCACTTATGTGGAATCTAAATAAACAAACCAGCAAAAATGCCTCTATCTCAACTTTCCTATGGTTCCTTCCAACTACCCCCCAAATGCTTCAGACTACCAGACATGTTCTTCTTGTCCTCAAAGTCATCGCCTTCAGAGCCAGAGGAGATGGTCTGGACATCATCACTGTCCACTGCTGTGGCTGAAGTGTGACCAACAGTGGGCTTTCGGCTCGTCCCACTTTCCCCCTCACTTTCTGTGCTGCTGGACAGTGTCAAGACATCCTGGGGAGGCAGAGAGTGAAAGGGAAGAGGGTAAATGGGGAGGGACCCTTCAAGTTCTGCCTCTTACCTAAGGTTAGGCAGAAAGGAGCTGAGACGACAGAGGAAGGTTACATGTTGGATGAAGGAAAATAAGGCAGGAAGTCAAGGCCAAAGCAGCGAGAAAGATCTAACAGTTAATTATGGTGAAGGACTTGATCAGGGGAGAAGGATGTTCCTTCACTCAGACTCTGAATAAAACGGAGGGCAGGGTAAGGTACAGTTTGAGAAAGGTCACTTACATCAGGGTGGGACTGAGTGGAAGCCAAGAGGCGTCGGCTCTGATGCATAGTAGTCTTACTAGGTGGGCGGCGAAGTCCTTCAGTCTTCACGGGAGAAGGATTGTAACCGTAATTCCGAGAGCTCTCAGTAACTCTGACGAGAGGGGGGGGGGGGAGGAGGGGAAGGGAAGAGATTGGAGAAGTCAAGTTCATGGCTTTTCTTTTGAAGGCTTGAGAGAAGGCAGATTTGGAAACAGGTCTAAAAGAGGCACTTACATTGATCCCTTGTTTCGGTCATCAGGTTCCTGGAAAAGATAGCCAGTGAAGGGTTAAATGTTTTTTATGGCCCTAGGTAATAAGTCCAACATTTAGAATTCATCTCAAATGACCTGAGACATTAGCCAGTGAGAAGTACACTCTTTAAAATAAGGTGTGGAGAAATGACTGCAACTTGACAGGAGAAACCATATTCTCATATTCAATGCTTTCTCATGATAAGGCATAAAATGTTCATAGAAAATACTATGTCTAGGTACGCCTTAATAAGGCAGTCCTTAGGACAAGGGACACGTTCACTATCTGTAATGTGGTAAAATGAAGCATCGTGAAAAATATATTTTAGATTCTTATTTCTCTAAGAGAAGCAAGCAATGACACATACTTAGAGTAGCACTTAATTTTTAAACATTATTTATAAATCCTTTACTTTGGAATGAATCAACCCAGTAGGTTGATTTTAAAATAATTTTTTTTTAAATGAACACCAGGACTGCGCCGGGTGGAGAGGGTAGATAATCAGATTTGCCACAGAGATAACCATCAAGTAAATAATCTACGTGTGAAGACTGCATTAAGTTTTTTACTGTACCAAAGTTACACAAGACCACTGCTGGCAGTTTACCTCTTTCTTGGCCTGCTTGCCGTCTCCCTCGTCTTTGAAGCTCAGCCCTGAGGTGGTGGCCTTCTCAGCTTCCCCTTTCACTCCCCCGGCCTTGCCTTCCCCACCTTCGGTCTTGAAGGATGAACGGCTATCAGAGTCAGCAAAGCCACCTCCACTGACACTATTGGAGCTCAACCACGAGGCCACCTTATTCTTAGAAATCTCTTCAGAAGAAGGTGGATTGCAGCCACCCATAGACATTGACAGAGGGCCGGGAAGATGTGGGGGCCCGGGGTCTGGGGGACGGGAGTCCTTGGAAGCTGTCTCAGACAGCCCGTTCTCTTTCTGGCCCCGGGTCTGCCGCCGGGTAGCATAGCTGCGCCACACTGAACTGGTGCTGAAGTCCTCGTCTTTACAGAAGTTATCGTCTGAGCTATCGTCATTGGACTCTTCGGGGTCCTCTGTACCGCTATTGCCATCTTCCTGGTCCTTCAAGTCTACACCACTGCTGTCAGAGGAACAGGGGGCATCGCTCTCGTACCCTTCCTTGAAGTTCTCCACGCTCTCGATATGGTCCAGGTTGGCAAAGTACTCATCCCCCATTTCTAGGCCCTCCTTGTCTGCAAAGTCATCTGTAAGAATTTTGCCTGGGAATGAAGAGAATTAAAGGCCTTCCAGGGTTATGCAGATGCTTTTGAAAGAATAAGGGTCATTCCAGCCATACCTAACGCATCAGCACATAAAGTGAAAATGCCTCCACTAGGGTGTCTTGTCTGTCTTTGATGATACCTCCTCCCTTGTGTCTTCACTAAGAGAGTATGAGAAGCTAACTGTAGTTTTCAATCCTGCCCCTTCTGCCTTCCTAGTGTTCTTCTTTACTTTGTTTACCAAGAGAGTTCTCAGCTATGCTAAAAGATCTCTGGATGGATGATAGGGTAGTGTGATGTAGGAGAAAATGATACACTTGATTCTACTACCATGCCCCTTCTCTGGAACATCATCACACTCACAATTTCATCCCTTTTCACTCTTTATCCTTATGAAGCATTTTTGTCCCTCCCGCATCCACCCAGACAGGCACATCACTCATCATGTTTACAGAAGAAAACGTTGGCCTCTTTTTACTCACAATCCACGTGTCAAGCATTTTATTCTTATGTTCAAACCTGTCTCTGATTCATTTCCCCACCGTGTCCTAACTCCAGAAAGCAAACGGTTCACTACCAACCTGCATAAATGCAGACAAAGGAGCCTTTGGCAATGTCATCCAAGCAGCGGATACCCCAGCCCTTGTTCTGCGTCTTGAACAGCTGTAGCCGAACCTGGAGTCCATGCTGCACCAACCGGTTTGTGCACATGTTTGGGTCACATTTACAGCGTTTGTTACACTCATAAACTCTGGGAGGAGGATACAATAAAATCAGTCATGACATAATCACTACAGCACCCACTGAACTGTTATGATTCTTTAAAAAAAAAAAAAATATGTTATTGAGTTTTTACAGAGAGGAAGAGAAAGGGATAGGAAGCTAGAAACATGGATCAGCTGCCTCTTGCACACCCTACTGGGGACGTGCCCGCAGCCAAGGTACATGCCCTTGACCGGAATCGAACCTGGGACCCTTCAGTCCTTAGGCCGACGCTCTATCCACTGAGCCAAACCGGCTTCGGCAAACTGTTATAATTCTTAAGGTATCATCATTAATGAGGTAATGACTAAGTGAGCAGATTTATTGAACTATATGCTTTTTGTTTCATGTGGGAATATAGCACAAGGAAATAATTCCTAAGGGGGAAAAGTGATTTTATATAAATAGTTGTCATATTGTATTATACAGATAATAACAGTGAATACCAGAATGCCTAATCTGGAGAAAAGTTAAGAAATTTTGATGTGAACACAGATTAAGAGCTATTAAAATAAGTAGATAAGCTATGTCAATTAGCTTTTCAGTGTTTCTGCTCTATATGCTTTGCTCAGGGTTTTAGATTTTATTTTACTTTTCCTGGTATATAAATTGAAAAATGTTTACTTTTGAGAAAAAAAAAAAAGAAAAGAAAAATGTTTACTTTTGGCCGAACCCGGTTTGGCTCAGTGGTAGAGCGTCGGCCTACGGACTGAAGGGTCCCAGGTTCGATTCCGGTCAGGGGCATGTACCTTGGTTGTGGGCACATCCCCAGTGGGGGGTGTGCAAGAGGCAGCTGATCGACGTTTCTCTCATCGATGTTTCTAACTCTCTATCCCTGTCTCTTCCTCTCTGTAAAAAATCAATAAAATATATTAAAAAAAAGAAAAATGTTTACTTTTGAAAAGATAATAGTACAGAGAGTTGGTTGATGACATTACCCCCTGAAAAAGATGGTAGGAGCAGCTTCTACTTATTGAAGATATATTTTGTGTTTGCCATTAAGTCAATGCTTTACATACATTCTCTTAGTCTATCTTCAAAGTAGCCATAAAGGTGTTTTTAAATGATAAAAAAAAACAACTTATTAAAACGTAATATACAGAGAGAAGTACACAATAAGTCTATAGTTCAATGAATTTTCACAAAACACAGAACCAGCACTGTATCAAGAAACAACTTTTAGTCCTTTAAAATCCCTTTGGGAATGTCAATATTCTTTAAAAAAAAAAAAATTTTTTTTTTGGGGGGGGGAGAATGTTAATATTCTTAGACTGTGTTTATCCTACATAATAGAGCTAATATGCTAATTAGATCGAACAGCAGAAAAACCGCACGGGGCTGCAAGGGGCTTTGCGGGCCGAGCCTCTTGCACAAATTTCACGCATCAGGCCTCTAGTAGTTAATAAAATTAGGAGGGATAGGGCCAGAATTTGATCTCAGATTTAATCACCACCAGATGAAAGTTTTGGAGTAAGCTATACTGAGCATCACTTATTCAACAAAATTTATTTGTTGTTACTATGTGCCAGATACTGGATAGGTTCAGCTGCTGGCGATAAAACGGGGAGCAAGAAAGAAATGCCCTCATGGCGCTTACATTCTAATGGGGGGAAAATAAACTCAGAACAAAAACAAATGAACAAATATGATAAAGCTGTCACAGATGCTGTAAAGGACACAAACAGGTGCTCAATGACAAAATTAGCAAAAAAAAAAAAAAAAAAAATGACCTAGTTTTAGAGTGACCAGGAAAAGTTTCCCTGAGGTCAGAATAAAGCTGAGAGCACTCCAGGTTAAAGGAGATAACTACGCAAAGAACTGGGAAAATGCGGAGAGGGCACAGTGTGTACAAAGGCCCTCAGGGTAGGCTGGCAAACACTGGGAGAACTAGATCCAGGCACTGAGAAATATTAGTGTAGTTGGAACAATTTTGGGGGGAGCGAGATAGGAAGGAGCAAGATAGTAAGTACAGTGTCTGGTGACCCAAGATTAAGAATTAGAATAAAATCCCAAGTAGAGTTGGAAGCTATTAGAGAGGTTTAAGCAGGCGTCATATATTATTTGTGGTTATTTGAAAACATTTCAATGTAACATTTCAAACATGTAAAAGATACAACGAACACTCACCTATCACCCAGCATTAGCAAATATAAATATCGTTACAAGATTCATATTTTTTATTTAAAATGAAAACATGATATAGTAATGCAGGTAAAGCTAGTAACTGTGTTTGCTTAATTTTCAATATGCACTCAGCACAAATTCATCTCCTGACCTCCTCAGTAGTCTCAATCTCCTCTGAGGCTAAGCTGACACAGCAGGTTTTCTATTAAATGTTCTTCTTTCTTCTATTCTCTCTCCTAATTATGCATCTTGAGCACGAAGTTTATTAGTTCACATGTTCATAAGTAAGCAGTTTACCATATTATATCTCACTCTTTCATTCATCTTTTCTTTCCCTGACCTGGCTCTACCTCCTCTGTTCAGTTTTTATTTAGAGGGCCCAGGGCTGGCTCCTGGGCCCCTTTCTCTTCTCTATTATTGTTCTCTCTCAGGGAACTCCTCCAGGCTTTAAACACCACTCCTGCGCAGCCCTTACACTTCTCTCAGAAATCGCGCTGCCTCTCCAACATTTCCACTTGGACTGTCTAACAGGCATCCCAAACTTCAATCAACTGGAAAAGAAGCTGAATTTCACTCAGATCTGTAACTCCTCTGGTCTTCCATCTCAGTAAAAAAGCCCCAATTTAGTTGCTAAAGTAGAAAATTTAGGAACTGTCCTTGATTCTGCCCCTTCTCTACCCCAAATAGTCAATCTACCAAGTTCTGTAGCTCTACCTCCAGATGTACCCCAAACCTAACCTCTTTCCCCTTTACTATACTTCCATGTTAATACCAGCAATCACCACCTTTCTCTTATATTTTCTAACTGGCCTTGCAAATTTTTATTTTGCTGCCCTAAGACTTATTTTCCAGACAGAAGCCAGAGTAATCTTTGAAAGGCAGGTCAATTTGATTCCTTAAAAATCTCCAATAGCTACCTATTGCACCATGAATTTGACCATAATTTTTATTCTGATTTACAAAGTCCTAAGTAATCAAGTCTCTGCCTTCTTTTCCTCTTTGAATATATTTCATTTGCCAGAGCAAGCCATAATCTTCTAGGATATTCATACAGCTATAAAATTAACATCACTTTTGATCACAACAGAAAATTCCTAGACACTGTTCAATCATTCTGTGTTTTCAGTAATATGTGCTGGTTTTTCAATAAATAAGATTCAATTGATAAAATGAACGCCTGTTTCAATTATTCCATTTTTTGTTTCAATTTTTAGAATTCTGGTGGTTTCTACAAGAATAGAAAACCAGGGTATGCTCCTTCCTTTCCCGTTACTTACCCTGTGGGCAGACACTCCTCTAGCCTCTTGTACTGGTAGCCGGAGTTAGGGTTGACTTGGCCGCCTGGGGTGCAGGCTGTAGCCTGGATAGTTAGCTGATGACAGGAACACTTGGACCTACATAAGATAGAAGGATAAGATAGGTAGAGCTGTGAGACTTTCTTTAAAACCAAGAAGTAATAACAAATGGCGGGTGATAGGATAAAGAAATTTCTTTTTCTTCATTCATATATATAAACTAAAAATTCATGCACAGGAGGCAAGGTGTACGTGTGTGTGTGTGTGTCTCAGTCCAGCCTGCACCCTCTCCAATCTGGGACCCCTCAAGGGATGTCCGACTGCCCTAGTAGGATCGGCCTAAATGGGCAGTCGGACATCCCTCTCACAATCCAAGATTGCTGACGCCTAACTGCTCGCCTGCCTGCTTTCCTGATTGCCACTAACCGCTTCTGCCTGCCAGCCTGATCATCCCCTAACCATTCCCCTGTCAGCTTGACTGATGCCTAACTGTTCCCCTGCCAGCCTGGTCGCCCCAAACTGAAAACTGCCCTCCCCTGCAGGCTTGGTCCCCTCCAACTGCTCTCCCTTGCAGGCCTGGGTGCCCCCCACTTGCCCTTCCCTACAGGCCCAGTTGCCCCCAACTTCCCTCCTCTGCCAGCCTGGTCACCCCTAACTGCCCTCCCCTGCAGGCTTAATTGCCCCCAATTGCTCTCCCCTGCTGGCCATCTTGTGGCGGCCATCTTGTGTCCATATAGGGGCAGCCATCTTTGACTACATGGGGGCAGCTACCTTGTGTGTTGGAGTGATGGTCAATTCACATATAACTCTTTTGTTAGACAGGAAGAGAAAGGAAAAGACAGAGTAAGAAGATGACTGTGAGAATAAGATAAAAAGAGAATGAAACAAAGTGTCAACTGGAGAAAAATGAAGGAAAAGGAGAATCAGAGAAAGAAGACACATGAACCCAGGGTTATGCAGTGGGGCCAAGTCAACCCCAGCATTTCTATTACATAGCTTCATGGAGACCTTAGGGCAGGAGCTCCAGCTGAGGGAGAAGGTAAAGGGGGATGGGGAAAGGAGTGCAGGTGTAAGGCAGAGAAAGAAGTGGAAGGAAAGGCAACCGTAGCAGGGCCAGCAATACCCCACAACTCACTTGTCCCGGCACCCATCCGTGCAGTCGCAGCCAACCAGAAACTCGGGGCCTGTGTTAATGAAAACGCCCTTGCCCGGGATTCTTTCCTTGCTGTAGGCCACCTGCGGTGGGGGAGTGGTGTCAATCTCATTGACACAGGAGAGGGGAACATCTTCTTTCCCGTAGGTGATGTCCAAAATATAGTAAAAAGGCTTATAGGGCTGAAACTTCCGGTCCACAAGAACGTAGGGGTCCAAACAGAACATCTCCAGGAAGAGGAAGTCGCAGGCAGTCTCAAAAAGGTAGCGTTCGATCTCCTGCATTGTCCGAAGGCAGAGGCCACAGGGTGTCTTATAGATCACGTGAAAGCCCATCTTGCGGTTAACTCGGCGCCGGGCTGTCATCCTCCGGAAGTCATAGAGCAGTGGGACCAGCAGAGGGTTCTTGCCTCGGTACTGCTCACTTCTCATAGGTCTGACTCGAGACAGACAATTAAAGCTGCAGACGTGAGGTAAATAGAAAAGCTTCTCCATGGGGGCGCGGTAGGAGGGCTCCGCCGGGGCACGTTCCAACATGCCGTGGAAAGCTGGGAGGGCTGGGGCGGCTGGGAGGGCTGGGGCGGCTGGGAGGACTGTGGATACTGGGAGGACTGGAATGACTGGCAGGACTGTGGATGCTGGGAGCACTGTTGATGCTGGGAGGACTGGCAGGACTGTGGTTGCTGGGAGAGCTGGAAGGACTGTGGTTGCTGGGAGGGCTGGAAGGACTGTGGGTGCTGGTGGTGCTGGCGCAGAAGCTGTTGAGCCTAAAGGTGACCTGCAAATGAGATGCAACACATCAGGTAAGAATGCACCAGGAACTGTTATTATCTCTGAGGCTAAACATGGCACAAGAAAGTCAGATTTTTCCCTTGCCTTCCCAAAAAACCTGGGTAATGAAAACATCCTAGTTTCTCTTAACTGACTGAGAATATCTCTATTCCAACAGGGTATATAACCTTTCTTAAAAGTTTTTTTGCCTGTGAATTACGGAAGCAGAGTCCAGTCTTCTACCAATGCTTTCTTTCCTGCTATGTGTCCTATAAATGTCCTTACTAACTCTCACAATTCAAGGAAAGTGGCTGTAATGTGCCTTTTTTATTGAACCAAAGATGCTACCATATTTAATGAGAAGCTTTAACAAATGACTTTCTGGTAATTCTGTATTTCTAGGCACCCAGTTTCTAATTCAGTTATATATATATATATTTTGTTTCCTGGAAATTTCCAAGGTTAAAAACTTTCTTTTCAAGTCCAAACTCCTCACCATCATAACCCCTTGGAGCCAAGGAACCTCCCTGTAACTACTCAGTCCTCACTGCACCTCCTTGCCCCCATCAAGAGCCTGAGATTTCCTCACCTGTATGTCTGGTTGAGTCCGGGTTTCCCACCAGGGGCATTTTCACTGAGTGAAGGAGACGTTGGGGAGGAATGACCAGAGCCCACAGATCCTAGACGCAAAGAGGTGCTCTTTTTGGCTACCTGCTTCCGTGACTGGGCAAGCTGGCTTTCCAAGCTTCTAGGAGATTAGAGAAGAGATGATATGATAAAAGATACAGAAAACATGAAATATGAAAGAAACTAGAAAAAAAAAAAAAATAGCACTCACTCAGTGTCACCTGCCTGGGGGGACAGAGGTGGAGCAGGTGGGGCAGGCGGAGTGGGTGTAACAGGTGGGACGGGTGCAGCAGGTGGGATGGGGGTAGCAGGTGGGACAGGTGTAGCAGCAGGTGGAGCAGGTGGGGCTGTGGGCTGTGGCAGCTCCATTGGCTTAAACTGGGTTCCAGTGCTGGTTAGATCCTGGGTATACTGGACCACAGGACCTTTGCTCCTCACAGCACCTACAGGAAAAATGAAATTTACCATTGGGAAGATGACAGCTGGCACTTGTACTTATGCACACACCTGACCCTCAATTTATATTAATATAAAAAAGCATAAAAGGAAACATTTTGATAAGTGCTAAGACTGTCAGTTTCCAATATTGATACCAATGAGTGAAGAAGTACTGGCATAAGCTGGCTTTGACTTAATAACCTGCCTCAGACCATTTATGTTAGTAACTGTTATATTTTGATGAAAACTTTCAAAAATTAATTCACTGGTCAAATAATGTAGTCAGGAAGAATCAATTCAAAGCATGCTAGGAACATATAAAAACAAAAACAGTTTAGGCTTTAAGAAAGTTGACCCTTGCCGGGGACCGGTTTGGCTCAATGGATAGAGCGTCGGCCTGCGGATTGAAAGGTCCCGGGTTCGATTCCGGTCAAGGGCATGTACCTTGGTTGCGGGCACATCCCTAGGGGGTGTGCAAGAGGCAGCTGATCGATGATTCTCTCTCATCGATGTTTCTAACTCTCTATCCCTCTCTCTTACTCTCTGTGAAAAATCAATAAAATATATTAAAAAAAAGAAAAAAAGAAAAAAAAAAAAGAAAGAAAGTTGACCCTAGAAAACAAAAAGCAGTTATCCTCATGTGAGTAAGGTCACTACCACCACCAATACCCCTAACCTAAGCCAGTTGTTTCAGATTTTTATGTGGTCGTTTAGAACAAATCAGAGCCACAGCATGTGGAGGCGACACCACAAATCCACCACCGCTACTGCACACAACTCAGGGCACACCTCCTGTTCCCAAAGAGTCAGTAGTGTCATCCTGATAAACAAAGGACGGCCACTGCCTATAATCACCTTTGCTGGTTTGTCCCATTCCACCCCACCCAGGGCACCTTTCTGGATATACCCATATTTGGACGTGTCCGGAACTGTCCCCCTTGCTTCTTTTCCAACGTAGAGGCTGAGGATGTCTTCATGCTGAACATGGGCTCCAGCCGTGTGGAGCCTCGATAGATCCATTCAGTTCTTTTGTCATCCTGAGGAATCGGAGGCAGGGAGGGAAAGAGCGAGTTAAGGCTAGAATCTATCTTGTCATTTGTAGAGAACATATATCATGGGATTCCTTGGGGAAATCTCCCTGATGAGCCCCAAATTCCTTATCTATTCAATAAACTTATGTGCTGGGCTACATGATAACGCATCAGGAAGATAAGGAAGAAAAACATGTTCCTTGTTTATAAGAAATTTCAGGAGCAACAGATATTTTTACTAAGTATGAGAATCACTATCGTCAGGATCATTAGGCCTTAGGAACAAAATGCTGGATAGTAGAGGAGAAATATAATTTTAAGGAAGGGATGAGGGGAGAAAGGATGGGTTTAGAAGAGTTAAGTTGGGCGTTGAAAGATCATAGAACTTAAAAGGTCAAAAAGACTTCCAATTCCAATTCCTTCATCCTTCCTTCTCTGTCCCATCATGCTACCAAAACCCTAACCATGGACAAATGAAACTGGCTGCTTTCTCTGTACCTATAATGCAATGTGACTATTCCTAGAGAAAAAGGAATAAACACAAAAAAACAAAACAAAAACAAAAACAAAAGCCAGCCATACAGATTAGTGTCATAATTAAATTCAGGGAATTTATTTTCAACCACTCACAGACAAACAAACAAAAAAAAAGGACAAAGTAAATTTTGATCAAAATAGTGAGAATGGATAAGAGGATAAAAAAGGAAAATCATGAAGTTTTACAAAATCATCTTCATTATTGCCTCTCCTACTCTCTAACCCACCCCAAAAACTAGGGAAGAACAGTACCAGGAAGAGGATTCGGACTAGACTGCCATCCACCTCTTCGACTCGGGACTTCCACCATGTGCCTTCCCACTCAGTCTTGATAAGCTGGCCGCTCTTGAGTAGCACCATGGGCCGGTTGGGGTAAGCAGTGATGTACTCCTCAATGAAGTCTCGGCAAGAGATGTCTTCTATGTCCTCCCAAGTCTTTTTCACTGTCCCAAGGAAGAAGTGAGACTGAGAGAGGGCATGCAGGGCATGTCTTAATATGGCAAGGAGATGTTTGATATTTTTTAAGTTGGGAGGGCAGAAAAATAAGTGAAATCACAACCTCAAGGGAAGCAAAGCTAAGACCACTTAAAAGTATTGAACCTAAGGGGCAAATACTCATATAAATCAAGTGAATACTAAATAAGCAATATATAAATACAGGTGAGTCATTCATTTTATGAAGAGGATGTTTCCTCTTACAAAAATTCAAGTGAAAATTCTTGCTAACTTGGTATGTCTAGAGGTAAACAAAAAATGATCAGATGGCATTATGAAAATTGATTGAAAAAATTATCCTTCCCTCTTATTCTCTATCAGGCTTTTAAGGGGTCCTGAATGTATTTACTTCCAGGTTATGTGGAAACACAGCAGTGTTATTGACTCTTCTGTGCGAGTTTGTACCTAAACGGAGTCACAAGTATAGAGGACACCATGAAGCCCCCATCTAACACAGCTTCTGTAGAAAACACTGTGCCGCCTACAGATTTACACACATTATCTGAAGTATGAGACTAGGGAAGAAGTATGAGACTAATATCTTCTCAAACCTAAATTACCTAGAAATGAAATAAAAACACATCTACAATATGATTGTCCATCCAAGTCAGTCATGATCTTCCAGTCTCCTTCTTTGGTTACAAAGACCCATCATTGGAGATGAACAAATAAGACTTTATCTCCCAAAGGACTTTAATCAAACTTACGTTCTTTGAGACAGAAGCAACAAAAACACTAGGACTTCTCAACTGGTTGTCTTTAGAAGAAATACAAAGTAGAGGAAGGTGAATAGAACTAAGGAAGAAAGGAGGAACACTCACGTGGCCGACAAATGGGGTACAATTCAGATTGTGTGACATAGGAAGCGTAGCCATCATCAAAGAAAATAAGGAATCTGTAAGGAAAGTGATATTGGAAAGATTAGGGAATTATATTTAACATGACATACAGGCATTATCTGATCCTAGCTTCCACCTCAGGGAAGATGTTCCAGGTTACTATTTGTTTCCTGTTATTCTTTCTTACCACCCCAAGAGTTAAAGATTTTCTTCATCTAACCAATATATCCCCCTTTTCAATAGTTCTACTATCAGATTCCTGTTATTTCTTCTTCCTACATGATTCCCTATTCCCCTATTAACCATTAGTTAATTCTGATTACTCTCTTCCAAGTTTTCTCAAGGGGAAAAAAATGAAAAGGGGCGGGGGAGGAGAATCACCCATATGACTCCCATGGCAAAGAAAAATGAGTTTTGGCCACTGGGGACTAAGAGCACAAAGGCTAATTGTGAGATCTGGATTATGACTTGAACAGGACAAGTGCTGTGTTCCTGCCTCTGCTCTGTTTACAATCCTCTGTTTACGTACCTGAGCTTGTTTTTGACGTTTGGTGTCTCGGCTACAATGCCAGCATAGAGCCAGACCTGATTCCCATCTTTGTATTTGGCCACCACTCGACTGCCCACATACAATTTGTCAGCAGGAGGGTGGTAATCATAGGCAATATGGTTTCCGGACAGTAGACTCTTTCCTTTGTTGTCAAATTTCACCTTGTATTTCTTTCCTGGCCCTGAGTAAAAGGGAAAGATAAAACAAAATTTATAAAAGCCCACCAGCTTCTGGGTTCCAATAAATCCTGACTGCTGTGCGAGACAAAAGGCAAAGCTGTGGGGAAAAGAAAATCAGTAATGGACACCTGCAGGTTGTTCAAAGTTCTTCCTCTAGCTTGAACATACCAACTGTTTGGATGGCAATAAGGGTGCCTTTGTGCCATGTCTTAGTTCTCTTCTTGCCCAGAATACGCATGCTGACTACCAGGTCACCATCTTTGCTCAGTTCTCCAGGCATTTGACTCAATGCTCCTATGAAGGAAAACAAAGTTCTTCAAAAGAAATATAGCATAGACTGGGCAGAGAATGAAAAAGTAAAGGGGGTAGTAGGATAATCAGAGAAAATAGGATAATCTTTGATCCTTAGCCATTTTTGCTGCTCTCTTGGTCAAACGTGGAAACATAAAACATAGCTGACTCAACTGTAATGCTAATAGGAAAAACTCAAATAACTGTGAAATTCACATGTAATTCAAGAACAAGTCACTTTAACCAACTGTTTACAACTCCTTATTAATAACAACATTAACGCCACTCATTAAATGAGAAGAAGCATTTTCCTGTAACAAACCCATTCTACAAGCAAAGCTTCTCTCAGACTGCTTCTTTCTGATCTCCGTCTGGAAGAAGTCGCCATGAGGATGAGCTAAAAAATTATTCAGATAAAGCCATCACACACTGGAACAGCAGGCAAAAAACTTAGGCAAACAACAAAGAAAAACAAAATCACAAATAATCTTATATTGACTTGATAGGCTGAGGTGTTAAAAGAACCCAACAGAGAAGGATTCTGAGAAGCTAAAACAAAAGCCAGTTATCCATGAAATCTCTCTGGAATTCACCCCCACTGATATCGTGGTACCCCGACTCTAACCTTTATGTGGATCCTGGGAACTGCTCTTCTTGTTGACAGCATCCATGAACTTCTGGACATCCTGAGCTGACTTTCTTAAGGCAGCCATAGCTTCACGAAGCTGTAAGGAAGGGGATGAGGGAAATAAAGTTTTGAAACAGCAGCATCAGTTAGAATTAAAAAAAAAAAAAAAAAAAATATATATATATATATATATATATATATATATATATTTTTTTTTTTTTTTTTTTTTTTACAGAGAGGAAGAGGGATAGAAAGTCAGAAACATCGAGGAGAGAGAATCATTAATCAGCTGCCTCTTGCACAGCCCCTACTGGGGATGTGCCTGCAACCAAGGTACGTGCCCTTGACCGGAATCAAACCTGGGACCTTTCAGTTCACAGGCTGACGCTCTATCCACTGAGCCAAACCGGTTTCGGCAGAAGTAATTTTAACGGAAGAAGTAACTTGTCTTTCAAAAAACAAAAATAGAATTAGTTGCATTTGGAAGCTTATGGTTACTTTATCAGGCAAAACTGTTTTCTTACAAATCTGGTTCAGAAATCAGCTTTAGGAAACTTTCCTTGATTAATCTCACCTAGCTGAGCACTGCTAAATTCTACATTCATATAGTAATCAGTGCACACTCTCTGAGTAATCTCTTCTGCTTTCTTATAATGTCTATATTCAGCCACCACTGCAACAACTGGGACTAATTACAGCATAAATGATTCTGTTGATGGCTGAACAGAATATTCAGGCCAAAAGTTTCTTCCATTTTCATGTTCTTATCTTTTACCCTCCCCCTACCCCTTCTAACTTACCTTCTGGTCTTTTGGAGTTCTGCTTCCAGCATCACCTATGGATGAGAAAAACTCTAATGAGTGTAGGATACTTACACACAAGAATTTTCAAGAAACCAAGAACTAAGCTATTTAAAAGTATTATCATAGAAGTATTATCGATAACAACTGCAAAGTAGATATAGAGCTACAGATATGTAAAAGTTTCAAAAGGGTCCAGAGAAATACAGAGTAATAGATGATAGTGCTTACCTGGGGTAAAGTACTGTGACAAGTGGTAGTCTATGTTAATTTGGGTTTTCATTGTATTTTAGAATTTTTATTTATTTATTAAATATATTTATGTTTTAGAGTTTTTATAATAGTAATTTACTTATGGATTATTTGACTGAAAAATGAGATGCGATAAAAACATTAAGCAAAAGTATTTATTTTTGAATAGTCTTGTACAACCGAACTTTCTCCTATGATAGAACTATTCTATATTTGCAGCTAGTGCATCTGAGAAAATATTTTTTAAATTAATTTTTATAAATTTAGGTAAAATCCACATACTATACAATTTTTAAAAATGTTTAATTCACTCCTAGCCGGTTTGGCTCAGTGCATAGAACATTTGGCCTACGAACTGAAGGATCGTGGGTTCAATTCCAGTCAAGGGCATGTGCCCTGGTTTTAGGCTCGATCCCTGATCCCCAGCACCCCAAGCATATGGGATGCAATCAACTGATGTGCCTCTCTTACATCAATGTTTCTGTCTGTCTCTCCCCCTCCCTTCCTCTCTCTCTAAAAATCAATGGGAAAGTACCCTGGGATGAGGATAAAAAAAAAAAAAAATTTAATTCAGCCCTGGCCTGATCAGGCAAGGTTGCAGGCTTGTCAGGGCACATACAAGAAGCAACTAACGAGTGCATAAATAAGTAGGGAAAAAAGTTAATGTTTCTCTTTCTGATATCACCAAAAAAAGTGTTTAATTCAGTAGATTTTAATATATTCTCAAGTTTGTACAACCCACTTCACTAATTCCAAAATATTTCATCACCCCCAAAAGAAAACCCACTAACGAGTAAGAAGTTTCCTTTTTGGGGTGATGAAAATACCAACTATATTTTTATATCCTAGCAACAAACAATCCTACTAACCATAAAGCCATAGAAATTAAGACAATGTGGTACTGGTATAAAGATAGTCATTTAGATCAATGTGACAAAATGAGTGCTAACATATAAGGCCAGTTGATTTTTGACAAGGGTACCAAGAGAGTAGTCTTTTTAACAAAAGACTACTGGAACAACTGGATAGCCATAAGCAAAATAAACAAATCACTCTCAACCCTACTTAAGAACTGTTACTCTTTTAAAAGAATTCTTACACCATTAAGAAAATAAAGAGCCTTAACCAGTTTGGCTCAGTGGATAGCGCATCGGCCTACGGACTGAAGGGTCCCGGGTTTGATTCCAGTCAAAGGCACATGCCCGGGTTGCAGGTTCAATCCCCCTGGTGGGGCATGCAGGAGGCAACTGATCAATGATTTTCTCTCATCATTGATGTTTCTGTCTCTCCTTCTCCCTTCCTCTCTGAAATCAATAAAATATATATTAAAAAATAAAATATATTAAAAAAATAACATATTTAGGAGAAAATGTTTATAAAAGGTATCTGATAAGTGAATTATACCTAAAGTACATTCTAAGTCAATTAAAAAAAAACACACTCTGAGATATATACATAGATGCTAATGCCATCTACAAAGAAAAGCAAGGAAATTCAGAATAGAGGTTATACAGAATGGGGAAAAGAGGTTAATTCAATCAGGAAGTAGCACGAAAGGAACATTTATGATACTAACAATGCTCTACGTTTTCCTGTAACAGACAAGTCTAACAGTTTAAAATATGGAATTAGTAACAATGGTTTCTCCTCTACTCTTTATCTTCTAGTGTTTCAATTTTGATCCTGAGACTTTCCTCTCCATGGTTTCATCTCTTACCCGAATCTATACTGAGAACATCGTCATCTTCATCAGGAATCTCAATTATTTCTGTAGGCTGGGAGTCTTCATCATCAGAGCTACTGTCCCGGTATTGAAGTCCCAGTTTGGCGTAAAAGTCCTTCACTAAAGACTCACAATTAGTCACTGCCCTAATATTGGAACACATGTAGAAAAGGTCAAAGCCAGCTGGAGGTATAGGAGCCACTAGAATTTACATATATTTAAATATAAACTGCCTTAAATTTATAAATAGCTATATTCCAAGTCTCTCTGTTCAGAACTTAGAATGCTTTTCCCATAGAAAAATATTTAAATACTGGTTTCCAGACTAGTTTCTCAAAAATCCAAAATAAGCTCAAAGTTTGGTTCTTTCAACCAGACCTCAATATTTACCTTGTTATTCGAAAATGCTTTCTAAGTGACAACTAGGGTATCAGAAACAAATATTCTGGGCGTTTAGAAATATATTCAGGGCTCGAGGAACTTCTTAATGCTTCGCAATTACATAAGACAGTAACTTTATACAATCCTTACTCCCTAGACAATCCTACTAAGGGAACAAAGCAATTGCTCTGGAGTGACAAAGCGGAAGGGACCCAAGACCTGCAATCTCCTATTATTGATCATATATCAAGCTCTACTAGATGAATATTCTACATATGGATCATTATGAGGATATGGGCTTCTAAATTTTGAGGAAGAGTACGGTTCTATATATCTGTAAAAACTACAAAGCGGTTGACATGATGTCTGTCATGTTGACTTAATTCCCTTTTCCCATACAGTCCTTACCTGGATGCATCATCAAAGAGCTGGTCAACATGGGCCACCTCAGACTCCTTCTGTATTACCCACGTCTCCAACTCTGCTAGCTGCTTCCTACGCTGCTGAATACAGTCCATCTTTTCTAGTTCTTTATCGATGAACTCCCGAAGTTCGTCCATGGAGATTCCCAGCTCTTCAACCACTGCTTGCTGCAGCTCTGCGATCTCCTCAGACTCCATTGCAGTTGGTTCTTCATCCAAACCAAGGCAACCAGGGAGGGAGGACATGCTGTTGTCCTCTACATGGAACAAAAAACTAAAATTATCTTTGAAGCCATTATAATCACAACAGAGAATTCCAGGCCCCACATAAAACTCATTCCTACTCCTTATTATTCAAATATAGTTAAATTTGATTCTAAGTTCCCTCTCTCCATTCTCCAGTATATGATACTGAGATTTTGTAGTTCTCATCTTATGCTATATAGACTACAGGCCTGAATAAGATTTAAAGGTTTGAGGGAGCATATATTATGCAACAGGGAAGATACAGGTCCGCGGGTTGGGCTTCCAGAACACCTTAATAAAGCGAGTGTTGCAATAAAATGAATGATGATGTTTTTGCTGGTAGAGGGTCCTTGCCTTCAGTTTGTAGAAAACCTAATACCTGTGTGCAATAAAGCAAAGCGCAATAAAAGGAGGCATGCTTGTATTTCTGAGACCCGTGTTCCTAAAAATTAACTAACTAGATAGATATTTGCATGATATTGCCTAGTTTGAACAAATGTCTCCACCCAGAGGGAAGGAGTTGGTCTGTAATTGATTTCTTTTTAATTATTTGTTCCCCTGACATTACCTTGCTTCCATGTGGTAATTTATTTTTTTAAAGATCTATAATACTTAAGCACGCAAGCGTGCGGCAAAGAGGTTTCTCCAAAGTAAAAGGAAATAAAATGGGGATAAAACATGGCTACCTAAAATCTACGGTCTAACTGTAGCTGCTCTTTTCATCAAACGGTTCCAGTAAAACAGAAGCCAGAGCGCCGTAGAACCCCAACGCCAGCTCTCACCACCTCCATTTTCCGTTTGCCCGTTTTACCGGCCCACCCTCTGACTTACCCATTTTGGAGGTGCATCTTCTCCCGCCCCCTCTACCCCTGCGGACCCCCACCAAGCAAACCCTGCAAAACCCCACCCCCGCTCGACCTCCTCCCACAAACAAAGCATTTCGATCAAGGTCTCCAAATACCTCGGTTAATTCCCCATACCTCCCTCCTTTCAGCTACTACAGCTTTCTGTTCACCCCCAGACTCACCACTCGGGGGTCGGCCTCTTTGGGAGAGAATGAGAAGGGAAAGGGAATAGGGGGAGGGGAAGAAGCGTGACGGAGGGAGGGGGGAAGTCTAAGAGACGCCCGGAAGCAAACCTCAGGTGCTGTTCCGGTTCCCGGACGGTAGCTTGACAGGGTCAAACCCCAAAACAACAACAACAAAAAAAACCCGGCAGGGTGCTCCTCAGAGGCTAGGAAACACACTCAGGCAAGTACGCATGCGCCACAGCAAGCCTTCCAGGGCCCTGGCGAGAAGCCATTGGCTGGGGACAGTGGGCGTGGCCTCGAAATGTTACAGAAGCCCCGCCTCTTCCTCCACTCTCAGCTAGGGGCAGCAATGCTAACTCAGTTGGCAGACACTTAGGTTTAGTGTTTTGTGTTTTTTTCCCCCTCACTTTTACTTGAGTTCATTTAAGTTCATATAAGCCTTACAAATTGTAAGAAGCCGAGGAGTAACAAGATGTAAGAAGAAAAACACGATAATATTCTTCGCTCCCCCATCACCACCCCTGCTCCTTCTTTAAGGTAAAACCATTTCGTTTTCTAGGCGTGTCCATACAAGGTCATGCATATGGGTATTTTTTTTGCGGGGAGGGTAGGTTTGGACATCCCTTGAAGTCAATGAAAAGGATAAAATTTGTCTTTTTGACAGGTGCATAATACTCCATAGTTTGGCCAAACCTTGTTTAGAAATTTAGTTTCAGTGTTTAGCCCCTACAATAGACATTAACATCCTTTTGAAGTAGTACTTTGTTATTTCTGTGGAAGAAATTTCTCAAAGTGGAATCTGGTGGAATGGGGGTGGAGTATTTTTTTCTTTCCTTTTAATAGAATCTACTGTCAATTTATTTTTCAAAAAAGTTGAAACAATTTTTACTCCCACTAAAAAATCTCTGGAAGTGTTTATTTTCCCACACCTTTATTAGGATTGGATGTTAACTGCCTATTTAACTTGAAAGAATTTAATATGTGTTAAGATAGTGCCTGTATAAGGATAGACTAGGTCAGTGGTCAGCAAACCTCGGCTCACGAGCCACATGCGGCTCTTTGGCCCCTTGAGTGTTCTAAGGCCACTTCTTTAAAATAGACTCGTTTAGGCCGAAAACCGACTACTGTGCATGGGCCACGAAGTTTCAATCGCACTGTACTTACGCGCCGACACGTGGTATTTTGTGGAAGAGCCACAGTCAAGGGACCAAAGAGCCGCATGTGGCTCACAAGCCATAGTTTGCCAAGCACTGGACTAGGTTATATTGCAGCAACAACTCCAAAACAAAACAAAACAAAATAAAATGTATAATTCTTGCTCATACTGCATAATCATCTCTAAAGAGTTGGCAGTGGCGGAAACCGGTTTGGCTCAGTGGATAGAGCGTCAGCCTGTGGACTGAAAGGTCCCAGGTTCAATTCTGGTCAAGGGCATGTACCTTGGTTGCGGGCACATCCCCACTAGGGGGTGTGCAAGAGGCAGCTGATCAATGATTCTCCCTCATCTTCTAACTCTCTATCCCTCTCTCTTCCTCTCTGTAAAAACTCAATTAAAAATATATATTTAAAGAGTTGGCAGTGGATCTCATGATAGCTACTCAGGAACCCAGGCTAATGAGTGATCGTGCCGGAAGGACTAGGGTCTCACAATGGCAATGAAAGTGACTCAGGACACTTTCAGTTAGAACTCATTGGCCTGAATGAGTCATAAGGCCCTGCCCAGCCACAAGTGGCCAGGAAGTCAAGGAGGGAGAACCAGGTGTATTTAATGAGTCAGCACTGTTGACTATCATAGTATTTCATTATTGCTTTAATTTGTTCAGCAGCCTTTACACTAAATGCACCTGACTGCATTAAAAAATATAAACCACCACCAGCTATGTAAGACTGGAAACAGGGACCAAGCAGCCAGGATTATCAGCCCTTGAAATTTTATCCCGCTGACCACACTTGGATCTCCGTTCACTCCACTTATCCACCAGTTTTCCTGGGGCCATTCTAAGTGCCTATTTCTTATTGTTATGACATCTGGAATTGAAGTACTGAGAAGCAAAGGGCTCCTCTAGGTATTTGAAATTCAGCATCTTCAATATGCATTTCATCATGGTATTATCTTCTAATCTGAGCTTAATTTTTTGGACATAAACTGCCTACAAAACACAAATTTACCACAAAATATTTGAGTATTTGCTATATACCAGGTACTGTTCTAAGCACTTCACAGTTATTATTTAGTTCTCACAATAATCCTATGAGGTAGGAACTATTATCATCTCTTCCTGGATGGGAAAACTGAGGCACAGTTTGGTCCTACAGCTTTTTTGTTTTGTTTTGAAATCCTCAGGTGAGAATATTTTTTCCATTAATATAGTGGAAGGGTGAGGGTAGGAGAGAGAGAAACATCTATGTGAGCGAGATACATTGATTAATTGCCTCCTACACGTGCCCAGACAGGGGCCAGGGACAAACCTGTGACCGAGTTATGTGCCTTTCTACTTGTAAGTTATCTGTGTATATTCCTGTCTCCTCTGTTGGGTTGTGATTAACCAAGGCTGAGGTCCTGTCTTAACCATCTTTTTCCTCCTGGCATCTGACATATTGCTCTGTACATGTGGTGTTCTGTAATGTGATGATAAAGGGAAATTTTTGCTCTGCCTTGATTATGTTTCTACTAGGCACCTGTTGCAGGATTATTCCTGCAAGACTTCCGGCAGGCTTCCCTCCCACCACCTCCACCTTTCCTGCTGCCACCTCTCTGAGTCCACAAGCACACCGACCCACTGTGTCCGCCTCGCCTGCTGCCCCCACAGCCTCCCGCTGCTGCCTCCTCCTCGACCATGTGCACCACTGCTGGGCACCTCTCCCCACCCCACATGCGCTGCCAGTGCTTTCCCTCCAGCAGCTGCCGCTGCCTTGCTTTCCACTTTCCTTCCCTTTTCCTTCTATGCTGTCTTCAATCTTCACTCCTCCCTCCCTCTGAGTATGCAAATTAACCGCCGTATTTGTTGGGTTAATTTGTATGCTCGCTCTAATTGGCTGTTGAGCGTGGCTTGTGTAACGGAGTGGTGGTTAATTTGCATATTACTCTATTATTAGGTTAGATTAGTTACTTTCAGCTCCCTGATGTGTGTGTGGGGGTTGTTTGGGGGTGGAAATGGGGAATGTTGAAGAGAAACAGGAGCTCTTTGGAGTATCATACTACAGTCTGATTTCTTCATTGTCCTGAGAGGGCTGAAGTGATCAGATTGGCAGAAATCAGCAGTGGAACTCAAGTACAATCAGAGAACTTGTTAAAGATTCTAAATCTCTCTCTGGGCTACTAAATGTGTACTGAATAAGAATCTGATTTAAAAATATATATTTTTTTTTACAGAGAGGAAGAGAGGGATAGAGAGTTAGAAACATCGATGAGAGAGAATCATTGATCAGCTGCCTCTTGCACACCTCCTACTGGGGATGTGTCCACAACCAAAGTACATGCCCTTGACCAGAATCAAACCTGGTACCTTTCAGTTTGCAGACCGAAGCTCTATCCACTGAGCCATACCGGTTTTAGCAAGAATCTGATTTTTAATAAGACCTCTGGCTCACTGTAGGAAAGGCAGGTTTGAGCTGTGTAATCCTGTCTAGGACAGAGCCTCGATAGTTAGGGAATCAAGCTCTGGCTTTGTTTTTGTTAGGTTCTGAAGACTATATGCCAGGCACTCTTATCCTAGGGCCAGAGATTCAGGCCCTATTATAAATGGCTCACATTATTAAAATTGAAAAATTATGAAGGTAGACACTTCATTGCCAGTTTAATAATATCATATCATATAATAAATAACTGATTCACCATTTGGAATACTCATGTTGGGTGTGCTCAGCACATTCATTTCTATAACACACTGGGATACATTGAAAAATCACAACCACATGCTACTTAATACTAGAACATGAGATGTTATAGCACAGGGCCAAACCCTTGGAATGCCAAATGACTCTTTCCCTGAAGACAGACTTAAGGGAAATTAGATAATAAACTAAAGGTTGCTGAGTGATCTCAGAATCAAAACAAAAGAAGAGCGGGATTAAAAACCTCAAGAGGTTTCAGGCATTAGGAAAATAACGTAAAGGAGCAAAATGGTTTGAGTGAGAACTGTGGCTACCTGGGAAATATATATCTCACCTACAGGAAGCAGTTGCCAGTTATTAGCTAGCTAATTTTTGTCCTGTGTGATAGTTACAATGTTGTCAGATCTACAACTTACAAGTAAACATAAAAATGTGTATTTTTATTTATTTATTTTAATTTTATTTTTTTAATGTATTTTATTGATTTTTCATAGAAAGGAGAGGAATAGAGAGCTAGCAACATCAATGAGAGAGATACATTGACCAGCTGCCCCCTTCACACCCCCCACTGGGGATGTGCCCGCAACCAAGATACATGCCCTTGACTGGAATCGAACCTGGGACCTTTCAGTCCGCAGACCGACGCTCTATCCTCTGAGCCAAACCGGTTTCGGCTGGCTAGGACTTTTTAGCTGTGTTTTTTATTTAAAGCGTAAGGAAGCTTGCCCTGGCAAGGTGGCTCAGTTAGTTGGAGCGTCGTACACCAAAAGGTTGTGGGTTTGAGCCTCCATCATGGCGCATTCAGGAGGCAACCAACTGATCCATGTTTGTCTCTCGCTCACTTCCTCTCTCTCTAAAAATCAATAAACATATCCTCAGGTAAGGATTAAAAAAAAAAAAAAGCTAAGGAAGCTCTTCGTGCATCGATATGGCGTGATATTCAAGACATTAAAAGAGAAAAGTAGGTGCAGAACATTTATATAACACCCTATTGTTTGGGTAAATTATGGAAAAAATACATATTTTTTCTTACATTACATAAAATATCACTGGAAGGAGACAAGAAATTAACACTGGCTGTCATTGAAGAGGGCAAATGGAGGGTGGAGGCAAGAACTGGAGGGAGGGTTTTCACTGCATACTATTTTATACTTTTTGAATTCTGAAACATGAAAACATGTAACTTGTTCACACATATTACATTAAAAAGAAAAAGAAAATGTAAAGACACACATATATGAAAAAACAAATTAACAGCAATTATCTCTGGAAAGAAGGATTGGGAAACAAGGCAGTGTATAGGGATTTTTTGCATATTTGTCATCATCAGCATCATGTGTTGTATATTAGCTTCCTGTGATCATCATAACATATTACTATAAACTACCCTGTTTCCCCGAAAATAAGACAGTGTGTTATATTAATTTTTTCTCCCAAAGTTGCGCTAGGTCTTATTTTCGGAGGATGTCTTATTTTCGGGGAAACTCGGTAGGTAGCTATACCAAACAGACATTTATTTTCTCAGTACTGGAGGCTAGAAGTTAAAAATCAAGGTGTTGGCAGGGCCGAATTCCTTCCAAAGGCTCTGGAGAGAATCCTTCCTTGCCTCTTCCAATTTTGGTGGTTCCAGGCCTGGGTTTTTTAGCTGTGGCTGAATGACTTCATCTCTGTCTCCATCTCCACGTGGTCTTTTCCTCTGTCTTCCTGTGCCTTCTTCTCTTCTGTCTTTTATAAAGACATTAGTCATTGGATTTAGGGCTCACCTGGATAATCCAGGATGAGTTTATCTAGATATCCTTAATTATATCTGCAAAGACCCTTTTTCCAAATAAGGTCACATTGATACGTTTTGGGTGAGGACATGGACATCTTTTTGAGGGTCTCTTTTCAACCCACCAAATGTTTTATAGATGAGGAAATTTGAGCTGAGAGAGACTAAGAAATTCAACCAGGGCAAATTAATTCACTTCTACCATAGAGCTTTGTCCAGTTGATAAGGGCCACAGATTTTATAAAACCTCAGTCACTAAAAAGGTCCTGTTAGATTCTTATCATAGTACAGCAGGTTCCTGCTGGCCTTACGTTTGTATAATAAAGGGACTTCCTAGGACCGCCTCTAGGAGGGCTTCTAGTTTTAGGTGCACCTTACAAAATATCATGATATTATATTACATCATAAAATTATGGCCAACTGTCTTATCATAAAGACATTAGATACTGGAGAATTGAAACCCATGACCTTATTATTTATTTATTTTTACTATATTCCCTATGCTGTATTTTATATCCTATGACTGTTTTCTAACTACAAATTGATACTTGTTAAGCCCTTTACTTTTTTTTAAAGCAGATTTAAATATATATGTGTGTGTGTGTGTGTGTGTGTGTGTATTTGATTTTTTACAGAAAGGAAGGGAGAGGGAGAGAGAATTAGAAATATCGATGAGAGAGAAACATCAATCAGCTGCCTCTTGCGCACCCCCTACTGGGAATGAGCCCGCAACCAAGGTACATGCCCTTGACCAGAATTGAACTTGAGATTCTTGAGTCCACTGAGCCAAAATGGTCAGGGCTAAGCTTTTTACTTTTTTACCCAGGCCCCCAATCCCTCCTCACCTCTGATAACTGTCATTTTGTTTTCTGCATCTATAAATCTGTTTGTTTTTTTTTATTTATTTTGTTCTTTAGATTCCACATGTAAGTGAAATCGGAGGGTATTTGTCTTTTATTTCACTTAGCCTAATGCCCTCTAGGTCCATCATGATGCCACAAATGATAATTTTTTTTTATAGGTTACTAATATTCCATTGTATATAAGTACCACCACTTTTTACCCACTCGCCTATTATGGGTAACTAGGGTTGCTTCCATATCTTGTCTATTATAAATACTGCTGCAATGAACATAGGGGTGCATATCTCTTTTTAAATTAGTGTTGTGGGGTTTCTTCAGATAAATTCCTAGAATTGGAGTTGCTGAGTTATAAGATAGTTCTATTTTTATATTTTGTGGACCTCCTTACTGTTATCCATAGTGGCTGCACTAATTTGCAATCCCACAAACAATGCACATCTTCACCAATACTTGTTGGTTGATTTATTGGTGATATCTGTTCTGACAGGTGTGAGGTGATAGCTCATGGTTTTATCTTTTAAAATATAATTTTTATTGAATTCAGAGAGGAAGGGAGAGGGAGAGAGAGATAGAAATATCAATGATGAGAGAGAATCATTGATTGGCTGCCTCCTGCATGCCCCACACTGGGGATGAAGCCCACAACCTGGGTATGTGCCCTGACTGGAATCGAACCGTGACCTGGTTCATAGGTCAAAGCTCAACCACTGAACCACACTTGCTGGGCGATATCTTATGGTTTTAATTTGCATTTCCCTGTTGGTCAATGACCTTGAGCATCTTTTCATATGTCTATTGGCCATCTGTATGTCCTCTTCAGAGAGGTGTAATATTCAGGTCCTTTGCCCATTTTTAACTGGATATTTTTTGAATGTTGATTTCTTTGTAAATTTTGGATAATAATTCCTTATTGATTTATCATTGCCACCCATTGCCTTAGTTTAATGAATGAGTTCAATCTGTCTCTGTCCCACTTTTATTTTTATTTTATTTTATTTTAAAAAAATATATTTTATTGATTCATTACAGAAAGGAAGGAAGAGGGATAGAGAGCTAGAAACATCGATGAGAGAGAAACATCGTTCAGCTGCCTCCTGCACACCCCCTACTGGGAATGTGCCCACAACCAATGTACATGCCCTTGACCGGAATCAAACCTGGGATCTTTCAGTCTGCAAGCAGACGCTCTATCCACTGAGCCAAACCGGTTTCGGCTCTGTCCCACTTTTATAACCATTTCCCTGAACAGGAACAATGCAAACTGGCTTGTGTTTCATCCTTTTTAGTATTCCCAATTCACACTCATGTGCCTATTGTGGAATGCAGGAGTGAGAGGACGGAGGAACAGGGAGGTAAAACAATATAAAATCTGGATCACAATAGTCTGTATAAAAGATTTCGACTCTCCTGTGAGGGGGAGTCTACCAGGCTTTTTCATAATTCAGCTCAGAGATGGTCCTGTGGTTGTGAAGTGGCCTCATAGGGATTCTTCACCAACTTGGCACATCGAAAAATCATCACTGTTAGGAAAATAAGCAGAAGAACAACAAAGGCAATGGCAAAGCCTTTGTCTACATCAATAGTGCTGGACAGGCTTGAATCATCCATGGGAACACACCTGTCCCGCTGTAGCTACCTTCTCAGGTGTATCTTCAGACTTGTCATATTCCTAAACAAGAGAGGATAAAGCAAGTTTATTGGTGTATGTGTATGTATGTATTTTCTTTAAAAAAATATATTTTATTGATTTTTTACAGAGAGGAAGAGAGGGATAGAGAATTAGAAACATGGATGAGAGAGAAACATCGATCAGCTGCCTCCTACACACTCCCTATTGGGGACGTGCCTGCAACCAAGGTACATGCCTCTGACGGGAATCGAACCTGGGACCTTTCAGTCCGCAGGCAGACGCTCTATCCACTGAGCCAAACCGGTTTTGGCTATATGTATTTTTTTAACAGCACTATGAGGAAATCAAAGCAGATTTGAAAAAAAAAAAAAAAAGGTCAGGTCCTAGCTGGTTTGGCTCAGAGGATAGAGCATCAGCCTGCAGACTGCAGGATTCTGGTTTTCATTCTAGTCAAGGGCACATACCTGGATTGTGGGTTTGATCCCCAGTAGGGGGCATGCAGGAGACAGCCAATCAATGATTCTCTCTCATCATTGATGTTTCTATTTCTCTCTCCCCTCTTCCCTTCTCTCTGAAATCAATAAAAATATGTTTTTTTTAAAAAGAGAAATAGGAAAAAAAAAGTCAGCAAGGTTTATTGAAGAAGTGCTTATGAAATGGATAAAGTTAGTATAAATGACATATGTGCATGTTTATGCACACATGTAAAAGCATAAAATATCTTCAGAATTTCTCAAAAACAAAACATGAGCAAATATGTATAGCTCAGAAACCAGCTGGGGCTCCCTTGCCCTGCAAGATCCAGGAAACACTGTCTTAAACATCCCAATTCTGTGTTAACTCCAAATTTTTCTCTAAGACTTTTTTTCTCCTTCAAATTCTAAGAGTACTTATTGTAACTGATTTGTTATGGAATCTAGATATTGGCTGTATGACATTGTATCTATAGTCCATGATAATATTGATATATTGTACACTTGGAAATTCAATAGAGTAGATCCCATGTTAAATGTCCTTACCATAATAAAATGCAATTTATAAAAAAGAAAGGAAGAAAGAGGTTGGCCAAAGCAGCCTATGGCAACAGAGAAAAGGACAGAATTGAGATTGAATTGATCACAGAGGATTTTTTTTTTTTTTTTTTACTTGTGCCCTGATCAGGAACTGAACCCTGACCTCCTGGTTCATAGGTCTACACTCAACCACTGGCTGGGCCAACTGCCTTTTCTTTATACCTTTGGTCAGCATGTACTATAGGCCATCGAATGCTAGACTTCTGCAAACACGCTCTGATTTCCTGAAAACACTTTTAATCCCTCCAAACCACAAAGCAATCTTTACTTATTATTATTATTTCTAATCCTCACCCAAGGAGTGAGGATATTTTTTTTTCCCATTGAATTTTAGAGAGAGTAGAAGGGAGGGAGAAGGAGGAGAGAGAAAGAGAAGGGAGAGAGATGGCTGAGTCTTGGGGTACTGGCAGAGCTGTGGCTTGAATTTCCAGAGTTTGAGGTGGTGGGACTCATCGTTCTGGCCAGGGTGCTTTTGGAAACAAGTGTTTTGGAGGCCACATGTTTGCACCCACCAAAACCTGGCGCCATTGGCACCAAAGAGTGAACGCAACACGGCAGCGATATGCCATCTGCTCTGCCCTGGCTGCCTCGGCCATCCCACCACTGGTCATATCTAAAGGTCATCATATTGAGGAGGTTCCTGAACTTCCTTTGGTGGTTGAAGATAAAGTTGACGTTTATGAGAAAACCAAGGAGGCTGTTTTGCTTCTTAAGAAACTTAAGACCTAGAATGATATATTTAAAAAAGTCTATGCCTCTCAGCGAATGAGAACTGGCAGGGACAAAATGAGAAAAGTCATTGTATCCAGCTCAGGGGCACTTGCATCATCTGTAATCAGGTAACGGCATCATCAAAACCTCCAGAAACATTCCTGGAATTACTCTGCTTAATGTAAGCAAACTGAACATTTTGAAACTTGCTCCTGGTGCGGATGTGGGCTGTCCTGCATTTGGACTGAAAAATGCTTTCTGCAAGTTAGATGATCTGTATGGCACCTGGCGTAAAGCTGCCTCCTCAAAAGTAACAACCTTCCCATGCATGAGAGATGCTCAGTACAGACCTTAGCAGAATCTTTTTTTATTTTTTTATTTTTTAAAATATATTTTATTGATTTTACACAGAGAGGAATTGAGAGGGACAGAGAGTTAGAAACATCGATGAGAGAGAAACATCGACCAGCTGCCTCTTACACACCCCCAACTGGGGATGTGCCCGCAACCAAGGTACATGCCCTTGACCGGAATCGAATTCGGGACCTTTCAGTCCACAGGCCGACGCTCTATCCACTGAGCCAAACCAGTCCTGGCCAGAATCTTGAAAAGCCCAGACATCCAAAGAGCCCTCCAGGCACTGTGCAAGAAGATTCACCGCAGAGTCCTGAGGAAGAATCCACTGAAAAACCTGAGATTCAGGTTGAAGCTGAACACGTATGCAAAGACCCTGCCCTGGAACAGATCAAGAACCACAAGCTCTGGGTAGATAAAGCAGCAGCAGTGCTAGAAGCCAAATCAGATGAGAGGGGGTTCCATATAGTAGGGAAGGAAGAAAAGAAGGCCATCGGTGTTAGGAAGCAGAAGAAGCCTGTGGTGGGAGAAAGGGCTGCAGCTTCCAAGAAACGGGCAGCTGAGAAGAGGCCCACAGAAAAGAAACCCACCACAGAAGAAAAGAAGATTGAGGCATAAACTGAATGTGTTTATTCCATAAAGGTCAACTCACTTGGGACAGCTAATTTTGAATAAAAACATGATCAAAGGTAGTGAAGAGAAAGAAAAGAGCGTCAGCAGATTGGTAAAGAAACTCCAGAGTGCCAGGACTGGTTTGGCTCAGTGGATAGAGTGTTGACCTGCAGACTGAAAGGTCCCAGGTTCGATTCCGGACAAGGGCATGTACATGTGTTGCGGGCACATCCCCAGTAGGGACTGTGCAGGAGGCAGCTGATTGATGTTTCTCTCACATTGATGTTTCTAACTTTCTATCCCTCTCCTTTCCTCTCTGTAAAAAATCAATAAAATACATTTAAAAAAGAAAAGAAAATCCAAAGTTAGTGGATTAAACAGGAAAGGGCAGTGAGAAAATGAAGACACTATGATTTTAAATCATTTATGAGCGATACCTTAATCAATAAAGAAATTGAAAAAATCATTTACGAGTTCAACTAGGAAAGAGATAAAGTAGACTAGCAGCTGAATGTTTAATACAGAATCAAGTGAGAGATTCCTTTCCAAAGGCAGAATAGAAATGTATCGGGGAGGATGTGTTCGGGTGCAAGTGACAGAAAAATCCACTTAAGCGAGACCAAATAATACATTAAATAATCTGTTGACTTATGAGGGTGAAATTCAGAGTAAGGCTAACTTTAGGTGTGGTTGCATCTGCAGATTCAAGGTGTTATGAGAGGTCTGCCTTTATAAGTTTATGATTTTTCTCAACCCCTCCTTTCTTTGTTCATTGCATACACAGGCTTCCTAGCAGTAGCAAGAATGGCTCCAGCAAATCCAGACCTCACATAGTCGCTCTTCATATTATCTCCTCCTCCCTAATTCCAGACGGAGAAAGAACACTAGGGCCACGACCAGACAGGAGGAGGTTGCTCGCACAGGTGAGGCCTGGAGCGGAGACGGAGATAGAGGCAGCGGGGAACCTGCCCGAGCCAGTGCTCGGGTGGCCTGGAGCGGACACAGGCAGGGGGGCTGGCGCTGCATGAGTCAGGTGTAGGTCCCGGTCCCCCATGGGGTGCCTCCCCGCACATTGGGAGGTGGGGCACCTCCTTTCATGATTTTAATCACATGCTGGGCCTCTAATTTACTATAAAGAGATCAGGTAGCTTTCACAATCAAGTAGAAGGAGTACTGGTCTTATAAAAGTGGCAGAACCCAAGAGAGGCCAGGCATTGGGAACCATAGCCAAGGGCAGCACAGGAAAAGTCTGGTTAGGGCACTGCTGGCACGGATACACCACCATCGACACTGCTATTGCTGAACACTGCTCTACTGTCACTGGATACTGCTGCCTCTGTCATGCCCGAATTATAAATTGTGTCATCTCTGTGTCACTCAGTATTCCAGTTCCTGGCTGGAGCATCCAACTCTTCAAGGCTGAGTTACGCATCAGCACCTTAGCCACCATTGGATAAAAGAGGGAATATTTGGTTCTCATTGACTCTAGAGATCAGTTTGTGGAGGGGTATGTCCTCTGAAGAGCTGAAGCGAGAACAAGCTTAGGGAGAGCTCATTGGAAACTCCTGCCTGCCCATGCAATCCTATAAAATAAAAGGCCAATATGCAAATCGACCGAATGGCAGAACCACAGGTTGCTATGATGAGCACTGACACCAGGGGGAAGACGCTTAATGCAGGAGCTGCCCCCTGGTGGTCAGTGTGCTCCCACAGGGGAGCGCTGCTCAGGCAGAAGCCAGGCTCACAGCTGGCAAGTGCAGTGGCAGTGACGGGAACCTCTGCTGCCTCCACAGCAGCAGCAGCGCTAAGGATGTCTGACTGCAAATCATCAGTCAGGCATCCCCTCAGGGCTCCCAGACTGTGAGAGGGTGCAGGCTGGGCTGAGGGGCCCTCTCTGAGTGCACAAATTTTGTGCACCGGGCCTCAAGTAGAATACAAGCCCAAAAACAAATGTTCGCTTACACAGCTAATTAATCTATGACAAAGGAGGCAAGGATAGATAACAAGGTAAAAACAACCTCTTCAATAAGTGATGTTGACAAAACTGGATGTGGGAGTTACTTATTATTTTGCTTCTCGATATATGCAAAAAATGAATTGAACCACTTTTTTAAATACCATACACTAAAATTGGATAAACACTTAAATGTTAGATCTGAAACCACAACACTCCTAAGAAAACATGGACATTTCTCTTAACAATATGATTTTGGATATAGCTCCTCGAACAAAGGAAACAAAAGAATAAAATAAACAAATGGGACTGCATCAAACTAAAAGCTTTTGCACAGATAAGGAAACCATCAACAAAGCAAAAGGAAAACCTACTGAATGGCAGAAGATATTTGCAAATGATACAGCCTACAAAGGGTTAATATCTAAAATATATAAATAACTCATACAACTTAACATTAAAAAAACAAACAATACAATTTAAAAAATGGGCGGAAGACCTGAATAGACATTTCTTCTAAGAGGACATACAGACGGCCAACAGACATATGAAAAAATTATCAATGTCATTATCAGGGACATGCAAATCAAAACCACACTGAGATACCATCTCACAGCTGTCAGAATGGTTAACATCAATAAGTCCATAAATAACAAGTGTTGGTGAAGATGTGGAGAAAAGGGAACCCTCATATGCTGTTGGTGGGATTATAAATTGGTGCAGCTACTACGGGAAACAGTATGGAGATTCCTCAAAAAATTAAAAACAGAGCTGCCATACAATCCAGCAATTCCACTTCTGGGTATTCATCTGAATAAATTCAAAACGCTAACTGAAAAAGATATGTGCACCCCGATGTTCATTGCACCCTTCCTAGCAACCAAGCCAAGAGATGGAAGCAGCCTAGATCTATAGTTAAGGAGGATGTGACAGATATATATTATTCAGCAATAAAAAAGAATGAAATCTTGCCATTTGTGACAACATGGATGGACCTACAGGGTGTTATGCTAAGTGAAATATCAGACAGAGAAAGATAAATACCATATGGTCTCACTTATATGTGGAATCTAAAAAACAAAATAATAAAACAGAAATAGACCAATGGTTGCCAAAGGGGAGGAGGTGGGAGATTGGGGATTAAAAAAACACACACACACACAGTATGGCACATAATTATATTTTTAAAAATTAAAAAATGCATATGGTATCCTAGATCATATACAAAAATTTGGACATATTTTCATCTTTGCCACCAAAATCCTTTTTGATGTATTTTATGGGCTTTTAGCCACAGCAGTCTGTTATCCAAAGTCTTCATTAAAATGGTCCACTCTAACTCACTGAAACCTGATGTAATGGAGCTTATTATCCTATAATTATAATTTGCATTACAATACCTAGTTTTCCTAATTCATTAGTTTATACCAGAGGTTCCCAAACTTGTTTGTGCCGTAGACCCCTTGCCATGTTTTTCGGTTTTGGGTAGACCCCCTACTTACCTGATATTGATTTTTTTGTAAATTTCTAACTGTAGTGAAGTTTAGTGTTAAAATTTAATAAAAAATAATGTACCTACTTTTCTCCGGCATTCTCAAACAAAATAACACTGATTCACTATAATTTGTATGATAAACTACCAGTTTATATTTTTTTAAATATTTTCTCAGCACTTTCCTATTCAAGATTCAGGAAACGAATGAACGTATTTTTCTCACATTCATATTTATAGAGTGACGAATTGAACAAGTCGGTGCAAGTTCGCGAAGCTTTGAGACAAAAATTGGCAAGAATGTTTACTGCGCGTATGCTTGTAACAAGATGATACTGGTATATCATTATGTGCAGGTTTTTATCCTACAACTTACACAATTTTATAAACATATATAATAAATTTTTTACTTCATAGGTACTTTTATAAATAATTTATATGTTTTTATATTATAAGACAATATGATGTAAGTAAATAGGTACTATCAGTGTATGTTGAGATCCACTATCGTGGACCCCCATTTTCATTTCATGGACCCCCCAATTTTTTTTTCGCTGACGTAGACCCCTTGCAGGTTGTCATAGACCCCTGGGGGTCGATATAGACCACTTTGGGAATCACTGGTTTATACTCATCTTCCCCCAAATGAATTTTCAGGGCTATGCAAACCCTACACACATGAGGAATAGGTGATATATCACTTCTGTGGAATGAACTGAGAAATTCTGGGAGAGTACTTATAGAAAAAATTTTTAAACAACAATAACAGCAAAATACACAATTATTTCAGTGAGTTGGATTCTAGGCTTTCCAACTCTGCTTAAGCTGCATTTATTTTTTCCCATATGTGTGTGTCTAATTCATCTTCCCCAGTGCAGATCCCTGCTAAGCTCCCTGCAGCTTTTCCCATTAGACTAATGTCAGACTTCCAGGATATCCTGCCTCATGAAGGTAGGGAGATAGGCAGGGCTTCTCTATGTAAACAGAATTTAGGTTGTTTTAAAACAGAGGTATTTGGAAATCAAACCAATACTGATAGCTATCAGTTGTCCTGAGATAAGAGAAGTCCTTTAATTTCCAGGATGAAAAAATGTTTTTGATTGCTAAAAATCTTTGTGAGGAAAATAAATCCTGTGAGAAACTAGAAAAATTAAATATATCAAATTAAACTTTTCATTATTGCATAATCAGAAATTGATATCAACATTGCCATACACACAAAAAAGTTCTTTGGAATACTACAATAGTACTCATTGGCTCCAGAAATCAGTTTGTGTGTATGTGGGGGTGAGGGGTGTCTCTGTCAAAGAGAGAGCAAATTAGAAACTCCTGCTTATCCGTGTGAATATATATATATGTTTTTATTTATTCCAGAGAGGCAAGGAGAGGGAGACAGGGGTAGTAACATCAACGATGAAAGAGAATCATTGATTGGCTGCCTCCTGCACACCCCCTACTGGGGACTGAGCCCACAACCTGGGCATGTGCCCCTGACTGGAATTGAACCTGGGACACTTCAGTCTGATGGCTGATCCTCTATCCATTGAGCCAAACCACCAGGGTATCCATATGATTCTTGATTTTGGAAGGGTAAAGGGCATTCTTTCCAGATAAGTCAACCCTCAATAAAAACAATTTCATGACAATCATGAAATGTAACATGGTGGTAATAACATAGATTCTGGAGGCAGTTCCTCTGGATTTGGATCCTAGCTCTAATAAAGCTTGGTAATCCTAAGCAAGTTACTTAACCTTTCTGAGTCTTGGTTTCTTCATCTGTAAAATGAGGATCCTGTATATTAAAGTATAATATGCAAATCAACCAGATAGAGGAATGAGCATTGCTATGATATGATCTGACCACTAGGGGAAAGACCCTCAACGCAGGAGCTGTCCCAGGCCCCAGGCCCTGATCGCCTGATCAGGGTCTGCTGCCCAAACTCTCATTCCCTTCCCCTCTCCCTTCCCCCCCACCCGCTGGCAGGCTTTGATTGCCAGATGAGGAATGGGGAACTGGGGGTGGATGGTGACAGATTCGACAGCGCCAGGCCAACTTGGGTGCCACAGGGGCCCCAATTGTCCTGCTGGTTGCCCCACACACAGAGGGCAACTGGCAGCAGCAGTAGGGGGTAGGACCAGATGCTGGCAGCAGGGGAAGATGGGACCCTATCAGTGCACAAATTTTGTGCACCGGGCCTCTAGTAATATATAATAATCCTATGAGGTAGATGTTGATATTAAATAAATAAATGTATGTAGAACACACAGAACAGTGCCTGGCATAAACCCTGTTTCCCCAAAAATAAGACAGTGTCTTATATTAATTTTTTCTCCCAAAGTTGCGCTAGATCTTATTTTCAGGGGATGTCTTATCTTTCCATGCACTAGGTCTTATTTTCGGAGAAACACGGTACCATCTGCTATGCAAGTGTTTGCTATTATTATCCTCTTAGGTTTACTATGTTCCTCATTTTTTTTCACCTTTTCTCTTGCTATGGAGTGTCTGTAAGTTAATGCCATTTGAGTTTTTTATTCAGTGGAGCACACTCTTTATATGTCACAGTTGTGCAGTATTGAAAGTATCTAACATTAACAGCAAAGAAAAGCTAAGATGGTCTGGAGCTCCTGGGTTTCAGTTCACTGAGTCCAAGAATGTAATAGACATCCAGTGTATGATATGACTTGAAGAAAGATTCCAATTTGAGCTTAGGCTCTGTGTCCCTTAGAATTTCCCTGTCAAAGCCAGTTTTTAAGATGATTAGGAATCAGCCTTCCAGCCATCTGTCTTATCTCCAAGCAGAGGCTTTCCTGGTGAAAAATTCACCTCACAGGAGACAGTCTGGATTCCTGGGTCTGCCTTCAGTCCGAGGAGATATGAGGTTCAGGCAATATATAGCCTGTGAGACAATGTGTTCTTTGATCCACTCCCCTGAGTTCTAAGGTAGGGGACATCAAGAGTTACTCCTTGCCCAGCCAATGTGGCTCAGTTGGTTCAATATCGTCCCACGCACCAAAAGGTCGCTGGTTTGATTCCAGGTCAGGGCACATGCCAGGGCTGCAGGCTCGATCCCCAGTAGGAGCATGCAGGAGGCAGCAATCAATGTTTCTATCTCTCTCTCCCTCTCCTTTCCTCTCTCTAAAACCAATTTAAAGACATACTTTCAAAAGAGAGAGATTCCTGCTTAATTATATGTAGTTCCCAATACAGAATATAAGACCCATGCAAACTCAAGGTTATTCATCTAGATATACTTTTATTGCTTGAGGTAAAAGCATAATGAGCCTTGAGAGCCAGCAAAGTCAGCTCTTCTATCACCTAACACTTCCCAGAAAGATTGATCACTTCCTTGTGTTCTCGTTCCAAATAATTTTTTCTCCATCTGTGCTATATATTGTTTCTTAAAACAAAAAACTTAAAAAAAAAAAAAAAAAAAAAGACCCAGCTTTTCTCTCCTGGCCATAACTTTAGTTTGAAGGGAGAGATGGTGATCAAGAAGTACAACAATGACACTTTCTTATTATAATCTCCAAATCAAAGACATCCTCTGGCTAATAGCCCTCCCATCCCCCTCACTTGCCTCAAAAACAAGACTATGCTTAAGATATCTCCTCTCAAATGAAAGTTTCACTTTTCCTCTCACCACCCCCCAAAAAAATCCAAAAAACAAACAAACAAACAAAAAAAAACAAACTCAAAGAAAAAAAAAGTTCTTTATTTCTGTTAGGTATTTCCCAAGCTTAAATGTACTATTAAATCTAGAAGAATTGTTGGAATGGTTCCGGTAAAAACATCACCAGGAAGGTGCTACAGGTAGCTATTTACCTTCAGAGAGAATGACATTCAAGGCTGTCTGTCGCTTAGCGCAGTCTTCTCCTACTCAAGTCCATCTCTTGGCAGCCTCTCCTCTTCTTGTCCACCCCCACTTATAGAAGGAGAGTGTTTGGTAGCGCTCTCCCTTCCCCGCTCCCACACTCCGAGGCTTCATTAATAGTTCAGCTCAAACAGGATCAAGTTTCAGACACTCCCACAGCGAGTGAGAAAATGATCCCACCAGATTAAATTGGAGCCTAGATCAGTAGAAGAATATTTCCACATCTCTGCCAGGGCGGGGGCAGCCAAGGTTAATGGCTCCAATGATACCTTCTAAGCAGGATCACATGAGTGGAAGAAGATGCCAGCTATTTGGTCTATTCAATCACTCTCTGGATTGGCAGCATCCCTGGAAAATTGTTAGAAATGCACACGCTTGGGCCCTCATCCCAACCTCAGTGAATCAGAAACTCTGGACAGGTTGGCATCAGTGTTTTCGCCAATTCGTCCAGGTGATGGTGATGTACGCTCAAGTTTGAGAACTACTTGTCAGCAAGGTCAGTGACGCTCCAAAATGTCTCCTTTTCCTCAAAAAAGAATTTACTTAGGACATCTGGATCAGAAAAGTCAAAATGATTTCATTGAGCTTTAGTAAATTTTGCCTTCAAGGTATACATGTTCATATATACCTTGAAGGCAAAATTTACTATTGTTTCCTTTAAGGTTTTATTTGGTTCATTATAAAAACTTCTATAGGGTGTGTGTGTGTGTGTGTGTGTGTGTGTGAGTGTGTACACACTCTCATAAATATACAGAATACTTATGGAGGGACATACTCCAGGGCTTCAAGATGAGAAATTGAGTGGCTTATATACTACCATGTGTATATTGTCTACTCAGAATTTCTTTTTTCAAGTAGATAAATTTTCAAAATATCACACCTTAAAAAATAACACTCCTGAAAGATGTGTTATATTTAATAAATATTTACTGATTGTCCACCATGTGTCAATCACTGTGCTAGATGCTGGGGACAGAATGGAGAATAAAGTATGGTTCCAGCCCACAAACTCTTATTTTTTGAAATAACACTAAATATAATAATTTAAAAATATTTTCAGTTTCCAAATCTCTCTTGATCTTGACCATATGAAATTGTGTGGAAAAGCAGAGGGAAGGTTAAGGGTCATACCTCTTTCTTTCCAGGATAGAAAAAAGCTAAAGCCTGAAACAAAATCAGACTTGGGCTTATTATAATAGTTATCATTTATTTAGTGATGGACCTTAAAACAAAATTACATCTTTTTTTATAATTATAAATGTAATATAAAATCATATCACATCCAAACATTACAGAAATACATACCAACATTTAGATTTTCTATTAATCACACTCTCCAGAGATACACTGTTAACAGTCTGGTGGCTTTCTCCAGCTTTAATTTTTAAAATTCTTTTATTTTTATTGATTGATTGGAGAGAGAGCGAGAAATACTTTCACAGCCCTAACCTGTCTCCTTGTCTTCCCTAGGGCCATGCTCACTTCTTTTCTTGTGCACATATATTTTCTTGCATTTCTTATTTGCTCCTCAGTCTATAGACATATTTTTTCTATTCCCACCCCTTCCCTATTCTCCACCCCTGCTACCATTTGATCACTTTCTCTTCATTGCCGTATTTCTTGAAAGAGTGGTGTATGCTATCTACCTGCCTCTATTTACTCACTAGCTATTCACTTATCACTCACTGGAACTATGGTTTCTCCTCCCTTACTCTCCTTTGATTTGCTGTTCTCTTCTCTGAACATATGGTGCTATTGCTTAAACTCTTTTATCTTGAAACTCCTTTGGCTTCTCCTGCCCTGCTCTTTCCAGGTTGCCTCTCCCTTCTTCCTTAACCTGAAACAAGTATTTTTGAGGCATCCTTTGTGTCCTTTTTCTTATTTCCTTTAACTTTGGTGATTTCATTCTCTGCAACTACTAGTCTCTTGCAAATGATGCACTGTTTAGACTAGGTCCCTCTCTTGGGCAGATGCCCTACAATTTTATATGATGAATAAGCATTTTTGCTTGGCTGTCCCACCAACTGAACAAATCTGAACTTCTAGTTAGCATCTTGTTATTGATATCATCCAAAAGCTTTCTTGGATATCACAGCTTTCTTTTATTCCATATACAATTACATAGAAGGCCTTGTTGGTATTGTCACAATAGCATTTATGGCAATCATTTCCTTTTCAGTATCGTTGACTTGTGTCTAGTCCTTGAAATTCCTCCCCTGAATTTTTGCAGTAGCTATTTACCCAAGTGGATTTCCTGCTTCTAGTCTCTCATCTTCCCAAAATAACCTGGATCAGTGTTCTTTATAATTTTAGCTGCCAGGAGTAGGGTTTCCAGATAAAAGATACTTTTTTTTTTTAGTATAAATATGTTTTGTGCAATATTTAGAACATACTTTTACAAAAAGTTATTTGTTGTTTAAAGTTCAAGTTGTTTGAAGTAATTTTAAAAAATACATATTTTTATTAATTTCAGAGAGGAAGGGAGAGGGGGAGAGAGAGAGAAGCATCAAGGATGAGAAAATATTGATCAACTACCTCCTGCACGCCCCACACTGGGGATCTTGCCTGCAACCTGCTTTGCTGCTGTTTCATTATCTCCAAAATGGAAATAATACAGTAATAGAATAGACCTCACAGTTTTGTTGGGAGTGTTAAGTGAATAAATACATATAAAGCAGTTTTAGTCAGTGTCTGGCCCAAAGTACTCCACGTTTCCTGTTAGAAAATAAATCTGTGCAGTCCTCATTTTATCACTTCCCTACTAAAATCCCGTCACTGTATCCCTATCTTTGACCAAAGAAAGTTCTCCCCCCTCAGTCAAAACACCTTCTTTCCTTCTGTTTTTTGACTTTCGGCATCTCCCTTATTACACCGTGAGTGCCCAGATCCTCCTGCACTGACCAGTACTCTAGCAGACATTTGAAAATTAGTTACTGATTTTTTTCACCAGGGACAAATGTCTTTAAAAGGGGAAAAACTATAGAAACTATTACAGATCACCACATGAAATGTAGGCATTTAGAGCGTCTAGCGCGGACTTCACAAAAACCAATCGTCTGCAGAGTGGCCAGCTGGGCGAATCCACCACCGAGCGAAGCATGTTAGTAAAATTGTTTTTCACTGACGTTTCTCATCGCTGACCTCTGACGCCCAAGAGGTGGGATTAGGAAGACAGCTGACTCCTTCCTCGCCCTCCCTCCCTCCACTGGACCGGCTGGTTCCGCGGCCAGCCCTGCCTGTGGCCGACTTGACGTTCCCATTGGCCAGTTTCCCCGAGGAGGCGGGCCCTGGCGGTGACTCCGCCCCCAGGTGGGCGGGGCCTCCCCGCCGTCGGGTCTGGGGACGGTGGGGGTTGTTGTGGCCGCCATCTTGGGTTCCGCGGTAGCGGTGGCGGCCGTCGGGTGCGCGTCGGGGAGTGGCTCTTCCCTCCTGCTCCCCCCTCCCGCCCCGCTCGGTGTCAGTGGCTCCTCCCACCGGAGGGGGGTGGCGGGACGGCGGTGGCACCTACGGCCATGGCGGCTACAACTGCTAATCCCGGTGAGGAGACGGGGGACCGGGGCTCCTCCGGGGGAGGAGGGGCTGACGGGGTTGGCAACTAAGGTGGACCCTGGCCTGAGGGGCCGCGGTGGGGGCTGAGGGCACGGGGGCGCGTGGGGGCCGGGAGGGGGCCGTGGGGGATGGGACTGACCTGCGGGAGGGGCCTGACCCTGAGGACTTCACTTGGGGAGACCGGAGTTGGGGAGGGAGGCGGCCGGCGGGGAGTTGGGGGGCTCCGCACCCCGAGTTCTGTTGGCGCTGGTGTCCCCTTCCCACCCTGTGCCCACGGGCGCCGCTTGATGCCAAGTAACTGGGGAGAGTGGTTCAGTTCACTTTAAAAAGTAGTTTAGACTCCTGAACACCGGACCACGTTGCTGTTTATCCGAAGGGGTACTTTCAGACGTTTAGGTTTAATTTAATGTAAATTTAGGAATTATCTGAATGTGTTCGCACAGCTTCTCTGGGCTGTCCCCTACCCCCCACCGCACCCCGCTGCGCCACGGGCTCTGAAACCTGCGCTTCTGTATGAGAGGCGCCTCTTCAGCTGCGGAGGTTTGAGAAATGGTTTGAGTTCAGGGCAGATCTTAACAGCAAGCATTCAGAAACCCCCGTTTACATACTGATAGGTGAGGGGTCGAAGCATTCCCCCTTTTGAAAGTTAAGTTCCATCATCTTTCAAACATCTCTTCAAAAGAGGGAGCTTGGACACACACACACACACACAAATGAAGCCATTCATGTCCTAAGAGATGGAGTGAGGTGTATGTAGTGCATCAGGTTCAGACAAATCAAATTCCTAGTCCCGGTCCTCTTTCCACTGAATTACAGTTATTTGCCCATAGGAAGTATTTCATTTTAGGGACCCCAGTTTACCGTGGCCATTTTCTTGCAAAATGAAATCCCTTCTTAGAAATCCCTGCCTCTAATAGACTTAACAGGTGGGGATGGATTTCTTGAAAATACAAGTGGAAGGGATTCAGTGCTGTTCCCACGTTGCAGTGTAAATTGGGTTTCTTTCGTGTCTGTAAAGTCAGTATTATTTTGCAATACCCAGGTTTTGCTTTAATAGTTGAATCACTGAAATTTTCTCTTTCCTACCACGTTTCTGGGAATAGGATTACTTAAGTTATTTTGTCACATGTCAGTATCTTTTAAGGTTTTTTTTTTTTTTTTTTAGAGGAAAAGGAGATAAAATCCTATTGTAGGAAGTGCTTAGTGATGGAATCAAATCGGAAAGATGCTATTATTATAGCCTTATCGTAAAATAACCTAATTCCTAACTCGGGAGTAAAGAAACAAGATTTTAAATTGATAACACATTGCAAAATATTTATATAATCCTAGTCAAGTTGCAAAGCATTTCTGTTACTAAGTCGTTGCCTGGGTAAACAAGTTCAGTGCATATGTCCGGATTCCCCCTCTCCCCCATAGTGTAGGTGGGGTTGCTTTATTTTGGTGTGTGTGTGTGTATTTTTTTTTAACAGTAATCAGAATGACAATCACTTGACCCACATTTTTATTAGCTGATTAATATCAACTTAAATCTGTAAGCAAAAAATATTGTATGTGTGTCGAATCCTTGCTAATGAAACAGTTGATTTTGTTGATTGCCCATTTACAGTCCACTTCTGCAATTTTTAGATTTATTTTTTGATGTTGAAAAATTCTTCGAACTCTTCCAAGTTATTGATCTCATGTTCAGCACATTATAATGAAATCAGAAAATGTATTTTTTTCTTCATTTCTTTTGCTACTTTATATCAAAAGAAAGATCATAGATGCAGTGTGGACTTTTAATAACCTGTTGCTTTTTTGGAAATCAGGATCATGAATGGAGGGACACAGGGAGGAAATGTACTGTGCTCAGTGAAAAAAAAGTAAATAGTTTTCAGGTCAGAATTCTTTGTCACATGGTCAAACCTTTTCTTAGAGCCATTTTAGGGAATAGCGACATCATACTTTTTCTTTGAGTTTTTTCTACTTTTTTTGGTTGGTGGTTATTTCACTTCATGTTCTATCTTATCTTTACTTATGTCTGCAAAGGGCTTTTGTACTAATTAACTGTTCTCTCTAAGCTTCATTTAAGTTAATCCTTAGCATTTATAACAATGCTTGATCATTTTAATTGTGCTTAGAGTGTGATTTAGGGACTCTTGGTGGCCCTTTAGTATCTTGCAGGGGACCTGTTTCTTTGCATCTTCACTGTCTTAACATGATGCTGGATCAAGAGAAATAGTAAGAAATGGTTTATACTCCACTCTCTAATAAGAATTATGCTGGTCCTAGCTGGTTTGGCTCAGTGGACAGAGCATCGGCCTGTGGACTGAAGGGTCCCGGGTTTGATTCCAGTCAAAGTTGGATGCCTGGGTTGTGGGCTCGATCCCCCAGTAGGGGGTGTGCAGGAAGCAGCCAATCAATTATTCTCTCATTGATGTTTCTATCTCTTCTCTGAAATCAATAAAAATATATATTTTAAAAAAGTTATGCTGAAGCGATAGTTCTAATATGATGATGGCTTTTTTTCTGCATGAATTGATAATTCTTTATATTCTATTATTTTTTTTTTACTAATTCTATTTCCATTGGCAAATAGGAGTGGGTGGATATGGCCCATGAAGTCTTACGCTATATTTTTCTTGTCCATAGAATACTAACAATTTTGAGGAACACTTTTAAAATTGCATGTGTGATTGACTAAGGTGCTGGTAGGGAAGAGAGTAGGTATTTGATTTACAAATACAAACCAAAGATATGAATGAGTTTGTAGGAATATAGGTTTTTCCTCCCTTAATTCTGGTATTCTCTTTAGTAGAGTTCTTTTTTTGTGTGTGCTATCATTAAGTACCATTTATTGTGGATGGAAAATGTGGTAGAAGGCAAATCAAAGATTACTTTAGGGTTTGTAAGGCTGACATTTAGGGAAAAATTTCCTTTTCACATAATTTTTGCCTACATAAATGACAGTTTTAAAAGCATCAATTAACAATTTATACAGTGTAAAATTAAGATGCCAAGATACTTTGTATTATATTCTATTACAAACACTTTTGAAAAATTACTAATTTACTAATTGAAATATAATTAACATTTTTGAAAAAAGAACCTTAATCTGCATACTTTTTATACTATTAGATTTGTGGCATCAACCTGAATCTTCTCCATTTTCTTAGAAATTAAGAAGTAAATACTTCTGCTTTCTTTCAACTCTAGTTTTGTTGTTGTTTTGAAATAGTGGACTCTCAGCTTGGTTTTTCAAATTCCAATCCTACCCTTCTATCAGCCCATCAGATGAAACTAATATGTTGTTTTGTGAAAGTTTTTTTGTGGTTTTCTGCTGTGGATCACTATCTTTTAATGCAATAACGATAGGAATTTCCACTGTAGTTGTCTTCAAAAACTGAATTGCAACACTCAAGAAACAAAACCCTTTTAAAAGTTATTTTACTTAGTCCATGACATGTTGGGGTTAATTTAAAAACTAGTAAAATTTGAACTAAGCTTTCTTATTTAAAAGACATCTTTAGTTGAATAATCTTTAACATACTCTTTTTTTTTTTCTTCTCACCAATATTTCCTCATATATATTTCCCTTTTTAACTTTACCTTTTATGATGATCACAGTTTTGTATTTTATGTATTCAGTTGTCATATCTTTTTTGCATAAAATATTTTGCATATAATATTTAAAATAGCCATATTTAAATGTTTAAACATCTAAATGTTTAAAATTATTATTATTATTTTTTATTGACTTCAGAGAGGAAGGGAGAGGGAGAAAAAGATAGAAATACCAATGATGAGAGAGAATCACCCAGCTGCCTCCTGCATGATCCCTACTGGCGATTGAGCCTACAACCCGGTCATGTGCCTTGATTGGGAATCAAACCCAGGACCCTTCAGTCCACAGGTCAACATTCTATTCACTGTGCCACAGCAGCTAGGACTAAAATTATATTATTTTATTTATGTACTTAAAAATATTTTTATTGATTTTTTACAGAGAGGAAAGGAGAGGGAGAGTTAGAAACATTGATGAGAGAGACATATCAATCAGCTGCCTCCTACATGCTCCCACTGGGGATGTGCCCGCAACCAAGGTATGCCCTTGACTGGAATCGAACCTGGAACCCTTGAGTCCGTAGGCTGACGCTCTATCCACTGAGCCACACCAGCTAGGCTAAAATTATTTTAATCATAATTATCCATGTGTATATTAACTGTTCTACATGATTTGTTGCAAAAACAGCAGTCTTCTACTCCCTTCTCTCAGTTCCTTCCCAGTGACAACCATTTTTATATCTTTTAACCAAACTTTTGTTTTAATTAAATGTCCCTGAAGTGACTCCAGTTTTCAAACTGAAGGGGCCAGACTATAGAATGAAAACAAACCACATCAAGGCATATTATTATGAAACTGCAGCATCATATGCAAAGAGCATCCTACAAGCTCCAGAGAGAAAAAAAGAAAGTGGGTCATTTCAAAAGATTCAGGAATCATCTTGGTCTTGCTTCTCAGTGGTCACACAGGAAAGTAGAAGACAATGAAGCAATGCCTTCAAAATTCTGAGGCAAACTATTTTCCAACTTAGAATTCCCTATCTAGGCAAACTGTCAATTAGTGAAATAGAAGAAAGGTATTTTCATCCATCCATCCAAGGTCTCCCTTACACCCTTTTTCAGGAACTAGAGGATGTGCTTCAGCAGTGGGAGAGAGTACCAAGAAAGAAGAAACTGAGGACAGGAAAGAGGCAGGAGCTTAGGAGAAGAGAAGCAATCATTTTACATAACTGCAGTTAGTTTCCTGGTTTTCAGTTTGGACCCTCACTTTCCTCTGTGCTCAGTGTTCTCCAGACTGGAGGACCTCTGGTTTACATTCTCCAGAGAATCAGTCACTCTTTTGACAGGGTGAAGGAGGGACAGTTTTTCTAGAAGGAACCAGGGAGGGAGAGGATCTGGGAATCTACCTGCTGCTTAAACAGATGTTGAACCAATCCTTTTAATTTTGGCTTTTATTCCTCTGGCACCCCTCACACTCCTTCCCCCCCTCCCTCCCTTTAGTCACCAGTTCCTAGACTGTGGGAGATTTTACCATGTAAATTGCATTTTGTTTTCTGCTTTTTTCCTTACTGGCTTAGGAGTGAGTTCTTGTGGGTCTACCAAGGAAGTTGTCCCCATTTTCCAAAAATTTATTGTTCCTTTCTTCCTCCCATTTTTCTATCCATGTGGTTTTATATTGTAAAAAACTGTTTTTCTCATGTATCTATGCATATATTTGGGGGGTGGGAGAGAGAAAGTAGATGTATACATTTAATCTACTATCCTTATTAAGTTGCATAGTTTTATAATTTTAGAGGTTCCTTTACCTTTTCATCCCACTATCATACTAATTTAGGCTTTTATCACCTCATTTTTTAATTTTTAAATTTTTATTGATCTCAGAGAGGAAGGAAGAGGGAGAGAGAGAAACATCCATGATGAGAGAGAATCATGGATCGGCTGCCTCCTGCAAGTCCCCACTGAGGATCGACCCTACAACCTGGGCATGTGCCCTTGACCGGAATCAAACCTGGGACTTTTCAGTTTGCAGGACGATGCTCTATCCACTGAACCAAACCAGCTAGGGCTATCACCTCATTTTTTATTAGTCTAATTTATCTTCCTACTTCTATTACTTCAAACTTTAAATCTATCAGATTAATCTTTTAAATTTTTCTTATCACTGACTTAATGGCATATCTTTCAGTTGTTAAATCAGATCTAAGATTTTATCAAGCATTCAAAGCCTTCTCACAGTTGGGTAGCACTTGACATCTTATTTTTTTCTCTAGGTTCTTTGTAGGACTGTTTCCCTACAGCTCTTCACAGCTATTTGTTCTTCATGCCTTTTTGTCCATGTGGACTGTCTCCTTTACTTTTTTTGAGGCCCTGCTTGACCTCCCTCTCTTGGAACTTCCTGACTGGCTGCCCGCCGGCCTTGTTTCCTTTGGGTTTTCCTTCCTATTGAGGACCTTCTCTGCTGTAGGGACTGCCAGACCTTAATTTAAACCATGCCAGAGTCATTTTTTCTTTCTCTAAATTCTCCTAACTATTAGAATCTATGTAAACTTATTACTAAAAGTATGAACTTTATTTTTTTAATGGGAATATTTTGCTTTTTCTTAGGAATGTTATTTATATTAGCTATTTAAAATTTACAGGATGAAATAGAAAAGTAGACCTATAAATTAGTAAAAATTTGAAGAATTGCCAAAATCCAGTGCTAGTAGAGGTATGGATAATTTGTTACTGCTTAGGCTCTTAATTGGTATAACCTTCTTGGAGGGGAATGGGCTCCTTTAGATCCAGCCAGTCATTCAGAAATTTGTCAGTTACATCAGTGCATACACGAGGATATTCATCAAAACATTTATGATAGTGTCAGGAGCTATTAGCTTACAAATCTGTAGGAATAACTTGTCTAAAGAAGGTCTGATGTCTTCTTTAGAAACTTAGATGATTGATTTGACTTTTCCTCTTTTCTGACATAAGCATTTTAGTGCTATAAATTTTCTCTGAGTATACCTTTTGCTGTATGCCACAGATTTTGCCAACTTGTATTTTCATTTGCATTTTAGTTCAGTGTATTTTTATTTCCTTTGAGACTTCCTCTTTGATTCATTTATTGTTTAGAAGTGTGTAGTGTCCGTGTGCATGGAGACTTTCCTTTTAATTGTTGATACTGATGTCTAGTGTGATTCCATTGGAGTTGGAGAACTATAATCTATGACTTCAGATCTTTTAAATTCGTTGATGTTTATTTAATGGCTTAAAATGTGGTCTATCTGGTATATGTTCTGGGGACACTTGAAAAGAACATGTATGTGTTGTTGAGTGGAGTGTTTCTATAAACATTAATTTCATAATGTTGTTGAGATCTATATCTTTGCTGATTTGTCTCTCTAATTGTTCCATCAGTTTTTTAAAAATATGTTTTTATTGATTTTTAGTGAGAAAGGAAAGGAGAGGAAGAGAGGAGAAAGAGGTAGAAACATCAATGAGAAACACTGATTGTTGCCTCCTGCATGCCCCCTCTTGGGAATAGAGCCCAAAACCCAGGCATGTGCCCTGACTGGGAATTGAACCAGTGACCTCTTGATCCATGGATCGATGCTCAACTACTGAGAGGCATGTTGAAGTCTCCAACTATAATTATTTTATCCTTTCTGTTCTGTCAGTTTTTATATAACATATTTTTCAGCTCTTTTATTTGGTGTGTATACACCAGGTGTCTTCTTGGTGGATTGAATCTTTTATTATATAACTAGAGGCTTGGTGCATGAAATTTGTGCACTGTACAGTCCCTAGGCCTGTCCTGCGATCAGGGCCTTCATTCCCAGCTGCCGCAGCTAGCCCCCCCCCCCCCCAACCCCCATCCTCAGTTCCCCCATTCACCATCAGGAGCTAAGTTATATATATTTCTTGCATGAATACAACGTATAATCTAATTTGTGTATACATTTTATTTTATTTATTTATTTATTTTAAAGATCTTCCTCTTTTTTTCTTTTCTTTTTAAAAAAAAATATTTTATTGATTTTGTACAGAGAGGAAGGGAGAGAGATAGTTAGAAACATCAATGAGAGAGAGTCATCGATCAGCTGCCTCTTGCACACCCCCTACTGGGGATATGCCCGCAACCAAGGTACATGCCCTTGACCGGAATCGAACCCGGGACCCTTCAGTCCCCAAGCTGACGCTCTATCCATTGAGCCACACCGGTTTTGGCTTTTGTATACATTTTAGATTAATATTATGTAACTATTAGAAGTTTCTAAAAGTGAAGTCTGCAGAATATATATAGTACTTTCTCTTCCAACCTGGGAAATCTTTTACCAGTATAAGAATTCAAGAAGAGAGATCTGGACATGAATATTTGTGTTTCCTAGCAAACTACTGTGATTTTTATCTATAACTTGAGCCTTTCTTCTGGACAACTTGATCATGATGGTGATAGTGATTATGAGCAAGGACCATCTTTTTAAAATGCGTATTCTGCTTTTCACTGATAGAAATGACGTCAGATGTATCATCACTGGGTCCAGCCATGACCACTGGAAACCCTGGGCCTGGGATTCAAGGTGGAGGAGCCATTGTACAGAGGCCTATTAAGCGGCGACCAGGGTACGTTTGGGATAAATTGTGTCATGACTGTCTCTCCTAATAACCAGCCTGACTTACTTAGTAGCTGAACACTTTTTCTTCTTCAATATTTTATAATTAAAATATATATATATATTATTGATTCTTTTACAGAGAGGAAGGGAGAGGGATAAAGAGTTAGAAACATCGATCAGCTGCCCCCTGCACACTTCCTACTGGGGATGTGCCCTCAACCAAGGTACATGCCACCCGTAGGTCTGTGGGCTGACACTCTAACCATTTAGCTATGTGGCCCATGGCTGAATTTTAAAAATATAGATTGATGTTGTGTCTATTATTTTTTAATCCTCACCTGAGGATATTTTTTCCATTACTTTTCAGAGAGGGTGGCAGGAACCTTTCCACGACCCTTTGGTTTCTGAGATGACACGCTAACCATTGAGAAAACCATTCAGGGCTTGTCTAAGATTCCTATAAGTCTTTTTAAAAGCAAAAATTTCTGCAATGTAAAGGACTATGAATGTTACTGAGAAAACTTTTACTGCTTTCATTAAACTTTGTGTTTGCATTTTCAAAATGTTTTTGATAGGGTGTCTACGTTTATGAATTTAGAGAATTCTGAACCCTAGAATAGTTCTTCTCTAAGTTATTGGCATGTTTATTTAAAAAAAATTTTTTTTATTGATTTCAGAGAGAAAGAGAGAGGGAGAGAGATAGAAACATCGATTGGCTGCATTCTTCACACTCCTTACTGGGTTATCGAGCCTGCTATCTGGGCATGTGCCCTTGACTGGGATGGAACCCAGACTCTTCATTGTGCAGGCCAACGCTCTATCCACTGAGCCAAACCAGCTAGGGCTGATTGATATGTTTCTTGATTTTGAATGCAGAGTCTACTCAGTTCCAAAAGTATTTATGAAATACCTGATTAGCATAAGACTGATTGCTAGTATGATATGGAGGTAAATAAGACACAGTCCTTTAAGATGCTTATGTACATAATCAACTGAGAGGGATCATCATTACATACATAAATATAACACAAGGTAAAATATGCCAAGTTTGCTAAGAAAGAAACAAGTAGACTGCTGTGTCTCACAGTATGGGAATGCCATCATTGGTTGGTAAAGATTGGGAAAGACTTCAGAAAGGAGGTTGCTTTAGAAAGGCCTAGAAGCATGGGTAGTATTTTTATCCATTTTTTGGCATTAAAATTTCCTTTTTCCTTTTTAAAAATTATGTAGTTAATATTATAGCTAGTCTTTAAGTTTTAGCTCATCAATAGTAATGCAGGAGTGATTCCTGGACTAAGGTGGTAACATGAGTAACATATTAAGACTTGTTATGTCTCTAAGGGCTTTACACATTTTAACTCACTTACCGAGGCATAGGGTGGATAAGTAACCTACCCAAGGTTCTAAAGTAAGGGGAAGATCTGTGATGTGAAACTTGGGAGGTTAGCTTTAGAGTCCACCTCTTAAATACAGTGTTATGGCTATAAAAAAAAAAAAATCACAAAAATTTAGAATCAATATGAATATCAAAATTAAGGGCTTAGTTAAGTTACAGTATATTATATTTAAAAATGGAGTACTCGCCGAACCCGGTTTGGCTCAGTGGTAGAGCATCGGTCTGCGGACTGAAAGGTCCCAGGTTCGATTCTGGTCAAGGGCATGTACATTGCTTGCGGACACATCCCTGGTAGGGGGTGTGCAGGAGGCAGCTGGTTGATGTTTCTCTCTCATCGACGTTTCTAGCTCTCTATCTCTCTCCCTTCCTCCTCTCTGTAAAATATCAATAAAATATATAAAATAAATAAATAAATAAAATAAAAATGGAGTACTGGCCCTAGCCAGTTTGGCCCAGTGGATAGAGCATTGGCCTGGGGACCAAAGGGTCCCTGGTTTGATTTTGGTCAAGGGCACATACCTTGGTTTCAGGCTCCAAGCACTTTTGATGTTTCTCTTGAAATTATCGTGTTTTCTTTGATCACAAAATCCACATTTTAACCAGTACACCTGGTAGACAGATATTTAGGGACTGTAGGGACAAAGAGGGACAAACACTTTCAGGATTGATGCTGCATACTTATATACCCACCTAGAGGACCATAATACCAATTTGTCACACTAGTGTAGATACAAGAGATCACTGGGTTAAGGTGCTAATATAATGTTTAAGTTTAATGGAATACAGAGATTAATAGGAGATTGGTTTTACCTTGTTACCTGTAATCTTTCCTAATTTCCTGAAATAAAAGTCACCTCTGCTTTTGGTACTTTCATTGAACAACAGTAGCATATTGATTATGCTCCTTACTTGTATTTGCTTTATATTTGTATTTGTGTATACAAATAGTCCCTTGAAGTCCAGTCTCTTGTTTTCACCTCATCTAGTACAGTCAGTGTCTTGACTGTAGCATAAATTATAAGTTTATTAGAAAAAGCAGTATTTAACCTTTTGAGGTATTAAATCACTGTCTTATGTAATATTACTGTTCTGAAAGATGTTTCAGAAATCTGGTAACACAGCTGAGAGTAGTCCATAAAAATGAGAAATGGACTTGAATTATTCATATAATTTTTTTTTTTAGTGTGTTTCTACTCCTTTTGTAGAGATTGTATTACTCAGATGTAAAACTTGGCAAAGGTTGACTGCTACCCTGGGAGAATGTAAGGTAGCAGTAGGTACTCTTTTAAAAGGGAGAGAGGGAGAGAGAAACAGCAGTGATGAGAGAGTCATTGTATTAGCTGTCTCCAGCACACCCCACACCGGAGATCGAGTCCACACCCTGGCATATGCCCTGACAGGGACATCTGACCCTTCATTCTGCGGCTGATGCTCTATCCACTCAGCCAAACCAGTGAGGGCGGTACTCTTTTTTGATTGTCCAGTTTCTTTGTCCAGTTTGGTATAGCTAAGAAGAGGTAACATAGCTTTATTTTACTTCTGTCTACTTCTTTCCTTCTTTCATTTGGGTGGGTGTTCAAGAAGCTTGTAGGTTGAGAATTCTTAATTTCTTAATGTTCTATATTGTCAGTAGGCTTATACTATTTATTGTTGGCTTTTCCTAGGTTGGATTTTGATGATGATGGAGAAGGCAACAGTAAATTTTTGAGGTAAGATTTTGAAAAACTTTCTCTAGATTTCTGATATTAAAAATTAGTTCATGATCTTTATCTTTCTTTCTTTCTTTCTTTCTTTCTTTCTTTCTTTCTTTCTTTCTTTCTTTCTTTCTTTCTTTCTTTCTTTCTTTTTTTTTATCTTTAGACCTAAGGAGAATGCTTCATCCTAGAACTAAGTTTGTTTTTTATATTGTATTCCATGAAATTTTCAAGCTTTTAATAGCTGCAAAGGAAGGAGCTCTTTGAGGGGAGGGCAGAGAATTTACAAGATCATCAGTGTTATCTATTGCTGTGTGTTTGGCTTAAAAACAATGATCTCTTATTTCTCAGAATTCTGTAGATTGGTTAGGTCCGTGGTCGGTAAACTGTGGCTCTCAAGCTACATGGGGCTCTTTGGCCCCTTGAGTGTGGCTCTTCCACAAAACACCACGGCCTGGGTGAGTCTATTTTAAAGAAGTGGCATTAGAAGAAGTTTAAGTTTTAAAAATTTGGCTCTCAAAAGAAATTTTAATCGTTGTACTGTTGATATTTGGCTCTGTTGACTAATGAGTTTGCCGACCACTGGGGTAGGTGGATAGTTATTATGCTAATCTTTCTTAGACTCACAATACTGTGTTCAGTTGGCTGGTCAGCTGGGAACTTGACTCAACTGACATGGTAGATATCTCTTTGTGGTCTTTTATTCCCCCCCCCCCCATTAGTAGCTGTTTATTGATCAATGGTTTGATATAAAGTTATTTGAGATCTTCAAAATTTGCCCAAAAGGATCACAAGCTTTACAAATTTTTATTTTTCTCTTAAAAAAAGGATAAGGGGCAGGTTAGGAGTACTAGCAGTAGTGACATTTGAAAATAAATTAACAAAAAAATTTAGCTTTTATTCTTAAGAAGGCTGGTAGGTCAGGCTGAGTTTCTATACATGGTGATGACTATAATCCAGAAGGTAAGTCCTTATCCTTTGCATTGTAGGATTTATCATACCTTATGATAACTAAATGCTTATCAAGCCTCTGCTCTGTTTTGACATATTTAACATTTCATTGGACAAGGCAAGTCAGATGTCTACATGTGAGTCAATGTGGAGGGGCCCACACAAGGGAGTAGATAGTAAGGGGTGTGATTTGTTGGTGGGTCATTCTCTGAAACCCATTCACTTCTCCTGTAGAACAGGAATTGGAATTTGTATTTTTGATTGTTGACTCTGTTGAAGCACTGAAAATGGACTTTTCAGTATATTGATGGAGTTCTTTCAGAAATGGGAAATATTCTTATAGAGATCAATTACTTGGCTTTGTAAGGAAAGCAGTAAGAGTCAAAGAAAGAAGGATAACTTTAACTACAACCTGCCTTTTTTCTTTTTCTTTTTTTAATTTTTTTATTATTTGGTAAACATCTCTAAGGCCTAGTGTACATTGGCACTATCAATATTTTTACAATTAAACATTATTACATTTCTGAAAATGCTAATTTTATTTATTTTTAATTTAATTTATTAGGGTGACATTAACAAAATTATATAGGTTTCAGGTATACAATTCTATAATACATCATCTGTATATTATATTGTGTTTTCACTACCTCAAGTGAAGTCTCTTTCCATCACCATTTATCTATCCCCTTTTACCCTCTTCTACTCCCCAACCGCCTTCCCCTCTGGTAAGCACCATATTGTTGTCTGAATCTATGAGTATTTTTTTTCCTTTGCTTAATCCCTTCTCCTTTTTCATCCAGCCTCCAACTGCTTTCCTCTCTGACAGCTATCAATCTGTTCTCAATAAAAAAATGCTAATTATATTTAGCCAGGTATTCCTTGTCTACACTGCAGGAAGTCAGAAAAAGTAGTGTTAAATGTTATTGATGTCTAGGCAATTCCTTGCTCTTATTTGAACAAGTAAGTTTTATCTTCTCCCTTCATTTTATTAAACCTCTAAGGGAAAGCTAATGACGTACATTCTTTCCCAGGGCCCACACACCCTCTGGTGGAGATGATAAGTAACCAAATCCCCACACACTGATGTCCTAATGTTAACTTGTTAAAGGTAACTCCACATTTTGTTTTACTCTCAGCAGCTTTTTGATCTTCCTAAAGATGAACAGGGCCTGTGGCCTTAAGCACTTATTGCCAGATGAGGACATCATATTTGCTGAATATCCTTTAGAAAATGACTTTACCTTTTATCAGTAATCTATAAAATCAGTATCAAGATATTTCTCTGTGTACAAGTTTTTGAGTCATCAGTGATCCTGTGCATCTGAGGAGCTGAGATAAAATAAACGTATGCCACATAATCACTGAGGCATGGCTTGACTTGGCATGAAATCTAGCCTCTTTGCTATTTTCATTATATCAGATTTAGTGGTTTACATCATGTCTTCACAGAACAGTGTCTTTCCTTATTGCTAAACTTCTACACTCACAGTACCTACCTCTTACCGTGATTTAGACAATCCAGGCTTTCACATACTGTTCGCTTCTCAAGAGGACATTCTTAGCCCTCGTCATCCATATTCTACCCTCTTTTCTTAAAAAAAAAGATTTTTAATTGATTTTTAGAGAGGAAGAGAGAAAGAATCACTGATCAGCTGCCTCCTACATCTCCCTCTTCCCCTGGGGATTAAGCTGGCAACCTGGGCATGTGTGTTGACTGGGAATGGAACTGGCAACCTTTCAGGGCATGTGGGACGATGCCCAACCAACTGAACCACACCAGCCAAAGCAGCCTGCCTTTTTCTTTCCAAAATTGAAAATACTGGTCTGGAGAAAAGTAGGTTAATAATAATGCAAGAATAACTTCTGTGTTGCACACAACTCACATCTGTAAACCTGCTTTTGCCCATCTCTGTATGTACATGCATTCAAGTTTGAGAAGCACTATTCTAGTTAATACTAGTAACTGACATTGTCCTAGAGTTTCAAAGCCTTGACATTCTTTTTTAAAAATATTTTTTATTGGTTTTAGAGAGAGGAAAGAAGGAGAGAGAGAAACATCAGAGAATCATTGATCGGCTGCCTTCTCTAAGCCCCCCACCAGGGATTGAGCCCCGTAATATGAGTATGTACCCTGACTGGAAATTGAACTGGGATTTCCTGATTCATAGGTCGATGCTCAACCATTAAGCAACACTGGCTGTACAAAATCTTGTCATTCTTAAAAACTTTTTTTAAAAAAATATATATATGTATTTTATTGATTTTTTACAGAGAGGGAGAGGGATAGAAAGCCAGAAACATCGATCAGCTGCCTCCTGGCACACCTCCTACTGGGGATGTGCCCACAATTAAGGTACATGCCCTTTACCTCAATTGAATCCAGGACCTTATTTTTAGTCCACAGGCCCATGCTCTATCCACTGAGCCAAACAGGCCAGGGCTCTTAAAAACTATCTTATAGATGTTTTCTAGGAATATAAAATGATGCAACCACTATGGAAAATAGTATGGAGATTCCTCAAAAAATTAAAAACAGAATTACCACATGATTCAGCAGTCCCACTTCTGATTATATATCCAAAAAAAATTGAAAGCAGGATATTGGAGACACATTTGCACATTCATGTTCATTGCCCTATTATTCATAGTAGCCAAGAAGTGGAAGTGACCCATATAACCATTGATAGATTACTTGATAAAGAAAATGTGATAAAGAAAAATGGTTATCAGCCTTATAAAAAGAAGAGAGTCCTGTCACTTACTACTACATGGGTGAACATTGAGGACATTCTACTAAGTGAAATAAGCAAAATAAGACAAATACATTTGACCCTTGAACAGCTCAGAGGTTGGAGCGCCAACTGTTGGCACAATAAAAAATTGTAGTTCAAATTCACCCTCTGTATATGTGGATTGAAAATGACAGTTGACTCTTGAACAATGCAGGTGCAAACTGAATGGATTCACTTAACTGCGTATACGTGGGCCCACCAGTTCAAATTTGCATTGTTCAAGGGATAGCTGTACTCTATGATTCTACTTATATGAGGTATCTAAAGTAGTCAAAATAGAAAAACAAAGTAAAATTATGGTCACCAGGAACTGGTGGTGGTGTGGGGGGTTGAAATGGAAAGATGGTGTTCAGTGGATATGATTTCAGATTTGAAAGATGAAAAAATTCCAGAGATCTTTTGCACAACATTGTGAATATAGTTAACATTACTGAACTGTACACTTAAAAAAATAGTTAAGATGGTAGTTGTATATTATGTGGGTCTTTTTGCCATAATTAAAAACACACACATGAAAACAACTATCCCTAACTTTAGAGGGATGCTGACAGGGAATTCAGCCCTTCTCTTAAGATATTTTCTTTGCCAAAACCGGTTTGGCTCAGTGGATAGAGCGTCGGCTTGGAGACTGAAGGGTCCCGGGTTCGATTCCTGTCAAGGGCATGTACCTTGGTTTCGGGCATATCCCCAGTGGGGGGTGTGCAAGAGGCAGCTGATCGATGCCTCTCTCTCATCGATGTTTCTAACTCTATCTCTCTCTCTTCCTCTCTGTACAAAATCAAAAAAAAAAAAAAAAAAAGATATTATCTTTGTACCTATCTTTTTTCTTCTTTGAGTGCCTGATAAGTATGGGATTTACAAAGTTCTATGGAATATTGTTATTATCTCTGGGTTTATGGTGCTTTTCCATTGGCTTTTTCCCCATTGAATATTTTTACTCTTTTCTAGTTTTCATTTCAGAGTGAAATGAACATAAGTGTAATTCTTTGAACAAATTATTTTTTTTCTCCTTCAGGTGTGATGACGATCAGATGTCTAACGATAAGGAACGATTTGCCAGGTAATACAGTAGAACATGGGTAACATGTCTTCTCACTATGACTTTAAACTAATGGTATATATTTTACACTGTATTTTTTAAAGAAAATCTTCATGTGGCCCCAGCCAGTTTGGCTCAGTGGATAGAACATTGGCCTGTGGACTAAAGGGTCCCAGGTTCGATTCCGGCCAAGGGCACATGCCTGGATTGAAAGCTCCATCTCCCCCAGTAGGGGACGTGCAGGAGGTAGCCGATCAGTGATTCTCTCTCATCATTGATGTTTCTATCTCTCTCTCCCTTCCCCTCTGAAATCAATTAAAATATATATATATTAAAAAAAAATCTTCATGTGATGATGTTTTTATTGATTTTTAGAGATGGAAAGGAAGAGAGAGAGAGAAACATCAACATGAGAAAGAAATATTAATTGGTTGCCTCCCACACGTCTGACAGGATCAAACCCTCAACTTTGGTATGTGCCCTGACCAGAAATTGAACCCACAACTTTGTGGTGTACCAGACAGTGCTCCAGTCAACTGAGCCACTGGCTAGAGCAGATCTTTTTTTTTTTTTTTTTTAATGCTCACCTGAGAATATTTTCTCTATTGATTTTTAGACAGAGTGGAAGGTGGGAGGGACAGGGTCCACAGGCCAACGTTCTAACCACTGGGAGAACTGGCCAGGGCGGCAGTTTTATCTTTTATAAATGAGAGCAGATAAACAGTTTTTGTAGTGATGAGTTTTGATTGAAATAAATTTGTTTAAATTACTCATTGAGATGAAAAACACTTTGTTTTTTATTAAATAATAAATCCTTTTCAACTTATTGGTTTTATATTTAGAAAGTTTATCTGTATATTATTAAGTAGTGAATTATTTTTTAAAAATAGAGTTATAGCAACCTCAGGAAAATGAGTAATTCAAAATCCAGTGCTTAACTGCACACTTAGTACTTAATTTTTTGCTGATGCTGCTGGTCTGGGGACCATACTTTCAGAATCACTGATGTAAAGGGCTAAGAAATATCAGAGTAGATTAAAACTTCTCTGAAGCAGTAAGATGCTATCATAGGCTTTGAATGAGAGGATGCTATATAAAATACATATGTGATTTTTCTATATTTGTAGTTTGATAGAAGAAGCACTAAAGTCAGGGAGATAGCTAGGAGGCTATTGATATAAGAAGGTAGCTATAAAATCATGAGGGCCAGGTGGTAGCAAAGGCAATAGAAGAGTAAATTTAAGAGGTTTTTGAAGAATTTATCAAAATAGACACTTGTAAATGCTTTTGGATGTAAACCATCTCTAAAATGAAAAGTTAATCATAGATATTTAGGTAATAGTTTTTCAAGCTACATTAGAAAGTTAAGCCATCAACGAGTAGTGATATAGGTTCACAGTCTCTTGACTGAAATTCCAAAAAGATAATGAAAACCTGACTTGATCGCCAAAACCGGTTTGGCTCATTGGATAAAGCTTCTGCCTGTAGACTCAAGGGTCCCAGGTTCAATTCTGGTCAAGGGCATGTACCTTGGTTGCAGGCACATCCCCAGTAGGGGGTGTGCAGAAAATGGCTGATTGATGTTTCTCTCTCATTGATGTTTCTAACTCTTATCTCCCTTCCTCTCTGTAAAAAAAATCAATAAAATATATTTAAAACAACAACAACATGACTTTAACTATTTTAATCTTATTTACCCTGTATAAGGGAAATATTTATATATTTATATATTTCATTCAGCAATATTAAACTGGACAAGGGGTTATGGGTCTATAGTAGTAGGGAGCAGTAATAATAGGAATTTTAGATATTTTAATTTTCTTTCAAACAACACAGATTATTCTTCTAAGATATAATTTATTAAGTTAATTCACCTCATATCCTCCTTAGGAATTTAGTAGAGGTTCTTCAAAATCTGAAAATGTATGACTTTTCTCAACTTTAAATAAATGATTTGTAGTTTAAGGAACTATAATAACTGGAAACTTTAAGCTATGTAACATAACTCAGTTCTCTTTCTCTGCTCATTAGTATAAATTTTCACATACGCAAAATTTCTCATAGTTATTTTGTTATTTGGAGTTTCTATTTTCCTACTGGCTGTTTTATAGAAACTTTGTCATATATTGGTAAAATCATACATTGATAACGTGTGCTTGTCATTTTTAATTTTTTTTTTTAAATTGATTTCAGAGAGAAAGGAGAGGGAGAGACAGAAACATCAGTGATGAGAGAGAATAATTAATTGGCTGCTTCCTACATGCCCCCCACTGGGGATCAAGCCCGAAACCCAGGCATGTGCTTTTGACCAGAATCTGGGGACCCTTTAGTCCGAAGGCCGATGCTCTATCCACTGAGCCAAACTAGTCAGGGCTGTGCTTGTCATTTTAAATAATCTGTTAACATGTCAAACTTAGACATTTTATTTGGGGCTTCTTAATTTATTTACACATGTTTGTGTATATGTGTTTGTGTATTAGAATTGATTACTGATAAAAAAAAACAACAACTTGATGTTTGGTTTTTTTTTTTTTTTTTTATTGATTTTTTACAGAGAGGAAGGGAGAGAGATAGAGAGCTAGAAACGTCGACGAGAGAGAAACATCAACCAGCTGCCTCTTGCACACCCCCTACTGGGTATGTGCCCGCAACCAATGTACATGCCCTTGACCGGAATTGAACCTGGAACCTTTCAGTCCCCAGACCGACGCTCCACCACTGAGCCAAACCGGTTTTGGCTGTTTTTTTTTGTTTTTTTAAAAAAATATATTTTATTGATTTTTTTACAGAGAGGAAGGGAGAGAGATAGCTAAAAACGTCGATGAGAGAGAAATACCGACCAGCCGCCTCCTGCACACCCCCTACCGGGGATGTGCCCGCAACCAATGTACATGCCCTTGACCGGAATCGAACCTGGGACCCTTCAGTCCGCAGACTGATGCTCTACCACTGAGCACAACTTGGTGTTTTTTCAGTTGCCACCAATCCTTATAGTACTTCAGTTTTCCCACAGATTTAGCAGTAATCTTTTGTAGTCCCTTCCTAGGGAGGGAGAGTTGGTACTGGGGATCCACCAGGCCTCATTCAGAGAAGCAGGAGAGTGGCTGAAGAGAAATTTACTACCTCAGGATCAAATCAGTGATATGGGAAATGCCAGAAACCTAGCTCTTAGTTTAACTTACATACTTTTCCAGTAAAACCTGGTTCAATATTCTGTCTGAATACATGTATATGTGCCTATGTGTTATAGAGAGATTTTATCTGGGATCACTTATTTGACAGTTATAATGATTTCCTCCTTGATTATCTACCTAATAAGAGAACTTTGGCTTCCTCCATTGTAAATTTACTACCTCAGGATCAAATCAGTGATATGGGAAATGCCAGAAACCTAGCTCTTAGTTTAACTTACATACTTTTCCAGTAAAACCTGGTTCAATATTCTGTCTGAATACATGTATATGTGCCTATGTGTTATAGAGAGATTTTATCTGGGATCACTTATTTGACAGTTATAATGATTTCCTCCTTGATTATCTACCTAATAAGAGTAACACCAGCAATCAGGAGTGAGTATGTAACTTAACCCAACAAAATGGCGGGTTAATTTGCATACAAAGACACTGAGCGGGCAGGGCGGGACGCTTGTATCATCAGGATGGTGATGACGCAGGCGTCCTGCACCACCCCCAGCCGCTCTGGGCCTCTGGGCAGCGTGGGGAGGGGAAAAGGCAGATCGGACCAGAGCGAAGGCGGTGTGGCAGCCAGGGAAAGGAATCTTCGTGCCTTGGGCTTCTAGTTTAGACACAATTTTCTTTACAGATTGGGACACCGTGTGAGAATGCTATGCCCTGGTTTGGTTCTTTTTCAAGCTGTATATACTTGGTTTCCATAGAGATTAATTGGCAAAATGCTTTCTGTGTTCACATTATGTTAATTTATAATAAATATTTGCCTTGACCTTTGTACTGTAAGTTACTTTTTCTTTATTCTAACAGATGGCTTTGTAGATTTACAGGCAGGGTTCCTATCCATATTTCCATTTTTCCTCTGCTCTCTGAATATATTTTATTCTATTTCCTTTTCCCTCTCTTTCCTTTCTTTTCCTTCCTTCCTTCCTACCATTTTTCTTTTTATTTACATTTTAGCTTAGTTCATTAATTCTGTTTTTAGGTCGGATGATGAGCAGAGCTCTGCGGATAAAGAGAGACTCGCCAGGTAGGAGAACAGTATCTTTTAGCATGATAAAGCAGATAATGCTGCTTTTTTTCTCCTTTTTCTTACTCTGCTCTTTTCTTCCCCTTTCTCTTTGTGTTTTTCCTTATCTGTGGCAAGAGGAGACAATATCTTTTAGAAGTTTGTGAGTAATAGGAACTTTGGCTTCCTCCATCAGAAATTGAGTGGTGAGTTGAGGGACTTAGGAATTTAAAAAACTGCTATTAGTTTATGGTTTTCTCTTTTCCTCTTCATCTCAGCACTAAATTTCAGAACAAAAAGCTTTTAGGAACATTGCAGCTGTGCCAGTTGGTGCTCCTGAAGGGACTCTTTTATCAGAAAGTTAATAAACATACCTGTGTTTGCAATTAGTTCATGGCCTTTAGGCCTCATCTTTTACTTCACACCTCTCTTATTTTTCCGTGTAGTCTCACACCTAGATTACCATGTCACAGCAGTTCTGGTGTTGCTCCAGTGGTTGAATCTTTTGTGGTTTCCCAGAAAATTCTCAGCAGCCTTGTTGTGACTCTTTAAAAGATCAACCTTCTGGACTTCATTGTCAGGAAACTATCAGATTATAGGGAGATAGGTGCTTTAAGTTTGAGAGCAGAATTTCCCTATTTCTGGACCTCTATGGTGAGACCTTTTCTCTTTTTTCCTGTTTCTGGTCCCCGATTTGGGACACTCAGTAGGAGATAGCTTGTTGATCCAAACACCTAATCTACTACTTTCCTCTCCTTTTATATGTTATTACCTCTTTCAGCTGTGTCACAAGCTTATTTTACTGCCATTTCAACTCATGCCTCCTACTAACTCACCCTTCTGAAAACTGATTTGCATGGTATGGTGGGAAGAGCTTTGCATTCATTGGTATGAAGGCAGTCCTTGGAACAGTCATCTAATTAAACTGCTTGACCTTAGTTTGCTCTTCCCATAAAAAAAGAGATTTATGTTAGATTAGTTCTATATTTTTTCTTTTTGTTTTGACAGAGAACTTTTGCTCAAATAGAATCCTTATGTGGTAATAGAAGTAAATAAAATAGAAGTAAATAAAGCTTCCCGGGTAGCAAAAATGCAGCATGTTCTTTGGTTCTCTCTTTGAGGCATCCCCATGAAAACACTGAGGACTATTGGGCTTTGCAAAAATCCAATTTGAGAGTACTGGATTATTTCTTTTAATGATAATATTCCGTCTTAATTTTGAGGATGTCAGTATTAGAGATGTAATCTCCTTACACTGATGAAATACAAAATGTCTATTTATAAAGGCCTTTTCACCCTCCTCCCTACTCCACTCCTACTCTCCGATTCACTTTGTCCCAATCTGGGGACCCCATAAGGAATCATTAGTAGATGGTATCTTACAGTCTCTTGAACTCAGGCACTGGCACCACACCAAGATAGAGAAGGGAGGACTTTGTACAAATAGAATTTCAAAAATTTTAATTGTCTTCTAGAGTTGAGAATGAGAGGGAAGCTTAGAATAAACAATATTTTATAGACCAACAGTATCTATACTATCAATTCTTGTATCAGTTGTTGAGCAATATACTTGTGTTGGGAAAAAGTAGTAATTTTATGTTTTCAGCTTTTAAGTATCTAAGACTCTCTTATCTTAAAACATATTTTTTTGTTTTGTTCTGAGGGAGTGGTAATTTACATAGATGACGACATTTCCAGGAAATAGAATTGCTGGTATCTGCTTATTCTCTGTTCCCCTTGTTAGTTTCTATTCCATGCTTGCTCTGCATGAGAAGGTTGGCAGACCTTACTCTAACTTCTGAGACTTAAGCATCCCTGAATCTAAATACCACATTTCTCCAGCAGCACACTTGGTGTTCATATCATTCTCCCTGCTCCCAAATGTTCAGAATTGACCACCTGGATGGGACTTCTCCTCTCTTTCTGTGCAGGGAAAATCATAGTGAAATTGAACGACGGCGACGGAACAAGATGACAGCCTACATCACAGAACTGTCAGACATGGTACCCACCTGTAGTGCCCTGGCTCGAAAACCAGACAAGCTAACCATCTTACGCATGGCGGTTTCTCACATGAAGTCCTTACGAGGAACTGGCAACACATCCACTGATGGCACCTACAAGCCGTCTTTCCTCACTGATCAGGTCTCTGGGATGTATAACTCTGAGAGAATCTAGAAACTCTTGAAAGTTTTTATCTTTGGGGTAGAAGACCATAATCCTGAATAGAGGGTGTCATAGTAAAGCTGAATCTGTAGATTTTTTAAAGGACAAAAATTCAGCTCTTAAGGAAAAATTTGGACCATGGGAAAATTGAGTTTTGATTCCTGGCTATAACATATTAGCATTGGAACAGAGAGAAGTAGAGATGACTTGTGAAAACTATTTAGCAAGCTTAAAAGTATTTTATAATAAAACTTCATTCATAAATACAGCTTATAAAGTAGAAGAACAGCGGAATCACCAGGAGAAGTGATGACTATGTCTCTATAGCCAGTCATCTGCCTTGGCTTTAGAGTTATAGAAGATGGAAGAAATTTATTTTTTATTCCTGAAGCAGCTTCTGTTTTAGTGATTAAAGGAGTCTTAACAGGCAGTTGTCATTGCTTAGTGATTTGCTGTTCCATTTGATGCATTATGAAAAGAATTGAGAAGCAGAAACATTTTCAGCCTTTCATGAACTCAGTCTGAATATGAATATGTGAGTGGCAGAATTCATACATAAGTGAAAAAAGATAGGGATATGCATACAGAGAAGAAATACCTTTAAAAAAATAATATGGTTCCAGATACAGTAGATATATACTGGTGGGATTGCTGAAGTGAATAGAATAGCCAGGCCTGAGTGAGGATGGTCAGCAAAGACTTGTAAAAGTAAGAAAGCCATGCTCTATTTTGATTATTAAAGATAACACAAGGTTACTGTAGAAAATTTTGAAAAATCCAAGTATAAGGAAGAAATTGACCTATAATGCCACTCTTATTCAAAGGATTAAAAAAAAAGGAAAGAATGTGATTTGGAAGAAAGCAATAAGAATTTTTCAAAAAGATGATCTATATGAAAGTACATATAGCACATCAAAATAGTTAATCAGTTTGTTCTAATAGTACTCATACAGATATTGATTCAGTGAACTTCAGGTATGTAACTTTTGTGGGCTAACCAGGTGTTTTGTGCTGTGAAAAATATAAAGAATGAGAGCAGATTGTCACTGATGGAAATAACATATAAATAAGAAAATCATAATATAAATACAGGATCAGCTTTATAATAAAGGTGCATTAAGTTCTGTAGAAGTGCAATTATGGAAAATAGAATAGGGGAACAGAGTAAATTTTGGGAATACTGTAACTTGAGCAATGTGAGAACAAAGCCTAGTGAGAATGCTGGGTTATCAAAAAAAGTCAAGTAGTTTAGCATGCCGAGGGAGATGATAATAGGAAGGTAGGCTGGGAACTGGTGATGGAATCTTTAGGAGTTATGTTAAAGAATTTAGATTTTAATTTTTAGGCAGTGGGGAGCCATTACTTAAGACTTGAAGAAGAGAAAGTATATTTAGAAAGGAAACAAAGGTTGGAGTATGATGTCATAGAAACCAGGGGAAAATAAAATTTGAAGGATAGAATGGACAACTTGTCAGATTCTGAAGAGAGATTGAGTAAAATGATAAAGAGCCAGGAAAGGGGACTTGCATTAGCAATTAAGAGGATTTGACTTGACAATTAGTAACCTCCTGGAAAAAAAAAATGCTATGGTTTAGAGTGAAGATTGCAGTGGAATTGTGGAATGAAAGATAAGAGATTTGAGCTAGTGAATGTAACATTATTCTTGGTATATAATCTTGGCACTGAAAAAGAGATGAGTCAGGCAAAGTTGACAGAAGATTTGTGTAAACAGAGTAGTTTATTATATTTATAGATCTGAGGGGCAAAAGAGAAAAAAATGGGAACATTTATAGAGATAGATCTTAAAAAGAGACCAGAGAGGGTGAGATAAAGAACTGTTTGTGGTAATCTTTTTATTTCCCATCTTTAGTCCTGAGGTAAAAAGGGTAAGAGTGGATAGTGACAGACACATTGAGGAAATAACCTATTGGGATAAAAAACATCATGTCAATGAAGGTAATTACATTTAGGGTGCAAAGCTGTGGGTGTGGATGAGGCAGGAGCCAACAATTGCTTCTGGAGAGATACTTTATGGCTGTAAGTGTCTTCTTTCCATGAATAATAATTATTTTCTCAGAGTTCAGTATTAATTTTTATTTCTCTTCCTTGGACAGGAACTGAAACATTTGATCTTGGAGGCAGCAGATGGCTTTCTGTTTATTGTGTCATGTGAGACAGGCCGGGTGGTATATGTGTCTGACTCAGTGACTCCTGTTTTGAACCAGCCACAGTCTGAGTGGTTTGGTAGCACACTCTATGACCAGGTGCACCCAGATGATGTGGATAAACTTCGTGAGCAGCTTTCCACTTCAGAAAATGCCCTGACAGGTATGAGATAGGTAGATGGAAATGAATAAAAGTCCTTTCTTTTCTTTCTCAGACAGAAGAAGAGTTTTAGCTCTTACGTTGGTTCATTGAATTTAGCAGGGCTTCTAGAATTTTCTCCTTTAATGAGTATAATCAGTTCTTTTTATTCACATGCAGAAAATACACTTTGTAGCTAGCTCATCCTTAGAAACTTTCATGAGTGGCAATGCTTTTAAAAGTCTACTTTAATTTTAATATTAGTGTAAATAAAACAGTAAAAGTAAAAACTCCAATAAACTATTTTACATTCTGAAAGAATTAAATGATCCATATTTCTGTCTCATTTGTATGGGTAATTACCTGGTATTTTTCCTACTTCGTTGTGCTTGGCTTTGTACTAGATTCTAGGATAATAGATTTTTATTTTATTTTGTTTTTAAAAAATATATATTTTATTGATTTTTTTACAGAGAGGAAGAGAGAGGGACAGAAAGCTAGAAATATTGATGAGAGAGAAACATCTATCAGCCGCCTCCTGCACACCCTCTACTGGGCTTGTGCCCCCAACTAAGGTACATGCACCTGACCGGAATCGAACCTGGGACCCTTGAGTCCGCAGGCCGATGCTTTATCCACTGAGCCAAACCGGATTCGGCTAGATTTTTTTTTTTTAGAGGGGAGTTATCAGCCAGTGTGTAAGGTTTGTTTTGTATTTGTACTATAATATTTTTCTGTCTCTTTTTGTTTGGTTTCTCCCCACCCCCATTTTAATGCTCTTCAGTCTTTTTGCCAGAGTTTTACTAAAGGAAATAAGTCACATTTGTTTCTAAACAACTCTGGAAAAAATTTTAAAGTGGAAGCAGATCAAAGCTAGTAATTAAAATAAGACCATTTTGATTATATTAATGTCAGTAGTTTCACCCTCTTTTATGTTTTTCATGGATTTCATTTTGCTATTCTCCCCGCGTTCCCCCAAAGTTGCCATTGCTTTCTATATGATAAAAGGAGGAACAATTTTGGCTTGACAAAGATACATGCTTCTATCGTTTATAAAATTGTTTTTAAACCAGTGATATTTACTGTTTGTGTGCATCTGAGTGTGCATGCATAGATATAAAAATAGTTAGATCCAAGAATACAACTTTGTCTGTTGCTTGCCACTCCTATCTTCCAGTGCTACCTTTGAACTTAAGAGCAAGCTTTATTGATGTGAATCTTGAGGTATTTTAGGCTTGAAAAAAATCATCCCCTCCATGGCCCAGTCTGTTATAAGCAGGAAGATTGGAGGTCATGAGTAGGTTACTTACTATCATTGCCTTCAGAGTCTCTCCCGATCTTCCTCATATACAAGAATGCACTCCAGGCTACTCTTCGGACTCTTTTTCAGGGCGTATCCTTGACCTGAAGACTGGAACAGTGAAAAAGGAAGGTCAACAGTCTTCTATGAGGATGTGCATGGGCTCAAGGAGATCATTTATTTGCCGTATGAGGTGAGTGTGAAGCTGAAGAGAAAATTAAGGTATGAGGTGAGTGTCAAGCATAGAGAAAATTAAGAGCTGAGGGTTTGATTTCTGGTCAGAGGAGTTAAACTTTTTTTTTTTTTTTTTTTTTTAATATATTTTATTGATTTTACACAGAGAGGAATTGAGAGGGACAGAGAGAAACATCGATGAGAGAGAAACATCGACCAGCTGCCTCTTGCACACCCCCAACTGGGGATGTGCCTGCAACCAAGGTACATGCCCTTGACTGGAATCGAACCCGGGACCTTTCAGTCCACAGGCCGACGCTCTATCCACTGAGCCAAACCGGTCCCGGCAGGAGTTAAACTCTTAAATCCAAGCTTCGGTTGGATTAAATTTAATTCTCAAGACCCAATGGGTTGTAACATACAATAAAGCATCAGATAAGGGAAGTAATTTTTACTAAATCCTCCTATGCCAGACATTATGTTGGGTGCATTATGTTTGTCATCTCATTTCCCCCAATTATCCTTTAGGGTAGATTTATGGTTACTGTTTTGCTGAGAATAAAAAAAAGAGATTCAAAGAAATTAACTTCCCAGGATTGCATAATGTCTGATGCAGGATTTTATTTTAAACTCCTGGTTTTTTTTCTCAGTACATCATGAGACAACATCCATATATTCAGACCATTCAGATAATTTCTGCTGTTTGTTTGTTTTTGTGTATGGTTTTTGTTTTTGTTTTTTAGAAATTTGAGACTTTTTTATGACCTTTAGTTAATATTTAGTATTTATAAATTTTATACTGTACATTTTAGGATTCTGAAGAAAAGGATGGTGGTACTTTCTACATAGGTAGAAAAGATCCCTTAAAGTCACAAAATAATTCCAGGTTTTATAATAGAAATTGACTACTTTGTTCTGAGAATATGCTTATTAGAAGGGATGAGTAGAATGTTAAGAAAGGTTTCCTAGGAAAGTTGCAAAATGGAATTGTGGCTCTGGTTTAAAGTAGCTTCAGATCCAGACTACTAGATTTGCCACTCACTATCTTTTGAGATCCTGAGCAGATTAAATTACTACTTTGTGTTTTGATTTTATCACCTAATATTGGGAGTTATATTAATATCAACTTCATAAAGTTGTTATGAGTATTAGATGAATAAATATACATAAAGATGCTTAGAATAGTACTTGGCACATATTCTATGTAAGTTTTATATATTATTTGAAATAAGGAAATTAGAGAGGATGGCAGAGAGTGTCCCAATATGTGGACATGGCTAATGGAAATACGAAGGCAGGAGCAAGATAAATAATGAAATGCAGCAAAAGAATAGGTTGTGGTATAGAGTCAGCAAACCACAGCTCTTTTTTTTTGTTTTGTTTTAATTTTCACCCAAGGGTATTTTTCCATTGATTTGTTTTTAGAGAGTGGAAGAGAGGGGAAAGACAGAAACATCAGTGTGAGAGAAGCACGTCTATAGGTTGCCTCCTGCACATGCCCTTGACTGGAATTGAACCCAGGGCCCGTTGGTCCACAGGCCAATCAATGCTCTATCCACTGAGCCAAACTGGCTAGGGCCCACAACTTTTTAAAAAATTTATTTTTAATTAATTTTTTTTTTATTTCAGAGAGGAAGGGAGAGGAAGAGAGAGAGAAACATCAATGATGAAAGTCATTGATCAACCGCCTCCTGCACGCCCCCTGCTGAGGATCAAGCCTGTAGCTTGGGCATGTGCCCTGATCAAGAATTGAACCGTGACCTCCTGGTTCACAGATTGACGCTCAAACACTAAGACATACTGACCAGGCTCCACAACTCTTTATTTGTAAATAAGCCTTTATTGGAACAGCGCCATGCCCACTTGTTTATATATCTGTGGTTGCTTTCATGCTATAATGGCAGAGTTGACTTGCAACAGATTGTAAGGCCCACAAAGCTGAAAGTATCTACTATATGGTCCTTTACTGAGATAGTATACTGATCCCTGATGTAGAGAATTTCTGTATTTGAATTACATGCAGAAAATTTTGACTTCAAGTTCAAGGACTGTTACAAGTTTTGGAAAAACCATACTTGACTTCTTTACGCTTTCTTGTTAGGAGCATTGTTCAGTTTCCTGTGTCTGGTTGTATCCAGAACCTATAATCTGGCTGTTAATGGATAAAAAGGTCTTTGATAGTGCAGCTAATTGCTTTTAATTTATCTGTTCTTTGAAATAGGTGTGGCAGTAGCTCTGTGGACCCAGTTTCCATGAATAGACTGAGCTTTATGAGGAACAGATGCAGGTGAGATTCTAAGCAGTTAAAACCAAAGGATGGCCAGGTACCTGTAGAGTCATCACTTCTTCAACTATCTTCAGCAGCCCTCATCCTGACCCCTCACTTTCTGGCAGTGTTTTCCTAAAATTTTAAAGCTTTTGATTATTGTGTTTAAGGAAGTTGCTCTGCCACTTTATCTACTTTTTTCTGCTATAGTACCTTTAAGTTGCTTGACTTTGGCAGGGGTCATCAGCAATAGGATGGTCACTTTTGGGAGGGAAAGATCCAAATACAGTTATCCTGTTTTCTAAACATTAAGTGTCTAAATTTAAAGGTTCTAAATCAGTGTTATCTTTTCAGCGTTACTGGGTAGAGTTTTCTCCTCACATCTGTAATTCTTCCAGGAATGGACTTGGCTCTGTAAAGGATGGGGAACCTCACTTCGTGGTGGTCCACTGCACAGGCTACATCAAGGCCTGGCCCCCAGCAGGTAGGAAAGTTGGATAGTGGCTTCTCTCTTCATGCAGCAGGTTCCTCAGAGTCCAAGAAAGTTAGCTAATATTTACCATATCCCTCGTGTATGAAATGTACTTTGGTATAAATTAAGGAAATGGGGGGGTGGGGAAGGTAGACTCTTTTCCTTCCCCCATTAAGAATTTATATTCAAATGAGATGATTACACAGACTTGAAAATGACTCAGTGTTGGCTGTCTCACAGATTGTAGTTTTTAAATATGCAAATTCATAATAATGTATACTGAATACCTAAGTTATAAGTATTTGTGTTTAAAAATAAGTTGGCCTTGAATACAGTTAATTTGGGAAAATTTCCTAAATTAGGAGCAAGTATTTTCCCTGGCTTGGTGGCTCAGTTAGTTGGAACATCATTTCATAAATGAAAAAAATTTGATTTCTTGAGAGGGCACATAACTGGGTTGCAGATTTGATCCCCAGTCAGGGCATATATGGGAGGCAGCTGATTGGTGTTTCTCTCTCTTTCTCTCTCTCTCTCTAAAGTCAATAAAAACATATCTTTGGGTCAGGTAATGAATGAAGTAGGAGCAAGATTTTAAGGGAGAAGGGAAATGGCTTGATTGTATTGACTTATAAAAGGAGTATTATTTGTTAAGGCTTTAAATCAGGATGTGAGCAGATTAGCTTAACTTGATGTCAAACAGGGAATGTGAGAAAGGTGGTTGGGATATAGGGACTATCCAGTCTTTTAAACTAGCTTTTCAGAATTTCCAAATCTTAGCAACTTTATTATTGTACTTCATACTGGATGAGTATAATTTGGAAGTGGGTGTTGTAGGAAGACAGAAACTAAGAGGAAAGAAGCAAGATGGTATATTTTGATAAGGGATCAAACTTTAGATGTGGAAAAACCTGGGTTTGACTCTGGCATTTACTAGCAGTATAAATTGTTTGACCTTTGTATGTAAAAAATAAACCCTCAGATTTTTCATCTGTATTTCAGAGATAATATATCTAATATAGAGTCATTGTGCCAGTTAGATTTAATGTAAGAATAGTACCCAGACCAGTGCCTGGGCACCCAATAAATGGTATTTAAATGTAATTAGTTAATTTTAAATAGTAATGACATTTGAACTTTTGAGCTAAATATATGGTATTTTGTACTTCTGTATAGCTCTCAGAGCAATTCTATTTTTCTTGGTAAAAAGAAGATAACTATGCAAAGAGTAAAGAGAAAATGCAGCCTCTTTTCTTTCCACATAAAATAAGGAAACAATGGCTTCTCTGGTCATAGAAAGACAAAATGCCACATGATCTCACTTAGATATGGAATCTAATGAACAAAATAAACTGACTAACAAAGTATAGAAACAGAAACATAGGCATGGATATGGAACAGATTGACTGCTGTCAGAGGGTAGGGGGGACTGGATGAAAGAAGGTGAAGTGATTAGCCAAAAAACATAGACACATATAACACACAGACATAGGTAACAGTGGTGGTAGCCAGAGGGTAAGGAGGGTTGGGGCTAGATGGAGGTGGGAAAATGAGGGCAGAAAAATACTGCAAGGGCAGTGACTGATGATGCACTGTGCAGATGATTGAGTTGTACACTTGAAACCTATGCCACTCCAGTAACCTCAATTAAAAAAAAAAAAGCATTGGCTTCTCTCTTCTCCAAAGGACATAAATAACTATTGATGTTTGGTTTAATTTCATTTTTGGATGTTAGCTTACTTTAAAGTTTACAGGTTGGGCAAGACATCTGTTTTCTGTCTATGATATGGTCACAAATGAATGGCTATCTTTATATGTGTTTGATTTGGCCAGCATAATTTTTTAGAATATTTTGGTTGGACCTGTATTCTGCAGTTTATTACAATTAATATGGGTAAAATATATGAATTTATACCTATATACATACATATATATACATACTAGTGGCTCAGTGAACAGACTCATGCACATTGAAAGGAAATTAATTAGAAGAAAGATTTGTGCAGTAATTACGTTACTGCAGAATTTACATGTCAAAATAGTATAATATAGTACTATAAAATTAAAACACGTGTGTGATTGGCACCAGTGAGAGCTTTGTATGTATTGCGCATACACGAGTCAACATTTATTTTTAAATTACCAGTGTGTGTCATATGTACCAGCCAATCAGTTGGATGGTCGGATGTGCGTACAGTCGGTCACTTAGCCTTTTATATATATAGATACACATACACATATACATATATATAGATATAGATATATATATACACACATATACACGTACACACACACACACATATATGTATATATATATTTAAAACAGTACCTGGCATATATGGTAAATTCTACATAATTATTTACCTTTATTCTTTTTTTTTAAATCCTCATGTGAGGATATGTTATTTTTTAAAGTTGATTTTCAGAGCAAAAGGAAAGGAGGGAGGGAGGGAGAGAAACCTTTTGGTGTATGAGACGATGCTCCAACCAACTGAGCCACCTGGCCAGAGAGTCCTTTATTGTTTTTTTATTTTTTTATTTTTTATACCAAGCACCTTTTAAAAAATATATTTTTAAATTAAGCACATTTTTCCTTTGCAGTTTTTAAATTTTTAAAAAATTATAGTTGACATAAAATATTATGTTAGTTTCAGTTGTACAACCCAAAGATGTGATGTTTTATATACCTTATGAAGTGATCACTGTGATAGGTCTAGTAACCATTTGTCACTGTACAAAGTTATTATGATATTATTGACTATATTCCCTGTGCTGTATATCTCTGTGACATTTACTTTATAACTTGGAATTTGTATCTCTTTTTAAAAAATTATTATTTTTAAAATGTTTTTATTAATTATTTTATATAGAGAGAGGGCTAGATAAATAGATAGAAGCATTTATGAGAGAGGAAAATGAATTGACTGCCTCCTCCATGCTCCCTACTGGGGATCAAGCCAGAAACCCAGGCATGTGTCCTGACTGGGAATCATCTGGTATCTTCTTGGATAATCGGTTGACACTCAACCACTGAGCCACACCAGCTGGGTGGAATTTGTACCTCTTAGTCTCCTTCACCTTTTCTGCTTATCCCTGCCTCCCAGCCATCAGTTTCTTTTCTGTATTTATGAGTACCTTTATCTTATCTTTTGACACTCTCTTGTTTTACACCTAGCTTCTTCAGACCTACATGTATTTTAAATCTTTACTTATTTCACTTTGAAGGCAGTTGAGTTTAGATTCCTATTAAATCTTTTAACTTCACCTTCCTAAAGGTGTCTCCCTCCCAGATGATGACCCAGAGGCTGGCCAGGGAAGCAAGTTTTGCCTAGTGGCCATTGGCAGACTGCAGGCAAGTATGAATTTTCCATATCTATATCATCCCTTTTCAATGAGAAGAAATCTCCTTCAGGACTTGTTCGTGTTATTTTTCTCTTACTCTCTGATACAAATGAACAGTTCTATAAAAACCCACATATTTGAAGGAATATGGCATTCATAGTTAACATTGCTCCTCTTGGATTTAACAGAAACTGAAGAGGATGAGAGAAGGAGGGAGGGTTTTTCCCTTTATTTTTCATATATTCAGCTTTACAATGTTGAATTTTCTATTTTCAAATGAGTTTTTTTGCCTGTATACAAAAAAGAGGGAGATTTAATTTTTTTATTATTACGTGTCTAACGAGAGAAGTGAAATTATTTTGACTCCTCATAAAAATAGATAAGTTTCTTGGTTACTTGGGACTATAATTTTCCAATCTGAATAATGAACACAGGCTAGCTTAATGAAGGTAGGAGGATTTGGGGTTGAGTGAATTTTTTATTTTATTTTTTGCTCAGAGTCACTTTTAAAAAATTTTTTTTTTATTTTTATTGATTTTTTACAGAGAGGAAGAGAGAGGGATAGAGAGTTAGAAACATCGATGCAAGAGAAACATTGATCAGCTGCCTCTTGCACACCCCCTACTGGGGCTGTGCCCGCAACCAAGGTACATGCCCTTGACCGGAATCGAACCTGGGACCTTTCAGTCTGCAGGGCGACGCTCTATCCACTGAGCCAAACTGGTTTCGGCAGGTTGAGTGAATTTTTCTTTTTTTACAAAGTTGTTAAAGAGTATATATATTTGGGAATTGGGTTAATGTGCTCTTTGATTGTGATTATCATTTTTTTCTTCCTTGATGATGTGTGAAAGTTTGAATTCCTAAAACTGGGTGCCTCATGTCTATGTAAATGACTATGAGGTAGTAGGAAATACATCTGCAGAGAAATAGTGCTATTTTATCTCATTTTGTCTCTTTACTTTCAGGTAACTAGTTCTCCCAACTGTACAGACATGAGTAATGTTTGTCAGCCAACAGAGTTTATCTCTCGACACAACATTGAGGGAATCTTCACTTTTGTGGATCACCGCTGTGTGGCTACTGTGGGCTACCAGCCACAGGTGAGGAGCGGGAGCTATTGCACACTGATACGTTAGCCTCTTGTTTTCCCTTGGCTTTGTTGAGATTATTCAGTGATGTAATTCCAGAGACAGCCAAACATATCAGCCCCTAGCTCAGAGCTAAATTTATTCTCAGCTTCTTATAAAAGCTATCATTCGGTCTAGAGAAATACGGCTTCTGAAGCCAGGTGGGAGCAGCAGGTCCCGATATATACATTTTTGTTAATGATGTTAATGCAGATATTGGTGCAAAAGTACTAATTTTAATTGGTTATGCTATGGCCACCTTTTGGTAATTCATCTAATCGCCTAGATGAATAGTAACCCACAAGTTATTATGATTTTATTTATTATTTAGACTTATTCAGAATACCAGGTAACTATATCTCAGTTGAGAAATAAGTCATAATACAAACATTCAAAACTATAGTGGCTAGGAAGCAGTTCTGGCTATGGCTGTGTGAAGAGGTTGGTGAAAAAGTGGTCTTAAAAAAGAACAAAGTCAAAGGATTTACACTACCTGATTTAACAACTACTATAAAGCCATTGTTATCAAGACAGTGTGTATAATATTAGTATAAGGATAGGTACATAAATCAGTAGACCAAAATAGAATCTATTCTCACATGGTCAACTAATTTTCAACAAAAATGCTGAGAGAATTCAATGGGGAAAAGAAATTTTTAAACAAATGGTGATGGATCAATTGGTATATCCATATGCAAAAAGGACACACACAATAGAACAACAAAGAAAAAAAAAAAGAAGAAAAAAAAAAGCACACACAAAACAAACTATTATAAAATTTTTAGAAGAAAGTAGAAAATCTTTGGATCTTGAGTTAAACATGATTCTTATATAACACTAAAAGCATGATTTACAAAATAGATTTATAAATTTTCCCTCATCAAATTTAAAATTTGCCCTCTTAAAAGGACATCATTAAGAAATTGAAGGCCCTGGCTGGGTAGCTCAGTTGGTTGTAGCTTTGTCCTGATATGCCAAGGTTGCAGGTTTGATCCCCGGTCAGGGCACATATAGGAATCAACCAACGAATGCATAAATAAATGGAACAACAAATCAGTGTTTGTCTGTCTGTTTATCTCTGTCTCTCTCTCTGTTTCTCTCTGTCTCTGTCTTCCTCTCTCTCCCACCCCTCCTCTCTTCCTCTAAAACCAATAAAAAAAGAAAACAAAAAGACTAACCAAAAACTGGGAGAAAATTTGCAAATTATATGTCTGAAAAAGGATTTATATCCAGACTAGATAAAGAAATCTTATAATTCATTAAGACAGCCATTAATTTGAATGGACATTTCATTAAAGAAGAAATATAAATGCCACATAAAATGATATTCATCATCATTAGTCTTTAGTTAAGTGCAAATTAAAATCACAGTGATTGCCAAAACTGGTTTGGCTCAGTGGTAGAGCATCAGTCTGCGGACTGAAAGGTCCCAGGTTCGATTCCGGTCAAGGGCATGTACATTGGTTGCAGGCACATCCCCGATGTGCAGGAGGCAGCTGGTTGATGTTTCTCTCTCATCGATGTTTCTAGCTCTCTATCCCTCTCCTTTCCTCTCTGTAAAAAATCAATAAAATATATTTTAAAAAATATATTAAAAAATAAGAATGAAATAAAATCACAGTGATACCACTGCATGCCCACTAGAATAACTATAATTAGGAAGTGTTCTCCGTGTAATATCATTTAAGAAATTTAATTAAAAATATATTTTTTAAAGTATTGGCAAGAATGTGGAGAAACTGGAACCATCATACATGTTTGCAGACATATAAAATGGGATAGCCACTTTGGAAAAACATTTGGCAATTTCTTAAAAAGTTAAACATATGCTTATCTCATAACCCAGCAATTCCACTTCTAGAATTTACCCAAGTGAAATGAAAATGTTGTTTCACACATATTTATACACAGCTATTCATAGCTCTATTATTCATAATAGCCAAAAAGTGAAACAATTTAAATATCCATTAACTACTGAATGGATTCTCAAACTGTGGTATATCCATGTTAGAATGCTGCTGAGGAATAAGAAGGAATATATTATTACAGTAACATAGATGAACTTCAAAACTATGTTCAATGAAAGAAGCCAGACAAAAGATTACCTATATTGTATGATTTCATTTATATGAAATTTCTAGAAAAGGCAAAACTAAAAAAGCAGAAAGCAGATTAATGGTTGGCTAGGAAATTGTATACTAAGAATGAGTGAATTATATATATAAATTATAACTTCAAATCTATAAAAAATGTAGTAATAATAAACATACAATGCTCTGAAAGGAAAATGCTCCAGAAGCCAGTTTAGCAGATTCCATCTGTTATTTTTTCTTTTCCCCCTTCCACACTTACCAATCATCCTAGGATAAAGACAGGAGAAATAAAATCCAACCCCCCGATAATGGGCCAGGAATGTTAGATGCGCATAAAAGTGTTGATCTTACTCTTCTTTTTTCCTTTTAGGAACTTTTAGGAAAGAATATTGTAGAATTCTGTCATCCTGAAGATCAGCAGCTTCTAAGAGACAGCTTCCAACAGGTAACTTTTTTTCCTGGTTTGGGTCTGAGTAAAAGTTTTATCACATTCATTCCACAAATATTTATTGACTACTGATTGAGTATTGCGATAGGCACTACAGTTTTACATTCTATAGAACTTAACCTGTATTTTTAAGGAACAGAAAAAGACCAATCTTTGAAACTGTGAATAAATGTCCAAAATATTTTAGTTTGGCTTTGGCTACTGACTATCTTAAATTTAACTAGCTGCATCCAAGGGACTCTTTAAAGTATGTAAAATGGCCCTAACCGGTTTGGCTCAGCGGATAGAGCGTTGGCCTGCAGACTGAGAGGTCCCAGGTTCAATTCTGGTCAAGGGCATTTACCTTGGTTGCAGGTACATCCCCAGTAGAGGGTGTGCAGGAGGCAGCTGATTGATGTTTCTAACTCTCTATCCCTCTCCTTTCCTCTCTGTAAAAAAATCAATAAAATCTTTTTCAAAGTATGTAAAATATTCTGTGCCTTACTGCACTGTGGATAGTATTAGAAAAATGCATTTTATATATTATAGTTCTTAAATAGTTAACTCTTAATTGTAAGTGGACTCTTTAATTGTAATTTTCAGGCCCTATATCCTGAAAATATCTGGTGAATTAGGTAGTAGTTCTTAATTTATACCAGGCTAGTTAATTTTTCTCGTTATGCTTCAGTAGTGTCCTCATTGGCACAATAAGTATAATAATAGTACTTAAATTCAGAGGATTGCTGGGAAGATTAAATAAGATAATGCAGTAAAGCACATAACCCAACTTCTGGAGGAAATCAGACATTGGCAGTAAAAAGTGTCTCCCGAGTATTCAGCATTACCAGTTCTATCCACTCGGCTGCAGCTCACAGAAGGATCACATTCCTTTTATGTCTAGTCTCAAAACCTAGTCTGACTTGTGTGGAAATTATTCATAGCTAAAGATACGAACCTTCAGTAGTTTGAGAACATATTGTACAGTATATTTTAAATGCATGAAATTTATCATTCTGATGTTTTTGGCCACAAAGTATCATTTTATCACTTTTGGAAAATGTTTATTTCAAAATAGCTTTAATGGCCCAGATAGACACTACATAATCTCTAGGTTATTATTCTGACATCAGTTGTTGCTATGGTTTTAGAGTATGTAAGTAAAGGTGCTTTTTAATGGGCACTCAACAGCTGCTTACTTAGTTACTGCTTTCCAGATTTTGATGTTTCTTAAATCTAGATGGATGTATTTTTTTCCCAGTGCATTAATTTAGTTATTATTTCCAATGAAGCTTACTTTTCTTTATTTTCCTCATTTTGATTATTTCAGTGCTTTGTTTCACAGTTGATTTGTAAACGTTTTAGACATATATTTAAAATGAGCTATTTTATTATTGCTAAGTTAAGTATGTCCCATTTTCTGCTATACTTATTTTTCAGTCAGTTTGTAAGAACAGCAGAAACTGTCGCATTCATCAGCCAAAACATAAATGTTAAGTGTAGATATTTTGAAGTGCTGGGCTTATACGTCATTGGAATAGATATGTACCGCAATAAGCAGGTTTGCAAAACCAGTACTTAGTTTGTGTACAAACATAATTATGTTCATTTTATATGTATTAGACCAGGGGTCCTCAAACTTTTTAAAGTGGGGGCCAGATCACGGTCCCTCAGAGAGCTGGAGGGCCAGACTATATGAACTGCTAATTCCTACTGTAACACCTCGGCTGCGCTCACTGCCCAAAAAACCTGGCGGGCTGGATCAGACTCCTCTGCGGGCCGCATGTGGCCCGCGGGCCGTAGTTTGAAGACCCCTGTATTAGACAGTGAATACATTTAAGTTTTAAAAGCTACTTACTATTATTTAAATGCAAATATTTACATTACATTTTTTTTTTATCATGTTAAGTGAATGATGATATTTTTAAAAGAAAAAGCACAAAACCTAATGGTTGACATTATAGAAACTATAAGATAAATATTACTGCTAATATTACTTTTTTATTGTTAGAGAATGAGAATCAAAAGATTATTTCCTTTTAGATTAGAAGCTAAAATAATCTAAAATTAGTTTCTTTTGCAAAACTAAAGCAAAATAAGAACTAGAGCCAATTTTGTTTAATTTATAGAAACCTTCATAGGTGCTGTGAGAACAGAAATGCTCAGGTTTGGGGGGAAAGCGAGGCTTCAGGAGCAATGTATAAGCTGTATTCAGTGTTACTAGATTTCTGGTTTATGCTTGTAAAGCTAGATTAGCATTATCTTTAAGGGACTTTCCAAGGGAAGTATGGAAATCTAGTCTGTTTTTCCTGGAAAGAATTGTTACTCCTTTTTTACTTTGACTAGAGAGGTCAGGTAGTTCTGGGATTCTGGGAAGAAATATGATAAATATATCTCCTAATTATTTAGTCACTTAGTTTTTACTCATACTGTTTTTTCAGTAGCATTGAAAGGGACAGTGACACAGGAATCTTAGGGTTATAGAGTGGGAATTTTATTTTTTAATTTTCTAAGGATAATTTTTGTGGGTTTCACTGATAGCATGAAAACTTTTTCAGGTGGTGAAATTAAAAGGCCAGGTGCTGTCTGTCATGTTCCGGTTCCGGTCTAAGAACCGAGAGTGGCTCTGGATGAGAACCAGCTCCTTTACTTTCCAGAACCCTTACTCAGATGAAATTGAGTACATCATCTGTACCAACACCAATGTGAAGTATGTACCATAAAGGCCTTTTCGAATGTTGCGATTTCTCCTGGGCCAAATCTGCTTATCTCCTTCTCTTCTACTTTTCTAGTAATCAATAGCATTAGTTTGAAATTCCTCATCTTCCAACTTCTCACAGTTTGGGTAGTTCATCCAGGTAGAATAAGGTTTTAATAAGCTATAGATTAGAGATGAGGTTGTAAGATGTGAAAGATTTGTATTTCAATTTCATTTAAGTCCTCTCTAGAAAGGATTTTGTTGTATACCCATTTTATTGCTCTTGTCTGGCAGAATTTTTCTCTACAGCAGATATCTGAGGACTTTCTATAAAACGCCAGATAGTAAATATTTCAAAGGCTTTGTGGGGCATACACTTGCTATTGCAACTACTGAACTCTGTTGTTATAGCAAAAAATAGTTCTAGACGAATAAAATGAGCAAAGATACCTATCTTCAACCAAACTTTTATTTTAAAAAATGCAATGGACTGCATTTGCCCCAGGGTCTGTAGTTTGCTTTAGAACATGGCTTCATCCACTCTTTTGTTAGCCTTTGTTCTCCTTTATTCCTTGATTTCTTTCTGTTTGAGCCTTCCTTTTTATTAAATATACACACAAAAATTTTTTATTGAGATGGATTTCAGATACTATACAGTTTACCTACTTAAAGTGTACATATTTTTAAAGTATGTCACAGGATTGTTCAACTGTTACCACAGTCTAATGTCATCTATTCTAAAAGAAATCCTCCAAGTCCTATGCAAATAAATTTACCTATTCTAGCAAGACAGTTCATATAAATGGAATCATACAATATATAGCTCCTTTGTGACTAGCCTCTTTCACTTACTATAATGTTTTAAAGTCATCCATGTTATAGCATATATCAGTACTTCATTTCTTTTTATTGCCAAATAGTCTTTTGTATGGATATCCCAATTTTGTTTATTCATTCATTGGTTGATGGACATTGAGTTATTTCCACTTTTTGGCTATTAAGAATACTGCTATGAACATTTGTGTACTAGTTTTTGTGTGGGTATGTTTTTATTCTCATTGACATATACCTAGGAGTGGAATGGCTGGGTCATATGGTAACTGTGTTAAATCTTTGGAGAAACTGCCCAGCTGTTTTTGAGAACTGCTCTTCCATTTTATGCTCTTGTCAGCAATGTATGAGGATTGCAGTTTCTCCACATTCTTGCTGTTCTTTTATTTTATTTTATTATTATACCTAGCAGGTGTAAAGTTACTTCTTTTTCATTTAATCTCTCTGTGTAAAATTGGCTTTGAATCCACCTCCTGAAGATCTGATTTTATAAATAACTAGTGCCCCGATGCAAGAAATTCATGCACATTAAAAAATGATTAATTAGAGGAAATAATTTAATATTGCTATTTGCCCTTTCTCTATAATTGGAGTGTCAGAGATGGAAGAAAATTAGTAAAATTTATATGAAAACCTTCCTCCTGTCAGACCAAGAGTCAAGTCCTTTGCCCACCCACGTGCACCTCAAAATCGCATGAGACTCAGATCCGGCCTTGGGGACCCTCCCCCCCCAATTGGGCTAGATCCAGACCCGGCCAGTCCCACCCTTGTTAAGCCCTGCCGGGCAAGGGGCATAGCCTGAGGTCCCCCAGCCCAGACCGGGGTGGGGGTTTTGCCTTGAGGTCCTCTGTCAAGCCCCCAGGTGGGGGACATGGCCTGAGGTCCCCTGTCAAGCCCTGCTGGGTGGGGGCATGGCCTGAGGTCCCCTGTCAAGCCCAGCCAGGCAGGGGGGCCCAGCCTCAGGTCCCTTGGCCCGGTGCTGGGTCGGTGGGACGTGATCAATTAGCATACTTCCTCTTTATTAGATTATTAGATAGGATTAGCAGTATGACTAGCATCTGGTGAGACATTGAGTCTGTATTCTCCAATTCAATTGTTAGGGCTTGTAAAGTTTAATTCTCTGTTAAATTAACTTAGTATAATGGATTGAGTTAGAAATTTTTATTAACTTAGAACTCGGGTACATATGGTCACGGTCATTGTAGATTTTTGTTTACTTTGTTTTCACATCTTTATATAACAGAATAACTATTGTTTTGTGTTCTCATTTTGTTTAAAATTTGAAATCTTTTTAGGAACTTTTTTCTGGAAATAATGGCTTCCCCCATTTTTACATAGAGTTTTCCCCACCACAATTAATTTTAATGAATTATTAATGTTTTAAAAGAAATACTCTTTGTAGAAAATTGGAAAGTATTGAAAACTATGTGAAAGTAAAAAAATTTCCCTATCCAGAAATAGTCCTTTTTTTTAAAAAAAAAAAGATGTATTTTTATTTGATATTTGCCCTGACCAGGAATTGAACTGTGATCTACTGGTTTATAGGCTGACGCTCAACCACTGAGCAACATCGGCCGGGTCAGAAATAATCCTTTCTATGTTTCAATATATATATACTTTCAGTTTTTCACTTAGGCTTTTTAAAAACACTGTATGTATATACGCACATATCCACACAACTAGGTACTAAATACTTAGGAAGAGTTAGAACCCAAACAAGAAGAACCCATGTGCCATAGGACATAGTTTCTCTTTGTGTCATGTTGTCCATAGTTGTGAATTATTTGTTGAATCTGAGGTCATAGGTTGCCTTTAGGATTGGACTTGAAAGAGAATTTATTAGGATCACCCCACCTACAAGTGAATATATAGAGCTTTATGCACAAGCAGTGTTAGATATATTTTTTCTCAGTTTTACCTTCTCTCCATTTCCCCAGGAATTCCAGCCAGGAACCACGGCCTACACTGTCCAACACAATTCAGAGGCCACAGCTAGGTCCCACAGTTAATTTATCCCTGGAGATGGGCTCCGTGCAGCTGGCACCCAGGTGAGAAATGGTGGGAGGATCATTTATTGAGCAGTGACTAGTCCAGGGCCATCTGCAATCCCATTATTTTTTTATTTTGTTAAGCCTTTTTCCCAGATTCTTTAAAAAAAATTTCCCCCCTATTTCTCTCCTCACTGGCTTTACCATATAGGCAGCAGCAACAACAAACAGAACTGGACGTGGTACCAGGAAGAGATGGACTGGCCAGCTACAATCATTCCCAGGTTAGTGTGTCGTCTTTGAGGAAGGCCCGTGAGCATTTTTTAAAAGAAATGTCTCTCAGTGCCAGTTAGAGTGTGAATGTATCTATGTGAATTTTAGGGTTATTGAATTGTCATGTTAAACCTTTCGTGGTTATTTTTATCATTATATTCCACAGGTTTCTGTTCAGCCTGTGACAGCCACAGGGCCAGAACACAGCAAGCCCCTTGAGAAGTCAGATGGTCTGTTTGCCCAGGATAGAGATCCAAGATTTTCAGAAATCTATTCCAACATCAATGCAGGTATGTTTCTTACTCATTCTCCTTTTAAATTCTCATTTTGATCACTTACTGATGGGCCTGTTGCTGCCCAATCAGTAGTCTTCCAACATATCCTCTCTTAGTCACAATACCTCATGGGTAAATAGGAACTTGCTGAACTGTTAGAGTGCAGCCCCTTGACTGGCCCTCCCCCACTCCTTTTGGTCCGCAGATCAGAGTAAAGGCATCTCTTCCAGCACTGGCCCTGCCACCCAGCTCTTCTCCCAGGGCAACACATTCCCTCCTCCCCCCCGGCCGGCAGAAAATTTCAGGTGAGCCCCATATGTGTGTATTGCTTTAAGGGCAACTGATGGATTCATTTGCTGAGTCCAAGTTTTATTCTTCCCTAGCTTTCTCTGGTTATTTCAGACAAGGCAGGGAACTTCTAGGGCCTAGGATGAGGCAAGATGCTTTTCTTCCTCCTGCGTCTTTGCACTTTGCCTGTTGCCATGTTCTAGGTTCCATCTCTGTGTGTCCTGATCAGTGTGTGGCTGTCAGTCTTTCTGATCTTTTCCACATTTTTTATCAAGTTTTCTTTAACCTCAAGGAAGTCAAGGGAATCTGAGAATAGCACTAGATTGTCCTGTGATTCCTAGATTCTGTGATAAACACATCCTTTTAATCCTTTACCTTAACTATTTGTTCATGCCTAGAAATAGTGGTCTGGCACCTCCTGTAACCATCGTTCAGCCATCAGCTTCTGCAGGACAAATGTTGGCCCAGATTTCCCGCCACTCCAACCCCACCCAGGGAGCAGCCCCCACGTGGACCCCTAGTACCCGCCCAGGCTTCTCTGCCCAGGTAAAGTTTCTCACCTGCCCCCTGGATATTGTTTTTTGTTTGTTTGTTTGGGCTGTTTTTCCATATGTAAAATTATTGTTGTTTATCTTAGGCTCCTTTTCCTCAATCCCCACCACCTACCTTCCAATTTTTATCTTTATTGGGATCAATTAGATAATTAAAAACCATGGATAATATAAAACTCAGAGTCTGTGGTGTTTACATACCCACTTTAAGTCAAAATTGCTGCCCTAACTGGTTTGGCTCAGTGAATAGAGCGTTGGCTTGTGGACTGAAGGGTCCCAGGTTTGATTCCGGTCAAGAGCATGTACCTTGGTGGTGGGCACATCCCCAGTAGGAGGTGTGCAGGGGGTAGCTGATTGATGTTTCTCTCTCATCAATGTTTCTAACTCTTTATTCCTCTCCCTTCCTCTCTGTAAAAAAAAATCAATAAAATATATTTAAATAAATAAATAAATGAATAAATAAATAAATCAGAATTGCTCACATAAAACATCTTGAACAGATTTTCAAATGTGTTTTGGAGTAAATTCTTTTTCCCCCCTAAGATTTTAAAAACATACATACTTTTTAATTGATTTTAGAGAGGAAATAAGAGGGAGAGAAAAATAGAAACATCAATAATGAGAGAATCATTGATCAGCTGCCTCCTGTATACACCCCTACTGGGGATTGAGCCCACAACCCCGGCATATACTCTTGATCGGAATTGAACCTGTGACCCTTCAGTCAGGCTGACGCTCTATCCAATAAGCCAAACCTACTAGGGCTGAAGTAAATTCTAAGAGGCTTCCGCTTCATTTAGGTCTAAAAAATACAGGAACAAAGGAGAACATTAATTATAAATTTAGACACAAGGGTGTCTATTTAAAAAAAAGTGTTGAGCCAAAACCAGTTTGGCTCAATGGATAGAGCGTCAGCTTGGGGACTGAAAGGTCCCGGGTTCGATTCCGGTCAAGGGCATGTACCTTGGTTGCGGGCATATCCCCAGTAGGGGGTGTGCAAGAGGCAGCTAATCGATGACTCTCTCTCATCGATGTTTCTAACTCTCTATCTCTCTCCCTTCCTCTCTGAACAAAATCAATAAAATATATTTAAAATAAATAAATAAATAAAAATTTAAAAAAGTGTTGAAAAGTTCCTATATACTCTATATGTATATCCTATATAATAAGAGCCTAATATGCTAAGTTTCTGACTGTTCAACTGTTCGACCAGTCGTTATAATGTGCACTAACCACCAGGGGCAGATGCTCTGACTGGTAGGTTAGCTTGCTGCTGGGGTCCGGCAGATCAGGACTGGGTGAGACGGGCTGGACACACCCTGGCAGGCCAGCCTCCTGCAATCCCTCCCTGCCAGGCTGGCCCTTATTGGCCCCAATTGGGATTGGGCAAGATGGGCCAGACATGCCCTGGAGACCTCCCGTGGGCCCTCCCGGCCAGTTGGCCCTTATCAGCCCCAATCGGGACAGGGCGAGATGGTCCCTATCAGCCCTAATTGGGACTCGGCAGTGAAACACTGGGGCCCTCCTGCCGTCCCTCCCCACCCTGATCGTGAATGGTGGGGTCTCTCAGTCTGGCCTGGACTCTCTCGCAATCCAGACCCCTTGGGGGATGTCGGAGAGCCTGTTTTGGCCCGATCCCCGTAGGCCAGGTCGAGGGACCCCGAATCCATGCATTGGGCCTCTAGTATAATATGTTAAGCTAAAGCTAATATCCTATGTTCATAGCAGCACAATTTACAATAGCTAAGATTTGGACAATAAAAAAAAAAAGTAAAGCTAATATCCATTCATAAGTTCATATATACTTATATTAGTAATATATAACATATATAATATATAACATTCTTTATATGATATGTAATATAAATATAAATGGTAACACTTTAAATTTAAAAAGCAAAAACCAAAAGTAGGCTCCAGAATTATTATTATACAATGTTATCTCAATTGTATAAAAAATTGCATAGGAAAATAAAAACTGGAAGAAATTATCCACCATATGTCTTTGGTGGTAGAATTGTGATTAATGTTTTAAAAGTATTTTCTTCACTTTGCAAATATTCCATAGTGCATATATTGAATACATTACTATTATGGTGAGAAAAATGGGAGTTACTAAAAAAAAGGACATCATTAGGAACAAATGAATGTGATACAGACTGAAAAATGATGAGAAGTGTTTATATATATATACACACACACCATAGTGTTATTAATGCCTCCATTTTTATATAACTTTACAATTTATAAAATGATTTTATATAAATCATTTTTATTTAGTTTTCACAACTTTAAATGTATACTTTTATTAATTTTGTAGTTCATTTCTTTTTGCACTTTTCACAGTTGCCTAAAGATAGTGTCAAGAGAGATTGGGGATTAGTTGGAAGAAGTATGCATTAGGAAATTGCTGAGTTTCAATCAAAAGAACCCAATGATTGACAGAGCATTGACTCTCATAGGAATGGTATGTGCAATAATCTTAATGTTCTACTTATTGTTCTGTGTTCCTTTTTCTCTCTTAGCAGGTGGCCACCCAGGCTACAGGCAAGACTCGTTCTTCCCAATTTGGTGTGGGCAACTTTCAGACTCCATCTTCCTTTACTCCCATGTCCGTCCCTGGTGCTTCCACTGCATCACCTGGTGCTGCTCCTTACCCTACTCTCACCAGTCGTGGATCCAACTTTGGTGAGTTCAGTCCAGAAGATGGATAAAAGGAAAATCACAGCACTAAAGAGAAAGGATTTGGAGGTTAAGATGGTTTGCTGTGCACTGAGCTAATTATGAGTAAATTTAAGGTATTTGCTATTTAAAACCTAGCCAGATGGCCCTGGCCAGTTTGGCTCAGTAGATTGAGTGTTGGCCTGCAGACTGAAGGGTCCCAGGTTTGATTCTTGTCAAGGACACATACCTGTGTTGTTGGCTCATTACCCAGAGGGGCATGCAGGAGGCAGCCTATCAGTGATTCTGTCTTATTATTGATGTTTCTCTCCCTGTTGCTTCCTCTCTGAAATCAATAAAAATAAACCCTACGTAATAAAAGGCTAATATGCAAATTGCCCAAACCATAGAACGGTGATGATGCCCACTGACCACCAGGGGGCAGACGCTCAATGAAGGAGCTGTCCCCTGGCAGTCAGTGAAGCTGGTTCACAGCTACCGTCAGTCGGACATCCCCTAAGAACTCCCAGAACTATGAGAGGGTGCAGGCTGGGCTGAGGGGACATGCACACCACACATGCACGTGCGCGAGCACACACACACATACCACCACACCACCACCACCACTCCCTGTGCATGAATTTTGTGCATCAGGCCTCTAGTAAATAAAATCTACCCACATGAAAAAGATCTACAACAAAAAACGTGTAAAATATTATTAATTTAATATGCAAATTTATTCTAAAATGAGCAAAGGATTCTTTGGAATAGCTTCTTAAAGAAGAAAAATAAATTGGTTTGGGTTTTGAAATAGAAGAGGCATTGATTGACAGAAAGAAAGGCAAGAGGTTTCTAGGTAAAATTAATGACTTGCATGTAGTTATGTGTTAGATTTTCCTCTCCAATGAAATTAGTAGATTGAAGTTTATTCTTCCTCGCTAGTTCCTGAGACTGGACAGACTGCAGGACAATTCCAGACACGGACAGCAGAGGGTGTGGGAGTCTGGCCACAGTGGCAGGGCCAGCAGCCTCATCATCGTTCAAGTTCTAATGAGCAACATGTTCAACAGCCATCAGCACCGCAACCTGGCCAGCCTGAAGTCTTCCAGGTGAGAGGATGAAAAGGCTTTAGAAAATCAGAAATTTGGAGAGAAAGGGTAATAGAGGAGAGACAGAAAAGGAAATATGCATGTATTAGGTTATGAGTGGGAGAAGACAGTGGGGACATGTAGGGATAATTGTCATTAATAGGAAAGATTATGAATTTAGTTTGATGTACAGCCTTTAACCAGACCATAGTTAGTGATGTGCAGCACCATGCAAAGATGTCAAAGAAAGTAATCACAGCCCATTCAAGGAGACACACATCCCCACTTCACAAAAGCTTGAGTATAAACATACTGATTATAGTTATAAAGGTCTGTTTACCTAATCCTGAGGGGACTGCAAGGCTGAATGGAGTAATCTTAGGCAATGCAAAGGAAGAGCTAGTTTAAAACATAAGTTGAAAGAAGGCAAAACAGGTTTTGGTAGAAAACAAAGAGGATAAGAATAATAACCCTTTGCACTCCGAACCATTCTGGACATTGGCTACCAGCTACTCGACGCTACTTTGCGGCGGAAACGTGCGTTGAATTAACTCAATTCCCCATAATCACTAATAAACTGCAATGTCCCCCCTGAGAGGGGACATCCGAGTGATATGCTAGAATTCCGATGTCCCCTGAGAGGGGATAGCGGAGTGCAAAGGGTAAATAATTAATCTATGGGGAAGGAGGCGGTATATGAAATGTGACAAGCAGATTTTTTCACTTTTGAAAACACTGAGTACTGGAAAAGTGGGAAATATGTGTGGAACTATAGGGGGAAGATAGAGAAGGGACTAGGACAAAAGTTCATCATCTAAAGGAGTCAGAGTTGCTGAGATTGAGGAAAGCTGAGAGAACTCAGCACAGCAGAAACTCTTTGGGGACAGGAATGGTGGTTCAGGGGAATGTTAGAAGGGAGCTTAATAAATGTAAGGGATCAAGGTGTGTGACCAAACTTACTTTTCTCTTACTAGGATATGCTGTCCATGTTGGGAGACCAGGGCAACAGCTACAACAATGAAGAATTTCCTGATCTAACTATGTTTCCCTCCTTTTCAGAATAGAACTATTGGGGTGAGGATAAAGGGGTGGGGAAGAAAAATTACCATTTGTTTTTAAAAAACAAATCTTTCTGTAAACGGAATAAAAATTCCTCTCCCCTCCCTTCCCTCACCCCTATTGTGTACCCCCTTTCACTTCTGGCCTTTCCCTTGCCCTCCTGCCTCTCTGACATAATTTATAGATGAGATGGAGTAAACACTCAAGGTTTTGTGGACCGTTTGAAAATTGAGGCTGGGTGAAGTTAAAAATGCTTTGCCCTATGTCTCCTGACCAGCAATTTGTACAGAGGTGATTTCTGCTAGGGTCAAGGGACATATTAGAGAACTTGATGTCCACTATTTGCCTTGTACTGTGGCCTGATTTTGGAAAGAAATTCTGAATAAGGTGGGGAGAGGAGAAATGTCCTCATATTTGAGGACCATGAAACATGGTAGGTATATATGGGGCTTTAGAAAGTGAGAATATGTTCTTTCTGCTGCCTGTGAGCAGTTTCTCTGGAAAGAAATGTGAGTGAAGAAATGAGAGAGAGAGAGAGAGAGAGAGAGAGTGTGTGTGTGTGTGTGTGTGTGTCTGTGTGTGTGTATTTCTTTCTCCCTATTAGGGAGTTATGCAAAATTTGTCCCAGATTTTATCTTTGTCTTTCTCTGTGTTTTTCAAAGAGTCCTAAGGAGTTAAATCTTCCAGGTATTTTCTACTTAGTATTGCAGCCAAAGAGTATTTAAATAAATGTCTTTGCTGTACTTACATCTGTGCCCAGCCAGTATGCAACTCTAAGCAGATATATAACATTTTCTGCTGATAGGATTGGTCTGTCATCAGACATATTTAGTAATAAAACTGGTGCTCTCACCTTATATGGAATATGTGCAAAGATTACAGAAATAGGCTGGCAGGATAAAACTTACAGAAACCCCATATTTGGCCATAAGGATAATGCTGCATTTTTGTCAGAATGACATATATGTGTTCCATGGAAGTTATTTCTGCATGGAAACTCAACTTCTTGGATTAGTAGTCCCAGTGCAAACCCTCACTGGTGCAGTTTGAACCAAATACCAGCCTTCTTGCAAAGTAGCCTCTCACCCCGTTCTCAGAGTACCCAGTCTGGCAGGAAACTGAGATTTAGGTCTTTTCTGACCTGTGACTCTTTGCTCCATCTCAGTCTTGAGACTGGATTTTGCTTTGTAGTACAAAATAAATCCATGTGATAGATGGGGCCTGGACTCCCATCCCAACAGGGTCACTTAGTAATTAATTAACTACAGCCATATAAATGTGGATACAGGTTACTACTATCACTTTACCTTCCTCAGGTAACAGTCATATATATCAGCCTTTTTTTTTTTTTTTTTTAATTGGCTCAGGCCAGTATTGTAAGTGAAAGACTGAATAAGAAGACATTTTAAATGTAGCCATAGGGGACTGAGGAGCATGGATGGCCTTGGAGAGGCTCAGAGAATGTCATTATGGAGTTTCCCTTCCTTTTGCCTCCAGTCTGGTGCCAGGTATTGGAGTGGAAAAGGAAACAGTTTATTTTTTTATTCTATGTGCACACATACAGTATACATATATATTTATATCACAATTTAAGAAACCAAAATGTTGAGTTTCCAATAAAGTCCTTGTTTTTTAATAATCGCCTGTTTTTAAATGTGATCAAGACTATAATATTGTATAATTATTATAGGGCGTTGTGGGAGGGTTGGGAAAGGGAGGGAGAAGATGCTCTGGGGGTTTTGTTTCTGCTTTTCCTTCAGGGTTTTATTTTTGGTTGTTTTTCTTTTGTTGGCCATTTCTGTACTGCTGGCATCTGTGCTGAGCCTTACAGTGGCAAAAATAATGACATGTAGCAAGTATTTTAAAACAAAATATTTTTCCTTTTGTAAACTTTGTGTGGTGTCATCTTGATTGCGGCTTTATTATTCCTTTGCAGCTCATAAACAACAGACTACCATGAATAGTTGAATCCATAGCTTTAGTTCCAAACATACACACATAAAGCACAGTGTGTCTGTAGTTTCAGAAATGGGAAATCATAGCGCTCTGATCACTCAGTATTCCTTGGTTGTCCTCCTGATCCTGACTCATTCTGAGTGCAGTAGGGGGTAGGGTTGGGGAATGCCAAAGTCCTGTGAGAGGGGAGAATTGGGACTGGAGACGAGTTGGGCACATTTGGATTTCTTCTCTCAGCATCTCCCCCTCTTCTGGAAGAAAAGGAATTAAGGGCAGGGAAGTTTAAACATTTCAGATCTGGACCTGGTTTTCCTCTAAGTTCATGAGCAAATCTTAAAACGCATAGGCATATGCCTGTGTGCCTGAGAGTCTGTGTAATCCACCAGACACTAGATCCAGATTCCATGTATTATCCTTTCTGTTCCCCCACATCCATTTATGGAAGGATATGGAGTTTGGGAGTGTGGCTCATGACCTGTCACATGCCTGGATATTGGGGGAAGTATGTGGAGAAGCTCATATGACTGGACCTCAGTTGGGGATGTTAGTAATTGAGACAGATAATGTTCACCAGCCATCCCACCATCAGAGTTTAGCAACGAATAAGTCACATGTGAGTTTGTCAGTGCCATGGCATTGATTCATGTGCTGTCATAAATTTCTAAGAATTCTGATTTTTGCTACTTTTAGAACTGGTTTCATCTGGACTTTGGGCATATCCTTCCTCAGCACAACTGTATCAGGCTAGGAGAGCTATTCCTGTGCATAGAAGCGGTGACAACAGTTACCAACAAGCTTATAAAATATAAATGATTTTGAAGCCTATGGCTTCTCATATACTCTTTAAACCAGGGGTCCTCAAACTTTTTAAAGTGGGGGCCAGATCACGGTCCCTCAGAGAGCTGGAGGGCCCGACTATATGAACTACTAATTCCTACTGTAACACCTCGGCTGCGCTCACTGCCCAAAACACCTGGCGGGCCGGATCAGACTCCTCTGCGGGCCACATGTGGCCCGCGGGCCGTAGTTTGAAGACCCCTGCTTTAAACCTTTTGTTTTTATTCCTTCACCTCAGACACAAATTTAAAAACAAAGTTTAAAGTTGGAGAGATGGGTAACAGGAAAAGATAATCCTCCAATATAATAAAAAAGGGGGGGAAAATGGAAAAGAAACTTTTAAAAAGTGGGAGAGATCAGGAATAGATCCCTCTACTGAGAGAAAATAAGCCCTGACTTGAGTACTGTGTATTGGGTCTGTTGTTGTCTGCCCTTGATGTAAAAGCAGCTCTCCACCCTGGCTCATTCCACAGGCATACAGAAACACTGCAAATTCGATGCCTGCTTCTCTCCTCCCTAATTCCCCTTCTCAGCATTTCTATCTCCGCCTCCCTCCCCTGTCCAAATTTTCCAGCCAACAGCTGGAGCTGACTTCCGCAATTCTGATGGAATAAATCCAGCAATCCTAGGCATCCGCCCACAGTATCGACACTTCCCTGCTGTAACGAGCCCAGAGAACAGATTCCCATCAGCAGGTAATATTTTCAACTTCCTAGCTCTTGGTTTTTCATTCCTGCCAGTTCTACATTTTAGGAGTGTTAGGGATGTTAGTGACTTGGGGATCAAAATGAATTTTGTAGGCTCTGTGCAAGAAAACAATGATAGCCTTCTTAGGTCATTTCCTGGCCAAATAAAATCTGCCTGGAAATCTTTAGGATTACTTCTGTGACTTGTGTGTATACATGGTTGTTAGTAAAAGCAAAAATACAGGAATCCTTTACCCATGCTTCACTTGGAGTAGCCTCTGGGATTTTCTGTTTTGGCCAAAGGGACCAAAAGGGTTAACATAGCGGGAGGGGAGTGGTACCAAAAGGGTTAACATAGCGGGAGTGGAGTGGTGCAGGGAGTGGCAGCTCAGTACTTGCTACCCTGAGACATCCCAAAGCAGCCAGTTTGCAGAGATTACATAAAAATGGACTATAAATTCAAAACTTAATGCAAGCTGTGCGACTTGCTACAGACTGTAAATTGTTCTTAAAATGGAGGACATGTAATTAAGCCACTGCAAGGAGTAAAGCTAGAGCAAAAACTAGGGAAAGCTGTATATTTGGTCATAGAACATTGCTTTACTGTCTTACATTCTTTTAACAGACTTTGGTTCTGAGGCTATTTGTCCTATGAGGCGGTCACAGGTTTTCGTTGTCAGAAAAAAAAAAGAAAAACAACAAACCTTCCTGCCCAGAGCAGCTGGTTGAAATTAGAACAGTTTCCTGCCGGAGGAGGGAGCAGGAAGAGAAAGAAGAAATGCTTAAGACTAAGGAGACAATAAAATATTCTCTCATAGTTAGCGAATAGGAAATACTGTCAACTTTTCCCTTGTCCTCTCCTAGCAAGGTCTGGAAAAATATCAGAACTTAGGCACAGAAAGGAAGAATGCCTTAAAGAAATGACCAGGAAGCAAAATGAAACGGGCAGTCTTCCCTTTTTTGTATTATTCAACCACCATCATCCGCCCTGCGTTTATATGTAACCTTGTCCGTCTTTTCCAAGTCTGCTGGGGATATGGGAGACAGGTGCTGAGCCCATGCTGATAGTCCATTTTCTACCTTGTTTAGGTTGTCAGTGCAAGTTGTGTGTGTGTGTGTGTGTGTGTGTGTGTGTGTGTGTAAGGAATTTCCCTAGGTCAAAATACTTAGCACCAGAAGTATCTGCACCCCATCCAAACCCAGACTCCTCCTGACTATCAGGTTTATCACATGGACATCACCTTCAGTTGTTTTTCTGTCTTCATGAAGCCCAATTTTCCTTTGCCTCATAGTCAATAGGAAGACGTTCTCAACTTCAGGCTCGTCAACACCCCAGAATTATTGTGTGTGCATGCATTTTTTCTGGTGCGAGGGATTATATAGTGGCTTGCAAATTTTTACTGGCTTCTCAAAGGAGTCTGTGACTGCCAAAGGTTGAGAACCACCTGTTTGGGAAGATGGCTCCAGGTATTTCCTCCTAAGCCAGCCTAGTCTTCCTTGGCAAATACAAGAGTTGTCCCTAATTATCCCGTTCCTCAGGATGTGGGAGCTCAAGGTTCTACTGCTGCTGCCCATGGTGAGCTTTGCTCTATACCCTGAGGAGATACTGGACACCCAATGGGAGCTATGGAAGACGACCTACAAGAAGCAGTATAACAGCAAGGTGCCCAGGGACCTGGGGGAAGCTTGGTGGGAGGGCTAAGTGGGACTTCCAGTCCCAGGTTCCAAATTCCTATCCAATATTTGAACCACTCCAACCAAGCAAACCTGCCCTTGTTCCCCAGCTGTTAACATAGAGTTTTTATTCCTACTCATCAAGTCACCAACAAGTAGAACCATCAAGTCCTATCCTTACTCTTCTTTATATTTTTCTTTTGGGAAGACTTCTCAGATTAATGCTGTTAATCCATAAGCAACTTTTCTGTACATCTCCAGATCTTTGCATTCTATTATTTGACTATGCTTATATACTTCTTCTTGCATGTTCTTAATAATTCCATGATCATTTCCCAAACTAGATTGTATACTCTATTATTGTAAATTTTTATCTTTTCTCCTACATACCTCCATAATATTACATATGTAACTTTGCACACAAAACCCAGTCTATGCCAGTACTGACGATGCTCTATTTAGGTGGATGAAATCTCTCGGCGTTTAATTTGGGAAAAAAACCTGAAGCATATTTCCATCCATAATCTTGAGGCCTCTCTTGGTGTCCATACATATGAACTGGCAATGAACCACTTGGGGGACATGGTGAGTGAACCTCAGCTCTTGTCCTGCCTGTCCTGTTTGCCTTAGTTTCCTGATTATGCCTGGCCTCTCTTTTCTTTGTCCCAGACCAGTGAAGAGGTGGTTCAGAAGATGACTGGACTCAGAGTACCTCCATCCCATTCTCGCAGTAATGATACCCTCTATATCCCAGATTGGGAAGGCAAAGCCCCAGACTCCATTGATTATCGAAAGAAGGGATATGTTACTCCTGTCAAAAATCAGGTACCCTTCTGTCTCCTGGGAATGGGTATGTAAGCTGGCATGACCTCTTCCCTTTGCTGTTTCTTTGTTCTTAAGATACAAGGGCATTAGTAAAGGGGTGAGGAATTATTCTATCATTTAACTCATCTATTTTTGAACTTTTCAGTTTTTTTTGTTAATCCTCACCTGAGGATATTTTTTCCATGATTTTTAGAGAGAGTAGAAGGGGAGAAGAGAGGAGGAAAGAAAGAAGACAATGTGGAAGAGACATCAATTGGTTACCTCCCTTACAATGCCCCAACCCCCAGGCAGGGATCAAACCTGCAACCCAGATACATGCCCTTGACCAGGAATCAAATCCTCAACCTTTTGGTGTGCAGGCCAACTTTAACCATTGAGCAACACTGGCCGGGCTTTAGGTTGTTTCTGCGTTTTCCTTTTTACAAATATTGTAAGCACCACGTGCATATATTTTTGTATCCATATACAAATATTCATGCAAAGTAAATCCTCAAATTAAAATGAATAGATCCTTTCCAAAAAGGTTTTACTATCTTACATTCTTATCAGCATGAGAATGCCAGTTTTCCCACAACCTTAACAACATTGATTGTATGTGTCAACAGATGAACAACTGATTTAACATTCATTCAACGAATACATTTTTCCCCCCAGGACTTAACCAGATATGTGCTAGGGAGTAGAGATTCAAGATGACTAAGACACACCTGTGACCTCAAGAAATCCTCAATCTTAAAAAATAGAAAAAAAGCCCTGGCCAGTGTGGCCCAGTTGGTTGGAGTGTTGTCCCATGTACTGAAAGCTCACAGGTTTGATTATCAGTCAGGGCACACTCCCAGGTTGCGTGCAAGCTTGATCCTCTGTTGGGGCATATGGGAGGCAGCCAATGGATGTTTCTCACATCGATGTTTTCCTCCCTCTCCCTCTCCCTCTTCCTCTCCCTCCTCTCTCTCGAATCAATAAAAAACATATCCTTAGGTAAGGACCAAAAAATAATAATAAAAATATAAGAAAGGAAAATCTACCACCTATCTTAAGAAACACTAATGATAGCTAGCACGTTTATCATCCACATTTTACAGAGAGGGAAACTGAGGCAAAAAGAGGTTTAGTAACTTAACTCAAGGTCACCTATCTAAGTGGTTACAAAGTCAGTACTCTGCTATACTACAGCTAATGGAACAATAGTAACAAAAGATATCAATAGCAATAACAGCAATAGAACAGTGCAACAAATATTAAATGAAGGGAAATAGCAAAGGGGGGGACATGTATACTGGAATTTATAAAATCTCTGGAACTTCATCAGGCAGGTAGAGGTGAAAAAACAAAAAGCGTGAATAACAATGACTGATGGTTTCTCTGTTATGCCTCTCAGGGTCAGTGTGGTTCCTGTTGGGCTTTTAGCTCTGTGGGTGCCCTGGAGGGTCAACTCATGAAGAAAACGGGTAAACTCTTAAATCTGAGTCCCCAAAACCTGGTGGACTGCGTGTCTGAGAACGATGGCTGCGGAGGGGGCTACATGACCAATGCCTTCCAGTATGTGCAGAAGAACCGGGGCATTGACTCCGAAGACGCATACCCGTATGTGGGACAGGTGAGACCATCCCGCATAGCTCTGGAATGCATCCTCCTGCCCCGGCATGACATTTTGTACTGGAAACAATTCCAGAAATCTTGTTTTCTGTTACCTTATTCTGCTTTCTTACTGGGAAAACAGTCCACTGAGGCCAAGAAGATTCCAACACTCTGGCAGAATTTGGGGAGCTTAGGCTACCATAGATCCCATCTGCCTCTGTGCCCCGGGGGAGTGGGGAGAAATAGGGGGTAGGCTATTCCATAGATCCTGGAGAAGGTCTCTATAACCCTCTGTTCAAAGCCCACTCCCATCACAAATCTCATTTCGTGAATCATGTGGCTTTATTTTGAATAATCTCATTTTGGGTTCTGGGAACATTTAAGCAAATTATGTAAGTTTACATATATAAAATGAGAGAAAAAACAAGTTGCTTCATATTTGTTGTAATTTTAAAGATCAACTCACTTCCTCCAACAAGCCTCTTTAGCAATAGAAAGCAGATCTTATCTAAAATAAGAAATTCTGAGGGCTGTTTATAGACATGGGGTTGATAATATAATATGGGGCCTTTGCAACAGGAGCCTTGGAAGAAGGGATAACCAGTTTCATTTATTTATTTATTTATTTATTTATTTATTTATTTATTTTTAATATATTTTATTGATTTTTTTTTTTTTTAACAGAGAGAAAGGGAGAGAGATAGAGAGCTAGAAACGTCGATGAGAGAGAAACATTGACCAGCTGCCTCTTGCACACCCCGTACCGGGGATGTGCCCGCAACCAAGGTACAAGCCCTTGACCAGAATCGAACCTGGGACCTTTCAGTCCGCAGGCCGACGCTCTATCCACTGAGCCAAACCGGTTTCGGCAACATTCAGTCTTTTTTTTTTTTTTTTTTTTTTTTTTTTTTTTTTTTTTTTCCTTTTTATTTTATTTTATTTTATTTTATTTTTTTGGCTTTTTTTTTTTTTTAATAAGTTTTTATTTTTCATATTATTACAAATGTTCCTTCCCCCCCCCCCCCACCATTGCTCTCCTCCACCAGGTTCCCACCCCACCCTCTGCCCTTTCCCCTCTCCCCATTGTCCTCATCCATAGGTGCACAGTTTATGTTCAGTCTCTTCCCACGCCCCCCTCTCTCCTTTTCCCCAAGAATCGTCAGTTCACTCCCCTTCCATACCTCTGATTCTATTATATTCAACAGTTAATATTGTTCATCAGATTTTTTTAATTTCCTTGGTTTTTAGATTCACTTGTTGATAATTACGTATTTGTTGTTCATAATTTTTATCTTTGTTTACTTTCTCTTCTGAAAGAACCCCCTTCAGCAATTCATATAATTCTGGTTTGGTGGTGATGAACTCCTTTAGCTTTTTTTTATTAGTGAATCTCTTTATCTGGCCTTCGATTCTGAGTGATAGCTTTGCTGGATAGATTATTTTTGGCTGTAGGTTCTTGCTATTCATCACCTTGAATATTTCTTGCCATTCCCTTCTGGCCTGCATGGTTTCTGTTGAGAAATCAGCTGACAATCGTATAGGTGCTCCTTTATAAGTTACTACCTTCTTTGCTCTTGCTTCTTTTAATATTCTCTCTTTATCTTTTGCTCTTGGAATTTTAATAATGATGTGTCTCGGTGTGGTCCTCTTTGGATTCCTTTTGTTTGGAGTTCTGTGCGCTTCCTGAACTTGTAAGTCTAATTCTTTCACCAGGTGGGGGAAGTTTTCTGTCACTATTTCTTTCAGTATGTTTTCGATATCTTGCTCTCTCTCATCTTCTGGGACCCCCATAATTCTGATGTTGGTTCGCTTGAAGTTGTCCCAGAGGTTTCTTACATTATCTTCAATTTTCTGGATTCTCTTGCCTTCTAGCTTCTGTGGAGGAGTGTCTTCTGGCTCTTTATGTTCCAAATCTTTGACTTGATTCTTGCGATCTTCCCTTCTGTTTTTAGGACTCTGTAAAATATTTTTTATTTCAGACAATGTATTCTTTATTTCTTGTTGATCCCTTATCATTTCTTGTTGACTCCTTATTAATTCTAGTTGATCTCTTTTCATATCCTCATAGGCCTTATCCATCTTTTCTAGGAAATTCTTGAAAAACCTTATAAGCGTAGATTTGAACTCTATATCCAGACGCTTTTTGTCCTCCATTTCTTTCGTTTGTGATCTATTTTGTTGTCGCATTTCGCAGTTACAGATGGGACGGGGTTTCAGGGTGGAGCCTGCAGCTTTGGCTTCCATCAGCCCCGCCCTATGCGGGTCCCTCAGTGCTCGCTGCCGGCGCCTCTGAGAGAAAGGTGCCCTCGATTTTCGCCTGCTGCCAAACAGTCTAGGCTCTCCCCCAATGAGCCCGGTATTGGGGTTCAGTTCAGTTGGAAGTGGAGTTGGAGGTGGCGTTCACAGCAGTCTGGAGCCCCAGTCTCCTTCCCGTCAGGGCAATCCCGCGGCACAGCCGACCGTCCCTTCTCTGGGGGCAGTGTGCGCGCCTCCGGGACCTCCTTTCTCCGCTGCCCCGGGGTTCCGACTTACAGCCCAGCTCCCTATGGCTGAGCCTGAGTCCCCGGGGTCTGGCCCAGAACTGGGGTTCAGAGCAGTCGGGGGCCCAGCACAGTCGGAGTTTTATCTCCTTTCCGCTAGGGAACGCCAGCCAGGCACTCGGCCTCCCTCCTCTCCGGCTCCGTCCTCTCCGCGAGCCGAGTCTCCGTACCTTAGGCTTTTCCAGCTCCTCCGCGCCTCCTTCTGGTTTTCTCCTTACTTCTCGCTGTAGAACTTCCAGTCAGTCAACCTTCCTGTAGTTCTGGGCAATGTCCGTTTTATATTTTAGTTGTATTTTATTGAAATTGTTGTGTGCTGCTGCGGTTAGGTGGTCACCTGGGCGCAGCCATCTTGGATCCAACATTCAGTCTTGATGTGGCTTTTTTATATCTTAGTTGCAGGAGTTCTGTTTATCTAGTCTTCAGGTGATTCTCATGGGTGGTGGTTCTATGACTTAGTTGGAATTTTGAAGTGGTCATGGGAAGAGGTGAGCACAGTTCTACTAACTCCGTCATCTTGATGGAAAGTCCCACATGTTCATCAGTGTGTTTATGTGGCATCTGCATTTCTTCAGTGCACTGAATGTTTATATCTTTTGCCCATTTAAATTTGGTTATTTTTCTTTCTTACTAATTTTTAGGGATTTAAAAAAGATATTTGGATACTTATATTCCGTATATTGTGGTTGATGTTTGTCTTTTCACTCTTAATTTTAGTGTATTAAAATTATTAAAATTTTTTTGTAGTTTGTTCCTTTAAAAATTCAATAACAATGAGTTTATTCATTTATGTCTAACCATCTGAAATGATGTCTGCTGCAATAAAATGCTAAAAAAAATCCATTATCTAAATATAAACAATAATGGTAGCCCTCCCAAGCTCACACATACTATAAAACCAGAAGGCGAAATGTGCTTTTAAAAAAATCTTATTTCAGAAATCTTTACACTGAGGTAATAAAAAATTCTTTCTTTACCTGTTTTTTTAGGTTTTACAGTGTTTCCTTCTATATTTATATTTTAAAACCACTTGAAAATGATTTTTGTGTATGGTGCAAGGTAGTCACTTTTTCACAGTGCTCTAAAATAGCAGAGAGAGAACAGACTTCTCTAGAGACTGGTCACTGACCCTGTTAGTTCATTAAAACGTTGATAGAGCCCTGACTGGATTGGCTCAGTGGATAGAGCGTCAGCCTGCGGACTGAAGGGTCCCAGGTTCCATTCCGGTCAAGGGCATGTACCTTGGCTGCAGGCACTTCCCCAGTAGGGGGTGTGCAGGAGGCAGCTGATCAACATTTCTCTCTCATTGATGTTTCTAACTCTCTATCCCACTTTCTTTCTTTCTGTGAAAAAATCAATGAAATAAATAATAAAGAAAAACATTGATAGAGTTTCTCACTCACCAATTCATTGCCTGTTGCTTTGTCCTACTATTTTTTCTATTTTTTATTTTTATTTTATTTTATTCCCCTGCAGGATGAAAGTTGTATGTACAATCCAACAGGCAAGGCAGCTAAGTGCAGAGGGTACAAAGAGATCCCGGAGGGGAACGAGAAAGCCCTGAAGAGGGCATTGGCCCGAGTGGGACCCATCTCAGTGGCCATTGATGCAAGCCTGAGCTCCTTTCAGTTTTATAGCAAAGGTAAGGAGCTGCTCCAGTGGAGCACAGTCAGCGTATGATGTGGGCTTGGCAGCTTCTCAGCGGGCACTGAGCGTTCTCAGTACTTCGTTTCCCTATTCAGACTGAGTCTGCCAGAGAGAAACTAACAGCTGCCATGGCACAGAGCATCTCTGATGTAATCCCTTCTGACTGGGATGGATGCTACAAAGGGTCACCGAGAGTGGGAGACCCCACAGGGCGCCCCTGGGATTACAGGAAGCTTTACCTTAACTGACTGTTTCCTAGGTGTGTATTACGATGAAAACTGCAACAGCGATAATCTGAACCATGCAGTTTTGGCAGTGGGATATGGAGTCCAGAAGGGGAAAAAGCACTGGATAATCAAAAACAGGTAATGAGGGGAACACTACTCTTGTCAGTCAACCACTCTCCTTTCCCCCTCCCGCCCTCCAGTCTTCCATTCTCTCCACTTATTTCCTTAGCAACCTCATCCATTCTCATAGCTTCATTTATTTTCCCTATGGTTTTTAATTCCCACACTAAAATCACTAATTCAGCCTCTCTTCCTTCTTTCTTATGCTCTAGACTCATGTTTTCAAGATTACTCTTCCTAAAGCACAAATCAGATTACATCACTCTCCCAGTCAGAAACCTTCAGTGTCTCCTCCACTATGATGGATCAGAGTCCAAGTCTTGATTTAGCCTGGTAGTAAAAATAGCTCAACTCAATCTCGGGCTACCTTACCAGACATACTTCTCATCACACCCTGTCAGGCACCCTATTTTTTCTGTCATAAGACTGTATGTAACACATGGCTCATGCTCTCCTGCCTGTTACTCATTTCACACTCCTCCACTAGCATCCCATTTCCACAGGCCCCAACTCTATCCAGCCTTTGGGCTCAGCTCAAATGCTACCTCTTACGTCGTCTTTTTGTTCCTCTTGATCAGAAGCAATCTCTCCTACCTTTAAGACCTATAGTATTAGGCCTTCCATTTCTTGACTTTAAACTTTTTAAACTTATTTATTTTGTATGCCATTATAATACCTAGTGTTTTAATGTATAAATGAGGGTACTAAGTATTTTTCTCCATTGGTCCTACAGCTGGGGAGAAAACTGGGGAAACAAAGGCTATATCCTCATGGCTCGGAATAAGAACAACGCTTGTGGCATTGCCAATCTGGCCAGCTTCCCCAAGATGTGACTTCAGCCAGCCAACCCTATCCTGCTCGTCCATTCCTTCCATGATGGTGCAATGAAGTGATGTACTTTGGAAGGGAGTGGTATGCCTTTCTGGAAGCAGATGTAGTAATACAGAGATTGTCCATTCAGTCTCCTCATTTGTTTGTGCTTCAGGCGACACTCCTACTACTTTCCTTCTCTCCACCAAGACCTTTATTTTTCACTGTGACCACAATAGGAATTTCACTAACAGGTGTGCATTCTTAGGCTAAGAGATGTGACCCATAGCCTGCCCTGCTGTGTTGTCCTGAGGCTAATGCTGTGCAGTTAGAAGCTAGACATCTTAGATAGGCCAGATTCTCATTCACAGGGCCTAGTTAGCTTTGACCACTCTAGGGGAATAAGGTGATCTGACTTTTCGATCACCATGTTCACATCTTTTATATCCCAAGGTAGAAATATCTATGCACCCCAGTTCATAAATTATTTATCAATTTTTGGTACAAGTTAACATGATACAAGAAATGTGTTTTCTTTTTCCTTCTTTGCATTTTTTAAGTAAACCTAGTATTTATCTTGTCTATAACTTAATAAATAGCTATTTGGTAACAACTCATTTTGTGTTGGATACTGTCCTAGGTGCTAGAGACAAAAAGATGAATAAAACATATTCTTATACTTGATATGCTGTTAGTTTGTTTGAAGAGATCGTAACATAAATAATTGTTCATTCCTTCAACCAACTTCTATTAAGTGCTGTGTATTAAGAACTGTACTAAATTTCAGGAATTAAATGGATATAATGAGATTTCAATATTTAATTCCATTTTAGCTGGACCAGATTAAGTGGCACATAATACTTGGGCCTTGAAAAATATCTTAGGGCCTCTGAAGTTCTAGAACCTAAGCTTATGCTGTCACTAGGAGAGGAAACTGAAACTTTTTAAAAAAATACATTTATTTATTTTTTTTTCTTTATTGTTGAAAGTATTACAGTTGTCCTCCACTCTCCATCTGCCCCTCTCAAGCATATTGGAAACTATTTTTTTTATTGAAACTCTTTATAATCATTTCCAAACAGTATTAATTCTAAAAGAATTTAGCAGGCTAGTAATAAATCTGCATAACTGATTTTTCCATTTTTCACAAAATCCTCATTCTTACCACTAGAAAGAATTCACATTTAGAAAATGCTAATTTTATTCTATGCAAAATCATTTAATTTTATATGTAAATATTTATTACCATGTGGTATGCAGTTTTTTTAAAGACATGATAATGAAATATATTAGTAAGACACAGTCTGAACTTCAAGAATATTATAGACTAGTGATGGACATACAAACAATCGATAATACCAACCATAATGAAATAAATACTAATTATGCAAGTTTGGAAATGAGTCATTCATTCTTAATGGGACTTTAGATGAGGTTTCATTGAGAAAGAGCTTTGGAAGATCTGAATGGGCAGAGAAGACCGATGGGGAGTGGAGTGAGAGGAGAGAAGGCATATCAGGCCAAAGGTTCTCGGTGAACAAAGGCACTGCGAGAATTGTGTGTGTGAATGGTGAGGGCTGGGGTGGCTCCAGTATAGGATGCAAAGACATACATGATAGAGCTGAGGTGAGAAAAGTAGGCTGGAAAAGAATCATGGGAGGCCTTGAATGCCTCCCATGTCCCAGGAAGTACATACTTTATTTTATAGATGCGCAGGCATTTAGAAGGCATCAGGTATTTTTGAGCAGGAGAGAGACATGATCAGATCTGTATTTTAGCAATATTCCTCTGGCAGTGGTGTAAACAACAAATAACAGATAAACAAAATGAAGATGCAAGAAAGTAGAGGAAAGTCGACATGATGAATACGGCACATACTCTGGTTCTTTTCAAAGAAGGGTCCTTCACAGAAAAATGACTTCTGAACTTTTCTGAAGCTTGAGTATGTGCTTGCAGATGGGGTGTTAGGAAAAGGCATTCCAGACCTAAAGAATAGCATATTCAAATGTGTAGGCAGGAGAGAACATGGTGAGCAATTAGCATGTATTTTTTCTGAGCTTTGAAAGGACCAAAGACAAACTTGAGAAATATCAGACTCCTCGCCATGCAAATCTATATAGTTTTATTATTTTGATTTGGAACTTTATCCCTTCTGCCTAAAGAACATTTTTTTTAGAATTTCCTTTTGTATGGACATGTGGGCAACAAATAGATTCTATTCCTATATATAGTTGGGTTTATTTTTAGTGATATGCTAGGGGAGGAATGGTCACCCTGAAGGCAAAGTCCTACTCTACAATTGTTATTACTAGGCACCCAAGGCTTTTCACCCACACAGAGGGCACACCTCGAGTATCCAGCTTGGGTGAATGGGCAGGCTGTGCCTCTGGACCCTATAGGACACTACTACATTAGCCTACTCTATCAAGCCTGGGAGATATGGTAGCTCTACCTAATACATAGAAACAAGTATAGGGAAACTGCCAAAACAAGGAGACAAAGAGGCCCCAAATGAAAGAACAGAAAAAACTCCAGAAAAAATAATTAAACAAAATGGACACTAGTTACCCTGGCCAGTTTTGCTCAGTGGTTAGTGTCAACCTATAGACCAAAGGGTCATGGGTTTGATTCCTGATTGAGGGCATGTACCTTGTTTGCAAGTTCGGTCTCTGGCCCCAGTATGGTGCGTGCAAGAGGCAACCAATTGATGTGTCTCTTTCATGTCAATGTTTCTCTCCCTCTCCCTCTTTCCCATTATTTATATATTTTTAAAAATGGAAAAAATATCCTCAGGTGAAGATTAAAAAATAAAAATGAGGAGAAGCAATCTACTAGATGCAGAATTCAAAATACTGGTTTTAATGAGAACTTCAGCATAAAAATGAACATGAAAGTTATAAAAAAGAACCAGTCAGAAATGAAGAATAATTTATAGGGAATCCACAGTAGAGTAGATGAAACTGAGAATGTGTGCCCTCTATGTGGGTGAAAAGCCTTGGGTGCCTAGTAACAATTGTAGAGTAGGACTTTGCCCTCAGGGTAACCATTCCTCCCCTAGCATATCACTAAAAATAAATCCACAGTAGAGTAGATGAAACTGAGAATCAAATCAGCAATTTGGAATATAAGGAAGTAAAAAACACCTAGTCAGAAGAGCAAAAATTTTAAAAAAGCTTCTGGCGCAACTTTAAATGTACCAATATTTGCATTATGGGGATGCTGGAAGGAGAAGAGAAAAATCAAGAAATTGAAACCTATTTGAAAAAAATGTCAGAAAACTTCCCTAACTTAGTAGAGGAAATTGACATACAAGTCCAGGAAGTGCAGAGATTCCAAAACAAGATGAACCCAAAGAGGCCCTCACTGTGATACATCACAATTAAAATTAAATTGTATTAAATTCCCAGTACAAAGTTAATCACTTGGGTAAATTAACAGAGAGTTAAACTATCATCAGTATTATCCTAAAATTCAGAGTTCCTTTTCTTTAAATAAGATAGCTCCTTGGAGAGACTAGAAGCAGCTAACTTTTGGGGTGTATGAAGCTAATAGTTGATGATTTCAAAACCCGAGGAAGGCACTAGGTTTCCTTATTCTGCTTTCATTTCCCTTCCCCACATTATTCTAATATTTCCTAATCTGTGATGGAAGGGAGTTAGTGCAATGCCGGGGCCCCATAAAACCAGCGTGACTATAGTAGAGGTTGAAAGTTAAAAATTTGTTCTAAATTGAGTACAGTGAGCAAGGATGAGTCAGATGATGGGGAATGCAACAAAGCATTTGTAGGAAATGGCATAATAGTAATACGCCTTAGGTGCACAATTTGACAGTAATATACAGGATGAGATTTCAAGATAGACTGGAATGAAGGCTGTTGAAATCATTTAAACCATGTCAGCAAGTATTTATTGTCTATTGTATCATTGCACTATATACTGTGGAGGATACAAGGATGGTAAGAAATACATATAACTCTAGTACTCAGGGGGCTAACAGGTAGACTTAATATGGCAAAGAATAAATAATTGTAATATAAGGTAGAAAATTAAGGTATGATTTCTCTCTCGCCAGAATCTCTGAGTCTGCTACAAGAGTGCCTGAAAGCAATGCAGAAGCTGGAAAAAAAAAAAAAAAAAAAAAAAAAAAAAAAAAGACATCTGGTTGGAAATTTAAAAAAGGTTTTTTGAAAAAAGTATCTTCTGAGATGGGCTATGAAGTTTGAACAGTATTTCAAGAGGCAGAGATGAGGGAAGGAAGTTCCAGACAGTGGGAAAACACTACTTTTAAAATGGTTCCATCCCAGGTCAGCAACCAGTTCTGTCTCTTGAACAAGTTATATAATCTCTCAGAACTTTAATTTCCTTATATAAAATAAAGATAAGAATTGTACCTACCTTATAGTGTTGTAAAATTTTAATAATAATACACATTCATTGGCATATAATCGGTGTCCAAGATTTGTTAGCTGGGACTGTTAAAATTATAAAATGAGTAAAAAAGTGCAGAGGATAAGGGTGGATTTTCTGGGAACATGAAAACTAGTTGCTTTGAGTATAAGGTTTATGTGTGAGTATAGATGGCTTAGTCTGTTTGAGCTGCTGTAACAAAATAACACAAACGGGTGGTTTATAAACAACAGATTTTGTTTTTCACAGTTCTGGAGGTTGGGAAGTCCAAAATCATGACTCTGGCAGATTCAGTTCCTGGTGTGAACCCCTTCCTGGTTCACAGATGGCTATCTTTCTGTAGAAGGGCCAAGGGGGCCTCTTTTATAAGGGCATTTGTAGGGAAAAAAAAACCATTCATGAAGGCTCCACCCTGGGAACCTAATGTCCTAATAAAGCCACCACATCCAAATAACCTTCACATTGGAGATTAGGTTTCGAAATCTGAATAGGAGAGGGTGGAAAGTCAAACCCTTAGGTTATAGCAATAGTGAAGATGAAGCTGTAAAGTATAGGGTGGTATGTTTTTTAAAAAATTGATTTTATTTTTTTTAGAACACTTTTAGGTTCATAGCAAAATTGAGAAGGTTCAGAGATTTCCCATATACCATCTGCCCCCACACAAGCATAGCCTCCCCCATTATCAACATTCCCCATCAGAGGGGCACATTTGTTAACAAATGATGAACCGACACTGACACATCATAATCACCCAAAGACCATAGTTGACATTAGGATTCACTTTTTTTTTTTTAAATATATTTTATTGATTTTTCACAGAGAGGAAGGGAGAGAGATAGAGAGCTAGAAACGTCAATGAGAGAGAAACATTGACCAGCTGCCTCCTGCACAACCCCAACCCAAGATGTGCCCGCAACCAATGTATAATACATGCCCCTGACCGGAATCGAACCTGGGACCTTTCAGTCCGCAGACCGACGCTCTACCACTGAGCTAAACCGGTTTCAGCAAGGATTCACTCTTTGTGTTGTACATTCCAAGTGTTTGGACAGATATATAAAGATATATCTACCATTATGGTATCATACGAAGTAGTTTCACTGCCCTAAAATCTTTTGTGCTCTGCCTATTCATCCCTCCTTCCCCTAACTTCTTGCCTTGTTTTGGACTTGTATAGTATGTAGCCTTTTTAGATTAGCTTCTTTCACTTAGTAATGTGAATTTAAGGTTCCTCCAGGTCTTTTCCTGGTTTGACAACTCATTTTTTTTTTAGTGACAAATAATATTCCATTATCTGGATGTACCACAGTTTATTCATTCACCCACTGAAGAACATCTTCAGTGCTTCCAAGTTTTGGCAAATATGAATAAATCTGCTATAAACATCTGAGTGCGATTTTTGTGTGGACATAAGTCCTTTCCCCAATAAAACATGAAAATATTTATGTCATATCTACATAATTTAAGTTTTGGCTATAATAAATGTATCTTTTAAACAAGATAGAAGGATGAGAAATATGTTCAATCTGTACATTCTCTCTGCAGCATTAGCATGAAAAACTGACCTTTAAATTGAGCAATCATAGATGTGAATTTACTGATCATCTCCAATGGACACAATTTTTGAGCCATTTCCATTGTTTTTTACTCCCCAGACCTGATCCTGGTAGTCGAAGAAGGTGTGAACACAAGTCTTCGTTCCGATGTCACAGACTTTTGCACTCCTGTCAGACGAACTGGAAACAAAGTGAGTGTTGTCAGGATAGAATGCCACATTCAGCACCCAGGATGCGAGGCCACTCAGAGCACCAGCTCCGTTGGTGTGTTGTACATTGTAGATCCTGATGTAGCCATCATCTGAAGCAGTGATGAGGAGCTTGGAATCTGGGGAAAAGGTCAAGGAGCGAATGGGCATGTCATGGTCTTCCAGCATGTGCAGCAGTTTCCCGTTGCAATATCAAAAATATTGATGATACTTCCCATCAGGATTATAGGCAATGCTAATAATGAATGGTCCAAAGAATATCCCTTTTTCCCACTTTCCACATAAAAAATGTTCACTTTCCACACATGAGTTCCTGTGGCCAGATACTGGGAATCAGGAGAAAAGGCCAAAGTCTAGGCATCCACCCATCCTGCATCTATGGACTTCATCTGTTTGCCACACTCCAAGTCCCAGAGACAAATGTGGGCATCGAGAGAACTGGATGCAGTGATGGGCGGCACGTGGCTGATGCCCACAGACACCATGCCCAGCTGATGTCCCTCCAGACTGCGCTGCAGGTCCAGCCTCTCATCACTCCATTTCCAGACTTTCACCAGGTCGTCCAGGGACCCCATGACCACTGTCTCAGTTTTCCTTCTTGTTTGTCCCCCAGGCCACTAAGTGACATCATTATGGGCTTGCTCTTGTTTGAAGAGAATATTGTACTGGCTGGTCATTTCCTTAGCCAAGGATGAAGGGCTAAAGGCCAGACAGCTCGCCTCACTGCCCGGTCACATAGCACAGGCGCATGTCTAACCTGGACATAACGTTTTTACCTTTTGGACAAATACTAAGGAACAGAAGATGATTGATGATTTTTCTCTCATCACTGATGTTTCTATCTCTCTCTCCCTTTCCTTTACTCTCTGAAATAAAAAAATATATATATATTTTAAAAATAGTAGGGAGCTCACAAAATCTCTGGGAAAGTCAGGAAGCCAGTCAGGCTTGGAGATTAAGTAACCAGGAACATTTCTTAAACCACACAGAGAGAGATGCTCAACCTAGGATGCTACTGAACAAAACACAGTTGACATGAATGCTACAATTCATACCGGTAATACTGGGGACCAGGTGGCCAGAAAATCTGCTGCTGCTGCTGCTCAGCTCTACCATTCTCTCTCTCTCTCTCTCTCTCTCTCTCTCTCTCTCTCTCTCTCTCTCTCTCTCTCTCTCTCTCTCTCTCCCTTTCTCTCTCTCTTTCTCTCTCTCTCTTTCTTCCTCTCTCTCTCTCTCCATTTTTTAAAATTTTATTTTTTAGAGAGAGGAAGGGAAAGGGAGAGAGGAAAAAAAAATCAATGTGTGAGAGAAACCAATCTGAAAATTGGTGATTTTAGGTAAGGTGAATTATCAAAATGATGAAGGATTGAAGGGCGAACTTGCAGTGCTCTTATTTTACTGAGCAGGTTCTACTGATCTCCCGTACTGGGGCTCTTTTGATCCTGGTTGTACCCACTTTGTTTCTAAAATCATAGAGAGAGGGCTGGAGTCAGCTGACCTAGAAGATTTTAAATGAAACTGAAATGAAAGTTCACTTCCTCTTCAGGATGATTCATGTGACAAGTTCCAACTTCTTTTTAAAGTCAAATTTAGCTGAAGTCTCTTTGCTGCCTTTGAATCTTTGGAGAGAGACCACCTTCAAGCATTCTTAATATGGGAGCATCTGCTGGTTCCAATATGTATAGGTACTGTCCGGGTTTTGTTTTCTCGCATTTGGTCTTAAACCCTTTGTGTTTTCAGCTTGCTCTGCCTGCCAGGTTTCAAATCTTTGGTTTCAGGAAGTAAACTAAAAAATCAAATGGCTCAATTTGCCTCTTTGCGTTTGGACTAAAAGGAATTTATTTTTGAAAAGTTAAATGTGTGCTTGGACATCTAAGCCTGAGGCTGAAATGTAGTTTTCTTTGGTGTATAATTTGAAAATTTATATGGTTACAATCACAGTTATTTTCAATTAAAAAAACGGAATTAAAAGGAGAATCCAGTTTGAGAAATGGCTAGTCACTGAATTTCTGTTAAAATGTTTTTGTATTAAATAGATAAGTAGTGTTTTCAAAAGAAGTTAATTTTGCTTCCTTTGAAATCAGTATTTTGATTGCTGGAAGTGGGGGGAATTTAAAAAATTAACTCAATAAAATGACCTTTGGATGTGAAAAGAATATTTGGGAGTTGTCTTTTAACCACCTCTAAATGTTGTGAATATTTAAGTAGGCCAGTTAAGAAGAACTTACACGTGCAAAAATTCTGAAGATAAATGATTTTTCCAAGGTTTGCCTTCCCGTTAATGAGGAAAGAGGATGTCCCTTGATTAGATTTGTTGGCAAATCCTGGAAAGTCCCTACTTCCTGCAACAAAGCCAACCCTGAATGTGAGTTTGGTTTACTAAGCACCAGGAAATTTCTGAAAATTTCTGAAAATCACTTTTTAAAGAGCTCATAAGCATTAGTAGTAGTATTTCTGACATGAATCTGCAGACCACAGTATAACTGTGACTATATGGGGTGGGGCCAAAGTAAGTTTACAGTTGTTTGTATGGAAAATAATACAATAATTCATAAAAATAGCACAAGAATAAATTTTGTACATGAAACAAGATGCTTAACCTATTACTTATTAATTATTGTGTTATGTTCATACGAACAACTGTAAACCTACTTTGCTCCACACTGTATATCCTCCTACACTTCTTCTGTATAATTCTGATTTGTAGTATTCTGACCCTTTGACTGCCTTTGCATTGCTTTTTTTTTGTTACGAGAGATATGGTCACAATAGATGCAGCTAACAGCTACTCTTCCTACCTGACCTTTCCTTTCACAGAATGAAATGGCTGCTCTGGCTTCTCCTGGGGTGCTCCTCTGCCATGGCACAGCTGCACAAAGACCCCACGTTGGATCACCACTGGGACCTCTGGAAGAAAACCTATGGCAAGCAATACACGGAACAGGTAGACGGCATTGCCACTGAGTGACTTGCTTTTACTCTAGTACTCTGTGCTTTCTCCCTCTCAGATTAGATTCTTACAAGCAGTGTTTTCAATAAATGTTCGTTCACATTTCTTGCCAGATTCTGCTCTTGGTACAGCCGGAAACAAAACAAAACAAAAGTTCCTGTTTTTATAGAGCTTACACCCCAGTAGAGCAGACAAGAAATAAGTTAATAAATAATCAGGTATATAGTATGTTAAATGGTGATAAGTGAAGTAGAGAAAAACAAGGTAAGGCATGGAGGGTAGGAAGTGCCCTGGGTGAAGGTGGGGAGAGGCTGGGAATGATGATTCTATGGAACAGTCAGGGAAGGCCTCACCTATAAGGCGACATTTGAGCAGAGAATGGACAGAAGCCAGGGAGCGAGCAAAGTAGATCACTAGAATGAAGGTGCCAGGCCAAGGGGAAAGAGGACATGTTTGGAAAATAAAAGCCCTTATTTCCGCCCCGGGCAGATGGAATGCCAGATGTTGTTTCTTGACTCTCACTTCCCACTTTGTGCTCTTATTTTTATTTCAAAACATACTTACTGATTTTGATTTTAAGTCCTTAGCCCTAGTGCTCCAAATAACTAAGTCCTGTAACTACAGGGTGTCCCCCAAAAGCTATACGTACTTGGAATAATTATAAAGGCAGTATTTATTAAAATACATTTCATTTTTAAAATGTAATAGAATCTATAGACAATACACACACACACACACACACACACACACACATACACACTTTGTGGGACACTCGGTATATAATACTGACTTTGTAGGCCAACATGCAGTCACTTATTTGATGTATCATTTTTGTATAAAAAGATACTTTGAGTAGTACGTGAACTCTAAGTTGTTTTCTTGGGATGATGGACTTCACCTTCACTCTAATTTCAGAGACCACTAGAGTTAGATGGTACCACTGTCTGATTAAAGCTACCTTTCTTTTTAATGATTTCACTCCCTAAAGGGAAATAAAAATGACTTTTCATTGGTATCTTACCTTAATTTATTTAATTTATCCTACTTTAGTTATCTCAAAGTTCATTTCTTATTTCCTTTCCTATATTTCATTATGTTTATTTTTTTATTCCATTTTTTCTGCTCCATTGGTTTGGCAATATATCTGTACATGACCACTACTGAGGTAACAATAAAATCTTGCTCCAAGAAGAGGGGGCTGCATCTAGACTTGCTACCTGGAACCACGGTCTGGGCTTGGGCTCTAACACTTAATGAGATGAGGCAGAAAATAGTTGTTGCTGGTTGCTCATCAGGTTATCACTTATTGGAAACTATAGCCTTGGGGTAGAGATGAGTGTTTGGAATTTTAGGAGGCACCGTATACTTTGTATTCCATGTACATTGATCCTATGTAAATGAAACTCCCCGGGGGCAACAAATTCAAGTCAAAATATGGATTCACTCTGGATAAAATTAAAATTATATATTTATATGTATACATACAAACACACACACACATATATATATAACATAAATAATAACATCCACACAAATGAACAAGAAAGTATAAAAGAAATTAGAAATTCAATTAGGAATCTTAAAAATTAAAACTGTAGTAATTGAAATAAGGACTCAATAAAAGGTATATAAACTCCAGACTAGAAAGAGTTGGATAGAAACGGCAATCTAGGAGATAGTACTGAAGCATTCAACCCCCAAGGAAGCATATGAAAAGGAAAAGAAAAACTGTGAAAATGCAGGTAAAAGAGATGAAAAAGAGTTTGAGGCTACAAAATATATCCGATAGAAATTTCTGAAAAAGACAGTTAGATGGGATGGTAGAGAAGCAATATTGAGGAGATACTGGTTAGAATTTTCTAGATATGAAAAAAAATCCTGCATCTTTCAATCAAAAGTACCCAAGAGAGGAAATAAAGAAACCCACACCCAGACACATGTAATGAAGCTTCGAAATATCAAAGAGAAAGGGAATCATAAAAGTTACCAAAGTTAGCCAAAACGGGTTTGGCTCAGTGGTAGAGCGTCGGTCTGCGGATTGAAAGGTCCCAGGTTCGATTCCGGTCAAGGGCATGTACGTTGGTTGCTGGCACATCCCCGGTAGGGGTGTGCAAGAGGCAGCTGGTCAATGTTTCTCTCTCATTGACGTTTCTAGCTCTCTATCTCCCTTCCTCTCTGTAAAAAATCAATAAAAAAATATATATTTTTTAAAAAAAGTTACCAAAGTTAAAAGCAATAATTTGCTTTCCTATACTTCATTAAATTTATTTTTCTTTATTCCATTTTTCTATTCTAGTGGTTTAGAATAATAAATTCTAGAATAAAATGGAGAAATAGCTTCAAATCGCTAAAAAACAAACAAACAAAAAAAGCTAGAAATGTATAATCAGTTAAACTATCTTTCAAGAGTGAGGGCAAAAAACATTTTTTAAGCCTGTAAAGATGTTGTGAATTTACTACCTACAAAGGATATACTTCAACCAATAGCACTTTGTAAAACAAAAACATTTTAGCAGATGGAAGAAGTTCATTATATATCATAAAATAATATTAATCACATCAAGCAATTAAGCGTAAGAATTAAGATTGATATATAGTTTTACCAGTTATATTGAATATATTCATTTATTTACATGGGGGAATGCTTCATAATATGTTTATTTTCATTACTGAACACTTATTTGTGCAGGATTCAGTACAACTATGTTCTTTTTTCCTTACTTATTAGAATGAGGAAGTAACACGACGTTCCATCTGGGAAAAGAATCTAAAATTTGTGATGCTTCACAACCTGGAGCATTCAATGGGAATGCATTCATATGATCTAGGCATGAACCATCTGGCAGACATGGTAGGTAAACCACAAATAATCCTGCTCTTATCTCTTGGTAAGCATGATTTTTGTCTTTCCAAAAGCAAATTGAAAGTAAATGACAAAGGCAAATTATCTACATGTAAAAGTGAGAAAAGGCAGACTTTAAAAACAAGAATTTGCACAGATTCCTTTAGTCCTAATGTTACCACTTTACTTACCAAATCCCTTCTTTATTTTAAACTCATAGACTTTAGTCTTCTGTTTTTATTAATTTTATAAAACATTGCCCAATTTTTTTTTAAGCCTGGTAAGACTGCTCACAATCTTGTAGTTATCGTACTTATGTAAGTCTAAATTGACAATTTAATATGGTCCACCTGCTTTCTTAATTGGAGAATTAATTTCTTAATATCACAAGAAAATCTTCCATTTTATATTCTGTACTACTCTGCAAAACTGCACCACTGTGCCAAAATTAAGAATCATAGGCTCATTTGAGATCTTGCTCACTGGAATCACAGTACCCCTTGGAAGGGAACACCCTAGTAGATTAAATTCCCACTTAAATGTTGGACTCTACTTTATAATTCTTTCTCACAAGGAAAATCAGTTCAATCCACTTTCTAGACAGCTCTTTTATAGAATTATGCCTTACTTTGAACCAAAACTCTGTCTCCCTGTAACTTCTAGTTTTTGTAATTTTTTTTTCCTCCTTCCCACTGTCTAACTGGGATAATATTGCAAAATGTGAGAGTAAAAAAGAGACCCAGATAATTCACCCACGAGGTAGTTAACAGTATTTATGATGGTCACAACTACCACTTGTTTTTTCCCAGTTGTCAAATATATTCAGAGTTATAGTTACTAGGATATTGAAAAGCAGGATATAAGTGAAAGGATATATATTTATTTTATTTATTTTGCCTTGTAGACCAGTGAAGAAGTAATGTTATTGATGAGTTCCCTAAGAGTCCCCAGCCCATGGCAGAGAAATGTCACTTACAAGTCAAACCCTAACCAAAAATTACCTGATTCTATGGACTGGAGAGACAAGGGGTGTGTTACCGAAGTGAAAAACCAGGTGAGTATCATCACGCCAGGCCTCTGCACCCTAGGTAGAGTTCTCTCTTCTGTAAATACTTAATCTAGCTACATAATCTGGCAGTGAATCACCCTTATGTACTTTCTAATTATTTTTATTATTCTGTCTTCTCAACTATTTTGTGAGCTACTGAGAGCAAGGACCTCATATCATAATTTATTTGTTTTCCTCACTAATGGTTAGAGCCACATTATTCAAAAACTGTAAACTAAGCAAATAGGTCAAGACAGACTTCAGTGCTCATGCTATCCATCGCCTGCACTGGACCCTCCACCATGCTATATAACTACTTGAGGAATAGTATTGTGTGTGAGAAAATAGCTCCCTCCATCTCACTTGTGAATTTCAGGTTGGAAGGAGAGAAAAGAGAGCTCAGTGTTGTCTATAAATTACACAGTCAAATAATTTGATTAGGCTTGCATTTTTATTTATTTATTTATTTATTTTAATATATTTTATTGATTTTTTTTTTGCCCCCTCCCTCCCTCCTATACATACCCTCCCTCCCCAGAGTTTTATGTCCATGGGTTGTACTTATATGCATGTACACAAGTCCTTCGGTTGATCTATTATCTCCCCCAGATCTTCCTCCCCTCCCCACTGTAATTTGACAGTCTGCCTGTTGCTTTACTGTCTCTATATCTGTCTCTTGGTTCATCAATTTATAATGTTCTTTATCATCCACAAATGAGTGAGGTCATGTGGTGTTTCTCTTTCATTGATTGGCTTATTTCACTCAGCATAATGTTCTCCAATTCCATCCAGGTTGCTGCAAATGATGAGAATTCCTTCTTTTTTATGGCAGCATAGTATTCCATTGTGCAGATGTACCATAGTTTTTGGACCCAATCATCTGCTGACGGGTACCTAGGCTGTTTCCAAATTCTGGCTATTGTAGATTGTGCTGCTATGAACATAGGGGTGCATATATCCTTTCTGATTGGTGTTTCTAGTTTCTTGGGATATATTCCTAGAAGTGGGATTACTGGGTCAAATGGGAGTTCCATTTTCAGTTTTTTGAGGAAACTCCACACTGTTCTCCACAGTGTAGGCTTGCATTTTTAGAATAAGAAATACAGGCTTTTAAATTTTTGTTTCTATGTTTTTATATTTCCTTTATTTTGCTTGTAAAAAAAAAAAAAGCTACAAAAATCCTAAATTAGGGATAAATAAGAGTAAAACATATGTATTATTTAGAGATCTAGGTAAGGAAGAATCAGAATATTCTAAGCACCTGCTCCAGCTTGTGACCCATAAAGGTAAAAATTAATAAGTGAATGCTACTATTAATCTCTTTTTCCATCTGGTTATTTTTCTTTCAACTATTTTTGGGTTTCTTACTGGAGATTCTCTAAAATAAAAGTTTGGGAAGATCTGATAAACTGCTTATTTAGGTGTTGACTATAAATAATGTAATGAACTTCTTTCCCTGGGTGCTTGCATTTCAATAGATGATTTTGCTTTAACAAAAAGCAATTTCAGTGTGCTTTCTTTGGGCAGAGAGCAAGGTGGGATGAGAAGAGAAGAGAGTGAGAGCAATTATAAAAGGGCTCTGTCCTCTCTGTACCTTTTGCTTTCTGTTTGTAAAATATCTTTGGATTTAAAAATTCAGAAGCTCAAAGAAATTTTTTACCTTATGTTTTAGGTATGGCATCATTTGGCAGGAGAAAGGGTAATTTAGATCAAGGGAATCACCCCAGCTCCTTTCAAAATCATTTTATTGTAGGCAACCATTTCCTTTATGGGTGAAAATAGCTTGGATTTAGAACATGCTTAATAAGTACTGTTTCTTTTCTTCTTTTTTTAAAATATATTTTATTGATTTTTTACAGAGAGGAAGAGAGAGGGATAGAGAGTTAGAAACATCGATGAGAGAGAATCATCGATCAGCTGCCTCTTGCATCACCCCCACTGGAGATGTGCCCACAACCAAGGTACATGCCTTTGACCGGAATCGAACCTGGGACCCTTCAGTCCGCAGGCCGACGCTCTATCCACTGAGCCAAACCGATCTCGGCAATAAGTACTGTTTCTTAATATGCTTGAATATGGTAATTAAGCTCTGAGCTCAGCCATTTGCAAATCTTTATCCAGGTTGAACCTTACCCAGAGTGAGCAAGGGTTTAGTCTTCATTCCCGTTGTCTAAGACAATGATTGTCAACCTTTCTCATCTCATGGCACAAATAAACAAATTACTAAAATCTGTGGCACAACAAAAAATGTATTTTTTGCCTATCTGAACAGAAAATAGGTATATTTTTTTATTCATTCATACTGGATAGCTATTGTGTTAGTTGTCATTTTTGAAAAATATTGTATGTTTTTATTGATTTTAGAGAGGAAAGGGAGGAAGAGATAGAGACAGACAGACAAAGAAACATGATGAGAGAAACATCAGTTGGCTGCCTACCAAACGCCCCCCCCTCCCACTGAAACCCTGAAACCCAGGCATGTGCCCTGACAGGGAATGGAACCTGTGACCTCTAGGTGCCTGGGACAGCGCTCAACCAACTGAGCCACATCGGCCAGGGCAGCTGTTGTCACCTTTTTATTTGACAATCTAAGGGAAAAGAGGTCAATGCCCCTGACTAGTCAGGTATTGTATGTTTTAAAAATTCTTGCAGTACACCAGTGTGTTGTGGCATACCAGTTGAAAATCACTGGTCTAAGAGAAGAGGAAATTATAAGTGGGGGAGCTTTTCCGATAACTGTTGACAGGGCTGATATGTTGGGTGTTGCCCAGTTTGGGTGTTACTGACTTTCTGTAATTTCTCCTATGGCTTTGTGTCTGTTTTAGGGTTCCTGTGGTTCCTGTTGGGCTTTCAGTGCTGTGGGGGCCCTGGAAGGACAGCTGAAGCTGAAGACAGGAAAGCTGGTGTCTCTGAGCGCCCAGAACCTGGTGGATTGCTCAAATGGAAAGTACAGCAATAAAGGCTGCAATGGTGGATTCATGACAGAGGCTTTCCAGTATATCATTGACAACAATGGCATCGATTCAGAAGCTTCCTATCCCTATAAAGCCATGGTATGTCACAAGCAAATATTTTGGGCTGCCCCATGATCTTATATCCCTTGACCGACTGAACTAAACTCACCACCAAGCCAATACTTGAGAAGCAGTGTTGTGTGTGTAAAAATCCTGACTAGGAATCCTAAATTCTCAAGAGTTCTTTTTCTTATGCAGGAGGCTTCTTAATTTATCACTGGCATATTAGTTTTAGACAAGCAAATACAATTCATGCTTAAAATGGAATTTCAGCAAACCTTCCTTAAAACTCTTTCTGTATATCTGCCTGGAATTTAAATTCTGTCCAGTAGCCTCCCATGATTACTCTTATCTCAAATCATCAACCACATCATTCTTCTAGCTACTAAAAAAAACTAAGTAATGCTCTCTTCATCCTCCTTGCGAGTTCATGATATATTTTATTAAATAATGTAATATATCCATCCATATTGCAGAAAATTTAGAAAAGATAAAGTCACTCCAAAACCTCCTACCTTATCCACTATTATTTTAGTTTATTTCTTTCAAGTTCTCTTTCTACTAAGTACTTCTAAAGCATAGTTGTAGAAACAAACATGAATTGATAACCTCCCTTTTCCCACATGAAATATACTGTTTTCCATACTACATGGTTGTTATAAACCATTATTTAAACTGCAGATCATCTTGCAGGCATTATATTACCAAAAAGATTTTAAAGCTCTAGTCTAGAGTTTAAGATCTTTATGTTGTACACCCCTACAATCCACCTTAGAGTCTGAGGACATTATCCGGACAACTTATGCATATACGAAATGTGCACAATGTAAAACAATAGAATAATATGTACATTCTCTGCTATTGATGAAACATGGGACTGGGCTTTGGAAGATTTAATTTTTCTTTCTTCAAACACAGGAAGACACCTTAGATACTTGAAAAGGCTAATGAGGAAAGAAAAGATATTTGAAGTCCAAACTTAGGATATTGGTGATTTGTGAAAGAAAGTGAAGTATACTTCTTTATCTAACTTATACTTTTTCTTTTTTTCAGGATGGAAAGTGCCACTATGACTCAAAATATCGAGCTGCCACATGTTCAAAGTATGTTGAACTTCCTTACGGTAGTGAAGAGGCCTTGAAAGAAGCTGTGGCCAATAAAGGACCTGTGTCTGTTGCTATAGATGCAAGCCATTCTTCTTTCTTCCTCTACAAAAGTGGTAAAAACTCAGACATAATATCCTCTTGTTATATTCTGCCCTTGCACTATTATGTTATCCACCTCTGCATGTTTTGAGTAGGATAAATAGAACCCTCCATTTCATGTACACATTTTTATACCCAGTTCTAATTAGTAAAATAATACTTGCCGAAGTTTACTAAGACTATATGCCAAGTACCATGATGAATTCTTCTTATGTATTATCTCATTTAATCCTCACAATAGCCCTATTTTACAAATGAAAAAATTAAGTCTTGGGTTAACTTGCTTAAAGCCACACAGTATGAAAAACGGTTAGCTGGAACTAGAAACTGTGCTACTTGACTCCAGCACCTGTGCTGCTAACCACTGTAGCCACTGTGTACTACAGCTGCACATAGCAGTATAAAGGAAGGCACCCACTGATGGGTAGAAGATCATAATATTTTTTCTAAACCTCACCTTAAAAATAATTTAATCTAGCCCTGGCTGGTATGCTCAGCGGTTAGAGTGTTGGCCCCACATACCTCAGGGTCGTTGGTTCGCTTCCCAGTCAAGGGTTGCAGATTCACTCTCCACCCCCAGTCTAGGAGTCTCTCTCACATCAATGTTTCTTTCTCTCCCCCTTCCTCCCTCCCTTCTATTCTCTCTGAAAAGCAATAGAAAAAATATCCTCAGGGGAAGATTGACAGAAAAATTTAACAAAAAAATTTAATCTAATAAAGAATGAAAATGTGTGGAAGAAACAATTTAGGAATATCTACAAAGAAATTCAGTAGACCCTGGCTGGCTAGCTCAGCTGGACAGGCCAAGCTGGAGGGTCCCACTTCCTGATCAGGGCACATTTAAGAAACAACCAATGAATGCATAGGTAGCTGGAACAACAAAGCGATCTCTTTCTCTCTCTCTCTCTCTCTCTCTCTCTCTCTCTCTCTCTCTCTCTCTCTCTCATAAATTAAAAAAAATACAATAACTGTTTATAAGTTAAAAATAATTAGAAAAGGGTAACAGTTTTAGCAAAGAAAACTTTTTAGGAAACTTGGCAAAAAAAAAAAAAAAAAACCTGACAAACACAGCATTGATGGCAAAAAATTATTAAATATAAATAGTTAAAAAATTAGAGTATATGTTCTTAAAACTTTTAATTAACATATGCAAAACAGTCTAACAAAAATAATAGCATTTTCAAATGTCCTCATTGTCACATACCATTCACTCTTTTTCTATCTCTACCCATTTTATTCTCAGGTGTCTACTATGACCAAGCCTGTACTCTCAAAGTGAATCATGCTGTATTAGCGGTTGGCTACGGTAACTATAATGGGAAAGACTACTGGCTAGTGAAAAACAGGTAATATATTTATACTTTAATGGATATTTAATTAAAATCAGGATTTGGAGGGAGCCTCAACAGATGCTTTCTTGTGATTATGATGATGATCATGATATTGACAATGATAACATCTTATAAAGTGATTTCTAAATATGTACTGTCTTCATTTCCTATTGTGCCTTCAGCTCTTTGTTTTCATGGCTGCTCTTCTACAATACTTTTCTGATCATTCCTTCTTGATCTCCTTTAAGAATACCTACCGGTACTCCTCTGTTCAGCTCGCCAGTGTTGGTCTTTCCTCCAGGGCCCCATCCTTTGCCCATTACTCTTCTTATTCTACATTTTTTTGGGGGTAACATCCTTCCATTCTTAGGATATTAGCTATATATATATACTAGAGGCCCAAAGCATGAAATTCCCTGCCCTATGCCTTTTCTATAGTAGTCTCTCAAAAATATTTAATTGACATTCTTTAAAGGAATTTAAGTTTAATAGCAAATGATTACCTATGATCCTATTATGCAAAAACATTTCGAGGTGGGGCCTTGGAAAGAATAATAATACTCATTCCCTGCATAAGGCATATTCACAAAGAAGGAGAATTAAAGGTTTGGAATGGATCTTTCATTGTTTTATTTATGTATTAAGTATTCATCAAAATAGGGTGAGGCAAAAGTAGGTTTACAATTGTTCACATGGAAAGTAATATAATAAATAATAAGTAATAATACAAGAATAAACTTTGTTTCACATACTCACAACTAGAATCTTACTTTTGCCCCATCCTGTTTAGGACTAAAGACTTCTAAAATTCCTTTGAAGCCGGAACCGGTTTAGCTCAGTGGTCCCAGGTTCGATTCCGGTCAAGGGCATGTACCTTGGTTGTGGGCACGTCCCCAGTACGGGGTGTGCAGGAGGCAGCTGGTCGATGTTTCTCTCTCATCGATGTTTCTAGCTCTCTATCCCTCTCCCTTCCTCTCTGTGAAAAATCAATAAAATATATATTTTAAAAAAATAAATAAATAAATAAAATTCTGTTGAAAATTGCCTAAAAGTCCTTGGGAAATTATTATATTCTAAAGCTAATTTTGTTTATAGATTTTTATTTTTTAAAAGTTTTATTTATTGATTTGAGAAAGAGAGGGGGTAGGAAAGGGAGAGAAAGAAACATCAGTTCTACTTATTTATGCATTCATTAGTTAATTCGTGTATGTGCCCTGGCCACGGATCAAACCCACAACCTTGGTATATTGGGACAATGCTCTAACCAACTGAGCTACCTAGCCAGGGCCTACAGCTTTTTATATAGAGTTGCTTTATGAGAAACACAATCTAAAAGATAAAAAATTGATAATGTGGCATTCATTTGTAATTTTGTGTTATTTGTTTTTCTAAAGCTGGGGCCTCCACTTTGGTGAACAAGGATATATTCGGATGGCAAGAAATAGCGGAAATCATTGTGGGATTGCTAGTTATCCCTCTTACCCAGAAATCTAGAGGATCTCTTCATTATATAACAAGTCAAGAAAGATGAAACACTTTCTCTTCAGTTTTACCTGTTATAACCAGTAGAAATACGTGTGTCATTATCAATGTAAATATATGGTTTGACTCTTCTACTTTTTTAACTTTGCAGTTCTTGAAAAAAATTGCAAAGTAAAAATTAATAATATATTGTAAATATAACTGTATGAGAATTAGTCAACCTAATCCAATTTGTCATTTCTTATTTTACCTCTTTGTCTTTTTATGTCCCTTGATATCCTTTTGTAACTTGATGGAATATGCTTTATAATTATTTGTCTTTTCAACTTAGTATCATTACCTCATAACACTCTTTTCTTATTCTTAGATAATATTATAATCTATCATGAAAATGTAAATTGTGGTTTGCTGGTGATGGGCTATGGCAACTTCAATGGAAGAAACTATTAATCTATTAATGTGGCTCAAATTGTATCTTTGCACATAAAAGTTTCAATAAATGTTTTAAATGAAGTTAAAGTAGACAAATGCTTAAGAGACTGTTTTTACACACTTTGTAAGAATTATTTAGTGATTAATAATTAATATACTAATTAAACTATTAGCAAATTGGCCAGGACCTTTTTGGAGCAAATAATGATGTCAACCTGAATAAAATAACCAAACTGCATTTGTTTTAATATTTAATATTCCATTACTCATATTTATCTAATTCAGATTGACCTTTCCTCACAACTGCTATAGATATGTAGATTGGTTCTGAAAAGGCAGCAAGAACTTTAAATTTTATAAGCTCATGCCTACAACATAAAATGTGTGCAGGATGATGTCATTAGTATATCTTAAACTGAACTTAAACTAATTCTGCTATCTCTTAATCCCTCTCCATAAAGTACATTTTCCCCCATAAAGCACATTTTAAAGAACAAGAATTGCTAACTATAAAAGCATGGTTATACTATATAACTAACATCAAATGTACGTATAGAGAAACATTATGATTAAAAAGTATTTAGTTAAGCTCTGGCCAGTGTGGCTCAGTTGGTTGAGTGTTACCCCATGCACCAAGAGGTCGCAGGTTCAATTCAGGGTCAGGCACATGTCTGGGTTCAGGCTCTGTCCCCCACTGAGACATGCAAAGGGCAGCTGATCGATGTTTCTCTTTTTCTCCCTCTCTCTAAAATCAATAAAAATGTATTTTTTAAAAAGGTATTCAGTTGAGTATTCTTTTTTAAAATTTTAAGTTCTTTATTGTTTAAAGTATAACATAAGTCTCCTGAGTACTCTTTTGTTTTTATTTTTCCCACAATTTTTCAAGCACTGTAAATGGAATAAAAATATGGGTTCTTTACCTTTGTCAGTCTAATGAAGCCTATGGACACCTTCTCAGAATAATGTTCTTAAGTGCATAAAATAAAACATATAGGATTGCAAATGAAGCTGATTATTAAAATGTTAAAATATAAATTTGTGCTATAGTAACATACTGTACATGCTTCTTTATAAATGCATTAAATAACAAGAGTCAATAATTATCTTAAATTTGAAGTAGTAATGAGCATATTTGAAAATATCTGCAAAAACTGTAAGGTTATATAAAAATATCTGAGTTTTCTTTTGGTTGTAAAATTACAAGTATTGCTAATATTGTGGTAATATTAATAATTACATAAAATAAATGCAAACTTTCAGTTAGAGGTTAGGCTTCCACAGAGAGGAAGGGAGAGGGATAGAGAGCCAGAAACGTCCATAACAGAGAAACATCGACCAGCTGCCTTCTGCACACCCCCTACTGGGGATGTACCCACAACCAATGTACATGCCCTTGACAGGATTCGAACCCGGGACCTTTCAGTCCACAGACCGACGCTCTATCCACTGAGCCAAACCGGTTTCGGCAACCACAATAATTTTTATGCCAGGGGATTTTCACTATTTTTGACCCTGAAAACAGGGTTCTAGTCTCCATTCCTCTCCTATTTGACTCTGGGCAAATCTTTCCATATATGGAGTCACTGTTTTCTAACTGGTAATACAGACATATCAAAATTATGAATAATTACGATATGTTTACACCTCTAAACCAATTTATTCGACATATAACAATCGGTAATCTAAGAAGTTTGTACTGCTAGATAATCTCAAATTGCCTACTGGCTCCGATTTTATTATTTTGTTTCTAAATGAGACATTAATGATATTCTAAGCTATCTGCTGTCGCCAGGTAGATGGCACAGGAGAAACATCTTAAGTCAGAGACTGCTAGAGCAAACTGGCTTCCCGGAAGTCACATGAGACTGTAAGGTGGTAACACACTATAGGGTAGATTCAATAACAAAAAAAAAAAAAAAAAAACGACCAGAGATTACTGTGACTAATTAAATGGAGGTTGAGGACACTTTGGTCACTGCAGGAAACCTGTGCAGACCGGCAATGTTTTGCCCATGCACGTACTTAACCTTCCCCTCCTCGGGCACCTGGCTTTGCTCATGGAGATGCGGCACCAGGTTCTTGGGGTTCCCAGCCTGCCTTGCGCTACTCTTGGCGGGAAAGCTGACCTCGCTGGGGGTCAAAGGCTTCTTCCGGGCGCTTCTTCCGGTAACCGTTGAAGGGAAGCGCATGCGCGTTGGGCAAAGAGCGTGCTTCGCGCTTCGCGCGGCGCTCTCCTGGTCACTGGTCCCTCAGACGTTTTGTAATATATATGTTTGTGTCTATTTTCCTTTATTAATTTTATTAGTAGTAGTAATATTTGCTTTTAAATCTCTTTTTCTGTCACCGGCTGCTTACTTTTAAGTTTCTTAGAGTCTTAAAGGCGAAACATTCGGGGGAAAATGTATACTTAGAGGTCTTTGAAAATAGGTTACCTCACGGCTTCCTCAGGAGAAATTTAAATGTTTACAGTAAATAGACTCTTCTGTGAACTTTTCTAGTTGAATTGTCTGCTGAGGAAAAATGAAGTTGGGGCCGAAAAAGAATGGAAACAGCAAAATGACAAAGTTATCATTGAGAAACCAGACTCCGTAAAAAAAAAATAAAAAAAAATCTAGGGTATTTTCTGTTTGCCTTTTATGGTTGTTCCACAGAGTAGGCTTCTCTCCGGAGCCGGACTACAAGCTCAGTGAAGGAACGTTACCGGACTCGCTTATTTTGAAACTACAAATTTAAAACAAAAAATTAAAAGATTGTTGTACAGGGTTTGGCAGGGGCAGTTTTTCAATCCCTAGTACCTACCTGTACAACGTTGTTAATGCTTGAATACTATTAAGTGAAGAAAAAAATAGGAGATTATGCTTTTCTTAAAAGGTCTTTGAGCCCAGGTCGGTTGCTCAGTGGTTAGAGCGTCTACCCATGCACCGCAGGGATCCCGGCCAAAGGCGCGTCCCTGGGGGAGGCAACCAATCCACGTCTCTCTCTCTCTCTCTCTCTCTCTCTCTCTCTCTCTCTCTCTCTCTCTCTCTCTCTCTCTCTCTCCCTCCCTCCCTCCCTCCCTCCCTCCCTCTCTCTCTTCCTCTCTTCCTCTCTTCCTCTCCTCAATTCTACTTAAAACCTGTGGAACTCCCCGCCGCACCCCCCCCCCAAAAAAAAAAGCTCTTTTAAAGAGCTTTCTTAACCCATTTTATGTGAGGCTTGCTAGTAAAATGGCTTAAAATTAGGACCTTACAAAATAGGGCAAAAGGAATGTTTTTGAAGATTCCATTTTAAGTAAAGGAATCCCCTCATTTAGCCACCTATCATTCTTCCTGCCTTTGTAGGTAGTAAACTAGAATAGGGTAAAAAAATAAGGTCTGAAGTTAAAGCTTGTATTTGTATCTCAAGGGTGAATTAGAGAAAATACTTCTCAGAAGATGGCCACTGCACAACTGCAGGGAACACCCATGGTATGAATTTTTTTGTTTATTTGTATTTTAATACATATTAATTTATCTAATTTTATTGTGTCTTTAAGTCTCAGCTATTTTTATATTTGAAAATTAGAGCCAACTGTTTGAGTGAGGGTTTAATGAAATCAGAAAAATCCATGTTTTAAGAAATGAAGATTTTTTTTGCTAAACTATTTTGAATGAATGGAAAATCCTATTGGATGGTGGATGCCTCGTGGTCAATGGCCAGTTCAAGGTCAGTTCACATTAGGTTCTGTTGCTCTGATGAAATTATCATTCATAGGGTCCACTCCTAAAAATGTTCATGGCCCCACAAAGGTAAGATTGCCATCTTTGCACAGCCCTCGCCTTGCACAGTGTTTTCTGTCTGTGCAATGAGTGCTTTTTTTATTTTATTTTTTAATATTTTTTTATTGATTTTTTTACAGAGAGGAAGGGGGAGGATAGAGAATTAGAAACGTCGATGAGAGAGAAACATCGATCATCTGCCTCCTGCACACCTCCTACTGGGGATGTGCCCGCAACCAAGGCACATGCCTCTGCCACAATCGAACCCGGGACCCTTGAGTCCACAGGCCAACGCTCTACCCACTGAGCCAAACTGGTTAGGGCCAGTGAGTGCTTTTTATATGGCCTTGAGGCTGCTGCCTGGAGGCACCTTCCTATCACAGAAGCCACACTGCTTCCTGCGGACTATTTACTAGGTTAGAAATTCTTGGGGAAAGCACGGAGCTTTTGCAAGATTAGGTCTACAATTTCAGAAAGACTTCCCTTTAGTAAATGAAATGTCTCGTTTTCTTTGAATTTAGAGTGAATTGGTATTTCCCAGCAAGATTCCGACTGAGCAGCAGTCCTTGATGCTGGTGAAGAGGCTCCTAGCGGTTTCTGTGTCCTGCATCACGTATTTGAGAGGAATATTTCCAGAATGTGCTTATGGTTCAAGATATCTAGATGGTAATATCACGTTTATTTTAAAACTTCCTTTAAGCATAGTTATTTTTACAATGGCTTGCTCTAAAACTATTTTTTTACTTAGAGATTTTGCTTTTTTAATAAGTTTTATTGAGATATAATTCACACACCTGACAATTCACTCATTTAAATTGCACAATTGAGTGATTTTTAGATGTTCAAAGGGATATGCAACTATCACCACTGTCATTTTTAGTAAATTTTCATTACTCCCAAAGAAACTCCATGCCCATTAAGTCACTCTCACTTCCCTCAGCTTCCCCTCCTAAGCAACCACCAATCTGTTTCCTGTCTCTATGGGTTTTTCTATTCTGGACATTTCATATAATTGCAACCATATAATATGTGGCCCTTTGTGACTGGTTTATTTCTCTTAGCATAATGTTTTCAAAGCTCATCCATATTGTATCATGGATTAGTACTTTATTCTTTTTTATTGATGAATGATACTCCATTAAATGGTCCTGTCACAGTTTATTTATCCATTCATCAATTGATGAATATTTGGGTTGTTTCCACGTTTTGGCTATTATAAATAATGTCACATTTGTGTACAAGTTTTTGTGTGGACATCTAAGTGTTGTTGTTTTTTAAATATTCAATACCTTTGATTAATATAAATTTTTTTCTCAGTTTCTCAAGTATAATTTTACCTGACATTACTCTTACAATGATGAAGTAAATAGATAAAAATATTGTATTATTTATAGCTTTATACAGTGGTAGTGATTGTTCTATTGTAAAAATGCCTAATACAGCCAATTTATATATTGCCCAGCACATATATGTATGCAATATTGTGGCTAATGTTGTGTATCAGCTATGTGTGCGTGATATATTAAGCACTATGTTATGTATGATATTTTGCAATTCACATTAAAGGCCTATGAGTTAGATATTATCCCTGTTTTTCAGATAAAGAGCCTGAGACTGAGAGATCTTTTCAGTTCTTTCCACTGTATTACATGTTCCTTCTTTGCAGGGCTCTAATCAGTTAACTTCTTGGCCTTTTACAAGTATTCTATTAGGATAAGCATCATAGCAAATATTTTAAGACTCTTGGATAGCAATGCCGTGAAAGCATTAAGTGTAACTTTAAGTATTCTATAGCTTTTAAAAATGAAAAATTTCTACCTATCAACATGCACCCTTAATCCTTATGTTATCATTTTATAATAAGGATAAAAAGTTTATTTCCATATAATCTTTCTTCCTTTAATTATATTAATACTAATCATCTGAGAGTTCATTGACATTAATAATATACTGACTAGGGGCCCAGTGCATGGATTTGTGTACCTTGAAAGGAACTGTGGGTGGTAGGGCTCTCGTGGGCACAGGAGCAGGTCTTGGCCCATCCTCTGTGCTCCCGCCCAGTCCCTCCTGGTGAGGCCCCCAGTCCCCTGTCTGTCAGCAGCTCCGCTCCCACTTCTGCCGCTTCCACAGGCTGATGGCACCAGCCCCACTCCCACCTGCTGAACGCATGGAGCTATTGGGGCCAGCACCAGCAGCGAGTGTGAGTGGAGCTGGTACCATGAGCAGGTACAAGAGGTGGCTGCTACCTCGATTGCCCCTCAAGAGCAGAGGGAGGTGGAGAAGCCCTAAGGGGCAATTGGAGTGGCAGCTGCCACTTGCACCCACTGATGCGGTAAGCGATCTGGGCGCCAGCTGTGGGTGGGAGCAGGTGAGAGCACTGGGTGGGACTGCAGCTCGCAGGAGCAAAGAATTTTCAGTAACCACCAGAGGCTCACCCCAATGACTGCAACCAGCGCCCTGCCATGGTCTGGTACCCCTGCTCACCTGCTCCACCATACTACTGTGGCCAACTCCTGCCATGTTCTGCACTCACCCTCTGGTGGTCAGCACAAGTCACATGGACCGGTTGTTCTGCCTTTCAGTCTATTTGCTTATTAGCCTTTTATTATATAGAACTAGAGGCCCTGTGCATGAAATTTGTGCAGGGGGCATAGCCAGGGCAGCTTGCCTCCTTGCCTTGGCCCTCACAGCTCTGGCTTCATCTGGAAGGTCATCCGCAAAGATGTCTGGAAAGTCATTCGGCTATCCAGTCTAATTAGCATATTACACTTTTAATATTAAACTAGAGGCCCGGTGCACGACATTTGTGCACTGGTGGGGTGGGGGAGGTCCCTCAACCCAGCTTGTGTCCTATCGCAGTACGGGAGCCCTCAGGGCCTAATCCTTAGCACACAGTAAAGGTGGGAAAGGTTCCCGTCACTGCCACTGTACTTGCCAGCCCTCAGCCCAACTGTGGCTGAGTGGCGCTCCCCCTGTGGGAGCACACTGACCACCAGGGGGCAGCTCCTACATTGAGCGTCTGCCCACTGGTGGTCATTTAGCATCATAGCACTGGTAGTTCCACCGTTTGGTTGCTTTGTGTATTACCCTTTTATTATATAGGATTATTATAGATAATACACAGCTAAAGAACATAATCTCCGCTTTAAATTTCTAGTTGTTTACTAATCTTAAGTAGCTCTAAATATATATTATAATTTTTATGTTTAGATCTTTGTGTCAAAATTCTGAGAGACGATAAAACTTGTCCAGGAGCTACACAGTTAGTGAAGTGGTAAGTAAAATAATACCTAATAATAGGATTTTTAAAAATTAAATCACATTTTTTGTACTTTGGATACATTTCAGTGTTTAACCCAATTTTAGCAATTCCCCTTTAACCTTGGATACTATTTTTGCAGGTCTTTGGATTTTTGCATTAAATTTTTTCTTAATTTTATGCTCCATGTGAGCTTCATTTTCCCATTATTGTTCCCCACAAATAGTAGGTCAGATATTTTACTTTTTATTTTTTTTAATATATTTTTTATTGATTTCAAAGAGGAAGGGAGAGGAAGGGAGATATAGAAATATCAATGATAAGAGAGAACCATTGATCGGCTGCCTCCTGCACACCCCACACTGGGGATGGAGCCTGAAGCCCAGGAATGTGCCCTGACTGGGAATGGAATCATGACCTCCTGGTTCACAGATCAATGCTCAACCACTGAGCCACGCTGGCCAGGCTGAGGCCAGATATTTTATATCTTCCCTTCCATCCATATCAGTATTTTATATTTCTGCCATTGTTTGTTTTTATTATTTTACTAAGACAGGAGCTTTAATAAGAAAATTTTATATTATTTAGTTATGAGATAATGAGATTTGTTAAAAGAATTATTTTCTGGAAATGCATTCAATCTAAAAATGAATCCTTAATTATTTTTTTAGGATGCGAGGATGCTATGATGCTTTACAGAAAAAATATGTAAGTCAATCTCTCTTTATCCTTTTTTCCCATAATTTATTCTACAAATGTAACATTAATTACCATGTAGTAAAACATTAATTTAAACTAACTTGAGCATAGGACAGTTCAAATTACTGAAAAGCCTAAACATTTGAATATTTTAAAGATCAATATTCCCCTCATTTAAAACTAATAGAATTACTATATCACAGATTTTGCCAAGACAGTTGTGGTTGTTAACACACATTAATTTACAAAAACAATGAATTAAAAGGTCTTTAAATAGTTTACTAATGCCCAGCCAGTGTGGCTCAGTGATTGAGCATAGATCTATGAACCAGGAGGTCATGGTTCGCTTTCCAGTCAGGGCACATGCCGGGGGGTTGTAGACTCAATCCCCAGGAGGGGTTGTGCAGGAGGCAGCCCATCAATAATTCTCTCGTTCTTCCTCTCTGAAATCAATAAAAATATTTTTTAATAAATAAATAAAATAGTTTATTCATTAGTTGCACATGCCTTCTATGCTCTTATTTATACTAATAACTTAATAATTTCTTCATTCAAAATAAATTTCCATTAGTCTAAGTTATATTGTCACAAATTCTGAATTAGTGAAATTTCAATTAATAAAGTTTTAATATAGACCATGAGCCTTATAGTTAGAATATTTTTATATCAACATATACAAAGAAGTGAAATAAAATTGTGAGAAATGTAGAATTTTATCTATGGTCACTAATCTCCCTCATTAAGGCATTAAATATTTAATGTTTATTAAATATTGAGTGCCTATTGTGTGCTAGACACATAGGAGCTAGGTAAGCTAACAGTGGTCAAAAAGATAAAGAGGGTCCCTTCTGTAGAAGGAAAACAGTCAAATAAGTCAGATAAATGTAATTAAAATTTTTAGGAAAAAATATGTGACAAATGAAAGGTGAGGTAACTTTAGATGGGGTGGTCAGAGGAGCTGTTGTGAGGAGGTGGGATTTAAGCTGATACTTAAATGAGAATAAACCAAGCAGGCAATGATGTTAGGGAGAGAGTATTCCTAGCAGAGCAGCAAATTCAGAGCTGGAGAGGAGTTTGGAGAGTTCAAGGAACAAAAAGGCCAGTATGATTGGAGTGCAATGAACAGTGTAGAGTGGCAGGAGATGAGCTTGGAGAAAGAGAGAGGGCAAGAGCATTCACAGCTATGTAGGTAAAGAGTTGGAATTTTACTTTAGGTTCAAATAAAATTCATTTGAAGATATTGAGTAGAAGTGTAACATTATTTGATTTATATGTTAAACTAGAAATCACTCTGGCTGCTATTTAGAGAATATACTGTAGAAGTAGAATAAGATTGAAATTAAGGAGAATAACACTTTAATCTATTATTACAATACTGGGGTGGGGGGGAAAGGAGAAGAACTAGTGGCTTAGACCAGGATAGCAGAAGAAAAGTAAAAAAAAAAAAAAAAAAAAAAAAAAGATTTAGGATATGTTTCATAGTAGAATTGATTGGACTTAGTGGTAGATTGGTTCTGGAGTATTAGCAAAAGATCTAAATCAAGGATGACTCTTAGATTTTGGCAGGTTACCTGAGTGAATGATTTCCTATGATTCTCTGTTCTGTGGTCTCAAAAGCCTCTTTCCTTTATTAAATGAACAGAACCCTGAATCCTGTATTTTTTCTCCTTTCAAAGTTTGTTTTCACATTGGAAAGCTTTAATGTGTTCTTTCACAATGTTTATTTTCCTTGTAACTGGCAGTAATGCTCCTGTTTGCTTAAGCAAATAACATGAATTTCATCCTTCAGTAAGTTAACTATTTTAGGGAATAGAGAAAGATATGTAACGTATATGTTGCTCTATATGCATCATAGAAAGCCTATTTTCTGCTAAATTATTTCTTATTAGGAATAAATGTTGAAATAGACAGAATTCTTATGATCCATCATGAAAAAACATTTTATACAATAAGAGTAAGATTTTTGTTCTTTGTTGTATTTCAGCTAAGGATTGTTGTTCTAGCTGTAAGTATTTTTAAATTGTTATTTTTTAAAGACTGTCAAATTCTACCTTGCTTAATTAAGTAATACTAAAACCATCAATTAATTATGTCATTTTATTCAAGTAACTAACTGATCTATTCCATGGGGGAAAAGTATCAAATTAATATTTTAGGGGGTTGTTTTGTATTTTATCTTACTGAGTTCATGTAATAGTTTAGTCTAAACAACTAATTTAGTTCTCCTTGAATACTTAGCTTTGTCTCACTCAATTGTAAATTACTTTAAAATAGGTATACACCAATCCAGAAGACCCTCAGGTAACTCTGCTTAAGTTACTAAAGAAGCATAATGCTTCTAATATTTAAAAAATAACTTAAAATTATATAATATCTTATGCTTTTAATTGTGTTTTAATCAATGCACTTTCACATATATTTTCAAGTTTAAACTTCATAAAGACTTTTGAGGTAAAACAGGATTTGTATTATCATTTTCAAACAAATTAATACACTTACTACAAGAGAGATTATGTGACTGATCCTAGGTCACAAAGCCACAGACCATTTGAAATAACTTAAATATCCTGACTACTGTTTCTTTACAGTATTCCTTTTATAGAATTACTAGAGAACTGGTACACCAAATTCTTGCACTTGGGTGGGGGTGAGGGTGTCCCCCAGCCTGGCCTGCGCCCTCTTGCAGTCCAAGAGCCCTCAGGGGATGTTCCATTGATGGCTTAGGCCCGCTCCCCAGGCCGGCAGCTGGGTATCCTTAACACTGCCACGGAGATGGGAGAGGCTCCAGCCACCATCACTATGCTCACCAGCCATGAGCCTGGTTTCATGGGAGTGCACTGACTACCAGGGGGCAGCTCCTGCGTTGAGCATCTGCCCTTTGGTGGTCAGTGCGAGTCATAGCAATAGGTGGTTCTGCTGTTCAGTCAATTTGCATATTAGCCTTTTATTATATAGGATGAAAGGGGTTGAGTTTGAGAAAAACAAAACTCCTTCTTAAACTTTGATATTCATCCCAATTCAGTCACATCCACCAGTTCATCTAATAATTCAAGTAGGGATTACAAGAAATGAAAAGAAAAACCAGAAGATAAGAAACTGGGGGTGGAGGGACCTCTTGATTGCCTACTCTTTTTTTATCTATTTTTTTTTTTATTGATTTTAGAAAGGAAAGGAGAGGGAGAGAGAAACATCAATGATAAGAGAGAATCATTGATCAGCAGCTTCCTGCACTCCCCCTACTGGGAACCAAGCCCAGAACACTGGCATGTACCCTTGACAGGAATCGAACCTGGGACCTTTCAGTGCACAGGCCGCAGCTCTATCCATGGAGCCAAACCAGCTAGGGCTGATTGCCTACTCTTATTAGACTCTGTTCTTTGGGGCTTTCTATGTGATATCTCATTAATTCATCACAACCTTTGTGAGGTAACTACCATTATCATCTCTACTTTATAAATAAGAAAACCTAGATAAAAGGTTTCTTGCCTATGTTCACAGTGACTGAACCAGAGTTTGGACCAAAGAAGTTCAGTTCCTGATCTGGGTGCTTAACCATTACATTATACTTGTTATAACACAGTGTTTTACTCAGTCATGGAGAAGCAGATTTTTCTTTCTTTTTTTTTTTTTTTAAGAACTGATTCCCTTCCCTCTGGAGCACTGAAATGTAAAGAATGCAATAAAAGTACTAGAGTTTCGAGAGGGCTGGGAGCGTGTCTTTTCGTTAATATTCATGCCTTAATATATATGTCCATGGAGACAAAATCATATGGTCAAAGGCTATGATTAGTTGATTGTTCAGAAACTAACTGTTCAGAAATATGTTCATTTATTTTCAGATTTCTTTTTTAATCAAGCAACCTACATGGCTGCTTTTTATTTTTAGATGTTTTATAGTTACACGTTTTTTCTTTCAATAAAAGAGATACCTTGCTGATAAACTAATATCTAATGCTTGTTGTGCTAGGCACTTCATTAAGGGCTCTGTATAAATTATCCCACTTGATAAATATTGACAACTATCAATGAGATAGGTACTATTTTCAACCCCTTTCATTAGGTGGGGAAACTGAGACTTAGAAAGCTTAAATGGCCCAGCCTGCATGGTTCAGTGCTTGAGCATTGACCTATGAACCAGGAGCTCATGGCTCAATTCCCTGTCAAGACACATGCTCAGGTTGTGGGCTCAGTCCCCAGTAGGGAATGTGCAGAAGGCAGCCAATCATTGATTCTCTTTCATCATTAATGTTCCTATCTCTTCCTCTCTGAAAGCAATAAAAATACATATATTTTTAGAAAGCATAAATGATTTGCTTGTGGTTACAGTATAGCAAGAATTGAAGGCCTGTACTTTATTGTTCTGCTAAAGTAAGAGATATGCTGCCTCCCTCCCTTATCTGTCTGCCAAGGAATTCCTTCTCTCTGATATATCTAACATACATTGCAATGAATAGAATAAATTTTTCTCCAAGATTGAAGCCCTAAACCCCAAACCATGGTAATCAACTATTGGGACTTTAAAGTTTCAGTGAACCAATAGGGATTAATATGGCAGAAAAAATTATTAGGTAAACTTGAGGCCTGGTGCATGAAAATTCATGCACTGGAGTGGGGGTCCCACAGCCCGGCCTGCTCCCTTTCACAGTCCGGGAGCCCTCAGGGGTGGGAGGCAACCTGGCCTCGATCAGGAGAAGGCAATGCCCCATCACACCTCTGCTGCTGCCATTGCCGGCGGTGCAAGCCTCAGCCGGCCCTGGTTAACTGAGTTTCAGGCGGCCCTGGGTGGCTGGGCAGCCAACATCTAAGGCTTGCCTGTGCCTCAGGCCAGCCCTGGGAGGCTGAGGAGACTGGGGGACTCTGGAGGCAGGCACTTGGAGTGGCTGGGCCTGCCTGGGGATGGCCCTGGCCTTGCTGTGCGCCTGCCACCCCTGCAGGGCTGAGGGGACTGGGCACCGCCATCTTGTGGCTGTGGGTGCTGCCATATTTGAGGGTGTGGCAGTTAATTAGCATATTCCCTCCTTATTAGCTGTGAGTGTAGCCATCTTTCAGGGCAGGGCAGTCAATTAGCATATTACCTCCTTATTGGCTTTAGGCACCACCATCTTTGAGGGTGGGGCAGCAATTAGCATATCCCCTTATTAGCTGTGGGTGCCACCATCTTTGCAATGGCATGAAAGCCAATATTCCCTCTTTATTAGATAGGATATTAAGTCATACAAAAGCAGTATATAGCTACTTGGCTTCCAGTACTGTATATCAGATACATAACTGCAGTGTTTTCTACTTAAGACAATTTCAGAATGTTACCAATTTAAATTCAAGTACAGCGGGAATGGACCAGTCATGGACTTCATAAGGTATTATTCTATAGTTTTCTTTTCTTATGACAGATTACCATTTATTCATATTAATACTATATAACTAAACTTCAGGATTAATTTGGAACTTTTCAGACATTCCCAATTAACCATCAAGGTGTAGCTGTACCAAATATCCTTGGAGTTGCTGTAAACCAGGATTCTGTGGCTAATTATGTTATTTTAATGGTGAAACAGAGCCAAAGAGTATGAAAGCTATTGTATGCTTGAGTGATTATAAATATAATTAAAATCCAAGGTTGGTTTTCTTCAAACATCTTATATAAAATAAATGTTTATTTATGTAAAATTAAGATACTAGTTTATAATAATAATTTTTTAATAATAATGACATTTTATGGTTTCTTTCAACTTCACAATGCTATAATAGAAATAAGAATCTCAAATAAATGTGAAGCTATGTTATTAGAAGCTACAGGTGTCATAAAATAATGTGTGATTCTCTCCTATTAACAGTCAAAGCACTGAATCTAGTATGTCATATGCTGACACCAAGAAAGCAAGTATTCTCCTCATTCGCAAGATGTATGTTCTAATGCAAAATCTGGAACCTTTACCTAATGATGTTTGCTTGACCATGAAACTTTTTTACTATGATGAAGGTACTATTTGTAATACATACTGTTTTATTTTTTAAATATATATTTTAATTGATCTCAGAGAGAAATGGGGAGGAGAGAGAGAGAGAAACATCAATGATGAGACAGAACCATCACTCATCTGCCTCCTGCACGCTTTACACTGGGGATTGAGCCTGAAACCTGGGCCTATACTCGGACAGAGAATCAAGCTGTGACCTCCTGGTTCATAGGTCAATACTCAAACACTGAGCCACTCTGTCTGGGCTGCAATACATACTGTTTTAGTATTGTTGAAATGATTGGTTTTCATCCCATATGTTTTTAAGGATCTAAATTGTTATATACTTTTTTGAAATCACAAAATTTACATTTAATATCAACATTTGGAAAAAAATTGAAAAAATGGGCATTAAATAATACACAGACTTCTCCACTGATAATAACATAACATATCTGCGAATTACAGTCTTACTCATAATTAAAGAAATGAAACAGATACCATTTTTCACTTATTAGATCAGCAAAATTTGTAAACATTATTGGCAAGGGTGGGGGGGAAGCAGACATTTTTATACACTCTTAAGAGAATATGCATAGGTACAACATTTTTCAATAACAATTTGGCAGTATTACAATTTTAAATGCACATTGCCTTTAATCCAAAAGTTCTATAGCTAGGAAAATATCTTAGGACTATACTTACACAAATATGTAAGTTATATATATTAAGAATTTTCATTATACTATTGATTAAAACAGGAGCAAACTGAAAACAACTTTGAGTGTCCTTCATTGGAGGATTATGTAAATAAATTATGGTGCATCTATATAATAAAATACTGTGCAAGCTATTAAAAAGAATGCACTGGCCGAGACCGGTTTGGCTCAATGGATAGAGCATCGGCTTGGGGACTGAAGGGTCCCGGGTTCGATTCCGGTCAAGGGCATGTACCTTGGTTGCAGGCATATCCCCAATAGGCGGTGTGCAAGAGGCAGCTGATCGATGTCTCTCTCTCATCGATGTTTCTAGCTTTCTATCCCTCTCTCTTCCTCTCTGTAAAAAATCAATAAAATATATTTTTTAAAAAAAAATAAATTAATTAATTAAAAGAATGCACTGATAGCCCATCCAGTGTGGCTCAGCAGCTGAGCATCAATCCAGGAATCAAGAGGTCATAGTTTGATTCAGAGTCAAGGCATAAGCCTGGGTTGCAGGCTCAATTCCCAGTGGGGGCGGGGGGGGGGGGTGCAGGAGGAAGCCAATCATTGGATGTTTCTCTATTATCAATGTTTCTATTTCTTTCTCCCTCTCCCTCTCCCTCTTCTCTTTACAAATCAGTAAAAACATGAAAAAATTACTTTTAAAAATGTGCTGATAAGTTAGTCAAGAAATATTAAAACATTTAAAGGATGGTAAAAACAGGTTGGCACAAGTATGATCTTATTTGTGTTTTAAGTATACATATATATATGAATATATATGGGATATTATAAATTTTATATGCAAAATCTATATTTTCTAAAAGAACATAAAGCAACAACATAAAAACTACTGGCATTTATTAAATACTTACTATGTGCCAGTCCTGTTCTGAGCATTTTACACACTTTAATTCATTTAATACCCACAATTACCCTATGAGGTAGGTCCTGTTATTTTCCCCATTTGACAGATAAGTAAATCAAATCAAGGATGATAAATAATTTTCTCAAGATCACAGTCAGTGAAGTGAAAAAAAAAAGGTTAATTTTAGGGAATAAAATAAGAACTTGGAGGCAATAGGAGGGTGATTTTTACCTTTTATTGTATTTAAAATTTCTTCAATCTGCATCTATTTTTAATACAATAATATTTTCTTCAATTTCATGAACAGCACAGTTTATACTTACTTTTTTGCAGTTACACCCCCAGATTACCAGCCTCCTGGTTTTAAGGATGGTGATTGTGAAGGAGTGATATTTGAAGGGGAGCCTATGTACTTAAATGTGGGAGAAGTCCCAACACCCTTTCACACCTTCAAAGTAAAGGTGACCACCGAGAAAGAACGAATGGAAAATATTGATTCAACTGTATTATTTCCAAACCAGTTAAAAACGCCATTTCAAAAAATTCTCATGGACGGAGATGGTCCAGAAGATGAACAGGAGCAGTATACATCTGTAGGTGTATTTAAAGAAATATAAAGTACAGTAGTAATAAATGTTTGTCTCAATGAGGACTTTAATAGCTCTTGTTAATATTTGTATAAATACTGTATCATAAACATAAACTCAAGGTTGGAAGGCACCTTAAAGAAGGTATAGGCTTGTTTTAAAGGACAAATTATAAAAATATACAACTTTCTCAAAATATATTCTGGTTCTAAGAAACCCTAGATCTTGTTGTTTGAGGGCACTAAATTAGAAATGTTCACACAATAAGCTGCCACTTTTATAGCTCCGGAATTTCCACACAGATATTAGCATACACTCTGAATATGCCTCAACCCATTTTGAAAATTCAAAATGTTTTAATGCTTTTTATCTTTATACAAACAATAGAGGCCCGGTACACAGATTCATGTACTAGTGGGTTCCCTCAGCCTGGCTTGTGCCCTCTCACAACCCAGGACCCCTTGGGGGATGTCGGACTGCCGGTTTCCTGATCCTCGGCAGTCTGACATCCCCAGCGATGTAGCAGTGCTTGAAGTGGCAAGCGGCCAGGGAGGAGCCCCAGTCCAGGCTGGGTACCAAGCACCTCCCGCTCCCGCTCATCCCAGTTCCGCTGCCCCTGCCATCGCTGCCGCTTGATAAACTCATTGAGCAGTGCTCTCGCTGTGGGAGCACACTGACCACAGGGTGTGCTCCTGCGTTGAGTGTCTGCCCCATGATGGTCAGTGTGCATCAAAGCAACCAAACGGTTGGCCAGTCAAACGGTAGACAGGTTGCTTATTTAAAAGTGCAACAAGTTAGAATGAAGCCTGGAATGGTCCTAGAGAACCAGCCAACCACCTGACCTTCCCTAATAGTGGGGAGCATAGTTTGGTCTCTGAAGCATAGTCTGAAAACCACTGATCTAGTCCACTTCCCCAACTAATGCTGGAACCCTTTTTACAATATTATAAGCTCTGCTTGAATTTCTTTAGGGCCTGGAGAGTCAGTCCTGAAGCAGCCTGGAGTTCCTAGAGGAAAGAAAAAGTCTTATTGTTGTCCTCTTATACCTAGCACTTAGATTTACAAGTGTGCATTCTCAGTAGTATTGGTTGAATGAATGGATGAATATAAGTATAAAAAAGCTTATGTTGTTTTGCCTCACTCCAAGAAAATCTTTCATCATTAACATAATTTTCTTTAATCTCATCTTTGTTGTTTTCTCTTGTCTCATTTTATTCTAAATTGGTACCTCAGTTCTGATTATTCTGATTTAGGCTTTGTGCCCACATCCTTACAAATAGAAAAATTTCATTTTCAACCAATACAGTTAAAGAAGAAATATTTCTCCTAAAAACTAAACCGCAGTCTTACTTTATAAACAAATATGTCTGGGATTAATGTAGCATTCTTTAAAATATTTAAAGCTTGGCCCTGGCCCTGTGGCTCAGTTGGTTTAGTGTTCTTCCATGCACCAGGAGGTCACTGGTTCAATTCCCAGTCAGGACACATGCCTGGATTGCAAGCTCCATTCCCCACCCTTCCCCACTCCACCCCATGCAGGAGGCAGCCTATCTGTTTCTCTCCCTCTCCTTTACCTCTAAAATGAATAAAAACATATTTTAAAAAAATACTTAAAGTTCTTTGACATATGTCACATAGGGAATAATACTTATAAAGTAGACATTAAACCTGTTCAGAGTATATGCTAACATCTGTGTGGAAATTCCAGAGCTATAGAAGTGGCAGCTTGTTGTGTGAATATGTCTAATTCAGTGCCCTCAAACAGTAAGATCTAAGGGTTCTTAGAACCATTATACATTTTGAGAAAATTATGTATTTTTATCACTTGTCCTCAAATCAACTCTGTAAAATATTTTATACTTTGGATAAATAAGTTGCTTTGTTATAGTAATTATACGACCACTTTATTTCTAGCAAGGAAGTTGTAGTCTGTTATACTAGAGGCCAGGTGCATGAATTCATGCATAGGTGGGGTCCAGCCCACCTGCCCCGATTGGCTGATCGGGCCAGCCTGGGGGGAGGGGCCGAGAGCAGTTGGTGGGCCCACCCCGCCCCCTGGTTGAACTCCCAATGGAGGGTGAATTTGCATATTAGCCTTTTATTATATAGGATTTAAACTTCACAGGAAAAAAAATTTTGTTTAAATAGGTCTACCAAGTTGTTTTAGTTTCTTTTTGAAATGTGTCATTTTCCCCCCCACATATAGGATGATTTTGACATTGAAACAAAAATAGAAGAGCAGAAAAAAAATCCTAGATCTTCTGAACTTGGAGGTACGAAGTTAATGTAAATATAGATTAATTCACTTCTAACTCAATTTTATGCTTTTAACTTTTTTTTTCTTTCCAGAACCAAGTTTAGTTTGTGAGGAAGATGAATTTATGAGATCTAAAGAAGGTCCAGAGCTTTCAGTTTCTCATTCTCAGGTATAAACTTGATAGTTCCATCTTACTTTTAATTTATTTTGTTTTTCATATTTTTATTTTTTATTGATCCTCACCCAATGATATTTTTTCATTGATTCTTAGAGCTCAGAGAGAGAAACATTTATGTGAGAGAGTCACATCTATTGGTTTCCTTCCGCTTGGGGATCAAGCCTGCAACTGAGGTACATGCCTTGACCAGAAATGACTCTGGGACCCTTCAGTCCACAGGCCGACACTCTATCTACTGAGCCAAACCCATTAGGGCCTAACTTTTTTTTTTTTTTTTTTTTTTTGAGACTTGTTGCTTATGTGTTTATTTAGTTATTTCTCTGATTTTCTTAATCCAGGTCTTTTAGAAGAAAATTAGGCATTAAGAATACTCATTAACAAAATTTGGGAATTATGTGTTGAAAGTTTTAAGTATATTACAGGTAGATTTGTTTAGTAATCTACATACTGTTCATAGAATCTCAATATTTCAGAGCTAGGTAGAATCTTAAGCAATTATTATATATCACCCTTTGTATTTACAAATGGAATATATAATACATTTTGGTTGCCTTGGAGCAGAACATGTTTAGTTTTGTTTTCCATTTACAATAAAATCTAGAAGTAATATTTAGATAAAATGAACTTGAAAATGTTATTGATGATTGTCCCCTTTTACACAGTCCCTTTTTCCATTGGCAGTGAGCTAAAGTTTTTTTTCCAGAAGAGTAGTGCCTGGTGATGATCATTTGGGACTGTCTCAAATCAGTGAATGGTCAACTGTGAACAGTGTCAGTTTCATATCTTTATATTTGTACTTTTTATGACAGTAAAGACCAACTCAAAATTATTGGTTTCATTGCCTCAACAAACAAGACCCTAAATTTTATATGATTGAATTATTATTATTATTAATATATTTTACTGATTTTTTTACAGAGAGGAAGAGAGAGGGACAAAGAGTCAGAAACATCGATGAGAGAGAAACATCCATCAGCCGCCTCCTGCACACCCCCTACTGGGGATGTGCCTGCAACCAAGGCACATGCCCCTAACCAGAATCGAACCTGGGACCTCTGGGTCCACAGGCCAACACTCTATCCACTGAGCCAAACCAATCAGGGCACGATTGAATTATTTTTAAATATATATTTATTGATTTCAGGGAGGAAAGGAAAGAGAGAGAGAGAGAGAGAGAGAGAGAGAGAGAGAGAGAGAGAGAGAGAGAGAAACATCAGTGATAATAGTGAATCGTTGACTAGGTGCCTCCTGCATCCCCTCACCAGGGATCAAGCCTAAAACCCAACTATGTGCCCTGACTGCCTGACCCTCTGACCCCCTGACAGAGAATCTGACCACTTGGTTCATAGGTCGATACTTAACCATTGAGCATACTGTCCGGATTTTTTAAAAATATATTTTATTGATTTTGTACAGAGAGGAAGGGAGAGAGATAGAAAGCTAGAAACATCGATGACAGAGAGTCATCGATCAGCTGCCTCTTGCACACCCCCTACTGGGGATATGCCCGCAACCAAGGTACATGCCTTTGACCAGAATCGAACCCAGGTCCTTCAGTCCCCAAGCCAACGCTCTATCCATTGAGCCAAACCGGTCTCGGCTATAATTGAATTTTAAAAACCCATTATTGTGTTATGAGAACACATGATTCAATAGGATTATATTATGTTATGTTATGTGTAATTATTTTCTTCTCTAGGTTGAGCAGTTAGTCAGTAAAACATCTGAACTTGTTATGTCTGAAAGCAAAACAAGAAGTGGAAAAATTTTTCAGAATAAAATAGTAAGTGTCTCTTTAGATTGTTTTCCATTCTAACCTTATGATTTCCCCCCATATGTGAGTTTATTTTGCTTATGAACACTTCATTTATTGGACCTATATTTAGTAAGCACCTACTATGTGTCAAATTCTTTACTAGGTGTTAAAAATAACACATAGTTTCTGTTCTTAGCTAAAAGTTTAGTAATTGGAAGTCAACAAGCAGTGGTATAGGGCCTTTATAGCTGTCTGAATAAGCTACATAGAGCCACAAAGGAAAGAATGGTTAATTTCATTGAAGATACATTAGAGAGGGACATCCAGAAAAGGCTTTGAGAAGTGCCACCATTATATACCAGTAGACTCCCAAGTAAATGCCATGTTCCATGTTCCATCTTATAAATGCATTATCTTGTTAATAAGACATTAAAAATGAATGTTTTATATACATCTTGTATAAAATGAATCTCATGTTCTTAAACAAAAAGGCAAACACTGCTTTGTTTTACTTTTTGGTATGAGTTGTATTAAATAGAAACTTGTATTTTATTTTAAACCTTTAAGTTACTCTTAAAGGTTCAGAGGTGAGAAAAAAAAGCATTCTGTAAAATATGCAAAATATTATGTCCAAAAATATAAAACAGTGCACTCTAACAGTGGTATGCTGGAATATTTCTCCCAACTCCTCATTCAGTGACATCATGTTGGCAGCTTGAAATTGGACATGATAGAGTATTTATTTATTTATTTTTTATTTTTTTAATAATAAATCTTTATTGCCGAAACCGATTTGGCTCAGTGGTAGAGCGTCGGTCTGCGGACTGAAAGGTCCCGGGTTCGATTTTGGTAAGGGGCATGTACAGCTGGTCAATGTTTCTCTCATCAATGTTTCTAGCTCTCTATCTCTCTCCCTTCCTCTCTGTAAAAAATCAATAAAATATATTTTAAAAAAATAAATCTTTATTGTTCAGATTATTACAGGTGTTCCTCTTTCCCCACCACCACCCATAGCTCCCCTCCACCTGATTCCCCATCCCACCCCACCCCATGCTGATAGAGTATTTACAGCATGGATATCAGCAAATGCCTCAACCCAAGATTTGTCCCCAGGGAACCAGTTATTAAACATTTACCAGCACATCACTGATTACAGTGCCATTTTTAGGTCTCCTTTTCCCACAACATTCTCAATGGGAAGTTAGAACTGGCATAAAACAGCATTCAAACTAGTCTGCTGATGAAAGCAAAAGATAAAAGAATTTCAAAAATTATTATTTCTAACAGCAAAATGTTCTTCATAGGAAGTTTCTATTTAGGATGAGTATCCTTTTTTTAGGATTTAGGAAGAAAAGCCAGCATTAAAAACAATTATTAGGTAGCCTGGCCAGTGTGGCTCAGTGGTTGGGCATTAATCTATGAATCAAGAGGTCATGGTTCAAAGATTTCCTTATAATGTAACATTAGGATGTTTTGGAACATAAATTCACTTTTGAAATTGCCCATGTTTTTGGATATAAAGTCTGCCAAAAATACTCCTCATTTTGAGAATCATGACTGAATTATGATTAGGAAAGGGCAATAAATAAAAATATTTAATAGTATATATACTAAGGAAGTTATTATTGAAGAGTACATTTCAAGCATCAGGAAATTATGTCCTATTAGAGAATAATAGTAGGATAGATAATAATTTGTCATTCAGTATTCATTTTAAAAACTGAATATCTGACATTATTCACAGTAGTCAAAAGGTAGAAAAAAACATAATTGTCTATCCAAGGATGAGTAGATAAACAAAATGTGGCATATACATACAATAGAATATTATTCAGCTATAAAAAATGGTGTATCAGTACATGCTACAACTTGGATGGACCTTGAAAACATTATGCTAAGTGAAAGAAGTCAGTCACAAAAGTCCACATATTATATAATTACATTTACATGAAAGTCCAGAATAGGGATTTCTATAGATTCATAAAGTCATAGAATTGGTGGAAAAGTGGGGGGATAGATGAGTGATAACTATAAGGGAAGAGGGCTTCTTTTTAGAGTGATAAAAATGTTCTAAAATTGACAATGGTGATGATAGTATAGCTCTGTGAGCTATTATAGAGGTGAATTGCATGGTGTCTGGATTACATCTCAGTAAAGCTGTTTTGTTTTTAAAAAACTTCATATAGTACCTATGGTTAAAAATTGAGTGTTAGTTGTTCGCTGAGAAGTAACCCATTAGTAATTATTCTCTTTTTTTGGAGGCTAATGGAAATAAACCAGTAAAATCTTCTAAAGCAAATCGGAAGAGATGTCAACTAGAATCTGAAAAAACAGTAAGTCTTATGATAATACATAGGTTGAATAAAAGTATCAGAATATCATTATTATGGATTAAATTGAAGATGACAACTATAATATCCCTTGATATACCTCAGAGCTCTGATATCAAAATCATTTAAAAATATATTTGGTTCTGAAAATGGAATAAGTTTAAAATAAGATACAGTATGTTGGTATATTAATTTTCTCCATGTAAATATATAATGTATGATTCCATGAATGATTTGAAGTAGCTGGAGGAATTTATAAAATAAAATCAGTATCAGGAAAACATGAGAATGAGAAAATGAGAGTACAAAAATATTCAAGCTGTTCTATCTAATAAAGAGGGAATATGCTAGTTGGCCCTCACACGGTCACAAAGATGGCAGTGCCGGAGGAGAATCCAAGATGGCTGCTCGGGTAGGCAACTAGCCGCAGCCGCACACAACAATTTCAAAAAATACAATTAAAATATAAAATGGACATTACCCAGAACTACAGGAAAGTCGACTGACTGGAAATCCTACAACAAGAAGCAAGGAGAAAACCAGAAGGAAGCGCGGAGGAGCTGTAAAAGCCTAAGGTACGGAGACACGCGGCGCACGGAGAGGACGGAGCCGGAGAGGAGGGAGGCCGAGTGCCTGGCTGGCGTTCCCAAGCGGGAAGCAGAGAAAAGCTCCAATTGTGCTGGGCCCAGCTCCAACTTCTCTGAACCCCAATTCTAGGCCAGACCCTGGGGACCCAGGCTCACCCATAGGGAGCTGGGCTGTGAGGCGGAACTCCAGGGAACGGCGAGAGGAGGTCCCGGAGGCGCGCACAGTGCTCGCAGAGAAGGGCCGGCCGGCTGTGCCGCGGGATTGCCCTGACGGGAAGGAGACAGGGGCTCCAGACTGCTCTGAACGCCACCTCCAACTCCACTTCCAACTGAACTGAACCCCAATACCGGACTCATTGGGGGAGAGCATAGACAGTTTGGCAGCAGGCGAAAATCGAGGGCACCTTTCTCTCAGAGGCGCTTGCAACAAGTACTGAAGGACCCTGAGTCTCAGGAGTCGCATAGGGCAGGGCGGACGGAAGCCAAGGCTGTAGGCTCCACCCTGAAACCCCGCCCCATCAGGAAAGCTGCCTGCGAAAATGCCTAAACCAAATAGATCACAAACGAAAGAAATGGAGGACAAAAAGCGACTGGATATAGAGTTCAAAACCACACTTATAAGGTTTTTCAAGAGTCTCCTAGAAAAGGCCGATAAAATAAATGAGACCTATGAGGGTATGAAAAGGGATCAACAAGAAATGATAAGGGATCAACAAGAAATAAATAATACATTGTCTGAAATAAAAAATATTTTACAGAGTCCTAAAAACAGAATAGAAGATCGCAAGAATCAAGTCAAAGATTTGGAACATAAAGAGCCAGAAGACACTCCTCTGCAGAAGCTAGAAGGCCAGAGAATCCAGAAAGTTGAAGATGATGTAAGAAACCTCTGGGACAACTTCAAACGATCCAACATCAGAATTATGGGGGTCCCAGAAGATGAAAGAGAGCAAGATATCGAAAACATACTGAAAGAAATAGTGACAGAAAACTTCCCCCACCTGGTGAAAGAATTGGACTTACAAGTCCAGGAAGCACACAGAACTCCAAATAAAAGGAATCCAAAGAGGACCACCCCAAGACAAATCATAATTAAGATTCCAAGAGCAAAAGACAAAGAGAGAATATTAAAAGCAGCAAGAGCTAAGCAGGTAGTTACCTATAAAGGAACACCTATACGATTATCAGCTGATTTCTCAACAGAAACCATGCATGCCAGACGGGAATGGCAAGAAATATTCAAGGTGATGAACAGTAAGAACCTACAGCCAAAGATAATCTATCCAGCAAAGCTATCACTCAGATTCGAAGGTCAGATAAAGAGCTTCACTAATAAAAAAAAGCTAAAGGAGTTCACCACCACCAAACCAGAATTATATGAATTGCTGAAGGGGGTTCTTTCAGAAGAGAAAGTAAATAAAGATAAAAATTATGAACAACAAATACGTAACTATCAACAAGTGAATCTAAAAACCAAGGAAACTAAAAAAAAAAAAATCTAAGGAACAATATTAACTGTTGAATATAATAGAATCAGAGGTATGGAAGGGGAGTGAACTGATGATTCTTGGGGAAAAGGGGAGAGGGAGATGTGGGAAGAGACTGAACATAAATTGTGCACCTATGGATGAGAACAATGGGGGGTGGGGAAAGGACAGAGGGTGGGGTGAGAAGGGGGGAAAGGAACATTTGTAATAATATGAACAATAAAAATTTATTAAAAATAAATAAATAAATAAATAAAGTGACTATCATAAAAAAAAAAAAAAAAAAAAAGATGGCAGTGCCCCTAGCCAATAAGGAGGAAATGTGCTAATTGACTGTCCCACCCTCAAAAATAGTGGCACCCACAGCCAATAAGGAGGGAATGTGCTAATTGATGTTCCCGCCCTCAGAGATGGCGGCATCCACAGCCAATAAGAAGGGAATATGCTAATTGTCCACCCTCAAAGATGGCAGCACCTAGTCCTTTCAGCCCCGCCTGGGTGGCAGGTGTGCAGCAAGGCCGGGCCTGTCTCCAGAGTCCCGCAGACCCCTCATCCCCCAAGCCTTCCAGGGCGGGCCCGAGGTGCAGGTAACCAGGACAGGCTGAGCCTTGCGCTGTCAGCGGTGGCAGCAGCAGAGGTGTGATGGGGCATCACCTTCCCCTGATCGCCCGGTCACTTCCAGCCCCCGAGGGCTCCTGGACTGTGAAAGGGGGCAGACTGGGCTGAGGGACCGCCCCCCCCCCCCACTCCAGTGCATGAATTTTCATGCACCAGGCCTCTAGTTTTATTTATATAAAGCTAAAATTGGGTCACAAATTTGAACTTTCTAAGATCAAAACTAAAGCAGAAATATAAATTTCCAAATCCACGTGTTCCTTAAAAATATGTTATTTCTGCCAAAACCGGTTTTGCTCAGTGGTTAGAGCATCAGCCTGCAGACTGAAAGGTCCCAGGTTCGATTCCGGTCAAGGGCATTTACCTTGGTTGCGGGCACATCCTCAGTAGGCAGTGTGGAAGAGGCAGCTGATCAGTGTTTCTCTCTCATTGATGTTTCTAACTCTATTCCTCTCTCTTACTCTCTGTAAAAAATCAAAAATATATTTTTAAAAAGTTTACATATCTTAAGAAGGGAATGGAATAACTTGACATTTCACTAATATATTAGATTCTTTCGTTTTTCCCAATGTATTAAGCCTTGATTTCTCTCCCTGCAAAATCATAATTCAATTTGTATCATTTGTACGTTTCTTCCAGAAAAAATTGAAGTTCAGTAATTCAGGGAATCTAGTTAGGAATTTTTCTAGTTTGTCATCCAAGTCATTCAAAAGTGTGCATTGAATGTCTACTATTATTAGGCACTGCTAAGTACCAGGGATATAAAAACAAAACATGATTTAAATCTTACATTGTGCCTAGATAGAATGTTTATCTGCAGCTCATTTTATAATCCATTTTCCCTCTCTATCCCCCAAAATATTTTACTATTTTGAAAGCATAATCTTAACTCTATTTACCTACTCCAACAACCCTTATAATTTGCAAATATGTACTTTTCAGCAGCCATCAGAAGATTTAAATATGTCAATAACAAAATTTACCTTACTTTTAAAGAACCCAGGTAACCTACTTTAGGAGGACAGAGATAGGTATAATTTTTTAAAAAGAAGAAAAAAGAAACTCAGAAACATACAAATATATAAAATTAAAGACATTTAAACTGTAAAATACCGGTTCTTACTAGTTGCTTTCTTTTGACAGGTTCTTCATCACATTGACTCTGCTAGTCAAGAGTCAGTGCCAAAAAAAAGAAAGTTTAGTGAACCAAAGGAAGATATATAAAATTATTTTTCTTCTGCATGATTGTAAAGTTCATCTCTACATTTAAAGGACACTATATTACTATTTTAAGGTGTGTTTACCCTATCTCTGGAAATTTATATGTAGTCTTAAGCAGTTAGTACACTAAAATGAATTCTTAGCTATCATATTGTGATCCTTAAACTTACCTAAGACAAATCCAGTAGAACTTTTTAATAAAACCAAAAGAACCATTGTCATAATTGATTCTGTTTATTATCTACTCAATATTGATCTATCTTCCATTTTGGTGAACACTTTCTTTAAACAAACATTAATTTTTTAAGGTCCTCTAAAGCCATTTTGAAACAAATAATGTTTATTTTGCTGTTATATTTTGGAAGAAATTAACTTTTTACTTATGTTAAAACTATACCATTTAACTGGTTTTGTTTGCAACTGGTTTTGTTATTAAAACAATGCTCTTCAGTACTTGGATATAGTGTATTAACATGATAATATATAATGTATAATTGAATATTGGTACTTTATCTTTTTTAAAAAAAATTTTACTATAAGACAAAATAACTGATTTTAAAAGTTTGGCATTTTGCAGAGCATAAATAAAATATTGTTAAGCATCTATATTCTTTCATGGCTTCCAATTTTTATATAATTAGCATGTTTAGGCACCAATTTCGAGATCATTTTGGTAGATATTACTTTGCAAGAGTTGAGCACACTTTCTAGAATTTTTGAGTGGTGGTGTGAGAGACACTGTGCCCTCAGTGAGAAACCCTGGGCATGGTTCCAGCCTTGACCATTTCCTTTGCTTTAGGAACAGAAGACTTAAAACTTGGTCTGCTTGCCTCTTGCAGTTTCAGCAGACATATTCTAAAAACTTACATTATTCAAGGTTTACAGTAACAAGCATTAAATAGAGAATTTAGAAGTGTACCCATCCTGTTTAATGTAAACCAAATAAAGGTCCACAAACTGAGTCACATCAGGCTTTTTTGGAACAGGATAATTAAGAATAAGCTAATTGTCAAACGCAACCAATTTTTAAATGTTTATTTATTATTAGCTTTATTGTATCCCAACACATTTCACGTCATTATACTAGTATACACTGTTACACTGAGACTGACCAACAGGAACCTCTGTCCCTCGGCAGCTGGTGCTGGCTTACTTCACATTTGGATTGGCCGGTTCGATGGGGTTTGGGAGTGCAGGCCTCTCCTCTATTCCACCGAGGTTCCTTCATTGGATTGACCAGCTGTCAGGTTGAACCCAAACCTGCCTCCTTTTAGTGGTGTTTGTCTGGATCGCAACACAATAGCGGGGTGGCGGGGTAGGGGTGAGAGCCTCCCCTTGTAAACTCCGATTGGCTGGACTTTACCAGGGTGGTTTCTGATTGGTCCAATGAAGAAACACCAAGGTAGGTTGCCTAGTGATCCTGAGGAAGCTGATGTGTTATTCCTTTTCTGCAGCGAAGGATCAGGAAGTTTGTGCTCTTTCCTTGGCTGGGAAGTTTTTCACCTACTAGGACAAGGGTAGGGAATTGGGGTGGAGGACAGGTGTTTTCCTAAAGTAGAGTGCAAGCTGCAGCCTCCCTCGGGCCGTAACCCAGGAGAAACGTCAGGTAAGCAACCGGGGAAATGCATTTCGTAACGTAAAAAAAAAAAAAAAATAACCAAAAAACCTCCAAATTTTTTATTTTATGGGGAAAGGGTGGTTTTGACTTATTTAATTTTTTTTGCCTTAAAAAAAAAATAGGATTTTTAACTAGTAAATGTCCAGGGGGAGGGGAGATTCATTTCTCAAAGAAAACCCCTCCCCTTCTCTCCCCCAACCCCCCCAAGATTTAAAGTTTCTTGGACTGGGTTAGGAAATAAGCCCTATTCACAGTGGCAGATAAGTTTAATGCCCTTAAGCAATTTATTTATTTCATGGTTCTCTTCGTCCTTCACTCTTCTTTTCACCTCCTACCAAGAATTATATTTGAGATATGGTTCTGTACAGAGTCTTTTGTAAGTCACTTAAAATTTGTATTTCTATTTTAAATGTTCACATGCATTTCTGAGTATTCATTTTAATCAGTATATATTTATTGAGCAGTTACAACGTTAAAGACCTTGTGCTAGTTGCTATGGAGAATAAAAAAAAAACTAAGAAGACAATATCTCTGCCCTCAAGAAGTTTACAGTTGAGAGACAGCCAGACTATTATAAATACTTTAAAGTAAGTAAGTATAAATAAAGTTTTGAAAGTACAGCTGAGGGAGAGACCAATTCTGACCATGGGACATGGGTAATGGAGGAGACTCACTTAAGCCTCAGTAGACCTTTTAAGAATGAGTAGAATTAAAGAGTAGGGGGGAAAGGAATGTGCAGAGGATAAGAGGTGAAAGACATGGCATGTGTTTGAGAAATTGTTCATAGTATGGAATTGGAAGTAATGGGAAATAATTGAGAAATGATAGAATGGGATTCAGTCACAGAGGTTCCTGATGCACTCTTTTTTCTTTTTTTCTTTTTTAATCCTCTCTCAAGGATATGTTTTACTGATTTCAGAGAGAGGGGAAAGGAAGAGAGAGAGAGAGAGAAACATCAATGGTCTCCTTTAAGTGCTCCCACTGGGGATGGAACCTGCAACCTTTCTGTGCATAGAAGGACACTCCAACCAACTTAAGCCTCACTGGCCAGGGCTTGAATGCATTCTTTTGATGTTGCAAAATATATTCTTTTAAACAATTGCTGATAAAAAAAAATTATTGTTTATCATCTTAATAACTGGCATTTAGGTTTATCTCAAAGTGAGCTAACTTAAACTTGATTACAGATGACAGTGCAATTTCTCTTGACTGGATTTTAAAACAAATATAGTGCTTGGTATAAAAGGGTACATGTTTTGATTGTTTTTTTTTTTTTTTAAGGAATTTGCTAATCTTTTAACATTCTCTTGCCAGTATTTTTGTTTGTTTGTTTGTAGCTGTTTCGTTTGCGAGATGGATAGAGATGAAAGTTTTCTGGAATGACCACACATGATCTTCTGAGTGTTATTCTCTAAAGTAGTGATCTCCTAAGTGAGTTCATGAACTGAGTCATTACTGTTTGGGAAGAAAATATAAGAACATCTATTTCTATTTAGTTTTCTTTAATTTTTTACTTTATCATTTTTGTGTATGTTATATAACATGCCACTGGATGATTATAGAAGTTTTATATAAATTATATGCATATTTGGACTGAATGCTCACAATTTTTTGCTGTCCCATATTATTTAACTTGGGGAGGATCCATTTCGTGAAAGAGGAGTCACAATGATAGACAGTCACTCCTAGGTTATATATTATGCACAAGAAATCAACAGGTTTAAAAGGTGATTATTCCTACTGGTCTTTAAAATTACTGATTTTGATTTCTTGCCAGTGCCTTCTGTGTATTTAAGTTAGGTACTTTGGAAGATATTGAATTATGTTACCCACTTAATTTTTCTGGTCATTACTCTTTCTTTCTCTAAGTTATAAATATTTCTTATATACATTTTGGTATGCATGTATGAGTATTTATATGTATTTATTTACATAAGCACACTATAAGTATTTTTCATCACCCTTCCAGAAACAGTTCAGAATGACCACTTTAACTCACCGTGCCCGTCGTATGGAAGTAGGCAAGAACTTTGAAAAGAAGGCAGAAAGTGAGGAAGATACTAATCAAGACAGGAGTTCAGACAATGAAGACTCTGGAGACTCTAAGGATATTCGCCTCACTCTTATGGAAGAAGTATTGCTCCTGGGACTAAAAGATAAAGAGGTAATGTAGTTGGGTCAGCTGGGTCATTCCCAAGGCTTAAATACTGAAATGTTTTTAGGAATTAATGGAATAGAATATTTGTATTAATGTTAAGTTGGCCTTAGAATTACGCTGTGGACATTTAGTGGGGAATGAGAAATTTTGGAGGGTAAAATCCAGAAGTGCACTTACTTGAAATGTAATTTAATATCAAAATTATTCCAAAATTTTAGAGGATACAAGAGAAGATATAACACAGTATAAAGTTTTTGTACTTACAGTTTCCCAAGTGATAGTGATACTGAAATATCCTCTTATTAAATTAAGAAAGAAGGCCCAGCCGTAGCCAAGTGGCTCAGTTGGAGCACTGTTCCCTGCACCAAAAGGTTGCAGGTTCGATTCCTATCAAGGCACATAGCTAAGTTTTGGGTTTGATCCCCAGTCAGGGTTCCTGCAGGAGGTGGCTACTGATGTTTCTCTCTCACTTTGATGTTTTTCTCTCTCTCTTTCTACCTTTGTCTTTCTCTCTCCCTTCCTCTCTCCATCCCCTCAGGTGAGGATTTAAAAAAAAAGGTCAAATTGCCTGAAACCGGTTTGGCTCAATGGATAGAGCATCAGCCTGTGGACTGAAAGGTCCCAGGTTCAATTCCGGTCAATGGCATGTACCTTGGTTGTACAGGAAGCAGCTGATCAATGATTCTCTCTCATCGATGTTTCTAACAATCTATCCCTTTTTCTTCCTCTCTGTAAACAATCAATAAAATATATATATTTTAAAAATAAAAATTAAAAATGGTCAAATAAATGAAAAAGCAAAACTGATTCGCTAAAAGAATGTCAGAATAGGTCTGAAGATTAGATGGTATAAATACTGTTCTGAAAGAGGAAACATTCACTGACTGTAGAAGCATAGCATATTAGAACTAGTTTTAGTTTTGAATAGAAATTATTAATTTCCTGCTGACCCTAAATACTGGATTTTTGCTTTTTTCCTGTAGAGAAACTGCCTTTGGACTTGTCTTCGTTTGTCTAAATTTATAATAGTTGATATAAGCTTAGGGAAGTAGAATTAAAAAATAAAGGAGCTCATTTAGAGCTATAATCATAGTGGGTACTCAACATATTGGTGAGATACTGTACAAAGATGGGCAAATAAAAATTACCTTTCTAATTGTTCTAATTTCATTTTTTAATATGCTAAATTAAGTTTTTAGCTTTCAGTTGTCTCAGGAAGACTAAAAAAGAATAAATCCTTAAGTGCAAATAAACAGAAGAGGTCAAACCTTTGGATATGTTAAAGTAGTAGTAGTAGTTTTCCAAAATGCCAGTTGCATAACTGTCTCTAAAAATATTACATTGATTTCCAGTTCTCATTTTCTTCTCATTTCCCAAAGTAGATTTATTTAATCAATATTTAGTGTGATTGGGGACACCAATTATGTGCTTAGTGTTATGCAAATACTAAAGTGAATATAAAATATAATAGTATAAATGAAAAAAATAAATAAATAAATAAAATAGTCTAAATGTTCCCTGCCTCCAAGAAATTTATATTCTAACTGGAGATAAAAGTTAACCCAAAGGATCATCAACAGTAAAATGGATAAAAATTGTATATCTACACTACCAATAAAAGAGAAAGATGCAAATTGACTGTACCTTCACAATGCCCACCAGCCAATCAGGAGTTGGCATGCAAATTAACCCAACTAAGATGGAGGGGGCTTTGGCGTGGGATGGGATGCAGGTGTTCTGCACAGCCCCAGCCGCTCTGGGCCTCTGGGCAGCATGGGAAGGCGGAAAGGCGGCTCTGGGCCGGAGCAAAGGCGGTGCCAGCAGCCAGTGGAGGGAAGGCCCGTTTTTGCACAAATCTTCGTGCACCAGGCCTCTAGTTTAATTAAGTGTAAGTATAGCTCTAACTAGTTTGGTTCAGTGGATAGAGCCTCAACCTGTAGACTGAAGGGTCCCAGTTTCAATCCCAGTCAAGGGCACATGTCTGTTTGCAGGTTCAATCCCCAGTGTGGGGCATGCAGGAGGCAGCCGATCAATGGTTCTCTTTCATCATTAATGTTTCTATCTCTCTCTTCCTCTTCCTTCCTCTCTAAAATCAATAAAAATATATTAAATGAGCTGAAACCGGTTTGGCTCAGTGGTAGAGCGTCGGTCTGCGGACTGAAAGGTCCCAGGTTCGATTCCGGTCAGGGGCATGTATGTTAGTTGCGGGCACATCCCCAGTGGGGGGTGTGCAAGAGGCAGCTGGTCGATGTTTCTGGCTCTCTGTCTCTCTCCCTTCCTCTCTGTATATTAAAAAAAAAAATATATATATATATATATATATATATATTAAATGAATGAGTTTATTTTTAGAATGAAAATGAACATTTTTACAAAATATGTATAATTCTCATATAATGTTCAGTAAAGGAATATAAATACAAAATATCACATACTATATGAATCTATATATAAAAATAACTAGTATTGGGGGTTGCATGTTAGAGATGGTAAAACTATAAAGAACAGCAGGAAGGGGTTACCATAGTTGTTAGGAGAATGGTTACATTTTTGTGAGAGGGGAGAGGAGGTTTTAGTCATTAGAAAAGCGAATGAGGGGGTTTTCTGGGTACTAGTAGTTTTCCGTGTCTGTACTTGTGGGATATTTCATGGATATTGACTTAGGGATAATTCATTGTTATCTTTTGTGTACTCCTGTGTGTGCATTACATTTCACAATTCAAAAGATTTTTAAAGAAAAACAAGTCTTTCCATGTTAGAACAATAAAAGCCGAGGGAGTTGAAGGGAAGAGAGATCATCATGTGTTGGAATAATCTGGGGAATAATAGAAGGGAGTAAAACAAGCTGGGTCTTTAAGAATGGGTAAGATTAATAGAAATGGCCAAAACCAGTTGGGCTCAGTGGATAGAGCATTGGCCTGCAGACTGAAGGGTCCTAGGTTCGATTCGGGTCAAGGACATGTATCTGGGTTTCGGGCACATCCCCAGTAGGGGGTGCGCAGGAGGTGGCTGATCGATGATTCTCTCTCATTGATGTTTCTAACTCTCTATCCCTCTCCCTTCCTCTCTGTAAAAAATCAATAAAATATATATTTAAAAAAAAAAAGATTAATAGAAATGGTGAGAAGGGAATACATTGTGGATGAGGGGAATCTAAGCAAAGGTATCATGAACTTGATGAGTTTGGAGTTTACTGAGTAACCAGTATGACTGAAGTGGGCTCTGTTCTTGAAGAACAATGAAAATCAAAACTGATATACTAGATTCAGAGTATGGAGGATTTTGAGTTCTAAGCAGAGACATTTAGGCTCTTTCCTTTAAGCAAAAGAGCAAAGTTCATTTCATTGTTGTATCCAAATTGAGGACTTAGTGATATTGTTGCTCTATTTTGTTTCTGAGTTTATGTTTTACTATGTATTTTTTCTTGTTTTACATGGTTTGAATTTGTGACATGTCAAAGAAAAACCCTACCGGTAAATGTTAAACTTTGTATTCCAAAGTCCGAAAATTAACTTTTGCTGAAGATTTCCATTAGACTCTGTTTCTAAATCAATACTATAATTTTAAAAAATTACATCTCTCTCAAAAGCATGTAAGTGGAAGATAATACAAAAAGATTAATACTTCAAGAATTATAGGCCTAGAAAGGAATGAGAGTAGGCCATATAGTCAAATTGCTTTTCAAATATTACTGTCATTCCTTTCTTCAGATTCTTCTGAGTAGTGGCCACAGACTTGTTTTAAAATATTAAGCTTCATTGTCTTTGAAAATAATCAGCAAATTTAAATATATGTTGAAGAATTTAACCTTTCAAGTACACTTAAAATTAAATGATATCTCAGTTCCATAACGCTGACCTCAACTGAGAAAATTAAATTTGAGTCCCAGCCTGACTAAAACAAAATAGATTTCCTGTTATAGCCTGTGATAAGAATTTTGCTATAGATATTATTGATTGATGGACAAATAATGTTTTAATTAAATGGCTAGTATTTTCAAAACTTCCCTTTATGAGAATCTTTATTATTAAATTACCTGAAAGAGGAGTGAGCCTATTAATGCTTTTTTTTTTTTAATATATTTTATTGATTTTTTACAGAGAGGAAGAGAGAGGAATAGAGAGTTAGAAACATCGATGAGAATCATCGATCAGCTGCCTCTTGCACACCCCCTACTGGGGATGTGCCCGCAACCAACGTACATGCCCCTGACCGGAATCGAACCTGGGACCTTTCAGTCCGCAGACCGACGCTCAACCACTGAGCCAAACCGGTTTCGGCTGGATAATATCTTTTTAACCTTTTTCCCTGTTTTGCAAAGCTTTCTCCTAGTATTGCCATGTATTGAATACTTACTATGCACTGGGACATAAAAGCTTTTCATCATGCGGGCTCAATCCCCAGTAGGGGATGTGCAGAAGGCAGCTGATCAATGATTCTCTCATCATTGATGTTTCTATCATTGATATATATATATATATATATGGCTAATATGTGTTCACTATCCGACTGGTCACTATGACATGCACTGACCACAAGGAAGCAGACACTCAACACAGAGCTGCCGAGCGGCAGTGACTTGGCAGCAGTGGTTCACAGGTGATGCACCTGAAACCAGAGAGGAGGGAGCCCGATTCCTTGTGGGACCGTGCAATTCCACCGTCAGCCGTGGGTTATGTTGTTGCTAGGGCACTGTCAGCCCCAAATCTGGTTCACTGCACACTTGCTTTTGCATTCCACACCCTGTACAACACCAACTTTGCAGAGTTTCCTCTCATACTCTGGGCCCCCTCGGGGGATGTTGGAGAGCCGGTTTCAGCCTGATCCTTGCAGGCCAGGCCGAGGGACCCCACCTGCTGGAGGGACCCACTTACTCTGCAGATGTCCGGGAGGAACTGTGGGAGATTGGCTCCAAGATGTGTCTGGCCCATCTCACCCAGTCCTGGCCTGCCAGCCACCTTCTAATTAATTTCCTTTCAATGTGCACGAATCTGCACCAGGTCACTAGTAAAAATATATTTTAAAATAGAGTCTATGGAGAGAGACAGGTTGTAGGAAAAAAGTACATAAGTGGGATGTTTATGATAATTTCAGTGATTTGCAACTAGAATAATTGCCCATATTTAAAAGCATCCTATCTCTTAAATAAATTCAGATGTTTTGAAATTTAAGTGGCAAACAGAATTAGACATGCAGCTCTGTGTTTTATTATTTAACTTTTCTAAAATTGTGAAATATAGTGTATCTAGAAAAGTGTTTAGCACTTACGTACAATTTGACAAGTAATTTTTTTATGTTTTTATTGATTTTTGAAGAGAAAAGAAGAGAGCGGGAAGATCAGTGAGAGAGAAGAATCAATTAGCTGCCTTCTGCACTTCTCCCACCAGGGATCTAGACCACAGCCTGGGAATATGCCCTGACCACGAGTCAGACCAGTGACTTTTTGGTTCATGGGTCAGTGCTCAACCACTGAGCCACATTGGCTGGGCTAAACAAGTAATTTTAAAGCAAATATTCATGTAAACACCACCAGTAGAGTATAATCAGCATCCTAGAAGCATCCTCTTTTGCACTTATCTAATCACCTGCTGCCCTTCCTCCCTAGTTGTACAAGTATACAGTATACATCCTTGAACAAAGGTTGTATATATATACAGTATATATCCCTCCTTTTAAAATTCATGTTATTGGGTAAATACTGTTATATATCTCTTTGTTCAGTGTGATGTCTGAGATTTATCCATGTTGCTGCATGTAATTTAATTCAGTTCAGTTCACTGCAATATACTATTTCATTATCTGAATATACCAGCATATACTCCTTCTACTGGCTAATGGACATTCAGGAGTTATCATTATCAACAATGCCAAGAATATTCTAGTACTGATCAGTTATATTCTTTCAAACAATGCCACTATTCATACATATAGAAAAATGATTAAAGTAGACTGGATAACACTTTTATCTTAAATTATAAAACATATTAATGCTAAGCTTTTTCAAACTACAAATTATTTTCCATTGTTTATAACTCACTCATTGTAATTTATTAGCAATGGGAGACTAGAAATTCAAGCTTTTCTAAGTTGGTGAAAAAATGTTTCAGTGAACTAGTCAAGAAATTTTTTTAAAAATCAGTAAGTCAGTACATAACTGTCAGTGAATGGCTATAGATGGAAAAAATGCTACTCTTCGAAAGTTGCTCAGTCCCAAAACATTTTCTTAAGATTAAAACTTTAATTTAGACCAGTACCTGACCTTTTTTTTTTTAGTTTCCTGACTGAATAAAATGAACAATAAATCTCTTGTTAGTAGCTATTGCTGACAAGTGTGAATAAGGAAGTGTATCAGGACTCGTTTGCCAGGTTTTGTGGTTTTTATTAACAGACTGTTAAAAAATAACTTTCATTGTGTTTGTATTCTATCCAGTCATAACCCCAAAGAATTATTTACTCTTGGTACAAAAGGAAGTAAACTGAAAGGCCAAAGCCCTATTCTAACAATAGGAAAATATAGTTTAACTAGGGGTGTCGAACTCAATCAGAGAAGGGGCCAAAATCTAAAATCCAGCCTAAATCGCGGGCCGAATGGTTTACTGAACAGTCATAAACTGACAATGTCATAAACTGACAGCGGAGTGCAGTGATGACAGCGCGTTGCGGGCCACATTGCAAGGCCTGGCGGGCTGGATTTGGCCCGCGGGCCTTGTGTTTGACACATGTGGTTTAAACTATTTCATTGAGAGCCTGCCTTACCCTTTATCCCCCAACCCCCTAATGTACACTGTTCTCTTCTGAAACACCTGGAATTGAGATTATGTCTCCTTTATATGTTTTTTGTATAACTTAAGAGTGTTGAAAACTGTTTTTCTATATGTCTTATGATTACTGGGGCTTTTTGGTTGAATATGGTAGCTCTGGAAGTCAGGTTTGCTCCCCTCCTCGGCTGGGGCACATGCCAGAGGCAACCAATCAATGTGTCTCTCTCACAGCCATATTTCCCATTTTCCCTCCTCCCCTCCTTTCTACTCTCCAAAAATCAATGGGAAAATTATCCTTGGGTGAGGATTTAAAACGAAATTATATTGCCATGTGCTGGTGTGCTCCTTCTACGTCTATTCTCCACCATGAAAGTTTATAATGTATGCATACATTCCATTCCATAATTTCCACACACTGCTGTTCTATGAAGAAAAGCCCCAGAATTGATGTTGGGGAAGAAGAAACAGATGGGAAAATTAGTGGCTAGGAGAGAAGATGTGTATATTATATGTATAAAGAAAAATATGATTTTATATACACCCAAATGATAAGAGAATGATGGAATTTATGAGTAATTTTTATTTTATTTTTTATTCTTTTTTCTTTTCAAATTTCTAAAATATATGTGTACTATTTAATCAGGGAGGGGAGAAAGCTATTTGAAATAAAAAATGTACTTGCATTTACCTAGTGTTATTGCTCTTCTGAGGTGTGAACATACCATATAGAAAAAGCTTCTAGAAGACACATAAGATTCCTTCTCTCATGGAAAATTAAGCAATTTAATGTGGAAACTTCAGATTTGGGGGAGGAAAGGATTTTTTTTTTCTGAGATTTTTTTTTCTAATAAAGTGATATTTTCTTAATGTAGATAATTTGGGGCAGAATTAAAAACCATTTTAAAAATTAGAAAACCATTTTTTTTTCTTTTTAAAAATATTTTATTGATTTTTCACAGAGAGGAAGGGAGAGGGATAGAGAGCTAGAAACATCGATGAGAGAGAATCATCGATCAGCTGCCTCCTGCATACCCCCACTGGGGATGTGCTTGCAACCAATGTACATGCCCTTGACCGGAATCGAACCTGGGACCTTTCAGTCCGCAGGCCGATGCTCTATCCACTGAGCCAAACCGGTTAGGGCAATTGTTGTTTTTTTAGAAATATATTTTTATTGATTTTATTTTATTTTTATTTTTTTAATATATTTTATTGATTTTTCACAGAGAGGCAGAGAGAGGGATAGTTAGAAACATCGATGAGAGAGAATCATCGATCAGCTGCCTCTTGCACATCCCCTACTTGAGATGTGCCCGCAACCAAGGTACATGCCCTTGCCCGGAATCGAACCCAGGACCTTTCAGTCCGCAGGCCGATGCTCTATCCACTGAGCCAAACCGGTCCCAGCTATTTTTATTGATTTTAGAGATGAAGGGAGAGGGAGAGATAGAAACATCAATAATGAGAGAGAATCATTGATTGGCTGCCTCCTGCATTGACCCTACTGGGGATCAAGCCACAACCCAGGCATATGCCTTTGGCTGGAATCAAACCTGGGATCCTTCAGTTCGCAGACTGACGCTGTTTCCATTGAGCCAAACCAGCTAGAGCAGAAAACTATTTTTTATATATATTTTATTTATTTTTTTACAGAGAGGAAGGGAGAGGGATAGAGAGCTAGAAAAGTCGAAAGAGCCTCCTGCACAACTCCTACTGGGGAAGTGCCTGCAACCAAGGTACATGCCCTTGACCGGAATTGAATGTGGGACCTTTCAGTCCACAGGCTGACGCTCTATCCACTGAGCCAAACTGATTAGGGCTAGAAAACCATTTTTAAAAGTATTTTACATAATTGCAGTAACCTTGAATACACAATTATTTATTTGGCTATTTTTCACTTAACTTTATCATAAGAATTTTCTAACATTATTTTTAAAAACTCTTTATAAGCATTAAAAACGATGCTTTAAGTTCCTTTGCATTTTAAATCAAGCAGGCAACTTTAAATTTTTTAACCTTCAGAGTTATTGTGCTTTTTTTGTTTGTTTGTTTTTAAATTCACCCTTTTTATTTTCAGAGAGAATGGAAAGGAGGGGAGAGACCCAGATAAAAACATCAACATGAGAGAGATACATTGGTTGGTTGGCAAGGTACATGCCCTTAACTGGAATCTAACTTGTGACCTGGTACATGCCCTTAACTGGAATCTAACAGTCTGCATGCTGATGCTCTACTGAGCCAAACCGACTAGAGCTAGAGTTGTTTTAAGGAATATCTCCAAGGAAGTTTGAATAAGGAATACTTGACTAGGTGGAAATTCGTCATAAGATATTGACAGAATTTATTGAAAACTCGTTGCCCAGCCTTTTACAAGAGCAAAATGACATTATCATAATTTTAAATATGTATAATCTTTGATTCAAAAATTTCTTCTAGGAATTTGTTCAATACATAAATGAATATTTCTTCTTTTTTTCTTTTTTTATTCTAGAGAGAGGAAGAGAATTTTTCTCTTTTCCCACATGTATTTGAGATAATTAAATTTAATGATTAAATGGTAAACTTTAGCATGTATGTGCTAGATCATCCTACATACTAAAGCAGTGGCACTTTAACACAGATTCTTTATTGTAAATTGAGAATTCACTAAAGCAGCTACATATATTTAGAGGAAAATGAACCTTAGAATTAAAATTATTTTTTAAAACTCTATATGTGTACTTTTATACTTTTTCCATTATGGTATATGACTTATTAAAAAGAAGGTTTAAAAAACTAATTTTAAGAGTTTTGCATGTTATGAGCTACTAGGATGAGAAAGAGTAGTATTCAAAAACAGTTTCTGCATCCTGGTTTCTCTGTTTCTTTATCATGCTTCTCACAGTTCTGTTGACAATCTGACATCACTGTCACTGAAACAGAAGGTATATAGTTAAGAAGAAATAAGAAAACTTTCCTCTAATTACTTTAATACCAGCTGAAATGTTTGCACACCTGTTGAAATTTATAGTCAACAGGATATACTGGTAAAGTTATGACTTAAGTAAATTACTTATTCTGACATAAGTTATAGTTTAACCTTAATTAGGCTACTAAATTGTATAAAACCAACTATTAACCTTAAAAAAAAAAACACGTACTTTATCCTTAAAGAGAAGTTACAAATATAACACTTGAAGTAGCCAGGAGGCAGGCAGTGGAGGGAAGTGATCCCAGCTTTGAGTCTCAGGAAATTTGAATATATCTAGGGATGTTTATGGTTCAAGCTGAACTTTTACCAGGTTAAAATACTTCAATCATAAAATTTTTGAAACTTATTTCAAGAAACATTTATAGAGAAATACTATGTATCAATCAGATACTCTCTCCTTAAGGAATTTATAGTCTTCTAAGGGCAAACTGTTTATTGCAATGTGATATAGAGCCAATGATGGGGAGCCAAAACCAGTTTGGCTCAGTGGATAGAGCGTCAGCCTGCAGACTGAAGAGTCCCGGGTTCGATTCTGGTCAAGGGCATGTACCTTGGTTGTGGGCACATCCCCAGTAGGGGGTGTGCAAGAGGCAGCTGATCTATGATTCTCTCTCATCCATGTTTCTAACACTCTATTCCTCTCTCTTCCTCTCTATAAAAAATCAATAAAATATATATTTTTAAAAATAATAAATGATAGGGAAGAAGTATATATACTTAGGCACACCCAAGTGAGATACCTACCCAGATGGTGGAGTAGAGGGAAAGACAATGTGAGAAAAGATTACAAGGAAGATGTGAATTCTGTACTCAATCCTTAAGAACAAGGAGAAGAAAGAAAAGTATTGCTTTTTCTATACAACTTTGTGTGTGGCCTAGCCAGTGTGGCTCAGTGGTTGGGCGTTAACCTATGAACCAAGAGATCATGGTTCAATTCCCAGTCAAGGCACATGCTCACATTACACATGCCCAGATTGTGGGCTCAATCCTCACTGTGGAGCGTGCAGGAAGCAGCCAATCAATGATTCTCTTTCATCATTGATATTCCCCTCTCTCTCTCTCTGAAATCATTAAAAAATTTTAAAAAATTTATGCCCTAGTTGGTTTGGTTCAGTTGATAGAGCATCAGCCTGCGGATTAAAGGGTCCTAGGTTCAATTCTGGTCAAAGACACATGCCCAGGTTGCCGTTCTATCCTTAGTAGGGGGCTGCAGGAGGCAGCTGATCAGTGATTCTGTATCATTGATGTTTCTGTCTCTCTTTCCCTCTCCCTCCTCTCTAAAATCAATAAAAATATATTTCTAAAAAAACAACAATTGCCCTAACCAGTTTGGCTCAGTGCATAGAACATCAGTCTATGGACTCAAGGGTCGCAGGTTTGATTCCGGTCAAGAGCATGTACCTTGGTTGCGGTCACATCTCCAGTAGGAAGTGTGCAGGAGGCAGCTGATCAATGTTTCTCTCTCATCGATGTTTCTAACTCTATTCCTCGCCCTTCCTCTCTGTAATAAATCAAAATATATTTAGAAATAAATAAATAAATAAATGAAAAATAACAGCTTTCTGTATGCAAAGGCCAGTAGGCAAAAAATGATGAATTAAGAGTATTTAAAATAGTTTTGGAAAGCTAGAGCTTAGTGTTCTAGGGCAGTGGTCAGCAAACTCATTAGTCAACAGAGCCAAATATCAATAATACAATGATTTAAATTTTCTTTGAGAGCCGAAAACCGACTTCTGCGCATGGGCCACGAAGTTTCAATTGCACTGTATGTGCGCGCCCACACGTAGTATTTTGTGGAAGAGCCACACTCAAAGGGGCCAAAGAGCCGCATGTAGCTCTCGAGCCACAGTTTGTTGACCACTGTTCTAGGGGAAAGAGGCCAGATAGAGAATAGTAGCCTCCTGATTTGAGTGCTATACAGTACTCAAACAGATTTTGTGGACCTTGATTTAGCAGACTTCAGATTTAATGGAGAAGACTTCGATCTGTATGTCTTGTGAAAAATGCCACCCTGTTAATTTTAAAATGCTTTTAACCAAGATTTGCTTGTCATTACAGGTTATTTTTTGTTATTAATTCGCTGTTACTTTTAACAAACTTCAGTGAATAAGCCATATGTTGGGGAAAACACTGTAATAATTTTGCTGACATAAATAAATACTATATATCTACAATTACAGTCTACATATTTAAATCCAAGAGTCACTGCTCGCAAACAGTGTATGTTGAATGACTAGCTATTAGTGAGACAATGATCGGTTTCAGGCACATGTGATCACACTACATCGAAAGGCTAATTGGTTCTGTGATCTTGTGAAGTACTTTCTGCAGGAGATTTAAGGAGCCATCAATGTTCCCATGTGCGCTGAGCCTCCTCCCAGCCCTGTGCATTTATTTAGCCACGGTGTCTGGCAAATGCACTTATTTGCTAGACCTATTCAGTATAAATTTAAAATTACTGTAATACATATAGAAAACTTCTGTGTGAAACTAAACTTTCATACATACTTAATTACCCAAATGTGTGTACATATGTGAAAAGCTAATTTGTCAATTTTTTAACATAGGCGTTCAGAAAACCTATTTTATTAATAATGGACTTTCAACTATAAGGGACACACCCTTGCCTGAATTATTCCATTACAATGAGGTTTTACTAAACCAAGGAGTTTGGACTTGACTGAGAGGAGTATTTAAAGATTTTTAAGCAGAGGGGAAGGGAGCTATAAATTAGATTTGAGCTTAAACATCATCCTGGCTAGGGAAATGATGGAATTGGAAAACCCCTACCTCTGTCAGTATAGGGTCAGATACTAAGTCTTGAGTAAACTTAATGTCAAATGCGTAATAGAAAGTAAAGGAAATCTTCAACCCCTCCCCCCCAAAAAAAGAATTTTTAAATCCTAGATGTAAGCAATAAACTAATTTGTTCTGGGGCAACTTGCCAAATCAGTTCAAAGATTCAGGAATTTGGTGGTCAGAAATAAATCTTGGGGTTAAGATATAAGCAGGAAGCTAAATATAAATGAAGTCCCAGTTGTGGGGCATTCCCTCAAACCTCCCATGCCCAACTCTCAGCAGAAGCAAATGCAGATCTTCCTCTGACATCCTCAATTTGGGTCTCTACAATCTTGCAGTTTCACAAAAAAATAAATATGGACGTCTTAATCAACTACCATCATTCATACAAATAATCAAATACCCATGAGAATGAAAATAGAAATAACAAATAATAGGTCATTCAAGGACTTCAGATCAGATAATAAAATATATGACATTTATTAAAGAAATAAAAGAATTAAAGGTACAACAAAAAGAAACGATCACAAATGATCAGGCAAATGTAAAAAATAACTACATAGAATTTTAGAAACGAAGAGTAGTTGAAACCAAAATCTCAGGGGTAATTTAACATATTAAATATGAATGGCAAGCTAGATATGAAATGACTCTTCAGAAAGTAGTATGGAGACAGAGAAAATGGAAAATATAAAAAGAGAGGTTAAACCCTAGCTGGTTTGGCTCAGTGGATAGAGCATCGGCCTGTGGACTGAAAGGTCCTGGGTTCGATTCAGGTGAAGAGCACATGCCCAGGTTGTGGACTCCATCCCTAGTAGCGGGTGTGCAGGAGGTGGCTGATTAACGATTCTTTCTCAGCATTCATGTTTCTATCTCTCCCTCTTGTCTTCCTCTGTGAAATCAATAAAAATATATTTTTTTTTAAAGAGAGAGGTTAAAAGACATGGGGAGCTAGGATAAGAAAGATGAAAGTCCCAGAAGGAAAGTATAAAGAAAATAGAGGAAAGCCAAAATTCTTAGAGATAAAAACTGAGAATTTTTAAGAACTAAGAAATGAACCTACAGATATAAGAAGCATATCCCAAATAAGTAAATGCACACACAGTCATGTTGTAATCAAACTGGAAAACATCAAGAGAGAATGAAAGGACCAAAGAAAAAGGCAAATCCCCCGCAAAGAACATGGCGCAAAGAACAATGATAAATCTCTCACTTGCACAATAGAAGCTAGAAGAGGAAGACATATCTTTAATGTGATAGAGAAAACTATCAAGTTAGAATTTTATGTCCAGAGAAACTGTCTTTCAAGAATAATGATAAAATTCAGACATTTCAGATAAACAAAATAGAGTTTGCCTCCAACAGACTTTCACTTAAGGAAATTCTACTTTAGGAAGAAGGAAAATGGTACCAGAAAGGAGGTCTGGGATGCAAGAAGGAATGGTGAGCAAGGAAATTGGTAAGCATCTGAGTAAATCTAAACAAGTGCTACTTGTATAAAGTAATGATGCTGCTAATAATATCTAACTTGTGAGGTTAAAAAAAGATAAAATATTGCTCAACTAGGACAGTGGTTACTATATTGACTCAATTAAAAAATAAATCTGATCTTGTAGTAATTTTAAGTTGTTATGCTGCATGTTAAAATGTCAAGAATAATGTTCCTAAAGAAAAGTGGAGTAGCCGGAACCGGTTTGGCTCAATGGATAGAGCGTTGGCTTGGGGACTGAAGGGTCCCGGGTTCAATTCCAGTCAAGGGCATGTACCTTAGTTGCGGGCATATCCCCAGTGGGGTGTGTGCAGGAGGCAGCTGATCGATGACTCTCTCTCATCTATGTTTCTAACTCTCTATTTCTCTCCCTTCCTCTCTGTAAAAAAATCAATAAAATATATTTATAAAAAAAAAAAAGAAAGAAAAAAAGAAAAGAAAAGTGGAGTATTTAATTTCCAAATCAATAATAAGGAAAAATTTTAAAGTTTAATAAAAAAATATTTACTGCTATTACAGTAATTAGTTTTGGGGTTGCTTTAAAGCAGCATTTTTAGTGTGCCGCGAGATGTTGCCTGGTGTGCCGTAGGTGCAGACAAGACAAGAATTTTATAATTTTTCACTATTTTGTTTACTTAATATTTCATAATAAAGTAATTATAAAATACTTTCTTTGTGTTTATTTGATTCCTATTCAAGAGAATTACTTTATATATAGTCAATATAGGGACAGAGTTAAATTTTTTAACATTTTCTAATGGTGGTGTGCCTCGTGATTTTTTTCATGAAACAAGTGTGCCTTTGCCCAAAAAAGGTTGAAAAACACTGCTTTAAAGCCATGATAGACTGTCCCTGCCAATATCTCACCCAGCTTCTCTCCAGTGAGAGGTAATGCTATAACCAAAGATAGCTAAAGAGTGTTGGACAGCTCTGATAGGTGTTCCTTGCATTAATCATAATTCCTTGCTCAGAATCTTTAAGATTCAATACTGCCTTTCAATAAAAAGTTTAAAGCATCAACCACCCCTGCCCCAACCAACTTGATCTTGTTATTTCTCTTTAAATCCTTGAGTTAGATCTCTAAACATATTTGAGGCCTCCTTCCTTGACACTTTAGTTAAAATGCCCTCTTGAAGAATAGGTGAAATTTGGAGGAAAGCCCTCTCTCTCTGCCAAATTCTTCAATCTTTTCTTCAAACCACTGCTCAGGTCCTATGAGAGTTCCTGGCTACTCTAGCCTAAAAGTGACTTATAGTTTGAAAAACTATCATCTAAACCAAACTTACAACAGTCATTTATGCCTATCTCTTCTGCTTTTACAATGAGCTTTTATTTAAATTTTATATTAACACAGAACTTTGCTGAAATTTGCATGGTCTTTGCAGCTAGATTTTCAGTTCGTTAAGATAAGTGGCTATTTCGTACATGTCTTTGTATCCTCTATAGCACCTAGGGAAGGGAAGTAACATTTAAGTGCCTACTATATGCCAGGCCCTGTAATAAATTCTTTCTGTATATAACATTTCATTTATTCCTCATAGCAAACATAGAGATATTAGTGTCCCCATTCTACAGATGAGGACATAAAAATAATCACTTGAGAAAGGTTGAGTCATGTACCCAAGGAACTTAACTAGTCAGTGTTAGAGCTGGATTTCAACTATATCACCCATCAAAATAGCTTGTATTCTTAATACATATCTTGGAGGAGTAAAATACTCAAATGGTTTGTAAGTTTTTCTGTTTAATTCACTTGTATCCTACTCTGAATTGGGAGTGTCATGGAAACAGATTTTAAAAATTCTCAGAAATTAAAGTTTGACCTGCCAATTATTAACTAATAGCCAAATACACAAAGAACTTAAAAGTCAGACAGAAAATCATAATTGGGTAGAGGGTAGGTTAAGGAAATTAAAGAGATTCCTTTATTTGTATACTTTGCTTTGAGTTCATGTAATATGACCTGAAACAAATCACAACAGAGTATACCATCCTTTAGGGTGCTTGCTGCAAGTCCATATCTCTTTCAGAACATTCTTTCTCTTCTCTTTTCCTAGGGTTACACATCTTTCTGGAATGACTGCATATCATCTGGCCTGCGAGGGGGCATCCTGATAGAGCTGGCCATGCGGGGTCGTATCTATCTGGAACCCCCCACCATGCGTAAGAAGCGACTTCTAGACAGAAAGGTACAGCATCCTCTGTGAACGTTCTCTGAGTTTATGAAAGGGCAGGTGCCAATGGTTCATTTAGGAGGCATAGAAAGATTTGAGTAGTGAGACAAGGGGACTCAGCTGTCCCATTGTCTAATATGTTTAATTATTCTATATCAGAGGGAGAAATCCAAGAACCCATAGTCTAAAGAGTTTCAAGAAGTTCATACTTTTGTCTTTCTTTTTTATGCAGAAAATCACATTTAAGGTACTGTTGATTATTCCTCCCTCTATAGCTATAGCTCTAACATGGAAGAGAGTATTATATAAGACTATGTAAACATGTCGGTCAGGTCCAGTCTTTGCTAAAGTCTGGTCATCCTCAGATAGTCGTTCAATTTCTCTCCTTCCATTTACTACAAGTCCTATGCAGCATGTTAGTCATACAACTGTTTCCATTTTCTTTTTTTTTCTTCTTTTTTTCTACTCACACTTTCATTTTCATACTTAGCATTTAGCACTGAAACCACATTCTTATGTATCACCAGCTACTTTTCAGTTTTTCTCTTTTAACCTTGATGTGGCATTTGACACTTTGACCACCTTCTCCTACTTGAAACTTTATTTATTCTTGGTCTCTGTTATATTACACTAAAGGCCCAGTGTACGAAATTCTGCACTGGTAGGGTCCCTCGTGGCTGCTGGCTGCTGGCCAGGGCCTCCCTTTCCTGGCTGCCAGCCAGGGCCTTCCTTCATTCTGCACTGCCTCCTAGTGGTCAGCACACATCATAGTAAGTGATCGAACTCCTGAAGGGACACTTTGCATATTAGGCTTTTATATATATAGATTCTCTTGCTTCTCTAGCTGTACCCTATTTCCTTTACTTCTCCATTCCTGAATATCTAAGTCTCAGCTTGTAACCCTTTGTGTAATTTCTATCCTTTAAAGGTATCATTTACTTTTACAGCTTCATTTATTACCTCCATATACTAACTATTAAATTCTAGGCTAATCTTTTTAAAAAAAATTTTTTTTAAATATGTTTTTAGTCCTAGCCAGTTTGGTTCAGTGGATAGAGCTTCAGCCTGCAGACTGAAGGGTCCCTGGTTTATTCTGGTCAAGGGCACATGCTCGGGTTATGGGCTCTATCCCCAGTGTGGGGCGTGCAGGAGGCAGTCAGTCAATGATTCTCATCATTGATGTCTCTTTTTTTATTGTTAATCCTCACCTAAGGATATTTTTCATTGAGAAAGTTGAAGGGAGAGGGGAAGAAAGAGAGAAACATCAATGTGAGAGAGACACATGAATTGATTGCTTCCTGCACACACCCCAACCAGGGCCGGGGGACTGCAATCAAGATACATGTCCATGACCAGAATCAAACCTGGGATCCTTTGGTCCAAGGGCCAAAGCTCTATCCACTGAGCAAAACTAGATACCTCCTACAGGCCCCCTACTGGAGATAGAGTCCACAATCCTGGCATGTACTCTGACTGGGAATTGAACTGCTACCTCCTGGTTCATGGTTGACTTTCATCACTGAGCAACACTGGCCAGGCAGGCCTATCTTCTTTTGTCAGCCCCCGGAAAATGTTTATCTATTGGCTAGGCATTTCAACTGGCTCTCTCATATCAGTTAAAACCAAACTTTACTTTCCCCAAAACTGGCTCCTTTTCCTGATTTTCTACCTTTATGGATTGTTTTTGCAAGTAGGTTTTCCAGACTCAAAGAATCATTATTGAATCTTTTCTCCATTATTAATTATATTGGGTTTGTCACTAGGGTCCTCATCAAATGTTATGTTTGTCTCCTCACTATCTCCCCATACTAGATTTTTCAACTTTTTTTTTAATCCTCACTTGAGGATATTTTTCCATTGATTTTTAGAGAGAAGGAAAGACAGAGAGAAATGTCGATGTGAGAGAGACACATCAATTGGTTGCTTCTTACACAAGCCCTGAATAGGGCCTGGGCCCTGGCCTGGGAGGAGTCTGCAACCAAGGAACTGAAATCAAACCAGGGACCCTTTGGTCTGCAGATAGACACTCTATCCACTGAGCAAAACTGGCTAGGGCAATGTTTCAACTTCTTGAGAACAGAGACAGTATATTATACTGCTTTGCATTTTCTATAATATTTAACCAATAATGTACATATGGTATATTGAAAGATTTTAATTTGAATGAATTGAATGAACCAGGCATCCTGGTTTCTTCTTTCCTAAAAGGTACTACTGAAGTCAGACAGCCCAACAGGTGACGTTTTACTGGATGAAACTCTCAAACACATCAAAGCCACTGAACCCACAGAAACTGTCCAGACGTGGATAGAGCTACTCACCGGTAAGATGGCTCAAAATGATTCAGAAGTCCCACACTTTGTTATCTTTATCCTACTCTTAAGGTCAGGAAAAGAAGTGCAGAAATTAAAGGGGCCCAATAAGATACAGATGATTCACTGGTCATGTTATACTGTCTTTGTCATATGTTGCTGAATTTGCTTTGCTAGTATTTTGTTGAGTATTTTGTACCTGGGATATTGGTGTGTAATTTTCTAGTGATGTCCTTGTCTGGTTTTGGTATCAGAGTAATACCATATAGATTAAGTAAGTATTTCCTCCTTTTCTGATTCTTGGAAAGATTTGTGAAGGATTAGCATTATTTTTTAAATATTTGGTAGAATTACCAGTAAAGCCATATTTCCACACTTTTCTTTGTGGAAAGTTTTAAAGTTACTTATTCACTCTGTTTACTTGTTGATCTAGTCAGAAGATATAAATTTTCTCTATTTATAGTATGCCTTCATTACCCTCTTTATTTAAGGCCAATAGTGATATCTCCTCTTTCATTCCTAATTGTAGTAATCTGAGTCTCCTCTCTTTTTTCCTGGGTCAGTCTAGGCTTGTCAGTTTTCTCTTTTTAAGAAACCAACTCCTTAAAGACGCATTATGTAACACCTTAATAAAGAAATTTTAAAAATAATAAAAAAAGAAACCAACTCTTGATATATTTTCTCTATTGTTTTTGTTTTGTATGTTTATTTCCATTGTAATCTTTACCATTTCCTTTCTTCTGCTTGCTTTGGGTTTAGTGCTCTTTTTTAAATAGTTTCTTAAAGTAGATTATTGATTTGACATCATTCCTAGAATAGCATTTGGAGTTGTAAATTTTTCTTTTGATGCTGCTTTAAAGTGCATCCCATAAGTTTTGATATGTTATGTTTTCATTTTCATTCAACTCAAGAGTATTTTTTAAATTTCCCTTGTGATTTCTTCTTTGACCCATTGATTATTTCAGATCATGTGGTTTAATTTCCATATATTTTTTAATTTTCCTAATTTCCTTCTTTTAATAATTTTTTATTTAATTCCATTGTGGTTGAATAGCATACTTTGTCTATTTTTAGTCCTTTTAAAATTATTACAGCTGTTTTAAGTTTATTAAGGCCTAGCATATGGTTTCTCCTGGAGAATGCTTCATGTGCACATGAGAAGAATATATATTCTGCTGTTAAAGGGTGGAATGTTTTAAAAGATGTCTTGTTTGGTCTGGTTCATTTATAGTGTTGTTCCAAGTTTTCGTTTCTTTTCCCATAGGCGAGACCTGGAACCCCTTCAAATTACAATACCAGCTAAGAAATGTAAGAGAGCGAATTGCAAAGAACCTAGTAGAGAAAGGCATTTTAACCACGGAGAAGCAGAATTTCCTCCTATTTGATATGACTACTCATCCAGTGACCAACACAACAGAGAAACAGCGACTAGTGAAAAAACTTCAAGATAGTGTCCTAGAGCGGTGGGTAAATGACCCTCAGCGCATGGACAAGCGAACACTAGCACTCCTGGTGCTAGCCCACTCCTCCGATGTACTAGAAAATGTCTTCTCCTCTCTGACAGATGACAAGTATGATGTGGCAATGAATCGAGCCAAGGACCTAGTAGAACTGGACCCTGAAGTGGAAGGGACAAAACCCAGTGCCACAGAGATGATCTGGGCTGTGTTGGCAGCCTTCAATAAATCCTAAAGCCAGCAGGTGGGTTTCTCCTTTCTCCCCTGCTGGGCTGGTGACTATCAGAGACACTATCACTGAGTTTGTGTGATTGATGAGATGTTTTTCATCATTTTCTTCTCTTGAATCAGACTTGTGATTTGGGGCAAGCAACTTCAGGGCTTCTCCATAGACCTTGACCTTTATAAGCAGACTTTTTCTCCCTATACTTCCACTCCAGAGGTGAATAAACTGGGGTTGAGCCCACACATCCCCAATAAACATTTTCTCTCTTTTCTTAGTTTACTTCAACCTAGTGTGCTTTTGGATAAGCAAGATTATCTAAGTGGTGTTTGCTATTTTCCAGCCACACATTGTGAATGAAATGTAGAGCGAAACCATTTATTACATTTTTTAAGTCTGTTTTCTATCTAAAATACATGTTTTCAGTCTTTGTCTCTCAGGTTCTGCTAGGTAATGTAGCTTATTGAAATAACTGCCTCTCACCAAGACCGGTTTGGCTCAGTGGTAGAGCGTTGGTCTGCGGACTGAAAGATCCCAGGTTCGATTCCAGTCAGGGGCATGTATGTTGGTTGCGGGTACATCCCCGGTAGGGGGTGTGCAAGAGGCAGCTGGTCGGTGTTTCTCTCTCATCGACGTTTCTAGCTCTCTCTCTCTCTCTCCCTTCCTCTCTGTAAAAAATCAATAAAATATATTAAAAAAAAAAAAAAAGAAGAAGAAGAAGAAGAAGAAGAAGAAGAAGAAGAAGAAGAAATAACTGCCTCTCTGTATAAGGGTCAATGGAAACAAACTAGTTTTTGGAGTAGGTGGTCTCTGGGATTTTATTTCCTGTTAGTAATTTTCTCACTTTCTTGTTCTATCCTAATGAGAATATTCCAAATTTGATTACCTGATTTTCATAGCCTTATAACCAGAAATATATTCTAACCTATTTCTTAGCATTATCCTACTCCATCATTGGACAGAAATCTAAGTGAAAAAATATATATCTCTCACTTCTTCCTTCATCCAATTAGCATTACAATTTCTAAAGGAAGCAAGTGGTATCAGAATTTCCATCCTTTAGCACATGACTATCCTGATTCCTCCAGACAATTTTAAATCTTTCTGCTCTGATTGAACTGAGAAAGCTGTAAATTTCAATTGCTGAATAGCAACATCCTGAATCTAGATAATATATCTAAACTTCAAGTCTTCTTTGTTTTCTATTTTTTGCTTTCTGCATAAATTAATAAATTCTATCTATATTTAAACATTCTGGATGTAATTTTGTTTATATTTAATCCACAGATACCTTCCTAGTCATTAGTCTTGTTTCAACACAACCATCTTTCTAGTCACATCTCTAAAATGTTTTTCAATTTAGTAGTGAGTACAAAGAGAAGCTTATTAAGAAAAATCCTATTTGGTGCCCTGGCTGGTTTGGCTCAATGGATAGGGCATCAGCCTGCAGACTGAAGGGTCCCAGGTTTGATTCTGGCCAAGGGCACATGCTGAGTTGCATGCTCGATCCCCGGTAGGGGTCATGCAGGAGGCAGCCAGTCAATAATTCTCTATCATAATTGATGTTGCTATCTCTCCCTCTCCCTTTCTCTCTAAAATCAATAAAATATATTTAAAGAAAAGAAAAATCCCATTTGGAGGGTCAGTTTGATGTCAAAAGCATACCTCCTTTTTTCCCCCAAAAGCACACTGATATAAAGTACAGTATTTGGGAATAGAGGACCACGTTGTGCTAATATCAAGCATTTATTATGCTGGTACTTGTAATGGGTCCTTCCTCTTGACCATTACAGAGAACTAGGCTGCCAAAGGGCTAATACAGGTGACTTAGAGCTGATATTAAATCTTACTGACCAGAAATAATTTACATCTCCTTTCTAAACCTGTTTAACACCCCCAAAATTGGCCAACTCAACTTTCTTTTTTTCACTTCAGTTATCACTTAGGTAACTAGAGAAATTTTAACATGAAACAAATTCTCAATGTGAGGTGGAGTAGAGCTTTCATCTGGCTCTTTAAAAATTCAAAAAACAGTCTATGTGTTGTCTCTATCTGCCTTAGTTTTTCTTTCCATTTGAACAATTTGGCATGAATTGAAACCAGGTTTTCCTGTGGAAAGTTTCAGCTTAATTGGGGGGGGAGAGGGGGCATGGAAGTTGAGTTCTTTCTCACAACTCTTGGTCGTGTTTATTTTTATATTGTATCACAATAAAATGAGGATATCTTGAATCTGCAGAATGTCCACTGCAAACCTTCTCATTTAAAATATATGGCCTTCACATTTCTATATAATAAAAATATTGGCTCTTTAGTCTCTCTGTGCAGTTTTACAACTTCAGTTAATTCAGCTGGAAATAAGAACTTTCCATCGATGTTTCTAGCTCTCTATTTCTCTTCATCTCTGTAAAAAATCAATAAAATATATATTTTTTTAAAAAAAAAAGAAGAAGAAGAACTTTCCACACAAGGCCTTTACACTAGGATACCAACCTCTGTTTCATCCTGTGTAGAAAATTAGAATACACAAATATAATTGTAACATATTATATATAAACTGGGGGGCAGGGCACATCAAGGCTAATCTGAACACTAACCAATGTTGTACAGTCCAAATAATGTCTCCATCCTAATAAAAATAACTTACCCAATTATATACCATTATTACCATGAAGAGAATGTGTATGTTCTTTCCTATTAATATCTACTTGCTCATGACACCTGAATTTATCTACGAACTGGAAGTCTTAAGTTCCAAATGTAGATAACAGGTAACTACAACAGAGTTAACATGTGAAAGGATAACTGTGCTTATAATTAGCTCACTCTCCCTTCTTAATGATTACAGGACAAGGAACAATAAGAAATGTAGTCACTAGGATTGTTTATACTTTCCTGTTATTTTGACTTTAGACAAAGCATTGTTCCCATAATTCTTGTTTTTGTTAATCCTCACTTTAGGATTTTTTTTCCCATTGATTTTTACAGAGTAGAAGGGAGGAAGGGATGGAGAGAGAGAAGCATCCGTGTGAGAGAGATATATCAATCGGTTGTCCTCCAGCATGAAAGTGCCCCATGGGGCCCTGGGATTGAACCCCCAATCTTTTGGTGAACAGGACAATGCTACAACCAACTGAGCCACCCGTTAGGGCCATAATCCTGACTTTTAATACAATAGATTGATTTTGCTTTTGAACATTATATAAGTATTTTTTGTGATCATTTATCCATTTTACTTTGAACCTTTAGGTTCTAGTTTTGAACAGTTAGAAATAATGCTGTGTCTGACCAGCATGGTCAGTGGTTGAGCACTGACTTATGAACCAGGAGGTCACAGTTCAATTCTCAATCAGGGCATTGCTGTTTCTCAGATACACTAGAAATATGTCCCTGCTTCAGAAGCTTTGCATTTGTTCCTCCCTCTGCTTCTACCAGTTTTCCTCCAGCTATCTGCTTGACTACTCCCCACCTCATTCAGATCTCTGCTCACATATCTCAGGTCTTTCCTAATCAATCTAATGTATCACCTTCTCCCACCCAGTCACAAATAGAACTACTGCTAGACATTGCTAGTTTTAGTGAAATGCCGCTTTTTATTCTCTGGCTTTACTTTTATTCTAAGTTCCACCCTTCCTAATGCTCAACAATTTAGCTATGCCAAGGATGAAAGTGTAATTTAAATCATTTCCTTAGCAATCATAGTTTTAATACATTACTCTTAAGCAGAACTTGGGGTTAGAATAATCTTAGCTGGTATCAAAAGTACTTATCAAGAGAACTTTACATTTTTTAGATATTTAAGCTAATCTCTTAAATACATTCATAATATATTGCCACCATAATTGCCCAATCCTGATTTTCTTTCCCCACATGACCGCTTAAATTTAGCCTGCCTTCTTTTATCCCTTTCCTCTATCCAACTGGGCCATACCTTCAACTGGTTACCAAGTTCTCTCCAGCTAAGTTTTTAATTTGTTTCATTCTGCAAACTTACATTCCCACTGCCTCTTGCCACTACCCCTTGTCCATCAGCCAAAACTGGAGTCATGAGACTGGAAAATTAGCAGTGGTCGATGATTCTGGGCAAAAATATGAAGATCATTTCCTATGCTTCTTTATGGCCCCTTTTATTATCCACTCACTTCCCTGAAGCAGATGAAACTTAAACAGGGGAGGTTCATTTGTTTTGCTTTTGTTTGTTTTGCTTTTGTTTGTTTTAATTTAAGCCTTTCTTTGAAATGTACATGCAGAGAAGTGCATAGCTCAGTTTTCACAAACTGAGCACACCGTGTAACCAACAGCAGGATTAAGAAACACAACATTCCTGGCACTTCAGAATCCTTTGTACTCCCTTCCAGTCTTTAGTCCCAAGGGTAAACGCTTTCCTGACTTCTGTCAACACTGACCAGTGTTACCTTAACAAGGTTTTTCAGATAAGTAGGAAAAAGCTTAGATGGGGGATTATTTGAGGAAAAGCACTTCTTAGAAGCTTGAAACAAAAGGAAAAAGAAGTTGGGAAGGAGAGGTCTAGACGATCTAAAAAGAAAAAGGACGAGGAGAAAGGAGGATGAGGGAATGAGGGAGAGAAAGTAGGAATTTGGAGAGAATCATTCTACTTGGTTGGCTCCCAGAGAAACCCACCAGTGATACTCCCAAACTTGTCTTCTCCTTTTCTCCGTGCTCCAGCCTTCCACCTCTTCCTCCCCATCCCCCAAACCCCCACCCCCAACCCCCGTGCCCCACTGACAACCCTCTGCTCAAACATCTCTCAGGTCTTTAGGTGGCACATTAAATTTCACTAGTGATCCATTCTTTTGGGTTACAATAGCTCCTTTTTGGCTGAATACTTTTTAAATGTAAATATTAAAATACAGATACTAAACCAAGAAGTAAGCTGCCACACAATAGATGCTATGTAAATTTTCTTTCTGTGATATTCTTTAAGGCCTTCCGAGCCAAAGTTTCATGTATAGCTGTTAAAATTGACCTGTTTACTTAATCCAAGTTTAAAATGGCAACTGATGTTGATTTGGTATTTCTGGGTAATATGTTTGCACTTTAGTTGATATTTGAATGCAATGAAAGGCAGAAGTGAGATATTTATGAAAAGAGGCTTTTCTGTTCTAGGGGGAAATTATTAGACTTGATAATAGGAAAAACATGAATGGGTATTGTCTTAGAGGAATCTTTGAAATTATCTGACCTATGCCTTCCTTTGTCTTTGAACTGTCACCAGCTGGGGACATGCCTGGAGCTGGACTGCCTCTGCAGGCTGGTAGTGTGGGTTTGTGCAGGAAAGATTTCACAACACAAGTCCAGGTGCTTTGAGAGTGTGCTCACTAAAACTGGGAACAACCGAACAAGGGAAGAACTTAGGTTAGAAGCAGCAATAGGAGAGAGCCTAGGTAGTGCTCTGCTTTGGCTCTCTGGAAAGATATAGAAAAGAAGTGAGCCAAGGCAGGCTACTTTTGGCTCACTAGAAAGTCAGAGGAACTAGAGTCTTGGAGACAAGATCAGGGGGTAAGCCCAGGACAAGCTGCAGCCGCCCATTGCTCTCCTGGTTGCAAGTCTTTGAGTTCCGTTAAGAGTTTAGAAGAAAGTAAAAAGTTCATGTCCATGAAAGGGCATGGATGTGCTCTAGAGTGAGCCTGCACTGATATTCTTTGTCTTGAGGTTTTTATTTCTCTTCTGTGGGCAAGAATCTTAGGCAACAGTTTCAGCAGAATATTCATCTGCTTTCCAGATATGTTTTTAATATGCTGATGCATGAAAAAAAAAAAAAGCATACAGGGGAGTTTGGGATTATTATTTGGTCTGCTTTACTGTTTTGTTTTTATCTTGAATCTGTCTGGATTTGATCACGTTTTTGTTGTTTCCCTGACTTCATCCATAATTGGGTTTAGTTGGCACAAATGGCATTAGTTGGGTCTCTGTTCCCTATCTCCCCCACCAGCATGATTAAAGTAATGTACTCTCTGGTTTGGAAGGAGAAGTATGAAACATTTGCTCTCAAGTGTCCTTAGTTAGGGAAGATAAGGTCTTCAGATTCTAGCTGGCTTTGAGTTGTTCAAATTGCTGGGCCTTGTTTCATTATCTTGTTTCAGATTCCCCATCTCACTTGCCCAGGGATTTTCCTAGCTTCTTACTATCCTCCCTCAGAACTATTATACAATTTGTAAGTTGAGAAAACTGATGGCAATGCAAATGATTCTTTTACAAAGACAAATGAATTTTGTCCAGTGAGATACAATTGATTTACACCCTGTGAAAAAGATAATTCTAAACACTATATTTTATGGCCTTCAGATATTGACCAACTTTCTATTAGCAACTTCATTTCAGCAGTCTTAAATACCTATATATTTGTCTGTCCTCAGATTCTCTTTTGAATCAGTTTAACATCTTCTAATTCCCTCATTTATATGAGTTATTATTTTACTTTTTTGAAAATTCTCTTAAACACTATGTTTTCTGGTCATGTAGCTATTTCCCTAGCTACACTTAAGGCCAGTCCTAATAGCATAAATTTCTAAAGGAAGCTTGGTTAATTTCCTGGTGTTCTCCGTCTGGCCATCAGAGGGTGCTAATGGCTTGTGTCTTAAACCCAGATATTTTTCCAGTCTTTTTTTATGGCCATTTTTTTTCAGAAGAATGTTGCACTGATGATCTGTACATTGTCATTCCAGATATCTCATCTCATCCTCAAAAGATTTAGATCCTGCTCTGAAAAATTCAGACATAAGCAAGAGAAAAGACTAAAAGACTAGGAATAAATGTGTAAGAAGTTCAGGTCCTCTTCCCACCTTACTTCTCCACCCCTCCCTATTCCACTCCCCAATCTGCTCTTTCCATGCTTTTCTGCAAATAGCACCACTCAGGAATTTGGTATCCATCCTTGGTTCTACCTTCAACTTTAGTCACCACCTCAATATTATTTGTCTCTTCCGCTCCTTTCCTTTTGCATGGCCTCTGCCTTTGACCAAGCCTCTCTGGTCTTGCCTACATTCCCACAATCATAGAGATCCAGCTGGTCTTCCTCTCCACTCCAGTCCCATTTCCATATGGCTACCACAGAAAATCTTTCCCAATTCTATCCCTAACAATACCATTTTCCTGCTTGAAATCAGAAGTTCCCCTTTGTCTTCATTAAACCCCAACCCTTTAACATGACTTACAAGTCTCCTCAGAACCTCAGCAGCCTACACAGAGTCATGTCTTTCTGCTCCACAAAAGATCCAGCCTTATTTTCAGTCTCTCCTTAGAAAGCTTTTTAAAACTACAGATTTCCACCCAGCTCGTGTGGTTCAATGGTTGCGTATCAACCTATGAACCAGGAGGTCACAGTTCAATTCCAAGTCAAGGCACATGCCTGGGTTGGGTTGCTATCTCCATTCTAGGTAAGGGGCAGCCGATTGATGATTCTCCCTCATCATTGATGTTTTTATCTTTCTCTCCCTCTTCCTCTCTAAAATCAATAAAAATATATTTTTTAAAGAGTTTACATTTCCTTATAAAAATATAGATACCCAGGCCACAATCCAGAGATGCTGACTCAATTGGGGTAAAATAGGGCTAAAGAAATCTGTATTTTCATCAAGTTCCCTGGGAACTTCTAAGTTTAAAGTTCTGCATGTTTTTACACGATGTTCCCTCTGCCTGAAAAGGGATTCTCCACTTTTTTTTTTTTTTACCTTGAATACCACTACGGTTCCTTCCAATGCCATTCCCTCCTGGAAGCTGCCTTTAATACCCTGATCCAGTGTGAATTGTCTTTCTCCCTTATCTCCTCTCTCATCTCTGAACAGTTTGAAGACAGAGACCCTCTTTTATCTTTGCTCCCAGCACAATACCTAGCACATAATGACTGCTAAATTAAATTTGTTGAATGAAAGAGGAGTCTTGCTGGGCTAGCCTGATCTCACTCCCTCTGGGTACTTGTTACTCTTGCTACAGTTTCTCTTTCCCTTTTCCATTGTCCTCAGATATGGATCAGTCATCTTCTAACATTTTATAAGATATTGTGGTCCTCTAAATTGTCTTCCTTTCCTCCCTCCTCCTGCCAATCTCCAACCTTCCTATTTATCCTCATAGTCCCAGCTTAAGTACTACCTTGTCTGAAACATTACTCAACCAGCTCAGTCAGAAATGACTTTTTATTTTTTAATATTTTATTGATTTTTTTTTTACAGAGAGGAAGAGAGAGGGATAGAGAGTGAGAAACATCGATGAGAGAGAATCATTGATCAGCTGCCTCTTGCACACCCCCTACTGGGGATGTGCCCGCAACCAAGGTACATGCCCTTGACCAGAATCGAACCTGGGACCTTTCAGTCTGCAGGCCGACGCTCTATCCACTGAGCCAAACCGGTCTCGGCAGAAATGACTTTTTAAACACTCAGACATTTAATTTATTTGTTGTCATACACTACCTAACATTGTAGTTATTCCTCTACAATGTAAAGCACTGCCTTATGTACTAAAATGCATGTGTTAGAGACCTACAGCTCATTCTCAATATATAGGTCAAAGTCATCTTCCCTATCATTATGCTAAGACTTTAACATTGGGGACTTCACATTTACTTAATCAACATCACTGGCTTTTATAGCCATACCATATCTGCCACCAATTACAATTATCATAGGCTAGTGCTCATGATAACCTATAATTTCTCCACCTTCCTAGATACAAATTGAAATTTGCCTCTCACTGCAGCCTCCTACCTTTCTGCCTCTCCCAGTCACTCCCACCAAATCTGAGCATTGTATGTCTCATGACAATTTGGTCAACTCCTTTCTATTCTCCCAATTTATCACTCATATTCCGTCTTTCCTAAAGAGCCTAGATGCCATGGTCAGCTATTTCAACAAACCAATCTAAACTTCTTCATGATCTTTTCTCCTCTGTTCCAATCCTTTTGTCCCAGTTAACTTCGGCTGTCTGTTTTCTCCACTCTAAACCAGCCAGGAATTATTGACCAAGTCACAAAGCCACACTGGTTGGGACTACCTACCACAAACTCATACTTATCTAATCTCAGTTAGATCATTCTTGCTGTTTTGAATTATTGCTATTTATTTTTTTAATGATTGATTTGAGAGAGAGGGGGAAGAGGGAGGGAGAGAGATTTGTTGTTCCACTTACTTATGCATTCATTCATTGGTTGTGCCCTGACTGGGGATCAAATCCACAATCTTGGCATATTGGGACAATACTCCTACCAACTGAGTGAGCTACCTGGCCTGTGTGAATTATTGCTATCAATATTTTCTTTTTAAAAAATATATATTTTTATTGATTTGAGAGAGGAAGGGAGAGGGAGATGGAGAAATAGAAACATCAGTGATGAGTGATTGATTGACTGCCTCTTACACACCCCCTACTGGAGATTGAGCCCAAAATCTGGGCATGTGCCATTAACCAGAATCAAACCTGGGACCTTTCAGTCTGCAGGCCTATGCTCTATCCATTGAGCAAAACTGGCTAGGGCTTACTGCTATTTTCTATAGAGCTGTTTCTACTCCTATTTCTCTTAGACTACCTACCCACCCAATCATCCTTTATATTCTCAAAAGATAGACTGGCAAGGCCATTTAATGTGACTTCCTTACATGTTTAGCCACTTCAAAATCTCTGTACATTTCTCCTCCAACTCTTTATAATTGCCAAAGCCAACCTGTCTGCCTCTCTCCCTCTTGATCTAAGGATCTCCTCTGAGACTTTAATTATTTCATTATCTTCTCTTTAAAGAGGATAATTATATTTTTAGTTTCTCTCTCAATTAGCCCCTCTCCTTTTCTGAAAACAAGGTTGAGTCTACCCTCCAAAAAATAAAATATTTTGCTGCTTCCTCTTCAATTCATTGCCTTAATTTACTTGCTGTTAAATATTGCTACCACTCCCCATTTTTCAACCACTAATTAGCTTTTGTCCCCTCCATTTTTTAACTTCTCTGTCACTTTTCTCCTGGTTCTTATCCTTACCACTCTGATCATTTGTCTCTGTGACCCTGGCCAATTTCCGCTAAGTTTCTGTCTTGGAACTTATTTTTTCTATTTTGATGGTCCCATCTACTTACACAACTTTACTAATATTTATGTGAAAAGGTCCAAATTTTATTCATATTTAGCTTCTACTTTTCTCCCCAACTCCTAATTTACATTTTCTAGAACGCTAAAATTTTACATTTGGAGTTCTCAGAGATCATGTATCCTAAGTCTTCATTGCCTAGGTCAGTGGTTGGCAAACTCATTTGTCAACAGAGCCAAATATTAACAGTACAATGATTGAAATTTCTTTTGAGAGCCAAATTTTTTAAATTCAAACTTCTTATAACGTCACTTCTTCAAAATAGACTCGCCCAGGCCGTGGTATTTTGTGAAAGAGCCACACCCAAGGGACCAAAGAGCCACATGTGGCTTGTGAGCCGTAGTTTGCCGACCACTGGCTTAGATATCTCTACCAAATGACTCACTGACTTTTTAAAAAGGCAGTGTTTCTAAAACCGACCACCTCATTTTCTGTCTGCTTCCAATTCCATTCCCAAAATTATTCCTCTTCTTGAATTAATTATTTCTACAACAGTCACCCTGAGGCACACAGCCTCCTTATTCCCTGTATTCAATCAGCTACTAATCTAGTAGATTCTATTGCCACAGACTCTCTCAATTACATCCCGTTTTCTATTCTAAACTACCACATTTCTAGTTTAAATACTACATATTACCTAGCGTATTGCAGTGGACTCCTGGACAGACCATCCCCCTCTAGTCTAGTATTTTCTACTTGGAATTCTGAATTATTTTTGTTCATTACTACCAAATTAATCTTTCTAAAAAGCAGTTCTGACGTGCCACTCTCTGGCCTAAAAACCTTAACTGTCTCTCATTGATTACTAAATTACTCACAAGTTCGGGACTCAATTCTATCTTTCTAGCCTTTATGCTGGGCCCATCATCCATAACCGTGGTTGGCAAACTGCGGCTCTTTGGCCCCTTGAGTGTGGCTCTTCCACAAAATACCACAGCCTAGGCAAGTCTATTTTGAAGAAGTGGTGTTAGAAGTTTTTAAGTTTAAAAAATTTGGCTCTCAAAAGAAATTTCACTGTTGATATTTGGCTCTGTTGACTAATGAGTTTGCCGATCACTGACCCAGAATATCCTTCCTTTATCTTTACCTGGCAAACTCCTAAATTCTTTAAAACTATTTGAAATAAATACAGGTATCTGAAATAAATGCCACTTCCATCAGTCTTTTTTTTTTTTTCCACCCTAAACTATGAGCCTTCCTTTGAACTCCTATCACACATTTATTTCAATACTTAGCAAATTTTGCCTTGTATGATAATCTGTGTATTCCAATGCTCCTCAGATTTTTTAGAAGTGCACCTAGTTAACAGAAAAATGAACTGATAGCCAAAACTACCTGTCACAAAAGCTGCCTGGAAAATTAAATTTTAATATGAATTTTAGAGTGTTATTAGTATTAGACTAATGTTTGTTTCCAATATAAAAATGATGTAACAACATTCCAGGAAGATGGGTCTATTTAATTTTAGGGACTTGGGTCCACCTGGAATACTGGGAAAACCCTCCCCACATGCCCACTAACCGAAGGGGAGTGAATGCCTTACTATATATGAAACCCCTGTAACACCCATACAGTGCCATCTACCAACGCTCGAGAGATACTGAACTGTGACTCGGGATAAGTTAAGGAGTGTTAATCGTATCTACTAAATGTTTACCATTAGGACGGTGCTCTGTTTCAAGGAGCTTAGTCCAAGTCCATAGGATGACCTTAAACAAGTATAAAAAAAAAACCTATACATAAAAGTTAAATCACAAAGCCTAAAGTCATCTGTGTTCTGCAAAAGACACAGGTTGGGAACTCAGTTGCTCGGTTCCACACACCCAGGGACACATCGGGATCGGGTTGAGACCACTTTAAAGTCCACGCTGACCTCCAGATTATCTTCTGGAGCTCGGTAACTTCCTGCCAACACTGCGCAAGGCTTAACCCTCTCCACCTGAAAACAAAGGTTTACATCCTTTGGCTCTCCCGCTATCAGTTCAGCAAAGGTTCAAATGAGAGGGGCTGTGGAGCTGAACGAAGGCGAATCCCACTGAAGGAATAAATATGCCAAACGCGGCAGGCCCGCCCCCTTACGTCCCCCACGGGCTCCCAATTGGCTCCAGATTGGTGTTCCAGCTTGCCCGTCGCCTCCATAAACCCCACCTCCAGCCAGCGACTATTGGTAGATCGTTACGTCATTGCCCCATCTACCTCACTCCTATTGGTTCCCATGAGCAGGGGCGGCAGCGACGTCACAGGCCAGGGCCGCCATTTTAACCGAGCAACCCTAGTGACAGGAGCCGGAGCAGCAGCGCAGGCTGTCCCCATTTCCCCTCCCCCTTCCCTTCTCCGTTTGACTTCCCGGGCCCCTTACACTCCACAGCCCCGGCCCCGCCATGTCTCAGAAACAAGAAGAGGAGAACCCTGCGGAGGAGACCGGCGAGGAGAAGCAGGTGAAATGGAGGGGGTGCGGGCGAGCGAGCCGGGGGCGACCGTGATGGGGCGGGAGACGGTCTCCCACCGGTGCGGATTGGTTGCCCTGAGCTCAGGCTCTGCAGGGGTTGGCCATTTCTTGCGTCACGCCGAGTGAGCTTCAACGCGACTTGCTGCTTTGGCGCTGGTTGGTTGGGTCGGTTGTCAGTCAGTGCCTTACCCTTCCTCATTGGCCAGTAAGCCTACCGCTCAACTCATTCAAGCTGTGCTGTAATTGGCCGAGCTTGGGCGTGGAGGCGGGTGTTAGGAAAGACTGGGTGAATGAAAGGGGGCTGGTGGTCCCTGGATGTGATGAGTATTATTCGTTATTAGGGGAAAATAACGACTACCAGGCTGGGGCCTGCATCCTAAATCCTTCGGAAGATACAGGTTGAGGTAAAGACGTTTCGGAAAAGGACCAGCATTGGGGGAAGGGAGAAGAGTAATTCTTACCCTGGTTAGTTAAAGGCGGCAACTTTATCAAGATAACCTGTTGTGACGATTGGGGATGGTCTGTTGTCCATCTTCTGGGAGGACGGGACAAGACTGAAGAGGAATGAAGTCCCGTACAGAATAATAGAGGTTAAATTTAGAAAAGACAATCAAGAGAGTCGTGACAAGAAAGACGCCACTCTATCACCCTATTTCCCCCATACTTCCAAGGCAGCGAGACTTCGTTCACCCGCAATTCTGTGATGAAAACACGCCAATTAGACCTCCTCTTGGGGGTTGTATTTGACTTACAGCATTTAGTACTGGGTTTAGACGCGCATGAAATGCACCTGTTGTTATATCTGTGCCGGAATACCAAGGAGAGGTAATATGATCCCACCAAGAAGAGCCAAGAGTGGCTTTAGATTATTCTAAAAAGTTACGGAAGGAAAGGGCAGTGAGGCCCACACAAAGCGAGGAGCGTAGACCGTGGGAGCCGCTGCAAGCCGTTTGCGCTCTTGTCATGCTCCCCAAACTGCCATCACTTGCCCCGCTAGGGTTGGTGTTTACGTTTTGGCAAAAACTGGGTAAATACTAGTGAACCTACTGCATCTTAATTTCCCCCAGATTGAAAATAGGGTCATTTTCATCTCTGTTTACCTATCAACTCCCTGCCACATGTTTATGGAAATGCTGAAGCAATGTCCTCTCATTACTGAGGTGGAGATTTTTTGAGAAGGCTGCGTGGTAGCTGTGGCCGCCTCCACAGAGAGACTTCTCAGATGACTATCTTAGATTCTAAATAAGGAGGGAGCATTTCAGCAGCATTATCTATCCCTTTTGCTTTCCCATTTGACCAGTACTGTGTGTTAGGAGCAGCCAGGGTACTTTCCTACTCATCATGTGTCACCAGAAAGCCTTGGCTGGTTCTGTCCTCTCTTTGTCTTCCCCAGCTTCTGTGCTGAGTGAGCTATAGCTTGCCCTGTGATTAACGTATTGTGTTTAGGTATTACCTTTAACCCAGTACAGGTCACCGAGGTGGTTCCCTGGGTAGAGCACCTTGTCTCTTCTTCTCACAGTACAGTGTTCTCGAGCTTTAGGGATTTGAACAAAGGTCTGGCTTTATTTGAGAGTAGAGTGGAAATAGCATGTTGACAAGTAAGTGGGTCTTCAGGAAAAAATAGTATAAAGATTATCAAATATTATTCTTTAATTTTATCTGCCTATTTGTTCCTTCCAGGACACACAGGAGAAAGAAGGTATTCTCCCTGAGAGAGCTGAGGAGGCAAAGCTAAAGGCCAAATATCCAAGCCTCGGACAGAAGCCTGGAGGCTCCGACTTCCTCATGAAGAGACTCCAGAAAGGGGTATGGGACACAGTCTCTTCTTTGGAGCCAAAGGGCATGAGCTCTATAGAGGCGCTACTGAATGCTGACCTGGAAGCCTTGTTATTTGTTGGGCAGCAGTGGAAAGGAGTTAGAAACTTATGATGAGCAAAACAGATTATTATAAGTCTCTGCTATGGTATCTTCTGGTTTATCTTCTGGTTCCCCATATAGGACAGTAAGACTTTATGTAGGGGCATTTGGCTATGGGGGATTAGAGGGGTAATGGAAGGATGTTAGAGACTGGAACACTGGTCGCACTAGGCATTTGCCTTTTTGGATAGTGGGAATTTTAAGACTGTGTTTTTTAGAATTAGAGCTATATGTTATAGATGTGTCATTTCAGAAAAAGATCAAACCATCTGTCCTACTGACTTCCTGAACTTAAAATGAATAGTTTTATTCAGACCCTTAAAGTTAGCACTCGCCATTTACTCCTTTCTGTCCAGAGTGGTTCTCCTCACCAAGGGAGAATCTACCGTCACAGCCATCTAGCTCCATCCCAGAGGTACCTAAACCTACTGAGGGATTGGGAACCATTAAGCCGGAGTGTATTCCTCTGCGGGTGAAATGGAGAGTGAAATAGACCCGGGAAGGATCCCAGTTGTTGAGTCTTAGCCACAGATGATGATGTGATGCTGATTTGCAGTTTACCTCGCTGTAGGCGAGGCAGGCATGGGCAGGTTTCACAGCCATGGAACCTGTGGAGGCAGTGGGAGGCAGAGGAAAAGTACATTATCCTCATGAGCAAGCCCGGTTTCTGAGAAAACACTTTGCAATTCTAAGATTGGCTGGAGGTTGGTCTGCTATTTGCTAGGGTAGCCCCAGATTAATCCTTCTTTATATCTGTTTTCCCAGCTCCAAATCTGTTGGTGACTAATAGGTCCTCAGTAAGCCTTTAGGTATAAATCAATCATTTTGTTGAACCATTTTGTGCTGATGAGGCTACAAATGATGTGGGTACAAAGGATGTAATGTGGCTATTTCTTAACTCCAAAAACCTATACTCTAGCTGGGAAACTGCTTACCTACATTTGGGGAGAAGACACAAGTACATGTAGGTGTTACCTTTAACCCAGCTGTGTGTGCATGAGATTAATCATGAGAGACTTGAAAGATCTGAGAGTGGATGCGGATTTGCAGTGGATGTGGGTCTCCTTGTTTTTGCGGATGGCCAGGGCTCCCCGCTCACCTAAACCTTCCTCTTGTCTCCTAGCAAAAGTACTTTGACTCAGGAGACTACAACATGGCCAAAGCCAAGATGAAGAATAAGCAGCTGCCAAGTGCAGGACCAGACAAGAACCTGGTGACTGGCGACCACATCCCTACCCCGCAGGATCTGCCCCAGAGAAAGTCGTCGCTCGTCACCAGCAAGCTTGCGGGGTAACCTGGCCCCTCTTTTCCCCTTCCTCACCCACTGGACTTTATATGTCATAGGCAGGACTGGAATGGGCACCTAGCTAGAGAACTTCCCAGCTTGCTAGCCAGCAATGACTGTGATTCAGCTGGGTGCTGCTGAGAAGGTAATGTGTGTGTGGGAGAGGGGCTCTGAGTTCATTTCTTTGGTTAAATTGGTAATTCCGCACCCTCACCATAGCCCAGAAGTAGGAGACTAGGATTGAGTAATACTGCAAACTTTTTTCCTTCTGTACAAGAAACTGGGGAGACGTGATGTGTGTTTTTTTTTCCCGGAAGAGACTATCTCAAAATTGATTAGGCTAAGCCTTGGGAATAATGTGGCAGGTTTTAACATCCAAGGCTAACCTGACATTATTGGGAAAGGTAGATTGAATGAGATCGTTTTTCTGTGCTTCTAAGTGTTTCGTCTTAGGCTGCTATTGCTTCATGTTTCCATTATGGCAGGTTTAGAGAATCCTGAAAAAAGAAAAACTGATTTGCTTGCCTAAAACTACAATGCCCACTTAACCTCCCTTAGTGTCTCTTACAGTTTGCCCTGGCTCTTAATGTAAAGATTGGAAAACATTGTATGAAAGGGGCGCTCGCTCGCTCGCTCGCTTTCTCTTTCTCTCCTCCTTTCTCTTTCTCCCAGCATGTTGCTTTTAAAAGCATTGTGGGATAGCGGAAGGAGCACTGGTTTAGGAGTCAAGATATCTGGGTTTGGGTCTAGTTCTATGTAGAAGTGATATGTAACCTTGGGGAAGTCATTTAGCCTCTCAGAATTTATTTTGTCATCTGTAAAATAGAGTTGAATATGGATAAAATTGATTCTGACTTTAGACTTCTATAACTGGCAGTTGAAAAACTCTGCTATTGTTTGTAAAGCTAATGAGGCAGGCCCATCAGTTATCTGCCTACACAGGGGAACCATTTGAAGACTACCTGGGGAGAGAGGAAGTAGAGATTGGGGCAGGGGGAGGGAGGAATGAATTCAGGCAAGAGGGCCTCATAAATATCATGGTGATAGGGTCAAGAAAACAATTCTAAGAAGCTAGCCATGGAAGCTTCTGCCTCTGCTCAACCCACTTTCCTAGCCTGCAGTCTGCAACCCTGCTGCTAAAAAACCTGCTCCGGCAGCCTAGCTGTGGGCCTGCGGAAACACGCTCAATCTTGCACATATGGAGGCCCACATTTCTGATGTAATCGAATGCCAGGTGTATTGTGTAGGGAGACAAGAAGGAAAGGGATGCACTAAGCTAGCCTCTAGGGCTTAGTACCACAGCACGGCTGGAGTAGCAGGTTCTTCGGAGATAATTCAAGTTGGAGAATGCTGGGGAAGGTGGTTAAGGCGAGAAAAGGAGCCCAGAAATCTCTGCCTTCCTAGAGCTCGGTAACCTGGCACCGTGTGGTGAGAAGAAGCAGTGCTGATTCATGAATGTGTGGAGGAAAGGGTTTGCAGTTGGCCAGCCTCTTCAGTCTAGTTATCACCAGGTTGGCCTGAGTCTTACTGAATGCAACCTGCTAGTTATGATAGGGTCAGGGTGAGAACTAACTGTTCAAGAGAGCAAGATTTTGTAATCCTCTCTTGCCCTCTCGCAAACTCTGAGAGGCCAGAATTTGGCCCAATGAGAACGTCTGATGAACTTGATGGGATGCATGTGTGGGGATGGGATGCGTTCTATACTTCTCTCCTGACCAGCCATTCACTTTTCAGGCTGTCATTCAGATTGGGTAGGAAAGAGTTGGTGAGGAAGGAGTGGAGAGAGCAGGATCCCTGAATTCCTTGGCCCCAGACTCCTCGACTGTCACTTGTAATTGTATATAATTTTTGTGTTTCTTGCTCCATTTCCTCATGCTGTCTTCCTTAGTCTAAAATCCGTGTGGGAAGGGGAAAATGCCGAACATCCTTGTATAGTTTCCTCAACTGTCCCAGCCATGTTGTACATAGATATGTCATGTTATTATATATATAAATATATATATAATTTTGTACGTTTTCTTCATCTCCGATTTTCTCAATTGTGTACTTTTTTCGTTTCTGTCTGAGCCACTTTCTCTGTGAGTCAATTTGAATCCTCAAAACTGAGGTCACAATGCGTCTGGCATTAGGAAGGAATAGAGAAATCAGAAAACTATTGGTCTCTCTCTCTCTTCATCTGGTCATATTCGAGTTTAAGAAAAGACTCAAGCTACATTCTGTGTTTGCCACACGTTGCCACAGCATGAAGTACCTAAGTCCATGGCAAAGAAAAATCCAAATCCAGTTGCTTTGATTAAACCTAGATTATTAATTCCACTCCAAACAAGCTGTGTGTTGTCTGGCCCTGGCCTCCACCCAGTCACCACCTCATCCCTGTGTGCCCGCAGTCAGTCTCTGCTGCTCTCAGTGACTGTGCTTTGCGTATGAAACTGAGCTGCTCCAAGCCATGAGGCAGCTGCATCCCTATGAGCTTCCAGTCGTTTTGATCTTGTCTAACGAATTGCTTTTCTGTCTTTGTTTTTATGGGTATCTTAAAAAAAGGCAGAGAACGTTTTGTTTTGTGGATAAGACTCAAATTCACTCATTATCTATCTATCTCTACCTCTCTACCTCTCTCCCTCTCAATAATTTTCTATGGATAGGATTGAGGCATATGCTAGGAAGCCTAGTGATTGTTAAGTATAGAAGAGTCATGGAATAGAGACTGGGATGGAATTTAGGTATTTTTCCCTTATTACTTGACAGTGTTTTCTTTTTCTTCTTCTATGTTCATCCGCAGCGGCCAAGTTGAATGATGCTGCCCGGGGCTCCGCCAGATCCTGAGACGCTGCCCCCCCCCCCCCCCCCCCCGGGTCCTGCGCTGGCTCCTGCCCCTCCCTGCATTTGCAGAGGGCTCAGGAGGTGGCTCGGGCACGGGCTGGCGAGGCAGAAGCCCCTGCCCGTCGGTGTCCCAGCGCATGGAGCCCCTTGGGCCGAGCACCAAGACCTTGAACCTTTTTGTTTTCCCTTTTTCCCAAATAACTGTTGGGAGAAATCTCAGAGAAATCCTAGGGAGTGGGGTGGGGCTGGGGAGGTGTTTGAGAGGGTGGGTGGGAGATTTAGGGGAATATGAATTAGGGCTCGGAGTTGATGACATTCCTGACTATCCTTCTTAACCGTGAGGCTGGTGTGAGGGGAAGGAAATGGAGTCAACGAAAGATGTGGGGTTCCAGTTTAACTTTGTAGAAAAATGCAATGTTTGCTTAGACACGGCTGGAGACCTGGTGTCAGGCAGCTCCTCTGGTTCTGCAGAGCCAGCTGGGAATGCAATTAATGTTAATTATGTTCATTGTTCATTTTAAAAAATGTCCTTGAAACAGATTTACTGTGGGGAGAAGGGCAGTGAGTATGGGAGAAAGAGGGCCATGAGCATGGGGAGCCCCACAGAGCCCAGGGGACTTTTTCAGTATTTGAAATTAAAAAAAAAAAAAAAAAAGACCCACAAAAAAAAACCCAAAAAAAAAAACCCAACGCATAAATACTCTGAAGCAGTTGGTGTGTTTTATTGGGGTTGGGGAAAGGGAAGGAAAGGAAGATACCATTCAGGGAAGTAGCTGGGGTGTGGCCCTACGTTTTTTAAAGATCCTCTTAATATAGGATGTGCTTAGACTCTACAACTTCCATCACTTAGGGAGAGGGAACGAGGATGTTGGCATACAGACCGGGGTTTTTCCTGACCCCTGTCCATCCCTTTGTTTCTGTACCTAATACAGATGCATCAACCTCAGGTTTGGGCTCACAAAATGAGGGATTTGAGAGCGTTTGATCTGAACGATTTATTGACACTAAAGCTTAGTCCAGATGAAGCAAAAAAGGAAGCCTACTCTTCCTTTTCAGTCATGTATTCCTTCACAAGTTCTGCTGGTGAAGGAGAAAGGGGACCTCTAGTAATAAGCCAAAAGGAACTTGAGCCTCTCTGCTGTGGCCAGCAGGAGGCACAGTGACTTCTTTCCTCATGTTACCAAAACAATCTCAAGTCCTGCCACTGACAGACGGTAAGACCCGTGAATGTAATATACAAAGGAAACGCGTTACCAAAGTAGAAGCAGACTCCATCCTGTCCCTCCTGGCCCCACCAACATTCACATGTGTTAAATGAAACACCCATTTTGCCCAAGTTTGATTAGGAGAGTTTATCATGGTGTTTTCCCAAATGTGAATGGCTTTTCAAATAAGTGTGCATCAAGGCAGATAAACAGGGCCCGGGAGACAGATAATTTAGAGAAATCTCCATCTTATTGAGGGAAGGGGCTAACTTCTAAACTGGAGAAGAAATGTTGTTCTTGGTGTTTAACTCATTCTCCTTAATGAGCATCTTTCTAAATAAGTTTTCAGTTGAGGTATTCTTGGCTTGCTCGCTCTAAATTTAGCCAGGAGACTGTGATGCATCCTAACCACTGGCTTTTCTGAACAGCATGCTAGACACTGAGTGAGCCAGGTCGTATGGCGCTAGGTTAAAGAAAGGCAGGCCCTGGCCAGGTGGCTCAGTTGGTTGGAGTGTCATACCATATACCAAAAGGTTGAGGATTTGATTCCCAGTCAGGGCACATACCTAGGTTGCAAGTTTGATTCTCTGTTGGAGCATGTACAAGAGGCAACCAATCGATGTTTCTCACATCAATGCTTCTCTCTTTCTCTAAAATCAATAAAACATATCTCAGGGGAGAATTTCTTTTTTTTCTTTTTCTTTTTTTTTTTTAAGCATTCCCTAGCCTGGCCAGCGTGGCTCAGTGGTTGAGCATTGAACTACGGACCAGAAGGTCACGGTTCGATTCCCGGTCAGGGCATATGCCTGGGTTGTGGGCTCGATCCCCAGTGGGGGGCATGCAGGAGACAGCTGATCCGTGATTCTCTCGTCGATGTTTCTATCTTTCCCTCTCCCATTCTCTCTGATAACAATAAAAAAAATATTTTTTTTAAAAAAGCATTCCCTACCATTGTGGGGATCATTGTCTATCTGGAAGAAAATGTATGAAAAAGTTCATATACTTCAAAAGCTAGGATATATACACTGTATACACAGGGTGGAGCAAAAGTAGGTGTATAGTTCATATGGAAAATAAAACAGTAAATAATATAAGAATACAGCTGTTTTAAGTATTCACAACTATAAACCTACTTTTGCTTCACCCTGTATGTCCTAAACCAATCCTCTACTTTTTAAGCATATTCCTGGTTTGTGTAGATACAGCTGGGCAGTGAGGTCAGGGAGGCTGAGTGGGATCATTCAGTTAGTGCGATTTCATTTTATTTTTATTTTATTTTATTTTATTTTTTAAAATATATTTTACTGATTTTTCACAGAGAGGAAGAGAGAGGGATAGAGAGTTAGAAACATCAATGAGAGAGAATCATCAATCAGCTGCCTCTTGCACACCCCCTACTGGGGATGTGCCCACAACCAAGGTACATGCCCTTGACTGGAATCGAACCCGGGACCTTTCAATCCGCAGGCCGACGCTCTATCCACTGAGCCAAACCGGCCCCAGCTAGTGCGATTTCATTTTAATACAGGTAAGGAAATGGAGGTGTAGAAATAAGTTACTTATAAGGTGGCAAAGCTAGTTTACGAAAGAGCTTGAGAGTTAGTATCTAAGCTTCTATGGGATTTTTCTATTATTCCTGGCTTCCCTGGTCCTTCGTTTGTGGCTATCTCTATTTCAGTTTAAACCTTGCCATTTCTTGGTTTTTCACTCCCTTACTGCAGGCAGCCAAGGCAGACCGATTCTGCAGTGCTTCAAGTAGCTGTTCCTGACAGTGTTTTGGTTAGGTATTTTCTAAAATCTTCATTGCAGCCGGGACTGGTTTGGCTCAGTTGAATAGAGCGTCGGCCTGCGGACTGAAAGGTCCCAGGTTCGATTCCGGTCAAGGGCATGTATCTTGGTTGCGGACACATCCTCAGTGGGGGGGGTGCAAGAGGCAGCTGATCGATGATTCTCTCTCATCGATGTTTCTAACTCTGTGTCCTTCTCAATTCCTCTCTGTGTAAATCAATAAAATATATTTTTAAAAAAATAAAAGCTCAAGTCCTAACCAGGAAGATGGGCACCCAAATACAATCCTACATAATAAATAAATAATAAAAATAAAATAAAATCTTCATTGCAAATTGTGGATCAAGGGTTCTTCTCCAACTTGGTTGAGTGATGGTTGTGCTGACAAGCATCTTGGCCATCCAAAATGCAGGGTGATATTATTGTTCGGTGGCATTTATTTTAAGCTGCTGTGGCCTGAGCATTGACAATACAGGCAAAAGGAAAAGTCTAGTTGCATTGAGGGTATCTACAGTGAGCCAGCGCCACCCACACAAACAGCCCTGTGTGGCTAGTGCCCTCTGCTGGGTCTTGAGGGAAGTTAGCAAGGAAAGGGAAGATTTCTCCCTTGGGAAGCCGAGACATGACAGTGGCATACAAATAAAAGCAAATTAATGTAGTTTCAAGCAGAATTTCAAGAGCAAAGGGAGCCCTAACTGGTTTGGCTCAGTGGATAGAGCATCAGCCTATGGACCGAAGGGTCCCGAATTCAATTCCAGTCACGGCCCCCTCGCCCCAAAAGAAAAAAAAAAAAGCTAAGGGAAGGAGAGTCAGATGTGTTGTTAGCTGGATTTTCTTAGAGGCAGATGACTAATAAAAGATAAGGAGGGGTGTGCTTTCCCTCAGGGGCACACCTGCCTTTCTTCACTCTCAGGCTTTACTTTTCTGACCTGAACACTCAGGGTCCCCAACCAGGGAAGCAATGGGCGGCGCCAGTTCGTCCCAAGCTGAAACCCTGAACTTGTCTCCGAGGCCCCCTTTTCTCTGACTTTTCATGAAGCAACAGCAGCCCCACCTAGGCTCTCCTGTTGCTTCTTCAATGCTAAGCTCTTGTTTCTCTGTCCCCAGCTTTAATATACTCTCAAAATAAAATAAAAAATAGATAAGGGGAGGCCTCCCATGCTTGGACAGAAATATTTTAATTCAAAAATAATTGTTGCCCTGGCCAGTTTGGTGCAGTTTGTTGAGTGTCATCCTGTGAACCAAAAGGTTCCATTCCCAGACAGGTCATATGCCCAGGTTGTGGTTCAGTCTCTGGTTGGGGTATGTACGGGAGGCAACCTATCCGTGTTTCTCTCTCACACATTGATATTTCTCTCTCCCTCTCCCTTTCTGTCTCTCTAAAAATCAATTAAAAAAAAAACCAGCCGAAACCGGTTTAGCTCAATGGATGGAGCGTCGGCTTGGGGACTGAAGGGACCCGGGTTCGATTCCGGTCAAGGGCATGTACCTTGGTTGCGGGCATGTCCCCAGTAGGGGGTGTGCAAGAGGCAACTGATGGATGGCTCTCTCTCATCGATGTTTCTAACTCTCTATCTCTCTTTCCCTTCCTCTCTGTACAAAATCAATAAAATATATTAAAAAAAAAAAACAAAAAAAAAACCCCAAAGGTTGAACACTCACTGTGCCATTGGAGATATTCCCATAGCTGTTATTGGGCAGGTGAACAATGTAAGAAATGGTATATGCCCTGGAGGAAATTGAGGCCTCATAGAGACAACGCCTCTAAATATAACACAAGATAGCATGTGATTATTCAAACAGTGGTAAAATATTTCTGAGAAGGTACAATCCAGAAGGCTGGTATCATTAGGTAAATATTAGTGGAGGAAATGGAAATTGAACTGGGCCTTGAAAGATGGGCAGTACCCAAATAGTCTAGTCCAATTGTCATTGAATAAGCTCCCATAATATGCCAGGCACTGTGCTAACATATAAGATGTGTGATATGTGGGCGCTTCTTTCAAGGAGATTATACTCTGGTGGAGAAACTACACGAAGAAATCAGACTGCAGTGTTAAACTTGCAGCAGTAGAGGCCTGCCTACACAGACAATTGCTAAATGTTTTGAGAGCTTACCAAGTGTCTAGCCCCATGCTATGGGTTTAATTTACAGCATCTCATTTAACCCTCAAGGATTCTATAAAGTAGGTAGTGTTACTGTTGCTATTATACAAATGGCACAACTAAAACAGTAACTTGCCCAAGCCACACAGCTTCTGAGAGTGAAGACAGGATTCTCTGCGTTGCCCGCAGGGTGGGGGAGGGAAAACAGTGGTCAGGAAAGGTTTCATGATGTAAGCTCTGAAGGATGAACAGGGTTTCTCCAGAAAGGTAAGTGAAAATGGACATTTTGGTAGAGGAACCAATACTTAGAGAAGAATGAGACGGTGTGGAATCTGGTGTTTCAGCAGGACCAGGATCGAGTGAGTCCTGGGGAGTAGATGAAGGCCAGGTCAGGAAGGCAGACAGGAGAGCTGGTCCAGTCTGTGTTGTAGATAGGTTGCATTGTCCCATGCACCAATAAGTCACTAGTTTGATTCCCAGCCAGGGCACATGCCTGGGTTGCAGGCTCAATCCCCAGTGTGGGGGTTTGTAGGAAGCAGCTAATTGATGTTTCCCTCTCCCTTTCTCTCTAAAATCAATAAAAACTTTTGTTTGTTTTTCAGAAAGAATACAACAGGAAGAGCAAGTTAGATAGGAAGATAATGAGTTAGTTCCTTTTTGCAGAAGGGTTGATTTGAGGTGACTATAGGACATCGAGGATTAGATGGTCAATAAATTATTGGATCTTTAAGTCTAGAAGAAGTCAAGATAGTAGATTCTGCCCTAGCTGGTTTGACTCAGTGGATAGAGCATCAGTCTGTGGACTTGAAAGGTCCCAGGTTCAATTCCAATCAAGGGCACATGTCTGGGATGCAGACTTGATCCCCAGAAGGGGGCATGCAGGAGGCAGCCACTCAGTGATTCTCGCATCATTGATGTTTCTATCTCCATGTCCCTCTCTGAAATCAATAAAAATATATATATTTTTTTAAATATAGTAGATTCTGTGGACTTCAAGATATATCAGTAAAGCCATGAAAGTGAAAGCACTTAGAACAGAAGATTGTAGAGCTCACCCTGATGAGAGCTAACATCCGAAAGGAATAGAGAGAAAGACCCAATAAAGTAGGAGAATGAGGAAATATGGTGTGAAGGACAGTATAATGGAGGAACGCGATCAGTCCACAATGTAAAGTGCGATTGGAGGGTATATAAAGTCAGAAATGAGACTCTCACCTGTATTGTTAAAAAGTGCCCAAAATGTTCAGCACAAAATTTGTCAGAATTATGACTTAACAAGTATGTATCTACTTTTTGTACTTTTCAAGATGTTGGCAGAGATCATTTAAATTTCAAAAACATTAAAATCACTGTTTTTTAAAATGGACTGAAGGGTGTCCAAATGATTTGGCAATTAGTCACCTTTTTGAGACAAGTTTCATTGGGTTGGTAGAGGTAAAATCTTGCTTACAGAACTGAGTGGTGTGAGAAGGTTTTGTCGTTGTTTTAGGATAGGAATGACTTAAGCACATTTATTGACTGGGTGAAAGGAGCAAGTAAAAGCTGAAGCTCCATAGAAAAGGACAGTAACCGAAAAGGGTCCTTCTGCAGAGGAGCGGTTGATACTGGAGCTCAGCTGGACATGGTTAATTAAAACAACAGTTCAACAAACGTTTGTTGAGCACTTAAGTGCCAGCCACTGTACAAGGCGAGGTCATGGGGTTATTTAGTCAGGAAGCCAGATGAGTGAGACATTGGATGCACATACATACACACCCATACCCAGGCAACTGGGTATTGTTAGAGAATATATATACAGGGTGTCCCCCAAAAATGTATTCACACTTTGAATAATTATTAATTCCAATGGGTTAAATCTGAAAAGAAAGAAGCATCAATTGAGCTATCAGCTGAAAAGTGTGTATACATTTTTGGAGCACCCTATATAATCAGGAGCAGAGGAGATCTGTTACTGTGTAGATCCTGGATCATGATTTGTGATGTGAAGTGGACTGACAGGGGAGCAAAGAGACGAAAGGTGCTGGTAAAAGACAATTCAAGGATGCCAGCTGGTTCAGACTGGCTAAGAAAAGTATGGTAGCCTGGCTGGTGTGGGTCAGTGGTTGAGCATCGACCCAGGAACCAAGAGGTCATTGGTTTGATTCTTGGTCAGGGCACATGTCCAGGTTGTGGGCTTGATCCCCAGTGGGAGCCATGCAAGAGGCAGCCAATTAATGATGCTCATCATTGATATTTCTATTTCTCTATCCCTCTCCCTTTCTCTCTAAAAATCAATAAGAGTATATATATATATATATATATATATATATATATATATATTTTTTTTTTTTAATATATATTTTATTGATTTTTTTACAGAGAGGAAGGGAGAGAGCTAGAGAGCTAGAAATGTCGATGAGAGAGAAACATCAACCAGCTGCCTCTTGCACACCCCCTACTGGGGATGTGCCCGCAACCAAGGTACATGCCCTTGACCAGAATCGAACCTGGGACCTTTCAGTCCGCAGACCAATGCTCTACCGCTGAGCCAAACCGGTTTCGGCTATATATATATATATATATATATATATATATATATATATATATTTAAAGTATGGTAAACTCTGGTCAAAAGAGAAATTTTGATAAGGTCAAAGAGCAGATGATTAAGCCGGAAGCTCAGGACACAGTAGTAGTCAAAATGATGTTAGAGATAAGATAGAACTCTCCCATTTAATGATAAGACACTTAGAAGTGGGGTAAAGGTGAAGGTCACTGGAGTGTTAAGGAAAGAACTAAGCAAGTTCCTACATCCAGCTTTGAAAGTAGGTGGCTCATGTATTTGGGGTTTTGTTCTATTACTGCTTGTTAAATCCAACAGTGCTTTTTGTATAAAAGGAAAACTAAAGTTTAGAAAATAACAAAAAAGGAGTGCTACATCAATAATATATATTTCGATTAAAAGACTGAATAGAATTTACACAGTACACGAACTTTTCTCAAATTATATTAGCTAGGTCTACATACGCACCAACAAGCATCATTCTTGATTTAGTGCCAGCTACTTACTTCAGAGTCCCAAACTCAGTAACACCAAACTTGTACCTATGCTAGAATATTTCTATTTTTCATTTGGAGATGAAACTCTCACGGTAGCCGAGACCGGTTTGGCTCAATAGATAGAGCGTCGGCTTGGGGACTGAAGGGTCCCAGGTTCGATTCCGGTCAAGGGCATGTACCTTGGTTGCGGGCATATCCCCAGTAGGGGGTGTGCAAGAGGCAGCTGATCGATGACTCTCTCATCGATGTTTCTAACTATCTCTCTCCCTTCTTCTCTGAACAAAATCAATAAAATATATTTAAAAAACAAACAAACAAAAAAAAAACCTCTCATGGTAGAAATTCAAACATTCAGACCTCGGAGGGATTTTTTAAATTATTTTTTCTTTTTTGTAGAGGCCACTTACTGTTGCTAAAATCACCTAATATGGAAATCACCTCCTGGAATAGACGGAGGAAAGTCCTGGCATCTTTCAGGGTCATGAGTTCTGCTCTGGTGCATGTCTGAAGCGTCTTTTATGACTAGGAACGCCTGAGTCACCCCTCAGACTTCCCCCCATTGCATTTCTGAGTCATTTCCTTTTCCAGTGACCCTAACTGGGTACAGCTAAGACTGAAAAGTCCTCACGTACAGGGTTTTGGGACTGAAGGGCCATTAGAGATCGTTTTGTTCAATGTTCTCGTTTACAAATGGTGACACTGAGGCCACCACCCCTGTCAGGCGCCTTTCCTATACCCACCGCCTTCCTTAGGAGAAGCGAATTTCACAGCAGATGTGGGACTTGGGTTAGATTTATTATTGTTAGAAGTAAACTAAGTAAATAAATACTTGGGTTGAAAGTTTGGGAGGAACTCAGGGCCCAAGGACCTATCACTGGGCCCTGAGCAGGGAGAGGACTCCTGCAGGACCTGCATCTTCCAGCTCAGGCTTTCAGCCCTGGGGCTGCTGACATTTTGGACCAGATACTTCTTTGTTGTGAGGTCTGTACTGTGTGGGTTTTGGTTTTGGTTTTGGTCCTGCGTGTTTTAGGATAAATATTAACAGCATCTCCTTCCTCTACCCACCAGAGGCTCAGTCAGGACTATCAAAAAGTCCCCACACAGCCGAAACTGGTTTGGTTCAGTGGTAGATCATTGGTCTGCGGACTGAAAGGCCCCATGTTCGATTCCGGTCAGGGGCATGTATGTTGGTTGCGGGCACATCCCCAGTAGGGTGTGTGCAAGAGGCAGCTGGTCAATGTATCTCTCTCATCGACGTTTTTAGCTCTCTCTCCCTATCTCCCTGTAAAAAATCAATAAAATATTTTTAAAAAATCAACGAAAGGATGTCCTCAGGCGAGGATTAACAACAACAAAATTAAAAAAAAAAAAAAAAGTCCCCACACATTACCAAAGGTCCCTTGGGGTCCCCTGGGTGAGAGTCACGGTGCTGCCTTGAGGAAGGGGCTCTCATTACTCTGGCCTGGGCCCATGTAAGCTCAGCAGTGCCTTTCCTCACTCACACTCCCTTGTCCCCGGCTTCTTTCCCTCAGGGGCCACCACACCGTCATTGGAGGGGATCCTCGGGTCTCTCTCTCTGCCCGAAAGTGGCATCTGCAGTGAAAATGGGAAGCAAAGGTTTCTCTCTCCCCCTCCTGCCCCAGGGGGATCCCCTGACAGGAAAGGAATTTACATAATTGGTTAAAAGAATCCAAAGGTATGCGGGGCTCCGTTCTTAATTGTGACTGTTGTGAATCAAGAAAAGACCTTAAGCCCCTTTCCTACCTGGAGGGTGAACTGGGAGGGGTAATTGAAGGCATTCCAAAGAAATCTTGTGTTTCTGCACAGTCTACCTCCCCACCCCCTCCCAACCCTCAGTAGTTCTCTCTAGTGCCCATATTTAGAACCAAAAGCTTGTGTTGTCATAGACAGAAACCAGATGTTGCTATGGAGATTGGTTTAAACACGCCCCAGAGCATGGCTCCAGCTGAGTGGTAGGGGTGAACAGCAGTTCTTGCTGGGACCTGTGTTTTTCTTAATTTCCTGTTACCTTTCCTCTGCTATCCTTCCACATTTTGCTTCTCATTTCTGCTACCAGATGCCACTTCCCACTAACCCCTCACCCGAGGGTATTTTTCCATTGATTTTTAAGGAGTGGAATAGAGAAGGAAAGAGAAAAGCATCAATGTCACGGCCTAGGCAGCGGAGAAGCCTGCAACCTAGATCCGTGCCCTTGACCGGTATTGAACCCTGGGACCCTTTGGTCTGCAGGCTCTAGCCACTGAGCCAAACCGGCCAGGGCCCCACTGTTCTTGAACAGCTCCTTTGCCTCAAGAAGTCACAATTTTAAGACTAGAATTACTTAGTGTCTTTTAGCCCATTCACCTGTCATAGGATAATTATAATACAAATGGAGTGACCGAAGAGCAGAATTGTGGGGGAAGGGTGGTTGTTTTGCTTTTTGTCTTTGTTGTACTCAGCTGTTTCGGAGAAACAAATCTGAGCATCTGATCTCTCTATCTGCAATCTGAAATGAAAGGCGCAGGAAGAAAGGACAAGACAAAGCCACCCTTAGCCAGCTGAAATGAAAGAGTACAGAGGAGGCGGAATGCTGTCTGGGCCTTTGACTGTGTCCGTGGAACAGGCTGGGGCTTGTTCCTGCTAGAGATTCTGTGCATGGCGCCTGTTGAATTATTTTTTGGGGAAAAATAAACTAGAAACGCGGTCTTTTCAAATACTAGACAGTAGGACAGGTAGTTCCACCCCTGGAGGCAGGTGAGATTTCTCTTCCTCAGCCTGGCTTCACTGTAGGCGATGTTCCTGCTGGAGGCCTCGACTCCTCCCAGCCACTGAGGACATGGCGAAAACATGCCCCGTGCACTTCCACCTCTGCTCTATGTCACAGCGTAGACGTTACTATCCTATTTTTGTTGTTCATAATCCTCACCCGAGGATATTTTTTCCATTGATTTTTAGAGAGTGGAAGGGAGAGGAGAAAGGCAGAGAGAGAAACATTGCTGTGAGAAACACATGGACTGGTTGCCTCCCTCATGCAGGGTGGAGTCTGCAACCCAGAGGTACTTGCCCTTGAGGAGAATGGAACCTGCAACGCCTCAGTCCTTGGGCCGGTGCTCTAACCACTGAGCGACCGGCTCAGGCTATGCTTTTTTTTTTTTTTTTTTTTACAGGTAGACATTTCATCATTTCATTGTAAAATGGATAGAGAGATAAAATTATGTTGGGCGCCACTTTCTTTGCCGGTGGATGTGGGATTCTTGCAGTGTCGCAAGGAAAAGCATTTCCAAGGATCCAGAGGAGAGGAGGGTTTATTTGGGAAGCAAAATTAAGGGAGTTCCTCCGTGTCCCATCTCTGTTCATATCATCAGGGGAAATCGGGGTCCTAAATGGAGACCATGTCCAGAGATTCTTCCTTAAGGTAAAGATCAGTTCGGCTCAGCATTTGGCAAGTTAGCAGGAGAGGAAGGGGCCGTGGCTGGTGGGAAGAAGACTACTCAATCTTAGCTTTCCTCTTCTCTCCCCGCCCCTCAGCGACTCCTGCCAGCGCTTCTCCAGTCCTAGCTTCTCTGCGTCCTTCACCCCCCACCCCAGGCTGGGTACCCCTGGCCTGAGCGCAGATGGGCGCCAGCGCTGGAGGTCCCGCAGGGCAGAGGGTAAATGGTGCCAGGGAAGCACACTGCAGGGGGCCGGGGCGCAGGCCAGATGCCTGTCCCCACTCACAGCTCTGCGCGCCCAGCTCACATAACGGGTGCCTTCTCAGCGGCGGTGCCAGCCGAGCTGCCCGGAGCCTGGGCACACAGGTTCCATCCCCCTTTCGCTCCTCCCCGCCCCTACCCCAGTTTGCTCTGTCCAAGGCGCAGCCAGCGGTCACATGCTGCTAACAGGGTGTGTGTGTGTGTGTATCTTAGGGCATAGCTCGCAACCCAGCAGCTGGCCTCTTCCACCTCCATCCCTACGGCTGTGCGTGTGTGTGTGTGTGTGTGTGTGTGTGTGTCTGTCTTATGGCATAGCTTGCAACCTGCTGCTAACGGGTGTGTATGTGTGTGTGTGTGTGTGTGTGTATGTCTTATGGCATAGCTTGCAACCTGCTGCTAACGGGGTGTGTGTGTGTGTGTGTGTGTGTGTGTGTGTGTGTCTTATGGCATAGCTTGCAACCTGCTGCTAATGGTGTGTGTGTGTGTGTGTGTTAGGGCATAGCTTGCAACCCAGCGGCTGGCCTCTTCCACCTCCATCCCTGCGGCTGCGTGAGCCACTGTCTCTGGATGTGGCCTCCACCTCCGCTTCCCCCGGCCTCCCTCCTGCCGCTGCCTCTGCCGCCGGTGGCTCTCACAGTGCAGCCGCCCGCAGAGAAACCACAGCTGGAGCTGCACCGCTTCCGCCAGCCGCCAGCCGCAGAGAGAGCCGTCAGCAGAGCTGCTGCTCACCAGGTCCCCACCCCTAGCACCCAAGCACGCAGTGACACAGGCCTGACCCACTCTGACTGTTGGTAAAGCTCCACACCTGGATAATTGTGCAGTGGAACCTCAGCTCTCGAACTTAATTCATTCCGGAAGGCTGTTCCAGAAGTGATTTGTTCCAAAACCAAATCATTTAATTCCATTAGAAATCATGTGTAAATTGAATTAATGCATTCTAGACACACACACACCCCAAAGCAAAAAGCAAAAAAAAAAAACAAAACAAAACAAAAAAACCCACACACACAAAAATTTCACAGTACAATTTCCTGTGATGTTAACACAAGGTTCAGCAGTTAACTGACATGCTTGAACATTCTCTCCTTTGTCTCTTAAAAATTCTCTTTAGCCATCTGGTTTGGCTCAGTGGATAGAGCATCAGGCCTGCAGACTGAGGGTCCCGGGTTCAATTCCAAACAAGGGCACAGGCCCGGGTGGCAGTCTTGATCCCCAGTCGGAGGTTGCAGAAGGGAGCCAATCAATAATTCTCATCATTGATGTTTCTCTCGCTCTCCCTCTCTGAAATCAATAAAAATATATTTTTTTAAAATTTCTTTAAAAAAAAAAAAAAATCCTGGCCGAGTGATTCAGTTGGTTGGAGCATCATCCCCTACACCAAAAAGGTTGGGGGTTTGATTTCTAGTCAGGGTACATATCTGGGTTGTGGGTTCGATTCCTGGTCGGGACGCATGTAGGGGATCAGTGGAGCAACTGATAGATGTTTCTCTCTCAACCCATTCCTCTCTCTAGAAAAAAAGTAAAAAACATATCCTTGGGTGAGGATTAAAAAAATAATAATAAACCAATTGCAGGTTAATATAAGTGACATATTTTCAAAAAAATAGAAAAGTTTTGTTTTACACTTTTATAAGTCTCTTAATACTTGACTTAATTAAAAGTGACTTGAGCCCTGGCCGGTGTGGTTCAGTTGGCTGGGTGTCATCCCGTGTACCAAGCGGTTGCTGATTCTGTCAGCAGTGGACACGAGGGTCTCTGGCTGGAGACAGCCTCTGGCCAGAGACACTACTCTGAGCCCCCAGTTCTTGTCTTGTAGGAATAAATTCAAACGAGACAATAACAGCAAAGGAGGCAGGGGTTTATTTGAAGGAAAGCAATACACTCAAAAAGGACCCGAGTAGGCGGTGCCGCTGGGTGAATCCAAACTGAGTGCCCTGAGTGGGCAGGTCAGCTGTCTGGGATCGAACCAAGTGCCCCTCTTCGTTAGGATTCGGGAAATTTATATCCATAGGCTGGAGTAGGTCTCAATAAGTCTCCCCTCCCTTGTTTCAAAAAAAAAAAAAAAAGTCTATTTAAGTTATAAGGCTGCCTCATCTAGGTGTTAGTTATTCCACTGGTTAGACCACATCCTAGAGAGCTCTGAATCTTCCTGCTCACATAGGGGCCTGCCACCTCCTTTATTTACTTTCAGTTTGCCACGTCTCACACTCATTTCTTCCAAGCTTCAACTGCCCCTCCCCGCTTATAGCTTTCTAATTTCTTACTCTTAACAGTTTGATTCCCCATCAGGACGGGGCATCCAATCGATGTTTCACTCTCACATCGATGTTTCACTCTCACATCGATGTTTCTCCCTCTCCCTTCCTTTGCCCCTAAAAATAAAAAATATATATATTTTAATACTGAGACCGGTTTGGCTCAGTGGATAGAGCATCGGCCTGCAGACTGAAAGGTCCCAGGTTCGATTCTGATCAAGGGCATGTACCTTGGTTGCGGGCACATCCCCAGTGGGGGGTGTGCAAGAGGCAGCTGGTCAACTATGTTTCTAACTATCCCTCTCTCTTCCTCTCTGTAAAAAATAAATATATATATTTAAAAATTTTTTAAATAAAATATATATATATATATATATATATATATATATATATATATTAACATAAAAATAGCTTGGTATTCTTATATGTTTATGCATTTTAATCTGTTTTGGCTGAAGTATTTGGAGAAAACCTGTCCTCATACAGATAATTGAAAAAAGGAGGGAGAGGTATTTTAATACCCTTTTCAAATTATGTTGGCTATTCTCCTTTGATAGTACACCAAACCATAAGTGGTAGTTTCTTTGAGGATAATTATAATGTGGAATTTGAAACCACATCAGTGAACTTTTTGTATTACAATGAAACCCACTGGTCTAGTTTGTGATTTGAATGGATCTTCTTCCCAAGCGTGATCATGCATTGGTCATTTGGAAAATATTGGTTCACTCAGTTATGCAGATATTCCAAATGTTGATATATTTCATTATTCAATATAAAAAATAATCACATTCATTCAAATTACAGCCAGTCCCATCAGCAAAATCTTTAAGTGTTGGGAAATTGCAAAGTTCACTGAATAGATACAGGTTTTCCAAAAGTATAATTTTCATTTGAATTCTCAAATTTTATCATTGGCAACAAATATTATAAGTTGTTTTCCTTTAAGTCTCAGATTCACTGTTCATTTTTTTTTTTAATGTGTTTTGATTTTTAGAGAATGAGGAAGGAAAAGGGAGAGAGAAAGAGAGAAACATGATGTGAGAGGATAACACCGATCAGCTGCCTTCTGCACACCCCTTTCTGGGGGTCGAGCCTGCAACCCAGGCATGTGCCTTGACTGGGAATCAAACTGTGACCTCCTGGTTCATAGGTCAACGCTCAACTACTGAGCCACACGGCCTGGGCTCATGTTGTCAAACAGAATAGTAAATGCCATGCACTCAATAATTGAAGATTAATAAAATTAACCATTTTTGCTGCTTCTTCACTGGCATTCTGAAGTGAAACTGACCCTTTTTTTCATTGCAAGTGTGTGGCAGTAAAGAATACAATGACAACTAGTCCATTGCCTTGATATATGCTAAGGTATCAGCAGTTTTACCCCCATTGCTTTTGCATGATTGGTGAAAAAGGCAAATAATATCTAGTATTGTGAAAATACTTTTGATCTCACGGACCCCGTAAAGGTCTGAGAGTCTGTGTATCCCACTTAGAAAATGGCTGTCTTAGCGGAAACCGGTTTGGCTCAGTGGATAGACCGTCGGCCTGTGGACTGAAAGGTCCCGGGTTCCATTCCGATCAAGAGCATGTGCCTGGGTTGCAGGCACATCTCCAGGGGTGTGCAAGAGGCAGCTGATCAATGATTCTCCTTCATCGATGTTTCTAGCTCTCTATCCCTCTCCTTCTCTGTAAATATATTTTTAAAAAAAGAAAAGAAAATGGCTGTCTTAGATCCTTAGATCTTACAATTTCCTGAGGTAGGAATACTCTCTTCACAGGTGAGCAAGCATACCTGCTACTCAGAAACCAAATCATATGCCCGAGGTCACAGAACTGGAAGAGGGACGGCTGAGTGATTCGATTTTAAAGCCTGTGTCCTCACGCAGCCCTTCTCTCCTGTTCTATTGTATTACAATGAAACCCATTGGTCTCTTTTGCGATTTGAATGGATCCTCTTCCCAAGTGTGATCATGCATTGGTCACTTGGGAAATATTGGTTCACTCAGCTCACGGGTGCTTCCTTGAATAAATACCACACTGTTTTGCTTGTTCGTTTCTTTTTGTTGTTGTTGACAGTATTACATGTCTCCCATTTTCTCCCTTTGCCCCCTGCACCACACTGTTTTGGCTCTGTACCTTTGCAGATGCTCTTCTCTCTGCTTAGAATGTTTTGCCCTGGTGAACACTCACACACAGCTCACACCCACCTCAAAATTGCTTTCTCCTGAGGTAAAGTCAATTGCTCCCTCCTCTGTGTGCTTATGTGTTTTGCTCATTAGTCTAAATTTGGCACCAAATCCGTTGTTTTTCATTTTAATATCATATTTGTCAATTTTTTTCCTCTATGGTTGTTGCTTTTCATATATTAATAACTCTTTAATACCCTGAGGTCACAAAATATTCTATTTATACTACGTGTATTGGTTAATAATGGCAGATTTTGTAATCAAAGAAAACACAATAGTTTCAAGAGAAACATCATGTGCTTTATTCAAACTAATGTCCATCGCTAGCTACACATTCCCCCATCTTTCAGGTGATTTGTGGATACCTTCCCAATAGAACTTTGCTTGTTTTAACGCAAAGTATTCAGAGACACAATTTTCCACTTCTTTATACGTTTTGAAGTGCTGTTCAGAAAGTGCATGTGCCATCGATCAGAACAAGTGGTAATCTGAAGGAGCAAGTTAATACTACCCAGGCAAGATCTTTTAATGTGTCTTTAACTGGTTTTGAAGTGTGTGATGGTGTGACACCATGAAGCAAAATTACTTTGCTGTGTCTTCTGGCCCAGTGGTCGGCAAACTCATCAGTCAACAGAGCCAAATATCAACAGTACAACGATTGAAATTTCTTTTGAGAGCCGAAAACCGACCTCTGTACATGGGCCAGGAAGTTTCAGTCACACGGTACGTGCACACCCGCACGTGGTATTTTGTGGAAGAGCCACACTCTAGGGGCCAAAGAGGAAGATACTGATACTGAGACATAGTATGAGAGAATATAGGAGACAGTAAGAAGTATAAAAAATGAAACTGCAAGAAGTTCAATTAATGATTTTGACACAAAAACATGAAATCAACCTTTTCAGTGTGTCATCAAGAATAATCTTTAAAAGTCCTAGCTGATTTGGCTCAGTGGATTAAAGATTCTCTCTCATCATTGATGTTTCTCTCTCTCTCCCTTCCTCTCTGAAATCAATAAACTATATATTTTAAAAGAATAATCTTTTTTTTAAAAAAAAACGAATAATATTTAGAGATTATTTGTAGTCACAGGGAGAGTGGTTTAGAAAAAGTTATGCACATTTTAGAAACAAGGCAAAAAGATGACATGACCTTTTTTGAAAAAATATATATTTCTTTATTGACTTGAGAGGAAAGGAGAGAGAAATATCAATGATGAGAATCATTGATCAGCTGCCTCCAGAACTATCCTGTACTGGGGATGGAGCCCAAACCCAGGCATGTGCCTTTGGCCAGAATCGAACCTGGGACCCTTCAGTCCACAGGCCGACGCTCTGTCCACTGAGCCAAGTGAGCTAGGGCGACATGATCTTTTAATGCCATGCTAGAGCATTTTCAAGTAAAGTCAGCCTCAGGGTCGCCAGATTATCTTGGGGAATCTAATTTTGTTTGATTAACACCCAGAAGTCTTACAGCCTTCAACAGTGAGAAGGCAGCCCTGGCCAGTGTGGCTCGGTTGGGCGTCATCCTGTGCACCAAGCGATTACCATTTGGATGCCAGGTCCAGAGCACTTGCCTGGGTTGAGGCCCTCACTCCTGTAAGAGGGAGGAGCGCTGGAGGCAGCTGATGGAGGCGATGCTTTCACTTCAATGTTTTTCTCTCTCTCGGTTCCTCTCTCTAAAAGTCAACAAACTATGGTTTTTTAAAAACCTGCTCTTTAAAAAACTAATGGAGCGCCCTAGTTGGTTTTGCTCAGTGGATAGAGCGTCAGCCTGCAGACTGAAGGGTCCCAGGTTCGATTCCGGTCAAGGACACATGCCTGGGTTGCAGGCTCCATCCCCAGTTAGGGGTGGGCAGGAGGCAGCTGATCGATCAATGATACTCTCTCATTATAGACGTTTCTATCTCTCTCTTTCTGAAACATACAAATATATATATTTTAAAAACACACACACAACTAATGGAGCTCATTTGCCGATATGCAAAATAACTACAGGTGCCCCCCATGCCCTCATTTGCCCATATGATCCAAGGCTGTGGTGCCCCATCCAAGGCAGAACTGCCTCGTCCTCTCCTCAATCCGGCTAAGATCCTGGTGCAGAAAAAAAAAAAAAAAACCTCCCGCACAAAGGCGCGGGCAGGGCAGCCCTCTTGAGCACGTCAGGTCCACGCGGAGAGGAAGCACGAGACCCCCGACCGACGCGCCGGGGCCGCCGTTACGTAACCGGTGGGGGAGGGGCGGGGCGTTCCGCGAGCCGGAAGGCCCCGCCCCTCCGGCCTGACCGGTTCGTTGGGGCGCAGCTCTCCGGAAGCTCCCGCCCCTTCGCCTTTTATGGGAAGTTTTTTTTTCTCTTTTCCTCTTTACTGGACGCCCCAGCGTCACACCGGCTCTAGAACCGTGTCGAAGGGAACGGCTCTCTCACTCCTTACTTCCGCTTCCTTCAAGTAAGGAGTCGGTGCCTTCCCCTTTTTTTCCTCAGCCAGGCGACAGCGGCGTAGGCTTGAGATGTTTGGCTTCAAGAGAAACGCAGTCATCGGACTCAACCTCTACTGTGGGGGCGCCAAGCTGGGGGCCGGCGGCGGCGGCGATGCCGCGTCGCCTTCGGGAAAAGGGCTCCTGCCGGCCGGGAAGGAGGCCGCCGCGGCGCGGCGAGAGGCCGGGGGAGGGGAGGCGGCGCCGGTGATTGGCGGGAGCGCCGGCGCGAGCCCCCCGGCCGCCCTGGCGCCGGACGCCCGGAGGGTCGCGCGGCCCTCGCCCATTGGCGCCGAGGGCCCCGACGTCACCGCGACCCCCGCGCGGCGGCTGTTCGCGCTCGTCGGCCGCGCGGCGCCGCCTGAGAAGATGGAAGCCGCCGCGGCCGCCGCCGCCATCATGTCGCCGGAAGAGGAGCTGGACGGGTACGAGCCGGAGCCTCTCGGGAAGCGGCCGGCCGTCCTGCCCTTGCTGGTCGGGGAGGCCAGCCGCGGCCCCGGCGCGGGCGGCTCGCTGCCCTCCACGCCGCCCCCAGCGGAGGAGGAGGAGGACGACGAGCTGTTCCGGCAGTCGCTGGAGATTATCTCTCGGTACCTTAGGGAGCAGGCGACCGGCGCCAAGGACACGAAGCCGCTGGGCAGGTCTGCGGCCTCCAGCCGGAAGGCATTAGAGACCCTCCGGCGGGTCGGGGACGGCGTGCAGCGCAACCACGAGATGGCCTTCCAAGGTAAGAGGGCTATCGTCACGGAGGCTGCGCTCTCTCTTTTTTATTTTATTTTATTTTTAGTCAGTGTGGAGACGGTGGCTCTCATCCTATTTCCGAAACCAGAATATTCTGGCCATGAGTCATTGTTTCCGCCCACCCACTCGATTCTCTGGGAACGGCTCCGCTCAAAGGCCGGAAAGGGTGGGATGTCAGTGTTCGCCGGGGCGCTGCGGGGCCCGGGGGCGCCGGCTCCCCCCCCTCCTCCTCCGTGGGTGGGCCGCGGGCCGCGCCGCCCAGACAAAGGCGGCCGTGAGACCCCGCGTGCTTCCCTCCTCCCAGGTATGCTCCGCAAGCTGGACATCAAGAACCAGGACGACGTCAAGTCTTTGTCTCGCGTGATGGACCACGTGTTCAGCGACGGGATAACAAACTGGGGCAGGATTGTGACTCTCATTTCTTTTGGTGCCTTTGTGGCCAAACACTTGAAGAGCATCAACCAAGAAAGCTGCATTGACCCCTTAGCAGAAAGCATCACAGACTTTCTCGTGAGGACGAAACGAGACTGGCTAGTGAAACAAAGAGGCTGGGTAAGTTTGTTCTCGAAGGTTCTAGAAGGGGTTGGGGTGGGGGTGGAATTGGAACGGGGAGGGGTTTTATAGAGAAGGTGGGGATATAGCTAAAGGGTTTGTCCGATGCACAACTCAAATTTTCCACGCTCTTGACTGGTGGACCTCCGGGTGCTTGATGTGAATAAGAGAGTCCATAGAGGTGGTGGTGTGACTGTCTTTAAATTTTTGCAGCAAAAATCCTGGTTTCCTGTAGGCTATTTTGCTGGGTACCTGAGTCTTGCTTTTGTTGTTTTGTTGTAATTCAGTTGCATACTCATAACACCAGTGGATTCAAATTATGAAGCAGTGTAACCTGGCAACTTAATCACCTGGTGATAGTAAAATACATTCCTTGCTGCACACCCACCCTCGTTTTAAGGGAATGTCTCTTTTGCAAGCTGGGGGATAAACAATGGTTCATAGTGTAATGGAGACGGGGTTTAGGTGTTTCAATTTGCCTTTTATTTGTAAGTCAGTGGGAAAACCCCATACTTAAAAATGTGCTTTTCTTTTTGTTTTCTAGGATGGGTTTGTGGAATTCTTCCATGTAGAAGACCTAGAAGGTGGCATCAGAAATGTGCTGCTGGCTTTTGCAGGTGTTGCTGGACTAGGAGCTGGTTTGGCATATCTAATAAGATAGCCTTTTAAGTGAAAGAACTGACTCTTAACCAACTCCAGGCACCACAACCACAACCATCTGCTGTGAAAAACAGTGTATTTATGAAGTTGGACTTCAAAGCTATCCATGCTGTAACCTCCACGCAACGAGAAAAACGAGTGGCAAGAGGATTATGGCTAACAAGAATAAATGTCATGGAAAAAGTAGTCCCCATTGGAGAGTCACTGTCTCTAAAAGAAGCAAAGTTAAGTTTCAGCAACCTGCAAACTTTGGGAGGCCCTGAAGGAGGACTTTTAGATTTAGTGAAGATGGTAGGGTGGAGAGACTTGCTATCCTTGCCTAGAACAGGAGAGTGGCCAGTAGCCAGGCTAGTCATGCAGAGTTCATTACATATGCCCATTAATTTCTATAGTGTTAAAAGACAAGCACTAACAATGCCAGTGAACTGTAAAGTGAATTTAAGCTACAACAGAAATATGACTAGAAGCCTCAGTACTGTACAACAGAGTGTGAAGGGAAGCTTTTTCCTCTGTATAATTGGCTTTCCCAAGTATGCTTCTTGAAGAATACAAAGTCCAAGTGCTCAGGACTTTATACCTGTTCTACTTTGACTTGGTTTGAGTGGTTTAGTTTGTTAGCCTTGTAATGGCCACGAATACTTGACTTAAAGGCTCAATAATTGTAGTTACAAATGTGGATTGTCCTCAATTTTTAAGATAACAACTTGTAAATGTGTTTGTCTGTAAAAATTGTATATATTTTTACAGAAAGTCTATTTCTTTGAAATGTAAAGGCACAAGAGTAGAATTTCCATTAGTTTTTTCATACCATTTTGAAATTTACAATTTCTATAGTTAGGAACCTAATTTCTTACAGCTTTTCTATCCTAAACTTTGTCCTGGTCAATTCTAGATTGTATACAGAACCAGTTGATGTAATTGTATGCAACCTGGTTGTGATGGAACAATTCTGATTCATAACTATGCAGGCTTTAATTTTCCTATCAGATTTTGGTAAGTATTCCTTATAGGGCTTTTTTTTTTTTTTTTTAATCTGGGTTGAGAAATTGGGTAATGGAAATTCTTTCAATACATTACATGTAGATTTTCAATGATTGAGTCAGGTGGTTTTAAGGGGGGTGGGAGATGGGGAGCAGGCCATTGATTTACAAATAATGAGCTCTGATTGGGCAACAACTTGTTTTTTGAGTTCTTTCTGTTTCAACCTAGCTTAACTGGTGAACTAATGAGCTCTGATTGGGCAACAATTTGTTTTGCGTTCCTTCTGTTCAACCTAGCTTAACTGGTGAAATTTGTGTTCATGAGTTCATCTGCAAAGCTTTTAAAAAGGTTTTCAGCTGTTCCAAATGGGATTTACCAGCAGTATGTGTATAAAAAGATCTCATCAGGTGGATGAGAGATGTTTGATCCCTTTGCATAAGTTGTAAAATTATGGCTTTGAAAGCAGGCCATAGTCTAACCATGGTGCTATTTTAGGCTGGCTTGTTAAACACGGGTCTAAGCCTAATATAAAAATAAAGCAAATACTTAATTGTTTCATTTCTATTAATGATTCCCAAACTTAGTTTTAAATTTCTGCATTGGCATCCCTTCGGATTTCAGAACTTGTTCTATTGAACTTACCATTCGTTTCCTATTTTTTCTTTGAATTACTTGCTGCTTGTTCTGCTCCCTCTACAGATATTTAGATAAATTTCTACATAAATTTCTACCCTGTCATCCCTGAACTCTAGCCTATTTAGTTTTGGGCACTAGGAACCTAAGTAACCACCCCTGTAGGCAGCCACAGACCTTTATCCTTCATGAATTTTATCCTTGGTAGTAGTACATGGTTCTGTGAGGCGGGAGGAGTCCCTTTTCCTACCTTTTTGGGGGGAGAGGAGGAAATTTCAAAAGTCCCCTTAAAAATTCTTTTTTTAAAATATATATTTTATTGATTTTTGTACAGAGAGGAAGGGAGAGAGATACAGAGCCAGAAACATGGATGAGAGTCATCGATCAGCTGCCTCCTGCACACCCCCCACTGAGGATATGCCCACAACCAAGGTACATGCCCTTGACCGGAATCGAACCCTGGTCCCTTCAGTCCCCAAGCCGACGCTCTATCCATTGAGCCAAACCGGTTTCGGCAGTCCCCTTAAAAATTTTTAGAGGAGAGAATATATTACATGACTTTCTCTAGATTCCTTTGAATATGATCGTTGAAAATTGTAGAACTAGGTACTGAGTGCTATAAAGGCTAGAGTCAAGCTGAAGAAAGCAATGTTGGAACTAGGGTCATTTGAACACATCAGCCTCAGAATGTGATCTTTAGTCTGGACTCCAGATAAAAATAGGCATGAATAAAATGACTAAGAATGTAATAGGGAAGAATGCCCTGCCTGCCCATCTCCGAGCCATAAAGTCATCTAGCTAGAGCTATTTTTACCTATGTATTTATCATTCTTGATCATAAACCACTTATTTATATCATGTCTGTCTCTAAGGACCTAAAAGCACTTTATGTAGTTTTTAATTAAACTTAAGATCTGGCTAAGGTGACTGAAAGGCCTGTCTCCCCATATCCAGTTGTGGAAATGAATGCTGAAATGAGGATCTTAGTTATATTGTTTGTGAAGGCTTAGGGAGCCCAAGTACTTTGGAAAGGGTGGATGGTTTTATAGGGAGAGGAGGCACTTGTTCTAAGTGCTGACTAGCTACATACTTCAGGCAAAGCCTCCCAAATGGGAAAGGAGGGAATGCTTGGAAAGATGGCTGTCTCAGCAACTTCTGTCTTATGCTTCTCTCAGGGAAAAACCTTCAGTCCTCTAGTGTAACAACATTCTGTAGGGGTGGACACCTTGGTTCTGGTGAAACAGCTGCTATTGTTAACAGCTGTACCATTGGGGTTAGGACCAACTACAAATTAAATGTGGGCTGTAAAATTTAGTGTGTTTCCCTAACTTCCTGTTTTTTTTCCTGAGAAGAAAATAATAAATCTTTATTCAAATGCAAGGTGTGGTATGGGTGTTTTCTAATCTGCCTGTCTTCCCCGTTTTAGGCAAGCATTTCAGGAAAGTCAGCTGAGCAAATAAGTAAAGGTGAATTAACAAACAAAAGCAGCCCCATAAAGCTAATTTTAAAGCTAATTTGCCTTAGAGCAAAGGACAATTCCCTTCAAAATAGTTAACTTTCATTCAAATTAGAGATGTTGGAATTTTAACTAAATGCATTGCTATTGTATTTTGGAGTAGTTCCTGTTCATTTTAATGCAAAAATCATAGTTTTCTGTTCAGATTTTCTTCTAGGCATCAACTGCTGGTATAATTTTGAAGTCAGAGGGTTCAGTCTCCCCATTTCTAGAAGAATTAACACCCAAAGTTAAGGGTTTTAGTAAGATTCTTGGTGCTAATGTTTCAGTACTTTTACCCTTTCCTCTGCCAAAAGAGGTGAGAATAAGCAAGTAAGTTTTAGAAATGCTGTCCTGTATTTTCTGCTAGCTTAGAGTCACCATGGAAATGTGCAAATACGAGGTTTGCATATTGGTTTCAAGTCCTGAGCACAAAATGCTAATGTGTGAGCAGGATTCTGCTTTCCCCCATAACTGACACATTTTATTGCAAAGAAAGGAGTTTTTGTACAAGTGCATACCCAAGGAGCGGGGTGGAGGGGGAGGGTATTAGGACACAAGGGCCCAAATCTTGCTTGGCCTGAGTCTAAGAAGTACTACATTTCCAGTTATATGTTCTGACGTGAAGCCGTGTCTGTGGCAATATTCCTTAGTGGAACACCCCAAAAACTTGGGTAACCAGGTACCATGAGTCACTGAGCAAGTCAAAATAATCACTTCCCTTCATCTGACACAACCAGACTTTTCAGTTCCTGTTTTGTGACTAGAGCCTGCCTTTCACACTGTTTCAGAAAGTTTTCTTTAAAGATATTGGCAAGTGGGAAATTTTACAAAAATTAAAGTGGAATAACTGGTTCCAGCCAGATTCCCAGAACATAGGCCATTAATTCCTGGGTTTCAAGATGATCCATTGAGTCTTAATTTATCCTAGTTTTCAGTTGGCTCCACTTGTTCAGTGATTACAGAACTTTGTCTTCTTGAACCGTCCCACAGTGTTCCAAGGGTGCTGGGATTCAAGATTTGAAAACTTTGTCCCTCTTTTGTTTTAAAGTTACAGTGTTCGCTTAGTTATGTGAAGCATGTGGAAAGATGAGGGTTGGGAATCTGCCTCCAGGCAGAAGTAGATGACCTTTCTGAGAATTCAGTGTTTTTTTACTAAAGATTCTTGTGAAGTAAAAAATAGACACATATATGAGTGGCAAACCTTGGTTCCCACACTGTACCTGGTGTCTCTTAAGGGTTCCTTTCCTTACCTGGTTAGAAGTAGTTCCTGGCTGTTGCGAAGTGTGTTGTTTTACCCCTTGCAAATAACCATTTTCATAGCATGTTTCTGCCATTGGTTTCTGTATTCTTACTTTGCCTTCTCTCACTCCCTGTTCAGGGATTACCTTAGTTTATTAAAAACTAGAGTCCTCAGCATGTACCCCACCCACCCATGCCGATCTTTGGGTGTTAGGCGTTTTGGCCGCAGGCCTTTTATTTGTATAGATTCTTTAACACTGCAATGAGCTGGAACATTGAATGAGCTGTAGGCAACCAAATGTTGAGTCTCAATCCCATTACGTTGCAGTGGACTGCTTATTGTGTACTATGCACTATTGGGTGTGTGAATTATAAAGGGAGTAATGCTTTAAGAAAGTCAGGAAAGACAGGGAACAGTCAAAAGAAATGACAACTAAATGCAAGGTAATCTCTGGATCCTGAATGAATCAAGTATAAAGGACATGGAGACAATTGGGGAAATTTTAATATGGGCAATTTGTTAGATATACTGTGTCAGCGTTAAATTTTAAGAGTGTATTGTATTGTGATGTAAAAGAATGTATTTTTTAGGAGATATATTCTGAAAAATTTGCATAACTAGAATGAGAAAGCAAATGTGGCAGAATATTAAAGCTCACAATTGAGTAGGGTGACAAAAATAAGTAGAACACTGCATAAAACTGCTGTGGTAAAGTAGTATAAGAATAATGTGGGACACAGCAAGGGGACAACTTGAGGGTGGTCAAGAAGGCTTGAGGGTAGTCAACCTCAAAACGTTTGAGGTTGGACCTTAAAGAATGAGTGGAAACAACATGCACAGAGTTGAGAAAGAACTTCTACAGTTGTAGGAGGGAGAGTTTTTTGTTGTTGTTTTTTTAATTAAATTATTATCTGTGTACATATTTTAACATTGCCCCCCCATACATACCCAGGAGGGAGAGTTTTATAGATTATTCTTATCATTTCATCTTTCCTCCCTGCCTTCCTTCCCCTTTGTCATACATGACCAGTGAATATGTGTTATCTCTTCAGTTTTTGCTATTTGGGGCCTTATATAAAAACTAGAGGTCTGATGCATGAAATTCATGCACGGGTGTGGTTCCTGGGCCTGGCCAGTGATTGAAGCATGAGTGTCTGATATGGAAGGGCGGGTCCCAGCTGACCTTTGAGCCCTGGGCAGCACTTGGACCCCGGCATGACCTCTTCCACCTGAGTCATCGGGCCCTGCGGTCACCCTCAGCACCTGGGAGCTGGGCAGTGACCCCGCCCCCCACTACTGCCGCTGGGGCGATCAGTGGGACAATCAGGCCCAGCTCACACCTGCCTTGGCCTGGCACTGCCCGCTCACCTACTCCACCATCTCGCCGCAATCCTGCTCCTGTCACACCCGGCAGTGCCTCCACTGCCAGCACCGTGTTGCCGACACCCACCATGTTTCTCGCCACCCCCCAGTGGTCAGCCCATGTCATAGCAAGCTGTCGAGTTCCCAGTTGAGGGAACAATTTGCATATTAGGCTTTTATTATATAGGATATTGGGAAACGTGTAGAAAAAAAGATGTATTTTTTGTCTTAGAGGTCTGAATTTGGTGTAAATGACGGTGCATTGTATTTACTTGAGAAGTAAAGGTAGTCTTCATGGTTAACTATCATGTTAAAATTGTGACCCTGAGCACAATTTTAGGATTGTGAGTGCAGGTGTTGGCACTGGCAGGCCTGCTTTGAATAAAGTCCTCAAAGCTCACACATCTCACCAGCTTTGTGTCATCTTCCCCCACCCGGGTTTATATAACCGTGGAATGTAGGACTGAGTGCTATCTATGCTCTCTGCAGAACAGAATTTTAATAAGGAACCACTTCCCCTCCCCCATAGTTATTTAGCTGATCCTCCAGATACTGAATGGTGGCTCTACTCTCCCTGATCTTGTTCCCGTGGGAGACTTACAGCGATTGCCATCCTGGTTCAAAAAACCAGTTTGCTCTGACTGCCCAGACTTTCCCACCGGCTGCATTCTTGCCTATGAGCTCATTGTTTTGGCTTCTCTGCCTGTATAAATCCACAGCCTGTGCCAGAGGTCTCAGCCGAGGCCCCTAACTAGCTGGAGCTGCATTCCATTCAGAATTTCACCACTCCCACTTGGTTTTCTTCCCGCCCTCCTGTGGTCACATGTGTATGTTTATTCAAGTTAGCCTGGGGACAAGGTGTGCTGGGAAAGGGAGCCAAGGAAAGAATGTTTAACTGTTGGGCTTCATCCTGGCATTGAAAGATTAGTTTTCCACTTTATTTTGATTAAGAAATGTTTAAACTCTGCTTCTAAAGAAAGTTAATTGTCTAGTAGAAGGAGATGGTCTTGAAAGTTTTGCTAGACATTGATTTCATTGTCTCCCTTACCAGGCTGGTATGACTCTCAGGTGTCCAAATTTTTTTATTTTTTGCGGGGGGAGATAGGGATTTGGAAACATTGCTTTCATACGTGTTATATTCTGCAATCTCTATACTCAGTTCTCTCATGCATTCCATTCTCAGCTCACACCTCCATTCTAGAGGTTGCCTGGAGCAGTTACCACCCATCTCCTGTCCTTGGTGGCAAAGGGGGAGGGGGTTGGGCAGAGGAGAGACAGCTGGGCTCCTGCAAGGAGCAGCTGTTGGGTTTCAGTGCTTGTTACTGAAATTTCCTGGGAGGATAGCTTGTTTATTTCCTTAGCCTCTCAAAGCTCAGATCTAAGGCAAGGTGGGACCATCCACTGATAGGGCATTTCTCTTTAAGTTTTGGATTAGCACTATAAGAACTGGTTAAGCAGTTCCTTTCCACCAACCGTCTCCTTTTCAGTGTTTAAAAAAAAAAAAAAAAAAACTAGACCGGGGTTGTGGGAGGTAACAGTTCTCATTTCTCAGAAATCCCTCTTGAGGCAAGTGAAGAAACAGAAAGAGGAAAATGAGTTTTGTTTTGAAATGAGGTCTTGTTTTCAGAGCTTAGTAATGGTGGGGAAGAGGGGTGGTTTACCTACTTGCTTGCCCCTTCCCCCACCTCCAAGTTTTAGGTCTGAACCAGGATAGGATTCCCAATTGTGAACCATGAAAGATAAATTAAATTTTAGTGAATGAAAGAAAAACTCCTAATAGCAATAAGGATTTGGAAGCAATCCCTGGTATAGGTTATTTTTACATTTATTTTAGGGGGGGGGGGAAAGAAACATCTAGTCCAATTATTTATGCCTTCATTGGTTGGTTCTTTTATGTGTCCTGAGTGGGGATCTAACCCACAACTTGGTGGGCAGGGACAATGCTCTAACTAACTGTGCTAGACCAAGTATATTTGTTTTATTACTCCCTTGGACCCAAACACTGAATACTTTTGAAATGATTTTTAATCCCTTGCAACTTTGGGTTGAAAAATAAAAATTTAGATAGTATTATTTTTCCTAAAATGCTGAGAAGTCATAAAAGACATTTGAAAACAACAAAAACGCTTAAAGCCATTCAAGATCTGGATCACTGTGGCCGGAATTACTGAGTGTTTTGATAAAGGGTGCTTGCTCTAGCTGAGGAGGAGAATAAAGGAATGAGGGAGGATTTTATGAAGGTCTGCAGCAAGTCTCCCCAGAATATGCCAAACTCACATGCGCATTCTTTTGAGCTGAAAACAAAGCCTTAACAAACTCAGGAAGAGGTTTTCTGTTGTTGTTGTTTTTACCTGCCTAAAGAGATTCAGATTAAAAAACCGCTTCCGGAAGGGAGCCTTAGCACAGATGAATTATGAATTAAGTGGCAGACCGGGAGGATCCCAGCAAAAATCTGTTCCTTAGATTCCCCTTTGTGTCCTGTTATTCTGGGTGACCTGCAAGGATTTGTTTACCAAATGTTTGCCCTTTTCTCATCTACCTGTGAATTGTCTACGTGGGGAAGCGAAAAATGATTTTCCTTCCATCTTTCTAAATTCTTCTGGTTAGTCTAATAATCCAATTAACAAGATACAGATTAGCAGGAGAAAATGTCCAAACTTTATTACAGATGGACATAATACCCAAAATTTGGGGGAAGTTCAAAGGTTTTTCTACAGTCTTTTTTTTTTTTTTTTAATTTATTGGCAGGATTTTTTGTAACACTGTTGCCATATCTTTTTTATTTTATTTTTTACATTTTTTATTGTTTAAAGTATTACATATAGTAGTACATATATCTCCTTTCTTTTCCCCATTGACCTTCCCCCAGCGTCCCCTATCACCTGCCCTCATCCCACTCCCCCAGTGTCTTGGGTCCATTGGCCGTGCTTATATGTATGTATATCTGGGTTGTAGGGTTTAATCCTCATCCTGGTTGGAGCAGAGGCAACCTATGGATGTGTCTCTCTCACATCGATATTTCTTACAGTCTTATTTCTTAAAAACCAGTTTAAAATCAATATCCCAAAAGCCATATTCTGGGGTGGCAAAACTGGTCACCCCCGCCTTAGTCCAAAATGACATATATACCTTATTTTGCCTTACTGTCTTTAGACTATTCATGCTTATGTGAATTCCCCATGCAACACATTATTAACATTTGATGTTCTCTTGTTAATCTGCTGTATGTCATTTGAATTAACCAGCCAGAAGACCTAAGGCAGTGGTCAGAAAACCATAGCTTGCAAGCCACACGCGGCTCTTTGGCCCCTTGCGTGTGGCTCTTCCACAAAACACCACATGCGGGCGCACACATACAGTGTGACTGAAACTTCAAGGCCCATGCCCTGAAGTCGGTTTTCGGCTCTCAAAAGAAATTTCAATCATTGTACTGTTGATATTTGGCTCTGTTGACTAATGTGTTTGCTGACCACTGCCCTGAGAGAAGCCACTAAGCAGCAGACATCAGTAGGTGGGCTGAGCAAAAGGTCCTGCAGCTGTATTTGGAAGCCCAGAGGGGACACAAACAGGACTTCCTGGACAGAGCAGATCAGACAAATAGAAAAAAGTCCCAGGGGTCCGTATACTACCAGTCTGCCACATTGGCCTTAGCACCCATTTTTGTCCAGCCTGAAAGCTAAGAAAGGTGTTGGGGTTTTTTTTTTTTTTTTGCATATAAAATAATTGAAAAAATTAATATTTTGTGATTGGTTAAAATTATATAAAACTAAAATTTCAGTGTCAAAAAGTTGATGGGAACACGGCCACCAGGCCCATTTGTTTACATGTGGTCCTGGGCTGCTTTGGCGCTGTAATAGCACAGATCCTGTGGCCTACAAAGGCCTTTACTCACTGGTCCTTTAAGAAAATGGTTGCCCACTCCTCTAAGGGAGCTAAAAAAGAGCCTTACAATGTGATGAATCAATAGTGTGTGTGTGTGTGGGGGGGGGGGGGGGGGATGTAAGAGATACTCTGGTTTCAAGGGCAGATAAACTTCCCCTCCTGTCAAGGGCAGGGCCCTTGCCACCTTGCCTTTTAGCTTAGGGGTCCCAGAGACAGTTTGCTCTTTTTTTATGAGTAACCCCCACACCCTTTCCCCAGTTTATTTTCCTCCACTCAAAGTTCTGTGACGCTGTGTCATCAAGAGATTCACTCATGGCTCGGAGGGTACAACACACGTATTCTAACCCCTCCCTCGGAGGTGCTTTCCCAGGCCGCTCACAGTTCTCCAGCGCTCCCTGAGAAAAGGCTCTGTTCTGCCCACTGCACTTCCCCCTCCAGCTGTGGCTGATGGGTCCCCTAAAATCTGGTGGCCATGGCTCATGCATACTTTATTTGGACATTCCTCTCTCAAATCCTTTCTGTCTTCAGACCTCAGCCCTGGAACACCCTCCTCTAGAGTTGTTTCCTGGGTCAGGCAGCCCCAAATTCACATCATGATGTGTGCTGGCTAGTTTAAGGTTAACACAAAACTACTCTTGTTGACAAACTTAGATTTAGGTACTTTCCTGAGGCCTTTTACTTCCTGTAAAGGTGCTTCTGGCCCTTTAAAGCTGACACCTCTTTATCACCTGTGACAGATAAGCCCCTTTTTCACTACCCCCGCCCCCCACCACCCAACTGATTCCCAGCGCTAGGGGTGGTGGGATTGAGGCATGTTTTCAGGAGAGGGGGTGGGAATCCCCACCCTCACCACACACAGTCCCAAACTCCAACTCTCTAGTCTAGCATGACTCTCCATGGTTCAAGAGAGGGTAGGGCTTCCTGGTTCATTTACTTCAGTGGGGGAGGTTGTTAAATTAAAATGAAGTTCTCTATTTGTTAAAACTGGGGAGAAGAGGAAAGCAAGAAATGAAAGAGGATCTGGTTAGAGAGAATCTGAAGGGTTGCTTCTGCTTGTGTTTGGTTCTCTCTCTGCCTTCCCACTCCCCTCAAGGTCTATCTAGATTCTAGATGCTCCAACCAAGCTCCTGAGAGAGGTGACTTCCAGCTGAGACATTCATGCCTAGGTCAGCAACTGAGTTCCTGTGCTCTTCTTCACTTCTAGTTCCCAGAGAGGTTGGATCTGGACCGCGGAGGTGACAGGGACCCCAAAAAAGCCTCCACAGGTCCAGCCTTGCAGCTGTGAGTGCACCTGATGGCAGGGCAGCTGTGAGCACAGGCTGGCAGGGAGGCCCACTGGGGTTGGGGAGTCTAGGAGCTAAATTTAGTCTGAAGGCCACAGCTTAATTGGGTGGGTAATTACCCTGGGGAAGCTGGGAGGGGGAGGGGAGAATACTGACCCAGCTGAACTAAGACCTCACAAGTTCACCCCTAAGTACACTGACGTAGAACCACAGTTCCCTTGCAAACCCTCAGAAATGAGCAGTCCTCAGCATTTGCTGGCCTTCTCCATGCTTCATCTCTCTCGTGCATATCAAGGGGTTGTTCCTATCACACACACACACACACATACACACACACACACACCCACCTCACCTTAGTTCTCACGGGTGCACTTCCTCTGAGTCCTTCCCTAAATTCCCCTCGGTACACCAGACATCAGCCCCCTCCACACCTTCCTGGCTTTAGGTTACAGCTTCCTCTCCCCCACGTCCTTCCAGAGGGCGTCAGAGGTCAACAACGACGTGTCTGGCCTGGCTAGTGTTGCTCAGTGGTTGAGTTTTGATGTATGAACCCAGAAGTTACAGGTTCCATTCTGGTAAGGTCGCAAGCCCAGGTTGTGGGCTCAATCCCCAACAGAGAGCATGCTAGAGGCAGCCCATGTTTCTCTCTCTATCCCTCTTCTCTCTCTCTCCCAAATCAACAAAAACATTTTAAAAACAAGGTATCTGGCCACACTGCTCCCCTCGATGGAGCCAGGAAAAGGAGTTGCTTGGGGTCAGGTTCCCCTTCCTGAAAACTTCCATACTGACCCTGTACTGACCTCAGTCACCAGAGGGAAAGAATCCTTCGGGACCTCAAAGAATCCTAGCTTTAAAATGAGGGGGGGAAGGGGCGACCCCAGAGGAAAGCCCCACTCCTGAGAAGTCAGGGGCAGCAGGCCCAGAGGAAGCTGCTCAGAGGAGTACTGAAGCTGCGGGAGCCGAGGAGGGGATGTGGCTGCTTTCCCACCTGTGATTGGTTCGCTCAGGCCAATCCTGCCCAGCAACAGCCTGAGCGGCCCTACCAACCAGAGCGGGAGATCTTCGGGGAAGTCAGCTGAGCTGGGGCCACCGCCCAGCTGGCTTCCAGGAATCGCTGGGAGGGCCCCAAGCTGCTCACCACCACCCCTCCCTAATCTAAGGGCTCCACCTTCCGTATCTGCTGGGCGGGTCGGTTCTCTCGCTTCCCTGGTCCCGCAGATCTTTGATCCCCTTACAGGTTCACCAGAGAGGAACAAATCCCTTTGGTGTTCCCGTGGAGGCCGAGCAGAGCCTTCCCGGCTGGCGTTTCCTCCGACCCCCTTCCCTCCCTCATCCCTTGTCCAGGGCTACACTCAGTTTTGTTTCCCTTTTCCTCCTCGCCCTTTTGCCTCCTTCCTCACCCACGCGCCAGGGAGAGTCCAGAGTCTTCCTTCTCGGCCACTTCCAGCCCAGGGAGAGCCCAAGTCCCAAGGCAACTGTGATGTGCGTGTGGGTGTGCACCGAGCTCAGCCGTCTCTGCAGGCCTTTATCAGCGGTCCTCCGCCAGACTGCGGAGCTGCAGAGCAGGGTGGCTGGGTGGGGAGGGATGGATGCTTCCAGAAGTGGAGATCTGGACTCTGCCCTCGGATTGGTTGGGGTCAGGGGTAAGGCTGCCTGCTCTCACACCACCTCCAGCAAGCTATTGTATTTACCTTGAGAGATTAAAAGAGAGGGGGAGGCGGGAGGGCGGAGACTAGGGTGAGACATCTCTGAAGAATGTGTCTCTGGCAGGACATCCAGTTCTGCCTAGAGCCAGGCCAGGCTCCACCTCCTCCAGCCATTTATTTCTGCTGAGGGAAGGGGGGAGAGGGGCCCACGGAAATCACCCCCCACACACACACACACACACATACACACCCTATGAAAAGCAATAAACCAACGGCTTCATAGGAAATGGGTAATAACAGAAAGGATGGGGGAGGCTGGAAGACAGGGTCGAGCAGAACAGGAAAAAGACCCTTGAAAAGCTGGCTGCTATTTCAGCTCAGCCCCAAATTGAAAGGAGTGCTATTAGAGTCCAAGAGACTTTACAGCAAGACCCAGCCTACCCAGAAACTCACCGCAGACCCGAGCTCCCAACTCCAAACCTAAACTGGGAGAAGTGATGACCTCTAGTGGCCAATGACCAATCTGCAGGGGCTGTGCTGGCCAGGATTTTAGCCCCGGGACCCGGGCTTCTGATCTCAGGTGATTGGGGCTCACACCTGAGCCTTTCTGGGCCCAGATTCTCTCCACCTGGGCTCTTCCGGTCCCCCACACACGGCTGAGGGCTGCTTCCTCTTCTCACCCTCCATTCTGGCCGGACACTGCCTGTGTAGGTGGCCAGTATGGCTGGGTTTCCATGAAGACAATAAAGAGCCTGTTTCTCACTTGTCATAATCTTCTTTAATAAAAAATAAATTAGTTCTGGGGTGGGGACCATTTCAGGAGGTGGGAAACAGGAGCAGGGGCTAGGCTGCCTCTTTCTAACCTTTCTCTTTCCATCCTCTGCCCCGCTGGTCCCGGTTCTGGGACGGTAGTCACGTTTCCTGGGGTAAGACAAGCTTGGCAGTGGCTGGCCCCCACCCCTCACAATTAATTGTGAGGGGTGGGGGAGAGAGGCTAGGTAAGGGGAGAAGGGGTCTGAGCACAAAAGGGTGGTTTAGGAGAGTGAGGCCTGACCATGAGAACTGAAGGTTAGGGCACCGCGTTGGAATTGAGTGTGGGCGGGCGGGCAGTCATTAAGCAGCTCCGATTACTAAGGAGCTGCACACTTGGCTTTCCTCTCAGCCTAGAAAAGTCTCAGGGAATCTGCCATCATCCTCTCCCCCTTCCTTCACAGTCTAACTTCTTTGTGAGAAGTGACACACACTTGTGAGTGTGCACACGCCCATGCAGGTCCAGATACACATTTGGGGACATGTGTGCACACACACCATCCCCACCACCACACAGACCCAACCACACGTCTGATAGTCACTGTCGGTCTTCTTGCCTCCTTCAGCCACCCGGGGGGGCCTCCCTGGTGAGACTAGGACAAAGTGGGGAGCCAGAGGGTGCAAAGCGAGCCGATTGGTGGGTGACCGATGGTGGCACGAGAAACCATGAGGAGCGGTTCTCCCGGACCCGTTTCAGGCGGGCTCCGGGGGGGACCGCTCCGGGGGGACCGCTCCAGGGCATGGGCACAAGAGCGGCAGCAGGTGGCTGTGTAGTAGGGATAGACGCAGAGCCGGGCCTGGACCACCAGGGGGCAATGTGGAGAGCTGTCCTTGCACTGGTCATCTGGGGAAAGAGGAGGCCAGTGGGCACAAGGTCCATCCCTCTGGAGGAGTGTTGCCCTCTTCGCTGGTCCTCATTCCCACCCACACCTCCGCTCACTCCATCCTCCTGAGGGGGGGGGGGGTAATCACCAGGGCGCTGGCTGCAGGGCTGGCTGTTGCAGGGCCGTTTCCGGGAGGGCCGCAGATGAGCCGGGCAGCGCACGCTGAGCGTCTGGTTGGCAGTCAGGCACTGGACCTCCCTTGTCTGCACACCACCCTGGCAGGAGCGAGAACACTGGGGAGCCCCCAGCTACCTCGTCAAGCCTTTGCCCCAGGCTCCTCCTGAACCCAAACCTCCTCCTCCTCCTCCTCCTCCTCCTCCTCCTCCTCCCTCCCTCCTCCCCCCCTCCTCCTCCCCCCCTCCTCCTCCTCCCCGCCCCCCTCTTCCTCGGAAAGGAGGGTGTGAGCCAGGCTGTCCTGGAACATGATGGCGTCCCGCATGGGGAGGGCCCGCCTGCTTTTCAGGTGCCCAGGAGGTAGGACAGCGTTAAACTGCAGCGGGCCTTGTCCTGGGCCCGGATGCCGGGTTCAGTGAGAGGAGCCTCCCCTTCCAGGCTGAGCGGGGCACGGGAGGGAGCCCGGCACTCACCGGACTCCAGGGTGTAGAGAACCACCGGTCCTGGCAGTCCTGCCCCTGACAGGGCTGCAGGGCAGGGGGCCTGGGCAGGTGGGAGCAGTTGCTAGGAGGAGTCACGTTGAACTCGGTCCCCAGTTTGGACACACAGATGACATCGCGACGCTGTGTGCCCGAGCCACAGTCTGAGGAGCACTGATGGAGAGGGAGCGTTGGGCGTACAAGGGGAAGGGAGAACAGGACTCACTCCCAACTGCCCACAGGGAACCCGCCGACGGGCACCCCCCACCCCCAGGCTTCCAGCTCACCTCAGCCCAGGGCCCCGTGTACCAGCGCCACGTGCTCTCACAGGGGCCCAGGCTGCAGGCACGCATGTCCGGGGGGCGGCTCCCCGGGGCACAGCTCTGCTCACTGGTTCCCACGCCGGCTTCCTCCTGGCCTGCCCCACGGGCCTCCCCACTCCCGAGGCAGACCACCGAGCGCCGCTGGATGCCAGTCCCACACTCGGCCGAGCACTGGAGAAGCAGAGCAGAGGGGGCTGTGTGAGGGGGGTGCTAGGGATGAAGAGGGGAAGAGGTAGGGGCTGAGAGGACTGGTGTGTTCTGGACCCAGATCCTGGGAGTTAGGGAATGTCCCAAGGGTACCAGCCAGGAAAGGGGAACCTTTGCTGGAAGTTTTGTTCACAGTGGAAATGTTTCTCACTTATCCCCATGTTCCCAGCGTCAGCAGTGTCTGGCACACGCTAGGTAGGTGCTTGCTCAGTAAATGTTTACATATAAATTGATTCCAGAGAGGAAGGAAGAGGGAGAAAGAGAAGCATCAATGATGATAATCATTGATTGGCTGCCTCCTGCACACCCCCTACTGGGGACTGAGCCCCCAACCCAGGCATGCGCCCTGACTGGGAACTGAATCATAACCTCCTTGGTGCATAGGTGGAAGCTCAACCGCTGAGCCGCGCTGGCCAGGCAGTGAATGCTCGTTGAGCTGTGCGGGGTAGTCTCTGAGAGGCTGTGCTGGGCGTGGGGCCCACCTTGGAGCTCCAGGAGCTGTGGAACCAGGCCATCGTGCAGGGCCCCATGTTACAGGCCTCTCTGCTGGGGGGCCGCGGGGGGCCGGACGCGCACTCCCGGTCGCTCACTTCGTCGCCGTTGTTCCCCACGCAGCGCACCTGCCGGCTCCTCTGGCCGCGCCCGCAGCGCACGGAACACTGCGGGGGCGAGGGGGTCCGAGGGCTGGGCCTGGCTTCCTCACCGGCCTCCGCTCTGGGGCTTTTTTTTTTTTTTTAAATTACATTCTTTATTGTTGAAAGTATTACATATGCAGCTCTGTGGCTTTCGAACAAGGCTCTGCCTCTGACTCCTGGCTCAGCCGGTACATGGCTTTATGGGCTGAGCCTGGGACGCTGGGCCCAACCCCAGACTCGGCCTCTCATCTGACTTAACAGATTGGGGTTCCGTGAGAGACCTTGTTTGTAAAACGTTTCTGCTGGTTAAAAGTAAGTCGGAAAACCACGGCTCCCGCTCACGGGGGGCCCGCGCCCATAGGACCCTCCCCCTCGGTCCCACTCACCTGGCTCCAGGGGGAGCGGACCTCCCAGTGGCCACAGAGGCGCAGCTGGCAGGGCTGGGTGATGTTGGGCCGGGGGAGGTGCCCACAGCGCTCGGGAGGCACCGAGGAGCCACCCCCCCCAAACTCCTGCCGGCAGCGCAGCTGGCGGTGCTGGGTGCCAGGCCCGCAGGAGCGGCTGCAGGACGTCCACTCTCCGGCCTCCCAGCTGTGGTCGTGCGCGGGGCGGGAAGAGGCGAGCCACGGGTGGCAAAAGAGAAGATAGAGGTGTGGGGGCTGCCATGTGGGGCTAGCGGGGGGGCCCGCAGAGGGGAGTGGGCATGCTTAGCGTTGGAGTCTGGGTTCTCCTGGCTGCCTGTGGGATGCCAGCCTTGCTAACCGGACACTGTCTCTGTGGCCGGGAGGTTCCTCCGCCCGCAGGGTCCAGGTAAGGCCTGGGGGGCGAGGATGTGTCTGCCCGGAGCAGCTGTGGTGCTCCCCGGATGTGAGCCCCCCTGTGGGTCATACTCACTATGGGGGGCACGGGGGCCCATGGCAGGGCTCCGAGGAGACTGGGGGTCTGGTGCCCACAGCACAGCTGCGCTCATCCAGTTCCTCTCCGGACTCTCGAGAAACGCAGAGGAAGACGGGGCTCCACACGCCTGGAGGGGTGAGAGGGAAGCCAGGGGGGTGGGACGGCTCCAGTGTCAGTGGGGTCCTGGGTTTGGCACGGGGTCGGCGAGGTGTGGCCCCAGGCCAGGGACCTAGGGTCTGCAATCAGGAGCGCCAAGGTGGGGACCTGGGCTGGGGGAGCCAGGAGTACAGGCTGGTGTGTGACCTCACCTTTCCCACAGGATGCTGAGCACTCGGAGTGTCCCACTCGCTTCCAGAACCCGGTTGGAGACCCCAGGGGTGTCCTGGGGTGGGGCGGGGCAGGCATCTGGGGAATCCGCACCTGACGCTGGAGGGTGCCGGGGGTCCGGGTGGGGCGGGGCGCGGAAGCATGTGGGGGCTCAATCATTAAAATCTCTGCAGGGAGAGCGGAGTAGGCTAAGCAGGTGCTCCCACTGCCGGGAGCTCCCTCTCCCCTCCTCCTCCCTCCAGGTCTCGGGACCAGCCTCTCACCAGGCTGGAGCTGGGGGACCAGCCTCTCCCCAGGCTGGAGCTGGGGGACCAGCCTCTCCTCAGGCTGGAGCTGGGGGACCAGCCTCTCCCCAGGCTGGAGCTGGGGGACCAGCCTCTCCCCAGGCTGCAGCTGGGGGACCAGCCTCTCCCCAGGCTGGAGCTGGGGGACCAGCCTCTCCCCAGGCTGCAGCTGGGGGACACGGGACTCTGCAGCGGGGCTCTCCAGGCTCGGAGGAGGAGAGGAGATGACATACTGATAAAAAACACCCGGGTTTTCCTCCTGGAAGATCATCTGGGAGAAAACGAGAGGACAGTGAATGTTGGGGGCGGCAAGGGTCCCATACCACCCGCCTTCCCCCCACCTCCGCCCCAGCGCTGCCTCCCCAGGCCCCGCTCACGTAGACGTCCACGGGCTCGGTGGTGGGGCCCGCGGCGGACAGGCTCTCGCCTGCGCCCTCCTCCCGGGGAGGACGGTTGTACTGGAAGACGGTTCCCCCGGCCACGTAGGACCCGGGGGGGTCCACGGCCCAGTTCCCGTTGATGATGGACCGGCCGCCAGGGCCTCGAAGTGCTGCAGGGGCGGCCAGGACGCAGGAGGTGAGCCCGCTGTCCTCCGGTCCCCTGCTCCCCCGGCTTCCTCCCTCCTCCCCGCGGGGCTGGCTTGCTAGGCCGCACGGGGGTGTGGAGGGCAGAGCCAGGAGCCGGGAGCCGGGGCGCTCACCCAGGTAGTTGGAGCTGGGCCGGAGCTGGGCGATCTGGAGCCGGGAGGCTCCGGCCGGAATGCGCAGGATCTTCTGGTAACCCAGAGGGCCCCCGCGGTCGGTGAGGTTCCCCGAGACGAGGTGACAGGTAGAGTCGTCACCCCCACAGACCCCACAGCCGTCCGGACGCCTGCCGGAGCCGAGGATCCCGTCACAGCCGGGGCTCTGAGGGAAGGGGAGTGAGACACCGGCCACCACCTCACCCCCAGCCCGGTGCTCCCGGCCCAGCCCGCCCTCCCTGCACCGGATCTTGGCACCGAGTGAGAATGTTTCTCTCTCAGCCCCACCAGCCTCAGGAAGCCCGGGGTGCCTGAGGGGAGCCGTCTCGGCCCACCTCCTGGCTCTGCGGGCCCAGCGTGGCAGGTGAGAGTGCCCTCCTGCACCCCAGCCTGCCGTGTGGCGGCGGCGATGATAAACGAGGAGGCCTGTGTGTGTGCACAGGGCCCCATCCTTCCTCACCAGGCAGCGCCCCGCCACACACATGTCTAGGGCGCCTGGCTGGCACAGGGTCCCGTCCTGGACCTTCTCGGTGTGACGGACATAGAAGCGGAAGCCGCGGGGACGGCAGTTGAGCTCGCAGCGCTGGGATCCCTGGACTGAGAGACAGGGTGGGTGGGTGGTTGGCTGGCGCCCCCCGCGGGAGGCTGGCTGGGGAAGGGCCAGGGGTCCTGACAGAAGCTTGGCTTCTGTTAGCTACTGGACATCTGGAGGTCGCCTAGGACACCGTGGATGAAGGGAACAATGACAGTTCTGTGCTCCGGAAAGGTCGTGTGAGGGTCGCTTAGAAGTTGCGTCGGGTCAACTTAGGTCACCGAGACTGAGAGCAGGGTGGGGAAAGGGGAGAGATACTGGAAACCCTCGATCGCGTGAGCTCAGAGCTCCTGAGGGGCTATCTCGGTGTCACGCCGACAGGCCCCCACACCGAGCGGATGGCGACTTGGGAGCTAGTGATACAGCCCCACCCAGGATGCTGGCACACGGCCACCCCGCGGTCCCTCCCGGACAGGGTCCCGCCCACTGTGTCTACTCCCAGAGGAAACCAGCCAGCGGGCACCCCCTGACACATCCTCTCCCCGCCTGACCCCTCTACCGACCACCCCTCAACCTGACCCCGTCTGAGACCCTCCCCCTTTCCCGGCCCCAGCTGTTCCTTCACCTCAGCCCTGGGCAACAGGAAGAAAACGGGACAAAGTAGAAACACGAGGGCCCAGAGAGGAGAAAAAGAGGGGTTAGGTGTCACTTGCCCCATCAGCCCCCATTCTGAAGCCCCTCCTGTCCCCCCTCTCCCCCTCCTCCCTGTCCGGGGATGGGCTGGGAACCTCACCTTCCATGAAGGGCTCCCACTGGTACAGCTGGCCCATGAACTCCTGGGAGTCAAAGGCTGCACACTGCAGGGCCCGGGGGTCTGGATGCTCAGGGGGGCAGGGCTGAGGGGGGGGGATACAGAGGAGTCAAAGCTGGGGAGGAAAACGGGGGCAGGAGGGAGGAAGACGGGTCTATGGAGGGGCTCCAAGGCCCTTACCCTGAGAGGTCAAATGGAAGGCCCCTCTCCCTCAGGTCCAGGTCTGACAAGCTGAGGACCCAGCCGCAGGGTCAGGGAAGCAGAAATGGAGGGGGGGGGGGGTCTAAGGAAGAACTCACCGCTTTGCTGCAGGCTCTCAGCTGCTCACTCTCCCCAGCACATCTTGGGTCGGGGCTACTGGGAGCGAAGAGGCTCCACTGGGAGCTGGAGGGGGGGCCATCCCTCAGCAGAGGCAACCAGCCATCCTGGTAGCGAGGGGCAGACTCTGCGGGGGGCCTGTGGCGAGTCCCCCCAGCTCTCCAGTGCTCCCGGCTCTGCTGGCCTCGGCCCCAGCCCCGAGGGACAGAGAGGAAAGGATTAGGGTGTCTCTCTGCCACCTGGGGACTGGCCCGGCCCCGGGAGCTGGGCATTCTTGGCTTTGGGGACACGTGGAAGGCGCCACTTTCTCGTGGGGAGGGGGTGAGCGAGGGGGGCTCTTGGCCAGAGGCCTGAGCCCTGGGAGGGGGCCTGGCTCTCGAAGGCACCTCCGTCCAGGCGGCCTCGGGGCCTGGGGAGTCCGCAGGGGAGGGCGGGGTGTGGGCAGAGGGTTGCCCAGGAGAGGAATGAGTGGGGGGGGTGTGGTTTGCGGAGGACGGCTCTGCTCCTGGAGTGAGGGGTGGGAGAGGCGCTGAGGCCTGCGAGAGCTCAGATCTGCGAGGTCTCTGGCGGTGGTGCCTGCGGTTCCGATGGAGTGGCAGAGCAAAGGGCACTCTGCCGTAGCCAAACATTCCTGGCTTAATGGGGTCTCGGACCCGGGACCTGAGAAGGTGTAGCAGACATAGGGTCACGGCTCTGGTCGTCGGTTACCCTGCCTCCCCTGTCCCCTCTACTTCCTGGCACCAGAGATAAGCCCTGCTCCAGCCCTTAGTCCTTCCTCCCCGTTCCTTTATTCTAAGCCCCAGCCCTCCCGAAGGCCCACCCTCCCTCAATGCCCCGCCCTCACCTCCTGGCCCCTGGCACCTCCTGGGCCTCCTCTCTCCCTGACTGGGAAGCAGGACCTCGTGGGCCGCCTCTTCCCCGAGGCTGCGGCCTGTACAGGGGGAGAGTTTCTTGGGGGGTGGGGGGTCTGGGGCCCTGGCTTCGGGGGAGCAGGATTTCTGGGTTCCTTGGGGGCCGGGATGGGAAGGGGGGGCCCTGGTGGAGTTGGGCCGTAGGGAGCTGACAGGTCCGCCTCCTGTGTTGCACCCCGACCCCACATGGCTGGGAGCAAGGGGCCCACTGGTGCCAAGGACCCCAGACGCCCTCGGGGCCCTGGCCTTCCTCGGGGGGTGCTTGAAGAGCGTGTCCAGACAACACCTGTGTAGACAAAAAGGCCGAACAAAATTAGAATGATTTTAGAGGGAGAGGGAGCCATACAGAGAGGCGCTAGTCCTATGCTCAGGCTCAGGGAGCTGTTACCACCCAGAGTTGCATTCAGTAGCGCAGGTGTTAATTGGAAAGGAGCTGGGAGCTCGGGAGACGGTGGGGGGCGGGGAGGGAGGTTTGGGGGGCGGAGAACGGACCGGGTTCTTCAGAGGCTTTGGAAAATGGAGGCGTGACCTGGAGCAGTGGGGGTGGGAGGTCAGGGCAGAGACAAGCATCGCAGCCTCCGGTCCCTGGCTCACCTCCTGATCCAGGCAGAGCTGAGGGAGGCTCAGAAGCAGCATCAGACCAAACGGGGGCCTGCAAACCAAAGGCGGAGCGGGGACATGGGGACATGGGGACATGGAGCCAGCGCTGGTCTTGCGACACTGCCCCTCTCCCCCAGCAGGCTCCCCACATCCTGAAGCAGATTTCTCAGAAAGCAGAAGTTACTCATCCCTTCCCCCCCCCCATCCCCGCCCCTCCCAGTCTTCTCCTTTCCCTCCCTTCCAGGGACCCAGCCGTTCCTCCGAGCCCTCCCCCCACCCCTTCTTACCTGCCTGCCCACTTCTCCATCACTCCTCCTGGACGGGCGAAGGAGGAGGGGGCCGGAAGTAAACACTCTACTCAGTCATCTGGACGCAGAGGGGGTGCTCTCTGCAGGGACAGAAGCCTGGTGGTTACTCCAGAAAGCCTGGGGTTGAGAGGGATGACTCCGCAGAAGGTCATCTCGAAGTGAGGATGTGGGTGGGGGGAGGCGTGATCCTCAGGGTGAGCGTGAGAAGGCGTGCGCCCGGGTCCAGCCGCTGAGGCCAGAGGGTGGAGGGCTCAGCCACAGCCTCCGCCCCCAGCCCCGCAGGACCGTCCTGGCTCCTCCCCGCCCCGGCCAGGAGCTGCGCCCAGGCCAGCTCAGGCCCAGCATCTTTCTTAGGAGGGCCTTCCTTTGGCCCCCACCCCTGCCTCCTGGAGGCCCTGTGGTGGGGGAGGGGCTCTGATGAGGACCTGCCAGATGCCCCCTAGAGGAGTGCACAAAACAAAACAAAACACAAAAAACCTTGGGCTTTCTGCTTCCAACCCGCCTCCCAGTCTTTTCCCTTCTCAGCTAAGCTGCTTCTGAAACACTCGGGCACATGTCTGCCCGCCTTAAACTAAGTGGGATCAACTAAGAGGGCTGATGGCTTAATCTCTCGAGAAGCAGGCGATTTTCCCATTTCCATGTAACCTCCCTTCAGGGGCCAGCGTCCAGCTCTGGTTCAATGAGAGCTTGTTGTGGGGGTGACAGTGATGGGCTGGGGGAACCTGGGAAGGAAAGATGCAGCCATAGCTGCCGTCACTCCGCAGTCACAGGCCTGCCGTTCCGAAGCCCCGGAGTACATCCCGAAGTCGAGCTCTGATCAATCCGGAAAGTGGCGTTTGCAACCCTCCCCGGACTTTCCTATGGCTCCCCCATGGCCCTCCAACCCCTCCCTGTTCAGTACCAGCCCTTCCCACCCCCCCTCTTCATCTCTCCCTTAGTTATGCTTTCCAGGAAAAAAAAATGTTTCTGTTGGATCTGAAAGGCACCCGGGAAAGGAGTCCAAGGAGCCAGTGCCGAGGTGGGCCAGCTCGGGGCCCGGGGATGACAGCGGGAAGGGCAGGAATGTGCTTGGGGTTAGTGCCATCCAGCCCTCCCCCTCCCCCAGACCCCAGGGCTCGGGAATTTGAGGGCAGGATCACCCGGTTGAGCCTGACCTGCAGGGTCACCCCAGCTGCCTGGGGCTGGGGAGGGGGTTGCTGCTGGCTGGGCTGACCACTGAGGTCAGGGACTCCACCCCGATGGAGGGGGCGGGAGGTGGCGGTTCCAGAGAAGGGCCAAAGTTCCACCCAAACCTTCCACGCTGCCTGACGCAGCGACTTGAGGTTGACGGGGAAGGAGAGCAGAGGGGTGATGGTCACCGTCCGTCCCTCCTCTGCTTCGGGGTCCCCTTTCCTCTCCTCCTCTGACTCTGCTTCTCTCTGCTACCCCAGCTCTGCGTCTTGTCGTCTCTCCCGTGGATCTGCCCAGCACACACAATCCTGTCCTGAGCTGGGCTTGGCTCTGGCAGTTCCCTGGAGAAGTGAGGGGTGGAGGGTGGGGGTGACGTGAGCTCCTGGGGCCCTCGCCAGGCCTGGCTCCCTCTCTGGAAAAGCCCCACCCAGCCCCCCTGCACAGCCGGGCAGGGGGCCCACGGCCCCTCCAGTGCAGACAGGACACATGTGCTCTTTATCCCTCTCCGTGTCCCCCATCCCGTGGGTCTCTCACTGCCCGGGGTGAGGAAGGGAGAGGTCAGAAGTGGCACTCGGTGCCAGGCTGGACACTGCTCTGGATAAACCTGGGCTCCTCCTGGCCACACCTCCACACCGGCCAGTGAAGACCAAAGAGCAGAGAGACCTGGGCAGGGCCAACTGACCCTTTTACCCCCAGAGGCACCCACCTCTGGGTGCTTGGAGGAGAAGACTGGGCAGCACAGTCAGGCTGGCACGGAGCCCAGACCCTGGCAGAGCTCCTGGGTCCTCAGGGTGCCCTCCATTCCTGGGTCCCGGAGGAGCGCCCCAGCAGGTGTCTCCTCCCAGCATCAGGCTGGGCTGGACCTCAGGAGCCCACCTGCATCCCTCCCGGCGCCCCTGCCCCCCAATCTAGGCGCGACTGGATGGGGCGCACACCATCCTCCAGGGGAGGGCGGGAGGCGCTGGCGCGTGCGAGGACGTCCTGGGCATGTTTTCCAATTTACTCTGTGACTTCGCAGGAATTCTGGCTGCTTCTCCTCCGGACAGAGGCCCCCGGGGTCAGAGCCCCCTCCCCCGGAATCCGACCTCGGGGACTGGGGGAGCTGGCGGGGCGGCGAGGGCTGGGGTCAGGGTCCTGGCGGGAAGGCACCGCGGGGCGCGGGGCGCGAGGCGCGGGGCAGGCGGCCTAACGGGGCCGGGGACGGGCCGGGGCGCCGGGCCGGGGTCCCAGGGGAGCTCTGTACCTGCTCTGGCGGCCCCGGCGGCCCGTTAGCCCCTCTGCGCCCGGGCGCTCCCTGGAGGCGGCCCGGCTCCGCGGCGGCCACGGCGGCCCCTGCGCCCCGCTCCGGCCTCCGCCGCCGCCGCGGCCCCGCCCCCGCCCCGCCCCGCCCCGCCCCGCCCGCCACGCGCCCCTCCGCGCCCCGCGTGGGGCGGCCCCCGGCGCCGAGGCCACCCACTCGGGGCGGCGCGCCCGCGGCTCCGGGGCTGGAACGCGGGTGGTCCCGGCCGGTTTGGGGGCCCCCGGCGCTGACCCGGGGCCCTGCGCGGGGCGCCGGGACTGGGCGCTGCAGGACCCCGGCCTCCGGCCGCTCCGGGGGGCGCTGCGAGCCGGCGCCGAGGAGCGGGGCGGCCGGTCCCCGAGCAGCGTGGGCCCAGGTGGGCTGTGCACCCCGGGCGGTGGCCCCGCTCCCCCAGCCCCGTGCTGGCTGGTCGCCCCACGCCGTTCCCGTTCCGAGGGCTCAGGGGCTCTGTGAGCCGCGGTCTCTTCGCCCATAAAAGTCTCCTCTCGGGCTCTGCGGGAGGAACGCTGATTTGATCTGGATGTTAATCCCAGCTCCTGTGCTTAGGGTCTCCGGTGGAGACTCCAGTCACTGTGGGCTGCAGTGTCCCCATCTGTGCAACGGGGCTGCTCTGATGTGTAGGACACACTGCAGCCATGCACATCCGGAATAATGCACCCCAAAGTCAGAACTAAATGCAGCGACACATGAGATGATGGGGTGCAGGGGTGGGGAGGGGAAAAAAAAACAACAGGTTTTCACTTTTAAAACGGTATGTTTTTGAATTTTTAACCGCAAGGGTTACCTGTGTTATATTTAAAAATAAATAATATATTTGTTTAATATTTTATTTTAAATTATTTATTTAAACAAATAATGTATAAAATGGCTGATAGAGAATAGGTGATAAATGGTCACTACTATTTATTTATTTATTTATTTATTTATTTATTTATTTATTTATTTTTAGGGGAGCAAATGAGCGCAGCCCCCCCCCACACACACACACACATTATGCTGTGGCGTGTCCCACATTTGGGGAAATCTCGGGGTCAGCACATGTGGAGAGTAATGGATAAGCCTCGCCCTGAGAAAACCACCTTGGCGATCAATGTATCTCCCCTGCCAGGTAAGTATCGTCACTATCACTTAAAAATGTTTATTTGCCACTTACTCCTGAGCCATTGTGCCTCTTGGGTCTACTAAAAAAGTATTTTCTTTTTAATTAATTTGAGAGAGAGATTTGTTATTCCACTATGTATGCTTTCATTGGTTGACTTAAAAAAAAATTTTTTTAAATATATTTTTATTGATTTCAGAGAGGAAGGAAGAGAGAGAGTGACAGACACACCAATGATGATGTTTTGGTCCTGTGTCCTAAAGAGCCCGGGGAAAGAACAGGTTAACGTTCTGCTCCCAGGAGGGTGGTTTATCTGGGGCTGCTGGTGACAGTCCTCCCCCAGAGGCATATTTATAGTCTCGGGCTTGGAGCGGGAAGCCCCTTTGCTCAGACCTCAGAGTTCAAAGCAGACTATGAAAACGGCCAGCCACAGGGGCCAGGAAGGTATGTTAGGTCAGTGCTCCCCAGTCACACCCCGTCAGCATTCACTCATCTTCAAGGAGGCGAGGGCAGGAAGGTGGGCTGGAGACAGCGGAGCGGGACGGGAGGAGCCTGGGAGGATGGGAAAGGCCTGCCTTTGACATTTGTAGCTGCCCCGCACCGAAGGTCAGAAATAGCCCTTTCCATTAAGTAGTGGCTGCGGACCAAAGAGCTCAGGAGGCTTAATACAGCTGTCACCGCTGCTGACATGGTGGTCCGAAAACACGGTATAAAGAAAAGAATTTGCGATGCCTCAGCAACCTGGGGAGTACCAGGAAAACTTGTGGATACTGCCTCAAAGATCAAAAAAGGCACTTCATAAAAGACTCTGTAAGAAGTAGATGTTCACCCAAAAGCATCTTTAGGGATAGGACCGATAAAGGATAAAGAGCAGGAAAAGACGGAGCATGTGTCTGACTTTGAGCTTAGCAGAGTGATTTAACAACAATAATAAGGTATGGTTAACATAGGACAGCACTTACTCTGTGTACAGCCCTCATCGTAACAGATCTGGAATCAAAGACCTAACGAGAAATTCGGTAATCTGCCCCAAATCTCACAATTAGAAGCTACTAATGTGTAGATTGTATGCAAGTGAAATTTTTGAGAAATTTAGCTGAGTTCGTTTATTTACTTTTCTCTCTGCTAGTTGGCCAGTGACAACAAAGGAGGTTGTATTTGTGTTGAATTAAATAACATCGTAAACTAATGTTTCCTGTCAGGCATTGTTCAGACCCCAAGAAAATACGGATGCTAACACCAGTGGGTCCAGGTGGGGCCAGAAATTGATGTAGGACTGTCTGTTTTGGGTCTGTGGTCATGGCAACCATTTTCAGAAAGCCTGGTGTTTGCCTTCCGGCCTCTTGGAATCACAGTTTGCTCAACCCCTTTGTCCCAGGAGAGCCACTCTATTCCCAATTGCCACACACCAGGCCGGCCTCCAGCCCCTGATTCCCAGTGTCCCGTCGCATTGTTCCACACTGTTCTTTCCCCGAGTGGTTCTCCTGGCCATTTGGCGTTGCCGTGGCCCAGAGTTCACCCTCCAGCAGTTAGGAGAGCAGCCTGCTGTGATCTGTTCTCTACCGGGAACCCAGAGGGTGGGGACCACCTGGCCATGCTTACCTTCTGTTCATCACCTCACCTTGCGCATAGTAGGCATTTAATAAGAGTGTGAGGGATTAGCCCACAAGTGAGAAATGGTGAGCACTGCCTCTGCTCTGGCCACGTTCCAGCACTTTCTGGTGGTTCGTTCTTTCTTTCTTCCTTTCTTTCTTTCTTTCTTTCTTTCTTTCTTTCTTTCTTTCTTTCTTTCTATATATCTATATATCTATATATATAATTGATTTTTTACAGAGAGGAAGGGAAAGGAATAGAGAGTTAGAAACTTCGATGAGAGAGAAGCATTGATCAACTGCCTCCTGCACACGCCCTACTGGGGAAGTGCCTGCAACCAAGGTACATGCCCTTGACCGGAATCAAACCTGGGACTCTTCAGTCCGCAGGCCGACGCTCTATCCACTGAGCCACACCAGTTAGGGCTCTGGTGGTTGTTTCGCCCCCTCATGGCTGAGCCGGCTCTAGGCTGATGAAATGATGAAAAAACAGGATCTGACCCATCTGGCAAGATGAGGACCAAGACGTGGAGGGATGTTCCGATCTCATTTGGTCAGAAACCCCCAAAGCCAGAATTCTTCTTGACTTAATTTCCAAATGTCAACCTACTGGTGCCTCTCAGCAGGTCCTAGGTTCCTTGGGGGTAGACTTTGCCCTGAGCCATGCGTCTGACCATTGGCATTCTCAAAACAGGAAGTGCTCAATAAATGTTTGTGGAATTGAATGAATTGATTGGGCATAACCTTGGCAGCCATTAAGTTTGCCAAATCCTCAGCACGCTGACAACTATGTTAAGTGGCTTGAACCCAGGTGCACAGCCTCTTACGTGTGGGTTTGGAAAACATGGCCGTGAACGAGAGCTTCTGGATCAGGCATCCGGAATGTTTGGGTACATTCACTGTCTGCTATGTCAGGAAGATTCCTCTAACGATATGTTTCCTGTTATAGTCTTGACATAACAGATGTAACAGATTTAATAAAATGGTACCCATCCCTGGGAATGAGGAGCAACCAGCCAGGACTCGTCCCTCTGACACAAGCCTCCACTCAACCTAATCCTCAGGATCTTAAAAAGTGACAGCCAGACCCAGCTTATCTACTTCCTAGGCTATTGTAAAACACACACACACACACACACACACACACACACACTAAAAATGATAGCATGTGTGTGAAAAATGTAGAGTCGTATAGAAAAATAAGCCAGTGTTATGATTAACAATGCTGTTCAAATTTATTTTTAGCTCACACGCCACATAAATCAAGACTCAGCGTCGTGTGAGGACTGAAAGCCGCCCGGTCCGATGCCCAGAATTCTTTGCGGTCTCAGACGCCCTCTCGGAGCCCAGCAAGTCTCAGCAGGGAGGCACCGGTGACCAAGTACGTTCGTGTGTTCTCACAGCAGGCCTGGCCTCGGTGCCAGGGGCGGGGGGAAAGTGATGTTGCTCTTGGGGCAGAACCTGTCTTTCTGACTAAGAAATCTGGCAGCAGAGACGCCAGCAGGACCAAGTTCTGTAACGTCGTCCCGGCTTGGCAGGCTCTTGGTGCCTTGGGGCTCCTGGACCAGAATGTGAGGTGCTGGCCCTGGCTGGGTGGCCAGTTAGTTGGGGCAACATCCCGTATGCCAAGGTTTCGGGTTCGATCGCTGGTCAGGGGACATATAAGAATCAACCAATGAATGCATATACAAGCCGAGCAACGAGCTTCTCTTTCTCTCTGAAATCAATAAGTAGCCTAGCCGGCGTGGCTCAGTGGTTGAGTGTTGACCCAAGAACCAAGAGGTCACTGGTTTGATTTTGGGTCAGGACACATGCCCAGGTTGCAGATCCCCAGTAGGGGGCGAATAGGAGGCAGCCCATGAAACGCATCGACGTTTCTGTCTCTCCATTCCCTCTCCCTTCCTCTCTCTCTAAAAATCAATAAAAACATAGAAGAATAAAATAAATAAAAATCAAAACAAAAACAACAACGTGAGGCGCTGTGGGCTGGCACAGGGTTAGTAGCTGCTGAGGAAGAAGATGCTCTGGGAGGATGTGGTGGGGACTCCAAGAATTTTGGGAAAACAGAGCAACCTATTGTTTCATTCTTGAGCCTGAAATTGCACTCAATGTACTGGCCACACAGAGTACTGTGACCAATTCCAAGATCAACTGCAGATGTAAATGAAGAGCAGGAAGTAGTGCATTTTGTCCCAAGGGAGGAAGGTGTCAGAAACTCATCCTCCCTCCCCAAAGAGGCTCCTACAAGAGAATAAAAGTCCATGTGATAATTGGGCTCAATTGCCACTCTCTCACCTAGCCCCAGAAGTAAGCGAAGGATATTTTCTGAGTAAGGCAGAGGCACATGGCGCGGTCAGCTCTGGAGGTGGTGTGGGCCCTATCATGGTTATAGGAAGGTATCCCTTTCAGAGCAGAGCAGGGAAGACCACGTGAGTGCTGGATTCCATGGGCCAGAATCACAGCAAGTTACTTCTATCAACTGAGCTTCAAGAAATGGCTTCTTCGCCTGGCTGGTGTGGCTCAGTGGTTGAGTGTTGACCTATGAACCAGGAGATCAAGGTTCAATCCCCGTAGGCACATGCCCTGGCTGTGGGCTCGATCCCACTAGAGGGCATACTGGAGGCAGCCAGTCAATGATATGCTCTCATCATTGATGTTTCTAGCTCTCCCTCTCCCATCTTCTCTGTGAAATCAGTAAAATATATATATATATATATATATATATATATATATATATATATATATATTTTTTTTTTTTTTAAATAAAAGGAATGGCTTCTCTCTCCAGTGAGTTGTCCCTGGAGACAGAGGACTCTACCCCCAGGACTGCCCTAGGAAGGCGCTGTTCTCCCTGCGCGAATCTTGCTCTTGTGTCTAGAGCACATGTGTCAAACACAAGGCCCGGGGGCCAAATCCAGCCCGCCAGGCCTTGCAATGTGGCCCGCACCGCGCTGTCATCACTGCACTCCGCTGTCAGTTTATGACATTGTCAGTTTATGACTGTTCAGTAAACCATTCGGCCCGCGATTTAGGCTGGATTTTAGATTTTGGCCCCTTCTCTGATTGAGTTCGACACCCCTAGTCTAGAGGAAGCCGGTTTCTAGGCATGTTCTAGAGAGAGCCAGTTTGGTGTCAAGTTAATCTTGACAGATTGTGCTGAAGGCCTAAGAAAAGCAAACATCAGAGGGTAGAATCAGGGTACAGAACTCAAGACTGTGGCCAGAGGGGCGGGCAGGGCAGGCAGAGAAGTAAGAATTTTGTACATACCAAGGACTTGAAGTCAGGAATAGAAGTCAGGGCGAGCTGTGCGGGCAGTGTGAGCTGAGGCAGAAGGTGGCGTGGGCTGCCTCTGACCACAGGCCTGGCTCACCTCCGAGACCCGAGGGCCCTGAGTGGATGGAGAAGCAGCTACGTTTGCTCCTGGTGCTGGAAAGGGTCTCCCTCTTCGGCTCACAGCCTTCCCTGCTTTTGTTTTTGTTTGTTTGTTTGTTTTCTTAATCTATTTTTTTAAATTGGTTTCAGAGAGGAAGGGAGCAGAAAGATAGAAACATCAATGATGAGAGAGAATCATTGATCAGCTGCCTCCTGCACGCCCCCTATTGGGGATCGAGCCCACAACCTGGGGAATGTGCCCTTGACTGGAATTGAACCCGGGACCCTTCAGCACGCAGGCCTACGCTCTAGCCACTGAGCCAAACCAGCCAGGGCTTCCCTGCTTTTGGAAGCTTCAGGATCTGGTCCTGGCTCTTAGCCTGGAGTTCAAAGCCTTGCCCTGTGCTGGCAGCCTGCCTCCCTCACTCAAAATAGGCTGAACCCCACACCCACGCCACTCCCGCCAGGGGCTTCTTTCCTGCAGTGCCTCCCTCCCTGTCTTCTGAACATCAGCCTCCCAGCCCCAGCTCTGTTTCTGTCTGAGTGAGCCGCTCACCTGCCAGGGCCACCTCCATCTCTCCCCGAGTCCCTCTGACCCTCCTACTCCCCTACATCTCACCCCCCAGCCCCCACAACAGCTCCCTCTCCGGCCAGGCAGTCTCTCACTTAATCTCTCTGACAGTTGCCTGCGGGGATCATAAAAATATAGGTGCCTGGTCACCAGTCTGAGTGACCACACTGCATGCAGGAAGCACACTTCACATTATTTCCCAATAAAAGCCTGATTTATGTCCCTTCCCCTGGGGCAGTGGAAATGTGTTAGTTTAGGGGATTCCTGCCTCACCCATCACCTGTGGGAGCTGATTGCACTTCACACTTCGGTTGTGTAGGTGATGCTGACGGCATTTATTCCCCGAGGGAGCAGCAAAGGAATGTGTGCTGTCAGTTCTGTGGCCACCACCTGACTAAGCGATCACCTCCTGCTGGGCCACAGTGACAGTGATCAATACAAAATGCGTGACACTGCCCTGACCGGTTTGGCTCAGTGGATAGAGCGTTGGCCTGCAGACTGAAAGGTCCCAGGTTCAATTCTAGTCAAGGGCACATTCCCAGTAAGAGGTATGCAGGAGGCAGCTGATTGATGTTTCTCTTGCATCGATGTTTCTAATTCTCTATCCCTCTCCCTTCTTCTCTGTAAAAAGTAATAAAATATATTTTTAAAAAATGCATGACACTTTGGCCATGCCATCCATGGGATGCCTTCTACTCTCTCTCTCTCTCTTACCCCCCCCCCCCCCCATTGATTTCAGAGAGGAAAGGAGAGGGAGAGGGATAGGAACATCAGTGATGAGAGAGAATCATTGATTGGCTGCCGCCTGCACACCCCCTAATGGGAATCGAGCCCACAACCCGGGCATGAGCAGGCTGACACTCTGTCCACTGAGCCCAAACAGATATGGCTGCCCTCCCCGGAATGCCTTCTGCCCTCTTCCCTCACATCCCATCACCCTTCCAGGCCGGCTCAGTGCTGCCTCTCGCCAGAACCTGAGCTGCCCGGGCATGGCCTCTCCCCACTGCCGGGCGATCACACGTATCCGCCTTCCCGCACCCGCACGCGATGCTCCGGTTTCAGTGACCGATTGTACTCCCAAGGGCAGGCCTCGCCTCGCACTTCTGGGTTTCCCCGCAGGCCCGGCCCGGAGGACTCCCTGGAACACTCCAGCCGCTGCTGACATGGCGTGTGCCATGAGGGAAACCAGCAGCAGGCTGAGGAACACATGGTCACGGAGCCGCTGGCCCCCTGAGCTGGGGACACACCCCGGGAAGGACATGTTAGTGCGGGGGGTGAGCGAGGTCGCGGAGCGGCTAAGGCGAGGGGAGACCTGCCCCGGCCAGCAGGCACCTGGGCAGGACCAGGGGACAGACTGCACCCGAGGACCGGGGTCAGGCCGGGGGGAGGCCTGTGGAGGAGGAGGCTGAGGCAGGAGGCCATCACCGCGGGGCCATGGCCCACACCTGCCAGGCGCCCTGACTCGGGCTGTGCCCGCGGCCAGTGGGGCTGCTGGGCTCTCCTGTGACCACTGCTCTTCCTGGTGAGGAGTGAGCCAGGCCCTGCTCAGAGGCCGCCTGTGCCAGCCGGGGCGTGGGCTCCCCAGCTTCCCAGTCTGGCCCTGGAGTCCCTCTCCTGTGCTGTCCCAGAGAGGCTGACAGTCCTTCATGCTGGGGGCTCTGGAAGGGCAGGGGGTGGGTACAGAGGAAACTCAGCAGCTGGTCCCAGTGGCTGGTACATGGGTGCTCCGGTCCAGGGTCTAACGAAGGATTGTCATTTTGGGGTCAGCTCCCTGAGGCTTCCCTTTGAGCCCGCGCAGGGCCAGCCCAGAAGGAAAACTCTCGCTGGCTCCCCCGTGTCTTCCATTCGCCTCACCTGCCACCTGAAGGCAATTCACTCTCAGGCTGCCCTCCGGCCCGCCCCCCCCTCTGGCGGGCCTGCTGCCGCGGGTCAGGTCGGGTGGCCCGGGCCCGGCGGTGGTTGTGTGAGCCCGAGGCCGGGCCACTATGCCCAGTCCCGCCTGTCCCGTCATTCTCTCACATCGGTCCATCCTCATCTCAGCGACTGGAAACGGCAGCGGGCAGAGGGTAAGAGGCGTCACAGCCCGAAGCTCCTCAGTGTGCAGAGCCCCCCAATCGGTTCAGAGTCCCCGTCCCAGCCCTGTCGAGGGGGGCGGGCTGGTGGGCGCTGCTTTCACGGATCAGATGAGAGCCAGAGGCGGAGAAGCAGCCCTGGAGCCAGAACTCGGTCCCCCGGCGCCTTCCTGGGCACGGGGGCAAGGAGAAGGGTGGTGGTTCAGCCGAGGTTTCCGGTGCCCGCGTCCCAGCAGGAGGAGCTCACCTTTGGGGCTGGGAGGGCTGCCGGGGTGCAGGCCAGCCCCTGAATTTGCAGAGGAACAGGGTCCCCCACTCCCACCCGGGAGGGGGTGAGCTGCTGGAGCCTCCTGGTGGGGGGTGCAGAGCCGGGAGCTCACGGCCCAGCTCCAGGCCGCAGGCGCCCACGTTGTGCTGGGTTCCCGTCCGGTGAGCGCCAGGCAGGGCCTGTGCTGTGCGCGGCTGCGGGGCCGGTGGGGCCCCCGGTGTGCCAGGCTGCGGGCCTTCCTGCGATGACTCTGTGTCTGTGGATGCGCACAGTGTTCCCGACTGCTCGGGTCGCGTGGCAGTTCTCTGGCCCAGTGGTCGGCAAACTCATCGGTCCACCGAGCCAAATATCAACAGGACAACGACTGAAGCTTCTTTTGAGAGCCACATTTTTAAAACTTCTTCTAACGCCACTTCTTCAAAATAGACTGGCCCAGGCCGTGGTATTTTGAGGAGGAGCCACACTCAAGGGGCCAAAGAGCCACATGTGGCTTGAGAGCCCCAGTTTGCCGACCACGGGCCTAGCCGACGGGCCTGTGAAGGGGGCATGTCACTGCCTCAGGTCCTGTGGGGTTTACCTCCCCGCGATGCTGGTGGGGACTGTTATGGATGGACGGTTTGGAGACCGGCAGAAAACGCTGACAGCCCCGAGGGGCCCAATCCCACGCAGGAGGGCAGCCCCCTGTGCCCTCTCCTCCGAGTGAGCAGGTCCGCGGGGCCTGGCCTGGCC